>NC_080071.1:116889362-117579512 GCF_949987535.1 Balaenoptera acutorostrata | reverse complement strand
CGAATATTCCATCTGTACATGGAGGAGTTCTTCTTTGTCCACCCATCTGTTGGTGGACTTTTTGGTTACTTCCATATCTTGGCTATCGTAATACTGTGCCATGCAGATTTGCCTGCCTGTGCCTTTCCAATTCTCTCTTCTTAGTTTACACGTCGAGGAGTGGGCCTGCTGGATCATATGGTAGCTCAATGATTACCTTTTTAAGGCACCTCCATTCTGTTCTCATTGGTGGCCCTTTCCAAGTTACGTCCCCTTTGAAGTTGAGGGTATGCATTTCTCCACAACACCTTTAGCATTTATTGTTTGTAGTTTTCTTGCTGATGGTTATTCTGACAAGTGTGAGCTGATACCTCTCTGTGGTTGAATTCGAATGTGCCTCATCATCCGTTGAAATTGATCTTTAAGGCATGTCCTTTTTATTTTTCAAGCTGTGATTACCCCTCAGTTCTTCAAAGTGTTCTCTTTAAGTATGTGTCACATTTTGAAGTGTTTTGGTCATTACCTCCCTCAAGACATTTTGAGGGCAGGTTTCATTTACAGTTCTGCAGTACTTGTTCCTATGAAATGACCATTAGCACAGGCTCTAAAGCTGCTTTTGAAGGTAACTGCCAGAGGGCGGCAGCCTATGTCCCTCACCCTGACAACTAGGGAAAAGCCCTTGCGGCCTGTGGTGTTTCTCGGTTCTAAATTAGAGTGGAGTGTGCCCGGACAAACCCACACAAGCTGATGTCTCCTTACTTTGGTTGGATTTTTAAATTTAATTTTTATTTTTATTGGAGTAATTTTCCACTGTGTACGAGGAGCACTTCTACTTTGTGCATTCCTCGGTTGATGGACATTTTCATTGCTTCCAAGTGTGGGCTATGGTAAATATTGTTGGAGTGCAGGATTGCCAGCCTGTGACGTTTTGATTCTCATTTTCTCAGGTGATAGGCCCAGCAGTGGGTGTGATTGATTGACTGGTAGCACCGTGTTTCCCTTTTCAAAGCACCTTCTTTGTGTTTTCATTAGTGGCTCTTACCACGTCCCCCTTAGAATCGAGGGTACGCATTTCTCCACAATCGCTTCAGCATTTATTGTTTGCAGCATTTATGCTAATGGCCCTTCTGGCTGCTGTGAGCTGATAGGATTTTGTAATTTGGGTTTGCATGTCTTTGAAAATTCGTAAAACTCATCCTTTTTTTCCACCATTTACTTTTCTGTTAAAAAAAGGAAACAATTGGGAGTACAATATAACTCTTGAAATTGTCTTCTTGGAAGGTTGCACTCTTTTGAAATTTTTGGTCGATTTTCCACCCCAGAATTTTTTTAGAGAGCAGGTGTCTTTTACCGAACTGCAAGTTCGGTAAATATTTAGTGACCTTTAGCAATGGGTTTAAAGCTGCTGTTGTGGGAAGTGGCCTCAAGGAGGCAGCATTTCTCCATTCCCAAATCTGGGTACTAGGGCAGCAGAGCCTTTCTGGAACTCGTGTTCCTAGGCTGTAAATTACATTGGAATGTGCATGGAGAAACCCCCATAAGTTTATGTCTCATTATTTCTTCTTGGGTTAAAAAAAATTTTTAATGGGTGTAAACCTTAAAATATGGTTTGTCCTAGATGTACACAATCTGGTTCATTTGTACATTATATATGTCTATTCAAGTACAGATCCTCTTCCCATATAAAATGTTCCAGAGTGTTCCGCAGACCTCCCTTGCTATATGGTCGGTCTTTTTGAGATATGTATATAATATGTGTTTGTATACACATAGTAACACTAATCTTAATTTATCCATTCCCCCCACCTTTCCTTTTAGATGAGCATAGTTTCTTTTCGAAGTCTGTGAGTGTCTTTCTCTGTGGAAATATGTTCATTTCTCTCAGTTACTAGATAACGCCTATAAGTGATATCATAGAATATAGGTCTTTTCCTTTCCGACTTACCTCATGTTTCGTGATTATCTCCAGACTCGTTTGTGGTGCCTCAAAGAGCAATAGTTCATTTTTTTCCAGGGCTAATATTCCATTGTGTACATGGACCACTTCTTCTTTATCTATTCACCTGTTGTTGGACATTTTGATTGCTTCCCGGTCTTGGCTATTGTGAATAAGGCTGCTCTGCAGCTTTTGCGGCCTGTGTCTTCTCGATGCTTGTCTTCTCAGGGGAGAGGTCCAATGGTGCGCCTGCTGGATTGAATGGTACCTCCATTTTTACTTTTAAACACAGCTCCTTTCTGTTCTCATTATTGGCTGTTACCCCTTTACCTCTCACCTGCAGGTAGAGGGTACACAGTTCTCTAAAATCCCTTCAGCATTTATTGATTGTAGACGTTTGCTGATGGCCAGTCGACTGGTGTAAGTTGAAACTTTTTGTAGATTAGATTGCATGGGTCTAACACTCCCTGAGGTTGAGCTTTTATGCATTTTCCTTTTTTTAAAAAGAGCGTGAGTAAAACTTAACTCTTCACACTCTCTTCTTGAAACATTTGCCTGTTTTGAATTTTTTTGTCCATTCCCTACTTCAGCACAATTTTTTAGGGCAGGTGTCCTTTACAGCCCTGAGTCCTTGTGAATGTTAAGTGACCACTAGCTGTGAGTTTAAAGCTGTTCTTGCAGGAAACGGCCACAAGGTGGCAGCATTTCCCCTTTACCAAATTTGGTTACTAGGGAAACGGAGCCTTAATGGAAGTGGTGTTCTAGGTTGTAAATTAGAATGGAATGTGCCAGGAAAAAGCCCTTTAAGTTTATGTCTCATTACTTCTTGTTCATATTTGTAATTTACTTTTTATTTTTTATCCCAGCAAATAGGATTACAATGGTTTGTTTGTTCTAGGTGTGCAAGATGTGGTTCTTTCACAGGTATACATGTATCTCTTCTTCCTCGCATCCTTTTCCCATGTAGGTTATGACACAATGTTGAGTAGTCTTCTCCTGGTCTTCCGTACGTCTTTGGCGGTTATATATTTCACATGGTTTGTATATCTCTGTTAACCCCAATATGGTAATGTATCCAATCCTCATTCCTTTCTATTTGGTGAACCATAAGTTTTTTAATGAATCTGTGATTGCCTTTCTCTGTGGAAATATCTTCATTGGTATCAATTTTTAAGTAACTCTTAAAAGTGATATGATAGGATATGTGTCTTTTGCTTTCTCACTTACTACAGGTGGCGTGATTACGTCTAGACTCAACTATGGTGCTGCAAAAGGCATTTTTTCATTTTTTTCACTAGTGAATATTCCATCTGTACATGGAGGAGTTGTTCTTTGTCCACCCATCTGTTGGTGGACTTTTTGGTTACTTCCATATCTTGGCTATCGTAATACTGTGCCATGCAGATTTGCCTGCCTGTGCCTTTCCAATTCTCTCTTCTTAGTTTACACGTCGAGGAGTGGGCCTGCTGGATCATATGGTAGCTCAATGATTACCTTTTGAAGGCACCTCCATTCTGTTCTCATTGGTGGCCCTTTCCAAGTTACGTCCCCTTTGAAGTTGAGGGTATGCATTTCTCCACAACACCTTCAGCATTTATTGTTTGTAGTTTTCTTACTGATGGTTATTCTGACAAGTGTGAGCTGATACCTCTCTGTGGTTGAATTCGAATGTGCCTCATCATCCGTTGAAATTGAGCTTTAAGGCATGTCCTTTTTATTTTTCAAGCTGTGATTACCCCTCAGTTCTTCAAAGTGTTCTCTTTAAGTATGTGTCACATTTTGAAGTGTTTTGGTCATTACCTCCCTCAAGACATTTTGAGGGCAGGTTTCATTTACAGTTCTGCAGTACTTGTTCCTATGAAATGACCATTAGCACAGGCTCTAAAGCTGCTTTTGAAGGTAACTGCCAGAGGGCGGCAGCCTTTCTATGTCCCTCACCCTGACAACTAGGGAAAAGCCCTTGCGGCCTGTGGTGTTTCTCGGTTCTAAATTAGAGTGGAGTGTGCCCGGACAAACCCACACAAGCTGATGTCTCCTTACTTTGGTTGGATTTTAAAATTTAATTTTTATTTTTATTGGAGTAATTTTCCACTGTGTACGAGGAGCACTTCTACTTTGTGCATTCCTCGGTTGATGGACATTTTCATTGCTTCCAAGTGTGGGCTATGGTAAATATTGTTGGAGTGCAGGATTGCCAGCCTGTGACGTTTTGATTCTCATTTTCTCAGGTGATAGGCCCAGCAGTGGGTGTGATTGATTGACTGGTAGCACCGTGTTTCCCTTTTCAAAGCACCTTCTTTGTGTTTTCATTAGTGGCTCTTACCACGTCCCCCTTAGAATCGAGGGTACGCATTTCTCCACAATCGCTTCAGCATTTATTGTTTGCAGCATTTATGCTAATCGCCCTTCTGGCTGCTGTGAGCTGATAGGTTTTTGTAATTTGGGTTTGCATGTCTTTGAAAATTCGTAAAACTCATCATTTTTCTCCACCATTTACTTTTCTGTTAAAAAAAGGAAACAATTGGGAGTACAATATAACTCTTGAAATTGTCTTCTTGGAAGGATGCCCTCTTTTGAAATTTTTGGTCGATTTTCCACCCCAGAATTCTTTTAGAGAGCAGGTGTCTTTTACCGAACTGCAGGTTCGGTAAATATTTAGTGACCTTTAGCAGTGGGTTTAAAGCTGCTGTTGTGGGAAGTGGCCTCAAGGAGGCAGCATTTCTCCATTCCCAAATCTGGGTACTAGGGCAGCAGAGCCTTTCTGGAACTCGTGTTCCTAGGCTGTAAATTACATTGGAATGTGCATGGAGAAACCCCCATAAGTTTATGTCTCATTATTTCTTCTTGGGTTAAAAAAAATTTTTAATGGGTGTAAACCTTAGAATATTGTTTGTCCTAGATGTACACAATCTGGTTCATTTGTACATTATATATGTCTATTCAAGTACAGATCCTCTTCCCATATAAAATGTTCCAGAGTGTTCCGCAGACCTCCCTTGCTATATGGTCGGTCTTTTTGAGATATGTATATAATATGTGTTTGTATACACATAGTAACACTAATCTTAATTTATCCATTCCCCCCACCTTTCCTTTTAGATGAGCATAGTTTCTTTTCGAAGTCTGTGAGTGTCTTTCTCTGTGGAAATATGTTCATTTCTCTCAGTTACTAGATAACGCCTATAAGTGATATCATAGAATATAGGTCTTTTCCTTTCCGACTTACCTCATGTTTCGTGATTATCTCCAGAGTCGTTTGTGGTGCCTCAAAGAGCAATAGTTCATTTTTTCCAGGGCTAATATTCCATTGTGTACATGGACCACTTCTTCTTTATCTATTCACCTGTTGTTGGACATTTTGATTGCTTCCCGGTCTTGGCTATTGTGAATAAGGCTGCTCTGCAGCTTTTGCGGCCTGTGTCTTCTCGATGCTTGTCTTCTCAGGGGAGAGGTCCAATGGTGCGCCTGCTGGATTGAATGGTACCTCCATTTTTACTTTTAAACACAGCTCCTTTCTGTTCTCATTATTGGCTGTTACCCCTTTACCTCTCACCTGCAGGTAGAGGGTACACAGTTCTCTAAAATCCCTTCAGCATTTATTGATTGTAGACGTTTGCTGATGGCCAGTCGACTGGTGTAAGTTGAAACTTTTTGTAGATTAGATTGCATGGGTCTAACACTCCCTGAGGTTGAGCTTTTATGCATTTTCCTTTTTTTAAAAAGAGCGTGAGTAAAACTTAACTCTTCATACTCTCTTCTTGAAACATTTGCCTGTTTTGAATTTTTTTGTCCATTCCCTACTTCAGCACAATTTTTTAGGGCAGGTGTCCTTTACAGCCCTGAGTCCTTGTGAATGTTAAGTGACCATTAGCTGTGAGTTTAAAGCTGTTCTTGCAGGAAACGGCCACAAGGTGGCAGCATTTCCCCTTTACCAAATTTGGTTACTAGGGAAACGGAGCCTTAATGGAAGTGGTGTTCTAGGTTGTAAATTAGAATGGAATGTGCTAGGAAAAAGCCCTTTAAGTTTATGTCTCATTACTTCTTGTTCATATTTGTAATTTACTTTTTATTTTTTATCCCAGCAAATAGGATTACAATGGTTTGTTTGTTCTAGGTGTGCAAGATGTGGTTCTTTCACACGTATACATGTATCTCTTCTTCCTCGCATCCTTTTCCCATGTAGGTTATGACACAATGTTGAGTAGTCTTCTCCTGGTCTTCCGTACGTCTTTGGCGGTTATATATTTCACATGGTTTGTATATCTCTGTTAACCCCAATATGGTAATGTATCCAAACCTCATCCCTTTCTATTTGGTGAACCATAAGTTTTTTAATGAATCTGTGATTGCCTTTCTCTGTGGAAATATCTTCATTGGTATCAATTTTTAAGTAACTCTTAAAAGTGATATGATAGGATATGTGTCTTTTGCTTTCTCACTTACTACAGGTGGCGTGATTACGTCTAGACTCATCTATGGTGCTGCAAATGGCATTGTTTCATTTTTTTCACTAGCGAATATTCCATCTGTACATGGAGGAGTTGTTCTTTGTCCACCCATCTGTTGGTGGACTTTTTGGTTACTTCCATATCTTGGCTATCGTAATACTGTGCCATGCAGATTTGCCTGCCTGTGTCTTTCCAATTCTCTCTTCTTAGGTTACACGTCGAGGAGTGGGCCTGCTGGATCATATGGTAGCTCAATGTTTACCTTTTGAAGTCACCTCCATTCTGTTCTCATTGGTGGCCCTTTCCAAGTTACGTCCCCTTTGAAGTTGAGGGTATGCATTTCTCCACAACACCTTCAGCATTTATTGTTTGTAGTTTTCTTGCTGATGGTTATTCTGACAAGTGTGAGCTGATACCTCTCTGTGGTTGAATTCGAATGTGCCTCATCATCCGTTGAAATTGAGCTTTAAGGCATGTCCTTTTTATTTTTCAAGCTGTGATTACCCCTCAGTTCTTCAAAGTGTTCTCTTTAAGTATGTGTCACATTTTGAAGTGTTTTGGTCATTACCTCCCTCAAGACATTTTGAGGGCAGGTTTCATTTACAGTTCTGCAGTACTTGTTCCTATGAAATGACCATTAGCACAGGCTCTAAAGCTGCTTTTGAAGGTAACTGCCAGAGGGCGGCAGCCTTTCTATGTCCCTCACCCTGACAACTAGGGAAAAGCCCTTGCGGCCTGTGGTGTTTCTCGGTTCTAAATTAGAGTGGAGTGTGCCCGGACAAACCCACACAAGCTGATGTCTCCTTACTTTGGTTGGATTTTTAAATTTAATTTGTATTTTTATTGGAGTAATTTTCCACTGTGTACGAGGAGCACTTCTACTTTGTGCATTCCTCGGTTGATGGACATTTTCATTGCTTCCAAGTGTGGGCTATGGTAAATATTGTTGGAGTGCAGGATTGCCAGCCTGTGACGTTTTGATTCTCATTTTCTCAGGTGATAGGCCCAGCAGTGGGTGTGATTGATTGACTGGTAGCACCGTGTTTCCCTTTTCAAAGCACCATCTTTGTGTTTTCATTAGTGGCTCTTACCACGTCCCCCTTAGAATCGAGGGTACGCATTTCTCCACAATCGCTTCAGCATTTATTGTTTGCAGCATTTATGCTAATCGCCCTTCTGGCTGCTGTGAGCTGATAGGTTTTTGTAATTTGGGTTTGCATGTCTTTGAAAATTCGTAAAACTCATCATTTTTCTCCACCATTTACTTTTCTGTTAAAAAAAGGAAACAATTGGGAGTACAATATAACTCTTGAAATTGTCTTTTTGGAAGGATGCCCTCTTTTGAAATTTTTGGTCGATTTTCCACCCCAGAATTCTTTTAGAGAGCAGGTGTCTTTTACCGAACTGCAGGTTCGGTAAATATTTAGTGACCTTTAGCAGTGGGTTTAAAGCTGCTGTTGTGGGAAGTGGCCTCAAGGAGGCAGCATTTCTCCATTCCCAAATCTGGGTACTAGGGCAGCAGAGCCTTTCTGGAACTCGTGTTCCTAGGCTGTAAATTACATTGGAATGTGCATGGAGAAACCCCCATAAGTTTATGTCTCATTATTTCTTCTTGGGTTAAAAAAAATTTTTAATGGGTGTAAACCTTAGAATATTGTTTGTCCTAGACGTACACAATCTGGTTCATTTGTACATTATATATGTCTATTCAAGTACAGATCCTCTTCCCATATAAAATGTTCCAGAGTGTTCCGCAGACCTCCCTTGCTATATGGTCGGTCTTTTTGAGATATGTATATAATATGTGTTTGTATACACATAGTAACACTAATCTTAATTTATCCATTCCCCCCACCTTTCCTTTTAGATGAGCATAGTTTCTTTTCGAAGTCTGTGAGTGTCTTTCTCTGTGGAAATATGTTCATTTCTCTCAGTTACTAGATAACGCCTATAAGTGATATCATAGAATATAGGTCTTTTCCTTTCCGACTTACCTCATGTTTCGTGATTATCTCCAGAGTCGTTTGTGGTGCCTCAAAGAGCAATAGTTCATTTTTTCCAGGGCTAATATTCCATTGTGTACATGGACCACTTCTTCTTTATCTATTCACCTGTTGTTGGACATTTTGATTGCTTCCCGGTCTTGGCTATTGTGAATAAGGCTGCTCTGCAGCTTTTGCGGCCTGTGTCTTCTCGATGCTTGTCTTCTCAGGGGAGAGGTCCAATGGTGCGCCTGCTGGATTGAATGGTACCTCCATTTTTACTTTTAAACACAGCTCCTTTCTGTTCTCATTATTGGCTGTTACCCCTTTACCTCTCACCTGCAGGTAGAGGGTACACAGTTCTCTAAAATCCCTTCAGCATTTATTGATTGTAGACGTTTGCTGATGGCCAGTCGACTGGTGTAAGTTGAAACTTTTTGTAGATTAGATTGCATGGGTCTAACACTCCCTGAGGTTGAGCTTTTATGCATTTTCCTTTTTTTAAAAAGAGCGTGAGTAAAACTTAACTCTTCATACTCTCTTCTTGAAACATTTGCCTGTTTTGAATTTTTTTGTCCATTCCCTACTTCAGCACAATTTTTTAGGGCAGGTGTCCTTTACAGCCCTCAGTCCTTGTGAATGTTAAGTGACCATTAGCTGTGAGTTTAAAGCTGTTCTTGCAGGAAACGGCCACAAGGTGGCAGCATTTCCCCTTTACCAAATTTGGTTACTAGGGAAACGGAGCCTTAATGGAAGTGGTGTTCTAGGTTGTAAATTAGAATGGAATGTGCTAGGAAAAAGCCCTTTAAGTTTATGTCTCATTACTTCTTGTTCATATTTGTAATTTACTTTTTATTTTTTATCCCAGCAAATAGGATTACAATGGTTTGTTTGTTCTAGGTGTGCAAGATGTGGTTCTTTCACACGTATACATGTATCTCTTCTTCCTCGCATCCTTTTCCCATGTAGGTTATGACACAATGTTGAGTAGTCTTCTCCTGGTCTTCCGTACGTCTTTGGCGGTTATATATTTCACATGGTTTGTATATCTCTGTTAACCCCAATATGGTAATGTATCCAAACCTCATCCCTTTCTATTTGGTGAACCATAAGTTTTTTAATGAATCTGTGATTGCCTTTCTCTGTGGAAATATCTTCATTGGTATCAATTTTTAAGTAACTCTTAAAAGTGATATGATAGGATATGTGTCTTTTGCTTTCTCACTTACTACAGGTGGCGTGATTACGTCTAGACTCATCTATGGTGCTGCAAATGGCATTGTTTCATTTTTTTCACTAGCGAATATTCCATCTGTACATGGAGGAGTTGTTCTTTGTCCACCCATCTGTTGGTGGACTTTTTGGTTACTTCCATATCTTGGCTATCGTAATACTGTGCCATGCAGATTTGCCTGCCTGTGTCTTTCCAATTCTCTCTTCTTAGGTTACACGTCGAGGAGTGGGCCTGCTGGATCATATGGTAGCTCAATGTTTACCTTTTGAAGTCACCTCCATTCTGTTCTCATTGGTGGCCCTTTCCAAGTTACGTCCCCTTTGAAGTTGAGGGTATGCATTTCTCCACAACACCTTCAGCATTTATTGTTTGTAGTTTTCTTGCTGATGGTTATTCTGACAAGTGTGAGCTGATACCTCTCTGTGGTTGAATTCGAATGTGCCTCATCATCCGTTGAAATTGAGCTTTAAGGCATGTCCTTTTTATTTTTCAAGCTGTGATTACCCCTCAGTTCTTCAAAGTGTTCTCTTTAAGTATGTGTCACATTTTGAAGTGTTTTGGTCATTACCTCCCTCAAGACATTTTGAGGGCAGGTTTCATTTACAGTTCTGCAGTACTTGTTCCTATGAAATGACCATTAGCACAGGCTCTAAAGCTGCTTTTGAAGGTAACTGCCAGAGGGCGGCAGCCTTTCTATGTCCCTCACCCTGACAACTAGGGAAAAGCCCTTGCGGCCTGTGGTGTTTCTCGGTTCTAAATTAGAGTGGAGTGTGCCCGGACAAACCCACACAAGCTGATGTCTCCTTACTTTGGTTGGATTTTTAAATTTAATTTGTATTTTTATTGGAGTAATTTTCCACTGTGTACGAGGAGCACTTCTACTTTGTGCATTCCTCGGTTGATGGACATTTTCATTGCTTCCAAGTGTGGGCTATGGTAAATATTGTTGGAGTGCAGGATTGCCAGCCTGTGACGTTTTGATTCTCATTTTCTCAGGTGATAGGCCCAGCAGTGGGTGTGATTGATTGACTGGTAGCACCGTGTTTCCCTTTTCAAAGCACCATCTTTGTGTTTTCATTAGTGGCTCTTACCACGTCCCCCTTAGAATCGAGGGTACGCATTTCTCCACAATCGCTTCAGCATTTATTGTTTGCAGCATTTATGCTAATCGCCCTTCTGGCTGCTGTGAGCTGATAGGTTTTTGTAATTTGGGTTTGCATGTCTTTGAAAATTCGTAAAACTCATCATTTTTCTCCACCATTTACTTTTCTGTTAAAAAAAGGAAACAATTGGGAGTACAATATAACTCTTGAAATTGTCTTTTTGGAAGGATGCCCTCTTTTGAAATTTTTGGTCGATTTTCCACCCCAGAATTCTTTTAGAGAGCAGGTGTCTTTTACCGAACTGCAGGTTCGGTAAATATTTAGTGACCTTTAGCAGTGGGTTTAAAGCTGCTGTTGTGGGAAGTGGCCTCAAGGAGGCAGCATTTCTCCATTCCCAAATCTGGGTACTAGGGCAGCAGAGCCTTTCTGGAACTCGTGTTCCTAGGCTGTAAATTACATTGGAATGTGCATGGAGAAACCCCCATAAGTTTATGTCTCATTATTTCTTCTTGGGTTAAAAAAAATTTTTAATGGGTGTAAACCTTAGAATATTGTTTGTCCTAGACGTACACAATCTGGTTCATTTGTACATTATATATGTCTATTCAAGTACAGATCCTCTTCCCATATAAAATGTTCCAGAGTGTTCCGCAGACCTCCCTTGCTATATGGTCGGTCTTTTTGAGATATGTATATAATATGTGTTTGTATACACATAGTAACACTAATCTTAATTTATCCATTCCCCCCACCTTTCCTTTTAGATGAGCATAGTTTCTTTTCGAAGTCTGTGAGTGTCTTTCTCTGTGGAAATATGTTCATTTCTCTCAGTTACTAGATAACGCCTATAAGTGATATCATAGAATATAGGTCTTTTCCTTTCCGACTTACCTCATGTTTCGTGATTATCTCCAGACTCGTTTGTGGTGCCTCAAAGAGCAATAGTTCATTTTTTTCCAGGGCTAATATTCCATTGTGTACATGGACCACTTCTTCTTTATCTATTCACCTGTTGTTGGACATTTTGATTGCTTCCCGGTCTTGGCTATTGTGAATAAGGCTGCTCTGCAGCTTTTGCGGCCTGTGTCTTCTCGATGCTTGTCTTCTCAGGGGAGAGGTCCAATGGTGCGCCTGCTGGATTGAATGGTACCTCCATTTTTACTTTTAAACACAGCTCCTTTCTGTTCTCATTATTGGCTGTTACCCCTTTACCTCTCACCTGCAGGTAGAGGGTACACAGTTCTCTAAAATCCCTTCAGCATTTATTGATTGTAGACGTTTGCTGATGGCCAGTCGACTGGTGTAAGTTGAAACTTTTTGTAGATTAGATTGCATGGGTCTAACACTCCCTGAGGTTGAGCTTTTATGCATTTTCCTTTTTTTAAAAAGAGCGTGAGTAAAACTTAACTCTTCACACTCTCTTCTTGAAACATTTGCCTGTTTTGAATTTTTTTGTCCATTCCCTACTTCAGCACAATTTTTTAGGGCAGGTGTCCTTTACAGCCCTGAGTCCTTGTGAATGTTAAGTGACCACTAGCTGTGAGTTTAAAGCTGTTCTTGCAGGAAACGGCCACAAGGTGGCAGCATTTCCCCTTTACCAAATTTGGTTACTAGGGAAACGGAGCCTTAATGGAAGTGGTGTTCTAGGTTGTAAATTAGAATGGAATGTGCCAGGAAAAAGCCCTTTAAGTTTATGTCTCATTACTTCTTGTTCATATTTGTAATTTACTTTTTATTTTTTATCCCAGCAAATAGGATTACAATGGTTTGTTTGTTCTAGGTGTGCAAGATGTGGTTCTTTCACACGTATACATGTATCTCTTCTTCCTCGCATCCTTTTCCCATGTAGGTTATGACACAATGTTGAGTAGTCTTCTCCTGGTCTTCCGTACGTCTTTGGCGGTTATATATTTCACATGGTTTGTATATCTCTGTTAACCCCAATATGGTAATGTATCCAATCCTCATTCCTTTCTATTTGGTGAACCATAAGTTTTTTAATGAATCTGTGATTGCCTTTCTCTGTGGAAATATCTTCATTGGTATCAATTTTTAAGTAACTCTTAAAAGTGATATGATAGGATATGTGTCTTTTGCTTTCTCACTTACTACAGGTGGCGTGATTACGTCTAGACTCAACTATGGTGCTGCAAAAGGCATTTTTTCATTTTTTTCACTAGTGAATATTCCATCTGTACATGGAGGAGTTGTTCTTTGTCCACCCATCTGTTGGTGGACTTTTTGGTTACTTCCATATCTTGGCTATCGTAATACTGTGCCATGCAGATTTGCCTGCCTGTGCCTTTCCAATTCTCTCTTCTTAGTTTACACGTCGAGGAGTGGGCCTGCTGGATCATATGGTAGCTCAATGATTACCTTTTGAAGGCACCTCCATTCTGTTCTCATTGGTGGCCCTTTCCAAGTTACGTCCCCTTTGAAGTTGAGGGTATGCATTTCTCCACAACACCTTCAGCATTTATTGTTTGTAGTTTTCTTGCTGATGGTTATTCTGACAAGTGTGAGCTGATACCTCTCTGTGGTTGAATTCGAATGTGCCTCATCATCCGTTGAAATTGAGCTTTAAGGCATGTCCTTTTTATTTTTCAAGCTGTGATTACCCCTCAGTTCTTCAAAGTGTTCTCTTTAAGTATGTGTCACATTTTGAAGTGTTTTGGTCATTACCTCCCTCAAGACATTTTGAGGGCAGGTTTCATTTACAGTTCTGCAGTACTTGTTCCTATGAAATGACCATTAGCACAGGCTCTAAAGCTGCTTTTGAAGGTAACTGCCAGAGGGCGGCAGCCTTTCTATGTCCCTCACCCTGACAACTAGGGAAAAGCCCTTGCGGCCTGTGGTGTTTCTCGGTTCTAAATTAGAGTGGAGTGTGCCCGGACAAACCCACACAAGCTGATGTCTCCTTACTTTGGTTGGATTTTAAAATTTAATTTTTATTTTTATTGGAGTAATTTTCCACTGTGTACGAGGAGCACTTCTACTTTGTGCATTCCTCGGTTGATGGACATTTTCATTGCTTCCAAGTGTGGGCTATGGTAAATATTGTTGGAGTGCAGGATTGCCAGCCTGTGACGTTTTGATTCTCATTTTCTCAGGTGATAGGCCCAGCAGTGGGTGTGATTGATTGACTGGTAGCACCGTGTTTCCCTTTTCAAAGCACCTTCTTTGTGTTTTCATTAGTGGCTCTTACCACGTCCCCCTTAGAATCGAGGGTACGCATTTCTCCACAATCGCTTCAGCATTTATTGTTTGCAGCATTTATGCTAATCGCCCTTCTGGCTGCTGTGAGCTGATAGGTTTTTGTAATTTGGGTTTGCATGTCTTTGAAAATTCGTAAAACTCATCATTTTTCTCCACCATTTACTTTTCTGTTAAAAAAAGGAAACAATTGGGAGTACAATATAACTCTTGAAATTGTCTTCTTGGAAGGATGCCCTCTTTTGAAATTTTTGGTCGATTTTCCACCCCAGAATTCTTTTAGAGAGCAGGTGTCTTTTACCGAACTGCAGGTTCGGTAAATATTTAGTGACCTTTAGCAGTGGGTTTAAAGCTGCTGTTGTGGGAAGTGGCCTCAAGGAGGCAGCATTTCTCCATTCCCAAATCTGGGTACTAGGGCAGCAGAGCCTTTCTGGAACTCGTGTTCCTAGGCTGTAAATTACATTGGAATGTGCATGGAGAAACCCCCATAAGTTTATGTCTCATTATTTCTTCTTGGGTTAAAAAAAATTTTTAATGGGTGTAAACCTTAGAATATTGTTTGTCCTAGACGTACACAATCTGGTTCATTTGTACATTATATATGTCTATTCAAGTACAGATCCTCTTCCCATATAAAATGTTCCAGAGTGTTCCGCAGACCTCCCTTGCTATATGGTCGGTCTTTTTGAGATATGTATATAATATGTGTTTGTATACACATAGTAACACTAATCTTAATTTATCCATTCCCCCCACCTTTCCTTTTAGATGAGCATAGTTTCTTTTCGAAGTCTGTGAGTGTCTTTCTCTGTGGAAATATGTTCATTTCTGTCAGTTACTAGATAACGCCTATAAGTGATATCATAGAATATAGGTCTTTTCCTTTCCGACTTACCTCATGTTTCGTGATTATCTCCAGACTCGTTTGTGGTGCCTCAAAGAGCAATAGTTCATTTTTTTCCAGGGCTAATATTCCATTGTGTACATGGACCACTTCTTCTTTATCTATTCACCTGTTGTTGGACATTTTGATTGCTTCCCGGTCTTGGCTATTGTGAATAAGGCTGCTCTGCAGCTTTTGCGGCCTGTGTCTTCTCGATGCTTGTCTTCTCAGGGGAGAGGTCCAATGGTGCGCCTGCTGGATTGAATGGTACCTCCATTTTTACTTTTAAACACAGCTCCTTTCTGTTCTCATTATTGGCTGTTACCCCTTTACCTCTCACCTGCAGGTAGAGGGTACACAGTTCTCTAAAATCCCTTCAGCATTTATTGATTGTAGACGTTTGCTGATGGCCAGTCGACTGGTGTAAGTTGAAACTTTTTGTAGATTAGATTGCATGGGTCTAACACTCCCTGAGGTTGAGCTTTTATGCATTTTCCTTTTTTTAAAAAGAGCGTGAGTAAAACTTAACTCTTCACACTCTCTTCTTGAAACATTTGCCTGTTTTGAATTTTTTTGTCCATTCCCTACTTCAGCACAATTTTTTAGGGCAGGTGTCCTTTACAGCCCTGAGTCCTTGTGAATGTTAAGTGACCATTAGCTGTGAGTTTAAAGCTGTTCTTGCAGGAAACGGCCACAAGGTGGCAGCATTTCCCCTTTACCAAATTTGGTTACTAGGGAAACGGAGCCTTAATGGAAGTGGTGTTCTAGGTTGTAAATTAGAATGGAATGTGCCAGGAAAAAGCCCTTTAAGTTTATGTCTCATTACTTCTTGTTCATATTTGTAATTTACTTTTTATTTTTTATCCCAGCAAATAGGATTACAATGGTTTGTTTGTTCTAGGTGTGCAAGATGTGGTTCTTTCACACGTATACATGTATCTCTTCTTCCTCGCATCCTTTTCCCATGTAGGTTATGACACAATGTTGAGTAGTCTTCTCCTGGTCTTCCGTACGTCTTTGGCGGTTATATATTTCACATGGTTTGTATATCTCTGTTAACCCCAATATGGTAATGTATCCAAACCTCATCCCTTTCTATTTGGTGAACCATAAGTTTTTTAATGAATCTGTGATTGCCTTTCTCTGTGGAAATATCTTCATTGGTATCAATTTTTAAGTAACTCTTAAAAGTGATATGATAGGATATGTGTCTTTTGCTTTCTCACTTACTACAGGTGGCGTGATTACGTCTAGACTCATCTATGGTGCTGCAAATGGCATTGTTTCATTTTTTTCACTAGCGAATATTCCATCTGTACATGGAGGAGTTGTTCTTTGTCCACCCATCTGTTGGTGGACTTTTTGGTTACTTCCATATCTTGGCTATCGTAATACTGTGCCATGCAGATTTGCCTGCCTGTGTCTTTCCAATTCTCTCTTCTTAGGTTACACGTCGAGGAGTGGGCCTGCTGGATCATATGGTAGCTCAATGTTTACCTTTTGAAGTCACCTCCATTCTGTTCTCATTGGTGGCCCTTTCCAAGTTACGTCCCCTTTGAAGTTGAGGGTATGCATTTCTCCACAACACCTTCAGCATTTATTGTTTGTAGTTTTCTTGCTGATGGTTATTCTGACAAGTGTGAGCTGATACCTCTCTGTGGTTGAATTCGAATGTGCCTCATCATCCGTTGAAATTGAGCTTTAAGGCATGTCCTTTTTATTTTTCAAGCTGTGATTACCCCTCAGTTCTTCAAAGTGTTCTCTTTAAGTATGTGTCACATTTTGAAGTGTTTTGGTCATTACCTCCCTCAAGACATTTTGAGGGCAGGTTTCATTTACAGTTCTGCAGTACTTGTTCCTATGAAATGACCATTAGCACAGGCTCTAAAGCTGCTTTTGAAGGTAACTGCCAGAGGGCGGCAGCCTTTCTATGTCCCTCACCCTGACAACTAGGGAAAAGCCCTTGCGGCCTGTGGTGTTTCTCGGTTCTAAATTAGAGTGGAGTGTGCCCGGACAAACCCACACAAGCTGATGTCTCCTTACTTTGGTTGGATTTTTAAATTTAATTTGTATTTTTATTGGAGTAATTTTCCACTGTGTACGAGGAGCACTTCTACTTTGTGCATTCCTCGGTTGATGGACATTTTCATTGCTTCCAAGTGTGGGCTATGGTAAATATTGTTGGAGTGCAGGATTGCCAGCCTGTGACGTTTTGATTCTCATTTTCTCAGGTGATAGGCCCAGCAGTGGGTGTGATTGATTGACTGGTAGCACCGTGTTTCCCTTTTCAAAGCACCATCTTTGTGTTTTCATTAGTGGCTCTTACCACGTCCCCCTTAGAATCGAGGGTACGCATTTCTCCACAATCGCTTCAGCATTTATTGTTTGCAGCATTTATGCTAATCGCCCTTCTGGCTGCTGTGAGCTGATAGGTTTTTGTAATTTGGGTTTGCATGTCTTTGAAAATTCGTAAAACTCATCATTTTTCTCCACCATTTACTTTTCTGTTAAAAAAAGGAAACAATTGGGAGTACAATATAACTCTTGAAATTGTCTTTTTGGAAGGATGCCCTCTTTTGAAATTTTTGGTCGATTTTCCACCCCAGAATTCTTTTAGAGAGCAGGTGTCTTTTACCGAACTGCAGGTTCGGTAAATATTTAGTGACCTTTAGCAGTGGGTTTAAAGCTGCTGTTGTGGGAAGTGGCCTCAAGGAGGCAGCATTTCTCCATTCCCAAATCTGGGTACTAGGGCAGCAGAGCCTTTCTGGAACTCGTGTTCCTAGGCTGTAAATTACATTGGAATGTGCATGGAGAAACCCCCATAAGTTTATGTCTCATTATTTCTTCTTGGGTTAAAAAAAATTTTTAATGGGTGTAAACCTTAGAATATTGTTTGTCCTAGACGTACACAATCTGGTTCATTTGTACATTATATATGTCTATTCAAGTACAGATCCTCTTCCCATATAAAATGTTCCAGAGTGTTCCGCAGACCTCCCTTGCTATATGGTCGGTCTTTTTGAGATATGTATATAATATGTGTTTGTATACACATAGTAACACTAATCTTAATTTATCCATTCCCCCCACCTTTCCTTTTAGATGAGCATAGTTTCTTTTCGAAGTCTGTGAGTGTCTTTCTCTGTGGAAATATGTTCATTTCTCTCAGTTACTAGATAACGCCTATAAGTGATATCATAGAATATAGGTCTTTTCCTTTCCGACTTACCTCATGTTTCGTGATTATCTCCAGACTCGTTTGTGGTGCCTCAAAGAGCAATAGTTCATTTTTTTCCAGGGCTAATATTCCATTGTGTACATGGACCACTTCTTCTTTATCTATTCACCTGTTGTTGGACATTTTGATTGCTTCCCGGTCTTGGCTATTGTGAATAAGGCTGCTCTGCAGCTTTTGCGGCCTGTGTCTTCTCGATGCTTGTCTTCTCAGGGGAGAGGTCCAATGGTGCGCCTGCTGGATTGAATGGTACCTCCATTTTTACTTTTAAACACAGCTCCTTTCTGTTCTCATTATTGGCTGTTACCCCTTTACCTCTCACCTGCAGGTAGAGGGTACACAGTTCTCTAAAATCCCTTCAGCATTTATTGATTGTAGACGTTTGCTGATGGCCAGTCGACTGGTGTAAGTTGAAACTTTTTGTAGATTAGATTGCATGGGTCTAACACTCCCTGAGGTTGAGCTTTTATGCATTTTCCTTTTTTTAAAAAGAGCGTGAGTAAAACTTAACTCTTCACACTCTCTTCTTGAAACATTTGCCTGTTTTGAATTTTTTTGTCCATTCCCTACTTCAGCACAATTTTTTAGGGCAGGTGTCCTTTACAGCCCTGAGTCCTTGTGAATGTTAAGTGACCACTAGCTGTGAGTTTAAAGCTGTTCTTGCAGGAAACGGCCACAAGGTGGCAGCATTTCCCCTTTACCAAATTTGGTTACTAGGGAAACGGAGCCTTAATGGAAGTGGTGTTCTAGGTTGTAAATTAGAATGGAATGTGCCAGGAAAAAGCCCTTTAAGTTTATGTCTCATTACTTCTTGTTCATATTTGTAATTTACTTTTTATTTTTTATCCCAGCAAATAGGATTACAATGGTTTGTTTGTTCTAGGTGTGCAAGATGTGGTTCTTTCACACGTATACATGTATCTCTTCTTCCTCGCATCCTTTTCCCATGTAGGTTATGACACAATGTTGAGTAGTCTTCTCCTGGTCTTCCGTACGTCTTTGGCGGTTATATATTTCACATGGTTTGTATATCTCTGTTAACCCCAATATGGTAATGTATCCAATCCTCATTCCTTTCTATTTGGTGAACCATAAGTTTTTTAATGAATCTGTGATTGCCTTTCTCTGTGGAAATATCTTCATTGGTATCAATTTTTAAGTAACTCTTAAAAGTGATATGATAGGATATGTGTCTTTTGCTTTCTCACTTACTACAGGTGGCGTGATTACGTCTAGACTCAACTATGGTGCTGCAAAAGGCATTTTTTCATTTTTTTCACTAGTGAATATTCCATCTGTACATGGAGGAGTTGTTCTTTGTCCACCCATCTGTTGGTGGACTTTTTGGTTACTTCCATATCTTGGCTATCGTAATACTGTGCCATGCAGATTTGCCTGCCTGTGCCTTTCCAATTCTCTCTTCTTAGTTTACACGTCGAGGAGTGGGCCTGCTGGATCATATGGTAGCTCAATGATTACCTTTTGAAGGCACCTCCATTCTGTTCTCATTGGTGGCCCTTTCCAAGTTACGTCCCCTTTGAAGTTGAGGGTATGCATTTCTCCACAACACCTTCAGCATTTATTGTTTGTAGTTTTCTTGCTGATGGTTATTCTGACAAGTGTGAGCTGATACCTCTCTGTGGTTGAATTCGAATGTGCCTCATCATCCGTTGAAATTGAGCTTTAAGGCATGTCCTTTTTATTTTTCAAGCTGTGATTACCCCTCAGTTCTTCAAAGTGTTCTCTTTAAGTATGTGTCACATTTTGAAGTGTTTTGGTCATTACCTCCCTCAAGACATTTTGAGGGCAGGTTTCATTTACAGTTCTGCAGTACTTGTTCCTATGAAATGACCATTAGCACAGGCTCTAAAGCTGCTTTTGAAGGTAACTGCCAGAGGGCGGCAGCCTTTCTATGTCCCTCACCCTGACAACTAGGGAAAAGCCCTTGCGGCCTGTGGTGTTTCTCGGTTCTAAATTAGAGTGGAGTGTGCCCGGACAAACCCACACAAGCTGATGTCTCCTTACTTTGGTTGGATTTTAAAATTTAATTTTTATTTTTATTGGAGTAATTTTCCACTGTGTACGAGGAGCACTTCTACTTTGTGCATTCCTCGGTTGATGGACATTTTCATTGCTTCCAAGTGTGGGCTATGGTAAATATTGTTGGAGTGCAGGATTGCCAGCCTGTGACGTTTTGATTCTCATTTTCTCAGGTGATAGGCCCAGCAGTGGGTGTGATTGATTGACTGGTAGCACCGTGTTTCCCTTTTCAAAGCACCTTCTTTGTGTTTTCATTAGTGGCTCTTACCACGTCCCCCTTAGAATCGAGGGTACGCATTTCTCCACAATCGCTTCAGCATTTATTGTTTGCAGCATTTATGCTAATCGCCCTTCTGGCTGCTGTGAGCTGATAGGTTTTTGTAATTTGGGTTTGCATGTCTTTGAAAATTCGTAAAACTCATCATTTTTCTCCACCATTTACTTTTCTGTTAAAAAAAGGAAACAATTGGGAGTACAATATAACTCTTGAAATTGTCTTCTTGGAAGGATGCCCTCTTTTGAAATTTTTGGTCGATTTTCCACCCCAGAATTCTTTTAGAGAGCAGGTGTCTTTTACCGAACTGCAGGTTCGGTAAATATTTAGTGACCTTTAGCAGTGGGTTTAAAGCTGCTGTTGTGGGAAGTGGCCTCAAGGAGGCAGCATTTCTCCATTCCCAAATCTGGGTACTAGGGCAGCAGAGCCTTTCTGGAACTCGTGTTCCTAGGCTGTAAATTACATTGGAATGTGCATGGAGAAACCCCCATAAGTTTATGTCTCATTATTTCTTCTTGGGTTAAAAAAAATTTTTAATGGGTGTAAACCTTAGAATATTGTTTGTCCTAGACGTACACAATCTGGTTCATTTGTACATTATATATGTCTATTCAAGTACAGATCCTCTTCCCATATAAAATGTTCCAGAGTGTTCCGCAGACCTCCCTTGCTATATGGTCGGTCTTTTTGAGATATGTATATAATATGTGTTTGTATACACATAGTAACACTAATCTTAATTTATCCATTCCCCCCACCTTTCCTTTTAGATGAGCATAGTTTCTTTTCGAAGTCTGTGAGTGTCTTTCTCTGTGGAAATATGTTCATTTCTGTCAGTTACTAGATAACGCCTATAAGTGATATCATAGAATATAGGTCTTTTCCTTTCCGACTTACCTCATGTTTCGTGATTATCTCCAGACTCGTTTGTGGTGCCTCAAAGAGCAATAGTTCATTTTTTTCCAGGGCTAATATTCCATTGTGTACATGGACCACTTCTTCTTTATCTATTCACCTGTTGTTGGACATTTTGATTGCTTCCCGGTCTTGGCTATTGTGAATAAGGCTGCTCTGCAGCTTTTGCGGCCTGTGTCTTCTCGATGCTTGTCTTCTCAGGGGAGAGGTCCAATGGTGCGCCTGCTGGATTGAATGGTACCTCCATTTTTACTTTTAAACACAGCTCCTTTCTGTTCTCATTATTGGCTGTTACCCCTTTACCTCTCACCTGCAGGTAGAGGGTACACAGTTCTCTAAAATCCCTTCAGCATTTATTGATTGTAGACGTTTGCTGATGGCCAGTCGACTGGTGTAAGTTGAAACTTTTTGTAGATTAGATTGCATGGGTCTAACACTCCCTGAGGTTGAGCTTTTATGCATTTTCCTTTTTTTAAAAAGAGCGTGAGTAAAACTTAACTCTTCACACTCTCTTCTTGAAACATTTGCCTGTTTTGAATTTTTTTGTCCATTCCCTACTTCAGCACAATTTTTTAGGGCAGGTGTCCTTTACAGCCCTGAGTCCTTGTGAATGTTAAGTGACCATTAGCTGTGAGTTTAAAGCTGTTCTTGCAGGAAACGGCCACAAGGTGGCAGCATTTCCCCTTTACCAAATTTGGTTACTAGGGAAACGGAGCCTTAATGGAAGTGGTGTTCTAGGTTGTAAATTAGAATGGAATGTGCCAGGAAAAAGCCCTTTAAGTTTATGTCTCATTACTTCTTGTTCATATTTGTAATTTACTTTTTATTTTTTATCCCAGCAAATAGGATTACAATGGTTTGTTTGTTCTAGGTGTGCAAGATGTGGTTCTTTCACACGTATACATGTATCTCTTCTTCCTCGCATCCTTTTCCCATGTAGGTTATGACACAATGTTGAGTAGTCTTCTCCTGGTCTTCCGTACGTCTTTGGCGGTTATATATTTCACATGGTTTGTATATCTCTGTTAACCCCAATATGGTAATGTATCCAATCCTCATTCCTTTCTATTTGGTGAACCATAAGTTTTTTAATGAATCTGTGATTGCCTTTCTCTGTGGAAATATCTTCATTGGTATCAATTTTTAAGTAACTCTTAAAAGTGATATGATAGGATATGTGTCTTTTGCTTTCTCACTTACTACAGGTGGCGTGATTACGTCTAGACTCATCTATGGTGCTGCAAATGGCATTGTTTCATTGTTTTCACTAGCGAATATTCCATCTGTACATGGAGGAGTTCTTCTTTGTCCACCCATCTGTTGGTGGACTTTTTGGTTACTTCCATATCTTGGCTATCGTAATACTGTGCCATGCAGATTTGCCTGCCTGTGCCTTTCCAATTCTCTCTTCTTAGTTTACACGTCGAGGAGTGGGCCTGCTGGATCATATGGTAGCTCAATGATTACCTTTTTAAGGCACCTCCATTCTGTTCTCATTGGTGGCCCTTTCCAAGTTACGTCCCCTTTGAAGTTGAGGGTATGCATTTCTCCACAACACCTTTAGCATTTATTGTTTGTAGTTTTCTTGCTGATGGTTATTCTGACAAGTGTGAGCTGATACCTCTCTGTGGTTGAATTCGAATGTGCCTCATCATCCGTTGAAATTGATCTTTAAGGCATGTCCTTTTTATTTTTCAAGCTGTGATTACCCCTCAGTTCTTCAAAGTGTTCTCTTTAAGTATGTGTCACATTTTGAAGTGTTTTGGTCATTACCTCCCTCAAGACATTTTGAGGGCAGGTTTCATTTACAGTTCTGCAGTACTTGTTCCTATGAAATGACCATTAGCACAGGCTCTAAAGCTGCTTTTGAAGGTAACTGCCAGAGGGCGGCAGCCTATGTCCCTCACCCTGACAACTAGGGAAAAGCCCTTGCGGCCTGTGGTGTTTCTCGGTTCTAAATTAGAGTGGAGTGTGCCCGGACAAACCCACACAAGCTGATGTCTCCTTACTTTGGTTGGATTTTTAAATTTAATTTTTATTTTTATTGGAGTAATTTTCCACTGTGTACGAGGAGCACTTCTACTTTGTGCATTCCTCGGTTGATGGACATTTTCATTGCTTCCAAGTGTGGGCTATGGTAAATATTGTTGGAGTGCAGGATTCCCAGCCTGTGACGTTTTGATTCTCATTTTCTCAGGTGATAGGCCCAGCAGTGGGTGTGATTGATTGACTGGTAGCACCGTGTTTCCCTTTTCAAAGCACCTTCTTTGTGTTTTCATTAGTGGCTCTTACCACGTCCCCCTTAGAATCGAGGGTACGCATTTCTCCACAATCGCTTCAGCATTTATTGTTTGCAGCATTTATGCTAATGGCCCTTCTGGCTGCTGTGAGCTGATAGGATTTTGTAATTTGGGTTTGCATGTCTTTGAAAATTCGTAAAACTCATCATTTTTCTCCACCATTTACTTTTCTGTTAAAAAAAGGAAACAATTGGGAGTACAATATAACTCTTGAAATTGTCTTCTTGGAAGGTTGCACTCTTTTGAAATTTTTGGTCGATTTTCCACCCCAGAATTTTTTTAGAGAGCAGGTGTCTTTTACCGAACTGCAAGTTCGGTAAATATTTAGTGACCTTTAGCAATGGGTTTAAAGCTGCTGTTGTGGGAAGTGGCCTCAAGGAGGCAGCATTTCTCCATTCCCAAATCTGGGTACTAGGGCAGCAGAGCCTTTCTGGAACTCGTGTTCCTAGGCTGTAAATTACATTGGAATGTGCATGGAGAAACCCCCATAAGTTTATGTCTCATTATTTCTTCTTGGGTTAAAAAAAATTTTTAATGGGTGTAAACCTTAAAATATGGTTTGTCCTAGATGTACACAATCTGGTTCATTTGTACATTATATATGTCTATTCAAGTACAGATCCTCTTCCCATATAAAATGTTCCAGAGTGTTCCGCAGACCTCCCTTGCTATATGGTCGGTCTTTTTGAGATATGTATATAATATGTGTTTGTATACACATAGTAACACTAATCTTAATTTATCCATTCCCCCCACCTTTCCTTTTAGATGAGCATAGTTTCTTTTCGAAGTCTGTGAGTGTCTTTCTCTGTGGAAATATGTTCATTTCTCTCAGTTACTAGATAACGCCTATAAGTGATATCATAGAATATAGGTCTTTTCCTTTCCGACTTACCTCATGTTTCGTGATTATCTCCAGACTCGTTTGTGGTGCCTCAAAGAGCAATAGTTCATTTTTTTCCAGGGCTAATATTCCATTGTGTACATGGACCACTTCTTCTTTATCTATTCACCTGTTGTTGGACATTTTGATTGCTTCCCGGTCTTGGCTATTGTGAATAAGGCTGCTCTGCAGCTTTTGCGGCCTGTGTCTTCTCGATGCTTGTCTTCTCAGGGGAGAGGTCCAATGGTGCGCCTGCTGGATTGAATGGTACCTCCATTTTTACTTTTAAACACAGCTCCTTTCTGTTCTCATTATTGGCTGTTACCCCTTTACCTCTCACCTGCAGGTAGAGGGTACACAGTTCTCTAAAATCCCTTCAGCATTTATTGATTGTAGACGTTTGCTGATGGCCAGTCGACTGGTGTAAGTTGAAACTTTTTGTAGATTAGATTGCATGGGTCTAACACTCCCTGAGGTTGAGCTTTTATGCATTTTCCTTTTTTTAAAAAGAGCGTGAGTAAAACTTAACTCTTCACACTCTCTTCTTGAAACATTTGCCTGTTTTGAATTTTTTTGTCCATTCCCTACTTCAGCACAATTTTTTAGGGCAGGTGTCCTTTACAGCCCTGAGTCCTTGTGAATGTTAAGTGACCACTAGCTGTGAGTTTAAAGCTGTTCTTGCAGGAAACGGCCACAAGGTGGCAGCATTTCCCCTTTACCAAATTTGGTTACTAGGGAAACGGAGCCTTAATGGAAGTGGTGTTCTAGGTTGTAAATTAGAATGGAATGTGCCAGGAAAAAGCCCTTTAAGTTTATGTCTCATTACTTCTTGTTCATATTTGTAATTTACTTTTTATTTTTTATCCCAGCAAATAGGATTACAATGGTTTGTTTGTTCTAGGTGTGCAAGATGTGGTTCTTTCACAGGTATACATGTATCTCTTCTTCCTCGCATCCTTTTCCCATGTAGGTTATGACACAATGTTGAGTAGTCTTCTCCTGGTCTTCCGTACGTCTTTGGCGGTTATATATTTCACATGGTTTGTATATCTCTGTTAACCCCAATATGGTAATGTATCCAATCCTCATTCCTTTCTATTTGGTGAACCATAAGTTTTTTAATGAATCTGTGATTGCCTTTCTCTGTGGAAATATCTTCATTGGTATCAATTTTTAAGTAACTCTTAAAAGTGATATGATAGGATATGTGTCTTTTGCTTTCTCACTTACTACAGGTGGCGTGATTACGTCTAGACTCAACTATGGTGCTGCAAAAGGCATTTTTTCATTTTTTTCACTAGTGAATATTCCATCTGTACATGGAGGAGTTGTTCTTTGTCCACCCATCTGTTGGTGGACTTTTTGGTTACTTCCATATCTTGGCTATCGTAATACTGTGCCATGCAGATTTGCCTGCCTGTGCCTTTCCAATTCTCTCTTCTTAGTTTACACGTCGAGGAGTGGGCCTGCTGGATCATATGGTAGCTCAATGATTACCTTTTGAAGGCACCTCCATTCTGTTCTCATTGGTGGCCCTTTCCAAGTTACGTCCCCTTTGAAGTTGAGGGTATGCATTTCTCCACAACACCTTCAGCATTTATTGTTTGTAGTTTTCTTGCTGATGGTTATTCTGACAAGTGTGAGCTGATACCTCTCTGTGGTTGAATTCGAATGTGCCTCATCATCCGTTGAAATTGAGCTTTAAGGCATGTCCTTTTTATTTTTCAAGCTGTGATTACCCCTCAGTTCTTCAAAGTGTTCTCTTTAAGTATGTGTCACATTTTGAAGTGTTTTGGTCATTACCTCCCTCAAGACATTTTGAGGGCAGGTTTCATTTACAGTTCTGCAGTACTTGTTCCTATGAAATGACCATTAGCACAGGCTCTAAAGCTGCTTTTGAAGGTAACTGCCAGAGGGCGGCAGCCTTTCTATGTCCCTCACCCTGACAACTAGGGAAAAGCCCTTGCGGCCTGTGGTGTTTCTCGGTTCTAAATTAGAGTGGAGTGTGCCCGGACAAACCCACACAAGCTGATGTCTCCTTACTTTGGTTGGATTTTAAAATTTAATTTTTATTTTTATTGGAGTAATTTTCCACTGTGTACGAGGAGCACTTCTACTTTGTGCATTCCTCGGTTGATGGACATTTTCATTGCTTCCAAGTGTGGGCTATGGTAAATATTGTTGGAGTGCAGGATTGCCAGCCTGTGACGTTTTGATTCTCATTTTCTCAGGTGATAGGCCCAGCAGTGGGTGTGATTGATTGACTGGTAGCACCGTGTTTCCCTTTTCAAAGCACCTTCTTTGTGTTTTCATTAGTGGCTCTTACCACGTCCCCCTTAGAATCGAGGGTACGCATTTCTCCACAATCGCTTCAGCATTTATTGTTTGCAGCATTTATGCTAATCGCCCTTCTGGCTGCTGTGAGCTGATAGGTTTTTGTAATTTGGGTTTGCATGTCTTTGAAAATTCGTAAAACTCATCATTTTTCTCCACCATTTACTTTTCTGTTAAAAAAAGGAAACAATTGGGAGTACAATATAACTCTTGAAATTGTCTTCTTGGAAGGATGCCCTCTTTTGAAATTTTTGGTCGATTTTCCACCCCAGAATTCTTTTAGAGAGCAGGTGTCTTTTACCGAACTGCAGGTTCGGTAAATATTTAGTGACCTTTAGCAGTGGGTTTAAAGCTGCTGTTGTGGGAAGTGGCCTCAAGGAGGCAGCATTTCTCCATTCCCAAATCTGGGTACTAGGGCAGCAGAGCCTTTCTGGAACTCGTGTTCCTAGGCTGTAAATTACATTGGAATGTGCATGGAGAAACCCCCATAAGTTTATGTCTCATTATTTCTTCTTGGGTTAAAAAAAATTTTTAATGGGTGTAAACCTTAGAATATTGTTTGTCCTAGATGTACACAATCTGGTTCATTTGTACATTATATATGTCTATTCAAGTACAGATCCTCTTCCCATATAAAATGTTCCAGAGTGTTCCGCAGACCTCCCTTGCTATATGGTCGGTCTTTTTGAGATATGTATATAATATGTGTTTGTATACACATAGTAACACTAATCTTAATTTATCCATTCCCCCCACCTTTCCTTTTAGATGAGCATAGTTTCTTTTCGAAGTCTGTGAGTGTCTTTCTCTGTGGAAATATGTTCATTTCTCTCAGTTACTAGATAACGCCTATAAGTGATATCATAGAATATAGGTCTTTTCCTTTCCGACTTACCTCATGTTTCGTGATTATCTCCAGACTCGTTTGTGGTGCCTCAAAGAGCAATAGTTCATTTTTTCCAGGGCTAATATTCCATTGTGTACATGGACCACTTCTTCTTTATCTATTCACCTGTTGTTGGACATTTTGATTGCTTCCCGGTCTTGGCTATTGTGAATAAGGCTGCTCTGCAGCTTTTGCGGCCTGTGTCTTCTCGATGCTTGTCTTCTCAGGGGAGAGGTCCAATGGTGCGCCTGCTGGATTGAATGGTACCTCCATTTTTACTTTTAAACACAGCTCCTTTCTGTTCTCATTATTGGCTGTTACCCCTTTACCTCTCACCTGCAGGTAGAGGGTACACAGTTCTCTAAAATCCCTTCAGCATTTATTGATTGTAGACGTTTGCTGATGGCCAGTCGACTGGTGTAAGTTGAAACTTTTTGTAGATTAGATTGCATGGGTCTAACACTCCCTGAGGTTGAGCTTTTATGCATTTTCCTTTTTTTAAAAAGAGCGTGAGTAAAACTTAACTCTTCATACTCTCTTCTTGAAACATTTGCCTGTTTTGAATTTTTTTGTCCATTCCCTACTTCAGCACAATTTTTTAGGGCAGGTGTCCTTTACAGCCCTGAGTCCTTGTGAATGTTAAGTGACCATTAGCTGTGAGTTTAAAGCTGTTCTTGCAGGAAACGGCCACAAGGTGGCAGCATTTCCCCTTTACCAAATTTGGTTACTAGGGAAACGGAGCCTTAATGGAAGTGGTGTTCTAGGTTGTAAATTAGAATGGAATGTGCTAGGAAAAAGCCCTTTAAGTTTATGTCTCATTACTTCTTGTTCATATTTGTAATTTACTTTTTATTTTTTATCCCAGCAAATAGGATTACAATGGTTTGTTTGTTCTAGGTGTGCAAGATGTGGTTCTTTCACACGTATACATGTATCTCTTCTTCCTCGCATCCTTTTCCCATGTAGGTTATGACACAATGTTGAGTAATCTTCTCCTGGTCTTCCGTACGTCTTTGGCGGTTATATATTTCACATGGTTTGTATATCTCTGTTAACCCCAATATGGTAATGTATCCAATCCTCATCCCTTTCTATTTGGTGAACCATAAGTTTTTTAATGAATCTGTGATTGCCTTTCTCTGTGGAAATATCTTCATTGGTATCAATTTTTAAGTAACTCTTAAAAGTGATATGATAGGATATGTGTCTTTTGCTTTCTCACTTACTACAGGTGGCGTGATTACGTCTAGACTCATCTATGGTGCTGCAAATGGCATTGTTTCATTTTTTTCACTAGCGAATATTCCATCTGTACATGGAGGAGTTGTTCTTTGTCCACCCATCTGTTGGTGGACTTTTTGGTTACTTCCATATCTTGGCTATCGTAATACTGTGCCATGCAGATTTGCCTGCCTGTGTCTTTCCAATTCTCTCTTCTTAGGTTACACGTCGAGGAGTGGGCCTGCTGGATCATATGGTAGCTCAATGTTTACCTTTTGAAGTCACCTCCATTCTGTTCTCATTGGTGGCCCTTTCCAAGTTACGTCCCCTTTGAAGTTGAGGGTATGCATTTCTCCACAACACCTTCAGCATTTATTGTTTGTAGTTTTCTTGCTGATGGTTATTCTGACAAGTGTGAGCTGATACCTCTCTGTGGTTGAATTCGAATGTGCCTCATCATCCGTTGAAATTGAGCTTTAAGGCATGTCCTTTTTATTTTTCAAGCTGTGATTACCCCTCAGTTCTTCAAAGTGTTCTCTTTAAGTATGTGTCACATTTTGAAGTGTTTTGGTCATTACCTCCCTCAAGACATTTTGAGGGCAGGTTTCATTTACAGTTCTGCAGTACTTGTTCCTATGAAATGACCATTAGCACAGGCTCTAAAGCTGCTTTTGAAGGTAACTGCCAGAGGGCGGCAGCCTTTCTATGTCCCTCACCCTGACAACTAGGGAAAAGCCCTTGCGGCCTGTGGTGTTTCTCGGTTCTAAATTAGAGTGGAGTGTGCCCGGACAAACCCACACAAGCTGATGTCTCCTTACTTTGGTTGGATTTTTAAATTTAATTTTTATTTTTATTGGAGTAATTTTCCACTGTGTACGAGGAGCACTTCTACTTTGTGCATTCCTCGGTTGATGGACATTTTCATTGCTTCCAAGTGTGGGCTATGGTAAATATTGTTGGAGTG
Source organism: Balaenoptera acutorostrata (assembly GCF_949987535.1). NCBI lineage: Eukaryota > Metazoa > Chordata > Mammalia > Artiodactyla > Balaenopteridae > Balaenoptera > Balaenoptera acutorostrata. Next base: position 117,549,682 of record NC_080071.1, on the reverse strand, counting down.
CAGGATTGCCAGCCTGTGACGTTTTGATTCTCATTTTCTCAGGTGATAGGCCCAGCAGTGGGTGTGATTGATTGACTGGTAGCACCGTGTTTCCCTTTTCAAAGCACCATCTTTGTGTTTTCATTAGTGGCTCTTACCACGTCCCCCTTAGAATCGAGGGTACGCATTTCTCCACAATCGCTTCAGCATTTATTGTTTGCAGCATTTATGCTAATCGCCCTTCTGGCTGCTGTGAGCTGATAGGTTTTTGTAATTTGGGTTTGCATGTCTTTGAAATTTCGTAAAACTCATCATTTTTCTCCACCATTTACTTTTCTGTTAAAAAAAGGAAACAATTGGGAGTACAATATAACTCTTGAAATTGTCTTTTTGGAAGGATGCCCTCTTTTGAAATTTTTGGTCGATTTTCCACCCCAGAATTCTTTTAGAGAGCAGGTGTCTTTTACCGAACTGCAGGTTCGGTAAATATTTAGTGACCTTTAGCAGTGGGTTTAAAGCTGCTGTTGTGGGAAGTGGCCTCAAGGAGGCAGCATTTCTCCATTCCCAAATCTGGGTACTAGGGCAGCAGAGCCTTTCTGGAACTCGTGTTCCTAGGCTGTAAATTACATTGGAATGTGCATGGAGAAACCCCCATAAGTTTATGTCTCATTATTTCTTCTTGGGTTAAAAAAAATTTTTAATGGGTGTAAACCTTAGAATATTGTTTGTCCTAGACGTACACAATCTGGTTCATTTGTACATTATATATGTCTATTCAAGTACAGATCCTCTTCCCATATAAAATGTTCCAGAGTGTTCCGCAGACCTCCCTTGCTATATGGTCGGTCTTTTTGAGATATGTATATAATATGTGTTTGTATACACATAGTAACACTAATCTTAATTTATCCATTCCCCCCACCTTTCCTTTTAGATGAGCATAGTTTCTTTTCGAAGTCTGTGAGTGTCTTTCTCTGTGGAAATATGTTCATTTCTGTCAGTTACTAGATAACGCCTATAAGTGATATCATAGAATATAGGTCTTTTCCTTTCCGACTTACCTCATGTTTCGTGATTATCTCCAGACTCGTTTGTGGTGCCTCAAAGAGCAATAGTTCATTTTTTTCCAGGGCTAATATTCCATTGTGTACATGGACCACTTCTTCTTTATCTATTCACCTGTTGTTGGACATTTTGATTGCTTCCCGGTCTTGGCTATTGTGAATAAGGCTGCTCTGCAGCTTTTGCGGCCTGTGTCTTCTCGATGCTTGTCTTCTCAGGGGAGAGGTCCAATGGTGCGCCTGCTGGATTGAATGGTACCTCCATTTTTACTTTTAAACACAGCTCCTTTCTGTTCTCATTATTGGCTGTTACCCCTTTACCTCTCACCTGCAGGTAGAGGGTACACAGTTCTCTAAAATCCCTTCAGCATTTATTGATTGTAGACGTTTGCTGATGGCCAGTCGACTGGTGTAAGTTGAAACTTTTTGTAGATTAGATTGCATGGGTCTAACACTCCCTGAGGTTGAGCTTTTATGCATTTTCCTTTTTTTAAAAAGAGCGTGAGTAAAACTTAACTCTTCACACTCTCTTCTTGAAACATTTGCCTGTTTTGAATTTTTTTGTCCATTCCCTACTTCAGCACAATTTTTTAGGGCAGGTGTCCTTTACAGCCCTGAGTCCTTGTGAATGTTAAGTGACCACTAGCTGTGAGTTTAAAGCTGTTCTTGCAGGAAACGGCCACAAGGTGGCAGCATTTCCCCTTTACCAAATTTGGTTACTAGGGAAACGGAGCCTTAATGGAAGTGGTGTTCTAGGTTGTAAATTAGAATGGAATGTGCCAGGAAAAAGCCCTTTAAGTTTATGTCTCATTACTTCTTGTTCATATTTGTAATTTACTTTTTATTTTTTATCCCAGCAAATAGGATTACAATGGTTTGTTTGTTCTAGGTGTGCAAGATGTGGTTCTTTCACACGTATACATGTATCTCTTCTTCCTCGCATCCTTTTCCCATGTAGGTTATGACACAATGTTGAGTAGTCTTCTCCTGGTCTTCCGTACGTCTTTGGCGGTTATATATTTCACATGGTTTGTATATCTCTGTTAACCCCAATATGGTAATGTATCCAATCCTCATTCCTTTCTATTTGGTGAACCATAAGTTTTTTAATGAATCTGTGATTGCCTTTCTCTGTGGAAATATCTTCATTGGTATCAATTTTTAAGTAACTCTTAAAAGTGATATGATAGGATATGTGTCTTTTGCTTTCTCACTTACTACAGGTGGCGTGATTACGTCTAGACTCAACTATGGTGCTGCAAAAGGCATTTTTTCATTTTTTTCACTAGTGAATATTCCATCTGTACATGGAGGAGTTGTTCTTTGTCCACCCATCTGTTGGTGGACTTTTTGGTTACTTCCATATCTTGGCTATCGTAATACTGTGCCATGCAGATTTGCCTGCCTGTGCCTTTCCAATTCTCTCTTCTTAGTTTACACGTCGAGGAGTGGGCCTGCTAGATCATATGGTAGCTCAATGATTACCTTTTTAAGGCACCTCCATTCTGTTCTCATTGGTGGCCCTTTCCAAGTTACGTCCCCTTTGAAGTTGAGGGTATGCATTTCTCCACAACACCTTCAGCATTTATTGTTTGTAGTTTTCTTGCTGATGGTTATTCTGACAAGTGTGAGCTGATACCTCTCTGTGGTTGAATTCGAATGTGCCTCATCATCCGTTGAAATTGAGCTTTAAGGCATGTCCTTTTTATTTTTCAAGCTGTGATTACCCCTCAGTTCTTCAAAGTGTTCTCTTTAAGTATGTGTCACATTTTGAAGTGTTTTGGTCATTACCTCCCTCAAGACATTTTGAGGGCAGGTTTCATTTACAGTTCTGCAGTACTTGTTCCTATGAAATGACCATTAGCACAGGCTCTAAAGCTGCTTTTGAAGGTAACTGCCAGAGGGCGGCAGCCTTTCTATGTCCCTCACCCTGACAACTAGGGAAAAGCCCTTGCGGCCTGTGGTGTTTCTCGGTTCTAAATTAGAGTGGAGTGTGCCCGGACAAACCCACACAAGCTGATGTCTCCTTACTTTGGTTGGATTTTAAAATTTAATTTTTATTTTTATTGGAGTAATTTTCCACTGTGTACGAGGAGCACTTCTACTTTGTGCATTCCTCGGTTGATGGACATTTTCATTGCTTCCAAGTGTGGGCTATGGTAAATATTGTTGGAGTGCAGGATTGCCAGCCTGTGACGTTTTGATTCTCATTTTCTCAGGTGATAGGCCCAGCAGTGGGTGTGATTGATTGACTGGTAGCACCGTGTTTCCCTTTTCAAAGCACCTTCTTTGTGTTTTCATTAGTGGCTCTTACCACGTCCCCCTTAGAATCGAGGGTACGCATTTCTCCACAATCGCTTCAGCATTTATTGTTTGCAGCATTTATGCTAATCGCCCTTCTGGCTGCTGTGAGCTGATAGGTTTTTGTAATTTGGGTTTGCATGTCTTTGAAAATTCGTAAAACTCATCATTTTTCTCCACCATTTACTTTTCTGTTAAAAAAAGGAAACAATTGGGAGTACAATATAACTCTTGAAATTGTCTTCTTGGAAGGATGCCCTCTTTTGAAATTTTTGGTCGATTTTCCACCCCAGAATTCTTTTAGAGAGCAGGTGTCTTTTACCGAACTGCAGGTTCGGTAAATATTTAGTGACCTTTAGCAGTGGGTTTAAAGCTGCTGTTGTGGGAAGTGGCCTCAAGGAGGCAGCATTTCTCCATTCCCAAATCTGGGTACTAGGGCAGCAGAGCCTTTCTGGAACTCGTGTTCCTAGGCTGTAAATTACATTGGAATGTGCATGGAGAAACCCCCATAAGTTTATGTCTCATTATTTCTTCTTGGGTTAAAAAAAATTTTTAATGGGTGTAAACCTTAGAATATTGTTTGTCCTAGACGTACACAATCTGGTTCATTTGTACATTATATATGTCTATTCAAGTACAGATCCTCTTCCCATATAAAATGTTCCAGAGTGTTCCGCAGACCTCCCTTGCTATATGGTCGGTCTTTTTGAGATATGTATATAATATGTGTTTGTATACACATAGTAACACTAATCTTAATTTATCCATTCCCCCCACCTTTCCTTTTAGATGAGCATAGTTTCTTTTCGAAGTCTGTGAGTGTCTTTCTCTGTGGAAATATGTTCATTTCTGTCAGTTACTAGATAACGCCTATAAGTGATATCATAGAATATAAGTCTTTTCCTTTCCGACTTACCTCATGTTTCGTGATTATCTCCAGACTCATTTGTGGTGCCTCAAAGAGCAATAGTTCATTTTTTTCCAGGGCTAATATTCCATTGTGTACATGGACCACTTCTTCTTTATCTATTCACCTGTTGTTGGACATTTTGATTGCTTCCCGGTCTTGGCTATTGTGAATAAGGCTGCTCTGCAGCTTTTGCGGCCTGTGTCTTCTCGATGCTTGTCTTCTCAGGGGAGAGGTCCAATGGTGCGCCTGCTGGATTGAATGGTACCTCCATTTTTACTTTTAAACACAGCTCCTTTCTGTTCTCATTATTGGCTGTTACCCCTTTACCTCTCACCTGCAGGTAGAGGGTACACAGTTCTCTAAAATCCCTTCAGCATTTATTGATTGTAGACGTTTGCTGATGGCCAGTCGACTGGTGTAAGTTGAAACTTTTTGTAGATTAGATTGCATGGGTCTAACACTCCCTGAGGTTGAGCTTTTATGCATTTTCCTTTTTTTAAAAAGAGCGTGAGTAAAACTTAACTCTTCACACTCTCTTCTTGAAACATTTGCCTGTTTTGAATTTTTTTGTCCATTCCCTACTTCAGCACAATTTTTTAGGGCAGGTGTCCTTTACAGCCCTGAGTCCTTGTGAATGTTAAGTGACCACTAGCTGTGAGTTTAAAGCTGTTCTTGCAGGAAACGGCCACAAGGTGGCAGCATTTCCCCTTTACCAAATTTGGTTACTAGGGAAACGGAGCCTTAATGGAAGTGGTGTTCTAGGTTGTAAATTAGAATGGAATGTGCCAGGAAAAAGCCCTTTAAGTTTATGTCTCATTACTTCTTGTTCATATTTGTAATTTACTTTTTATTTTTTATCCCAGCAAATAGGATTACAATGGTTTGTTTGTTCTAGGTGTGCAAGATGTGGTTCTTTCACACGTATACATGTATCTCTTCTTCCTCGCATCCTTTTCCCATGTAGGTTATGACACAATGTTGAGTAGTCTTCTCCTGGTCTTCCGTACGTCTTTGGCGGTTATATATTTCACATGGTTTGTATATCTCTGTTAACCCCAATATGGTAATGTATCCAATCCTCATTCCTTTCTATTTGGTGAACCATAAGTTTTTTAATGAATCTGTGATTGCCTTTCTCTGTGGAAATATCTTCATTGGTATCAATTTTTAAGTAACTCTTAAAAGTGATATGATAGGATATGTGTCTTTTGCTTTCTCACTTACTACAGGTGGCGTGATTACGTCTAGACTCAACTATGGTGCTGCAAAAGGCATTTTTTCATTTTTTTCACTAGTGAATATTCCATCTGTACATGGAGGAGTTGTTCTTTGTCCACCCATCTGTTGGTGGACTTTTTGGTTACTTCCATATCTTGGCTATCGTAATACTGTGCCATGCAGATTTGCCTGCCTGTGCCTTTCCAATTCTCTCTTCTTAGTTTACACGTCGAGGAGTGGGCCTGCTAGATCATATGGTAGCTCAATGATTACCTTTTTAAGGCACCTCCATTCTGTTCTCATTGGTGGCCCTTTCCAAGTTACGTCCCCTTTGAAGTTGAGGGTATGCATTTCTCCACAACACCTTCAGCATTTATTGTTTGTAGTTTTCTTGCTGATGGTTATTCTGACAAGTGTGAGCTGATACCTCTCTGTGGTTGAATTCGAATGTGCCTCATCATCCGTTGAAATTGAGCTTTAAGGCATGTCCTTTTTATTTTTCAAGCTGTGATTACCCCTCAGTTCTTCAAAGTGTTCTCTTTAAGTATGTGTCACATTTTGAAGTGTTTTGGTCATTACCTCCCTCAAGACATTTTGAGGGCAGGTTTCATTTACAGTTCTGCAGTACTTGTTCCTATGAAATGACCATTAGCACAGGCTCTAAAGCTGCTTTTGAAGGTAACTGCCAGAGGGCGGCAGCCTTTCTATGTCCCTCACCCTGACAACTAGGGAAAAGCCCTTGCGGCCTGTGGTGTTTCTCGGTTCTAAATTAGAGTGGAGTGTGCCCGGACAAACCCACACAAGCTGATGTCTCCTTACTTTGGTTGGATTTTAAAATTTAATTTTTATTTTTATTGGAGTAATTTTCCACTGTGTACGAGGAGCACTTCTACTTTGTGCATTCCTCGGTTGATGGACATTTTCATTGCTTCCAAGTGTGGGCTATGGTAAATATTGTTGGAGTGCAGGATTGCCAGCCTGTGACGTTTTGATTCTCATTTTCTCAGGTGATAGGCCCAGCAGTGGGTGTGATTGATTGACTGGTAGCACCGTGTTTCCCTTTTCAAAGCACCTTCTTTGTGTTTTCATTAGTGGCTCTTACCACGTCCCCCTTAGAATCGAGGGTACGCATTTCTCCACAATCGCTTCAGCATTTATTGTTTGCAGCATTTATGCTAATCGCCCTTCTGGCTGCTGTGAGCTGATAGGTTTTTGTAATTTGGGTTTGCATGTCTTTGAAAATTCGTAAAACTCATCATTTTTCTCCACCATTTACTTTTCTGTTAAAAAAAGGAAACAATTGGGAGTACAATATAACTCTTGAAATTGTCTTCTTGGAAGGATGCCCTCTTTTGAAATTTTTGGTCGATTTTCCACCCCAGAATTCTTTTAGAGAGCAGGTGTCTTTTACCGAACTGCAGGTTCGGTAAATATTTAGTGACCTTTAGCAGTGGGTTTAAAGCTGCTGTTGTGGGAAGTGGCCTCAAGGAGGCAGCATTTCTCCATTCCCAAATCTGGGTACTAGGGCAGCAGAGCCTTTCTGGAACTCGTGTTCCTAGGCTGTAAATTACATTGGAATGTGCATGGAGAAACCCCCATAAGTTTATGTCTCATTATTTCTTCTTGGGTTAAAAAAAATTTTTAATGGGTGTAAACCTTAGAATATTGTTTGTCCTAGACGTACACAATCTGGTTCATTTGTACATTATATATGTCTATTCAAGTACAGATCCTCTTCCCATATAAAATGTTCCAGAGTGTTCCGCAGACCTCCCTTGCTATATGGTCGGTCTTTTTGAGATATGTATATAATATGTGTTTGTATACACATAGTAACACTAATCTTAATTTATCCATTCCCCCCACCTTTCCTTTTAGATGAGCATAGTTTCTTTTCGAAGTCTGTGAGTGTCTTTCTCTGTGGAAATATGTTCATTTCTGTCAGTTACTAGATAACGCCTATAAGTGATATCATAGAATATAAGTCTTTTCCTTTCCGACTTACCTCATGTTTCGTGATTATCTCCAGACTCATTTGTGGTGCCTCAAAGAGCAATAGTTCATTTTTTTCCAGGGCTAATATTCCATTGTGTACATGGACCACTTCTTCTTTATCTATTCACCTGTTGTTGGACATTTTGATTGCTTCCCGGTCTTGGCTATTGTGAATAAGGCTGCTCTGCAGCTTTTGCGGCCTGTGTCTTCTCGATGCTTGTCTTCTCAGGGGAGAGGTCCAATGGTGCGCCTGCTGGATTGAATGGTACCTCCATTTTTACTTTTAAACACAGCTCCTTTCTGTTCTCATTATTGGCTGTTACCCCTTTACCTCTCACCTGCAGGTAGAGGGTACACAGTTCTCTAAAATCCCTTCAGCATTTATTGATTGTAGACGTTTGCTGATGGCCAGTCGACTGGTGTAAGTTGAAACTTTTTGTAGATTAGATTGCATGGGTCTAACACTCCCTGAGGTTGAGCTTTTATGCATTTTCCTTTTTTTAAAAAGAGCGTGAGTAAAACTTAACTCTTCACACTCTCTTCTTGAAACATTTGCCTGTTTTGAATTTTTTTGTCCATTCCCTACTTCAGCACAATTTTTTAGGGCAGGTGTCCTTTACAGCCCTGAGTCCTTGTGAATGTTAAGTGACCACTAGCTGTGAGTTTAAAGCTGTTCTTGCAGGAAACGGCCACAAGGTGGCAGCATTTCCCCTTTACCAAATTTGGTTACTAGGGAAACGGAGCCTTAATGGAAGTGGTGTTCTAGGTTGTAAATTAGAATGGAATGTGCCAGGAAAAAGCCCTTTAAGTTTATGTCTCATTACTTCTTGTTCATATTTGTAATTTACTTTTTATTTTTTATCCCAGCAAATAGGATTACAATGGTTTGTTTGTTCTAGGTGTGCAAGATGTGGTTCTTTCACACGTATACATGTATCTCTTCTTCCTCGCATCCTTTTCCCATGTAGGTTATGACACAATGTTGAGTAGTCTTCTCCTGGTCTTCCGTACGTCTTTGGCGGTTATATATTTCACATGGTTTGTATATCTCTGTTAACCCCAATATGGTAATGTATCCAATCCTCATCCCTTTCTATTTGGTGAACCATAAGTTTTTTAATGAATCTGTGATTGCCTTTCTCTGTGGAAATATCTTCATTGGCATCAATTTTTAAGTAACTCTTAAAAGTGATATGATAGGATATGTGACTTTTGCTTTCTCACTTACTACAGGTGGCGTGATTACGTCTAGACTCATCTATGGTGCTGCAAATGGCATTGTTTCATTTTTTTCACTAGCGAATATTCCATCTGTACATGGAGGAGTTGTTCTTTGTCCACCCATCTGTTGGTGGACTTTTTGGTTACTTCCATATCTTGGCTATCGTAATACTGTGCCATGCAGATTTGCCTGCCTGTGTCTTTCCAATTCTCTCTCCTTAGGTTACACGTCGAGGAGTGGGCCTGCTGGATCATATGGTAGCTCAATGTTTACCTTTTGAAGGCACCTCCATTCTGTTCTCATTGGTGGCCCTTTCCAAGTTACGTCCCCTTTGAAGTTGAGGGTATGCATTTCTCCACAACACCTTCAGCATTTATTGTTTGTAGTTTTCTTGCTGATGGTTATTCTGACAAGTGTGAGCTGATACCTCTCTGTGGTTGAATTCGAATGTGCCTCATCATCCGTTGAAATTGAGCTTTAAGGCATGTCCTTTTTATTTTTCAAGCTGTGATTACCCCTTAGTTCTTCAAAGTGTTCTCTTTAAGTATGTGTCACATTTTGAAGTGTTTTGGTCATTACCTCCCTCAAGACATTTTGAGGGCAGGTTTCATTTACAGTTCTGCAGTACTTGTTCCTATGAAATGACCATTAGCACAGGCTCTAAAGCTGCTTTAGAAGGTAACTGCCAGAGGGCGGCAGCCTTTCTATGTCCCTCACCCTGACAACTAGGGAAAAGCCCTTGCGGTCTGTGGTGTTTCTCGGTTCTAAATTAGAGTGGAGTGTGCCCGGACAAACCCACACAAGCTGATGTCTCCTTACTTTGGTTGGATTTTAAAATTTAATTTTTATTTTTATTGGAGTAATTTTCCACTGTGTACGAGGAGCACTTCTACTTTGTGCATTCCTCGGTTGATGGACATTTTCATTGCTTCCAAGTGTGGGCTATGGTAAATATTGTTGGAGTGCAGGATTGCCAGCCTGTGACGTTTTGATTCTCATTTTCTCAGGTGATAGGCCCAGCAGTGGGTGTGATTGATTGACTGGTAGCACCGTGTTTCCCTTTTCAAAGCACCTTCTTTGTGTTTTCATTAGTGGCTCTTACCACGTCCCCCTTAGAATCGAGGGTACGCATTTCTCCACAATCGCTTCAGCATTTATTGTTTGCAGCATTTATGCTACTGGCCCTTCTGGCTGCTGTGAGCTGATAGGTTTTTGTAATTTGGGTTTGCATGTCTTTGAAAATTCGTAAAACTCATCATTTTTCTCCACCATTTACTTTTCTGTTAAAAAAAGGAAACAATTGGGAGTACAATATAACTCTTGAAATTGTCTTCTTGGAAGGTTGCCCTCTTTTGAAATTTTTGGTCGATTTTCCACCCCAGAATTCTTTTAGAGAGCAGGTGTCTTTTACCGAACTACAAGTTCGGTAAATATTTAGTGACCTTTAGCAGTGGGTTTAAAGCTGCTGTTGTGGGAAGTGGCCTCAAGGAGGCAGCATTTCTCCATTCCCAAATCTGGGTACTAGGGCAGCAGAGCCTTTCTGGAACTCGTGTTCCTAGGCTGTAAATTACATTGGAATGTGTATGGAGAAACCCCCATAAGTTTATGTCTCATTATTTCTTCTTGGGTTAAAAAAAATTTTTAATGGGTGTAAACCTTAGAATATTGTTTGTCCTAGATGTACACAATCTGGTTCATTTGTACATTATATATGTCTATTCAAGTACAGATCCTCTTCCCATATAAAATGTTCCAGAGTGTTCCGCAGACCTCCCTTGCTATATGGTCGGTCTTTTTGAGATATGTATATAATATGTGTTTGTATACACATAGTAACACTAATCTTAATTTATCCATTCCCCCCACCTTTCCTTTTAGATGAGCATAGTTTCTTTTCGAAGTCTGTGAGTGTCTTTCTCTGTGGAAATATGTTCATTTCTGTCAGTTACTAGATAACGCCTATAAGTGATATCATAGAATATAGGTCTTTTCCTTTCCGACTTACCTCATGTTTCGTGATTATCTCCAGACTCGTTTGTGGTGCCTCAAAGAGCAATAGTTCATTTTTTTCCAGGGCTAATATTCCATTGTGTACATGGACCACTTCTTCTTTATCTATTCACCTGTTGTTGGACATTTTGATTGCTTCCCGGTCTTGGCTATTGTGAATAAGGCTGCTCTGCAGCTTTTGCGGCCTGTGTCTTCTCGATGCTTGTCTTCTCAGGGGAGAGGTCCAATGGTGCACCTGCTGGATTGAATGGTACCTCCATTTTTACTTTTAAACACAGCTCCTTTCTGTTCTCATTATTGGCTGTTACCCCTTTACCTCTCACCTGCAGGTAGAGGGTACACAGTTCTCTAAAATCCCTTCAGCATTTATTGATTGTAGACGTTTGCTGATGGCCAGTCGACTGGTGTAAGTTGAAACTTTTTGTAGATTAGATTGCATGGGTCTAACACTCCCTGAGGTTGAGCTTTTATGCATTTTCCTTTTTTTAAAAAGAGCGTGAGTAAAACTTAACTCTTCACACTCTCTTCTTGAAACATTTGCCTGTTTTGAATTTTTTTGTCCATTCCCTACTTCAGCACAATTTTTTAGGGCAGGTGTCCTTTACAGCCCTGAGTCCTTGTGAATGTTAAGTGACCATTAGCTGTGAGTTTAAAGCTGTTCTTGCAGGAAACGGCCACAAGGTGGCAGCATTTCCCCTTTACCAAATTTGGTTACTAGGGAAACGGAGCCTTAATGGAAGTGGTGTTCTAGGTTGTAAATTAGAATGGAATGTGCCAGGAAAAAGCCCTTTAAGTTTATGTCTCATTACTTCTTGTTCATATTTGTAATTTACTTTTTATTTTTTATCCCAGCAAATAGGATTACAATGGTTTGTTTGTTCTAGGTGTGCAAGATGTGGTTCTTTCACACGTATACATGTATCTCTTCTTCCTCGCATCCTTTTCCCATGTAGGTTATGACACAATGTTGAGTAGTCTTCTCCTGGTCTTCCGTACGTCTTTGGCGGTTATATATTTCACATGGTTTGTATATCTCTGTTAACCCCAATATGGTAATGTATCCAATCCTCATTCCTTTCTATTTGGTGAACCATAAGTTTTTTAATGAATCTGTGATTGCCTTTCTCTGTGGAAATATCTTCATTGGTATCAATTTTTAAGTAACTCTTAAAAGTGATATGATAGGATATGTGTCTTTTGCTTTCTCACTTACTACAGGTGGTGTGATTACGTCTAGACTCATCTATGGTGCTGCAAATGGCATTGTTTCATTGTTTTCACTAGCGAATATTCCATCTGTACATGGAGGAGTTCTTCTTTGTCCACCCATCTGTTGGTGGACTTTTTGGTTACTTCCATATCTTGGCTATCATAATACTGTGCCATGCAGATTTGCCTGCCTGTGCCTTTCCAATTCTCTCTTCTTAGTTTACACGTCGAGGAGTGGGCCTGCTGGATCATATGGTAGCTCAATGATTACCTTTTGAAGGCACCTCCATTCTGTTCTCATTGGTGGCCCTTTCCAAGTTACGTCCCCTTTGAAGTTGAGGGTATGCATTTCTCTACAACACCTTTAGCATTTATTGTTTGTAGTTTTCTTGCTGATGGTTATTCTGACAAGTGTGAGCTGATACCTCTCTGTGGTTGAATTCGAATGTGCCTCATCATCCGTTGAAATTGAGCTTTAAGGCATGTCCTTTTTATTTTTCAAGCTGTGATTACCCCTTAGTTCTTCAAAGTGTTCTCTTTAAATATGTGTCACATTTTGAAGTGTTTTGTCCATTACCTCCCTCAAGACATTTTGAGGGCAGGTTTCATTTACAGTTCTGCAGTACTTGTTCCTATGAAATGACCATTAGCACAGGCTCTAAAGCTGCTTTTGAAGGTAACTGCCAGAGGGCGGCAGCCTTTCTATGTCCCTCACCCTGACAACTAGGGAAAAGCCCTTGCGGCCTGTGGTGTTTCTCGGTTCTAAATTAGAGTGGAGTGTGCCCGGACAAACCCACACAAGCTGATGTCTCCTTACTTTGGTTGGATTTTAAAATTTAATTTTTATTTTTATTGGAGTAATTTTCCACTGTGTACGAGGAGCACTTCTACTTTGTGCATTCCTCGGTTGATGGACATTTTCATTGCTTCCAAGTGTGGGCTATGGTAAATATTGTTGGAGTGCAGGATTGCCAGCCTGTGACGTTTTGATTCTCATTTTCTCAGGTGATAGGCCCAGCAGTGGGTGTGATTGATTGACTGGTAGCACCGTGTTTCCCTTTTCAAAGCACCTTCTTTGTGTTTTCATTAGTGGCTCTTACCACGTCCCCCTTAGAATCGAGGGTACGCATTTCTCCACAATCGCTTCAGCATTTATTGTTTGCAGCATTTATGCTAATCGCCCTTCTGGCTGCTGTGAGCTGATAGGTTTTTGTAATTTGGGTTTGCATGTCTTTGAAAATTCGTAAAACTCATCATTTTTCTCCACCATTTACTTTTCTGTTAAAAAAAGGAAACAATTGGGAGTACAATATAACTCTTGAAATTGTCTTCTTGGAAGGATGCCCTCTTTTGAAATTTTTGGTCGATTTTCCACCCCAGAATTCTTTTAGAGAGCAGGTGTCTTTTACCGAACTGCAGGTTCGGTAAATATTTAGTGACCTTTAGCAGTGGGTTTAAAGCTGCTGTTGTGGGAAGTGGCCTCAAGGAGGCAGCATTTCTCCATTCCCAAATCTGGGTACTAGGGCAGCAGAGCCTTTCTGGAACTCGTGTTCCTAGGCTGTAAATTACATTGGAATGTGCATGGAGAAACCCCCATAAGTTTATGTCTCATTATTTCTTCTTGGGTTAAAAAAAATTTTTAATGGGTGTAAACCTTAGAATATTGTTTGTCCTAGACGTACACAATCTGGTTCATTTGTACATTATATATGTCTATTCAAGTACAGATCCTCTTCCCATATAAAATGTTCCAGAGTGTTCCGCAGACCTCCCTTGCTATATGGTCGGTCTTTTTGAGATATGTATATAATATGTGTTTGTATACACATAGTAACACTAATCTTAATTTATCCATTCCCCCCACCTTTCCTTTTAGATGAGCATAGTTTCTTTTCGAAGTCTGTGAGTGTCTTTCTCTGTGGAAATATGTTCATTTCTGTCAGTTACTAGATAACGCCTATAAGTGATATCATAGAATATAGGTCTTTTCCTTTCCGACTTACCTCATGTTTCGTGATTATCTCCAGACTCGTTTGTGGTGCCTCAAAGAGCAATAGTTCATTTTTTTCCAGGGCTAATATTCCATTGTGTACATGGACCACTTCTTCTTTATCTATTCACCTGTTGTTGGACATTTTTTTTTTTAAAGGATTTTCTTATTTATTTATTTATTTATTTATTTTTGGCTGTGTTGGGTCTTCGGTTCGTGCGAGGGCTTTCTCCAGTTGCGGCAAGCGGGGGCCACTCATCATCGCGGTGCGGGGACCGCTCTTCATCGCGGTGCGCGGGCCTTTCTCTATCGCGGCCCCCCCCGTCGCGGGGCACAGGCTCCAGACGCGCAGGCTCAGCAATTGTGGCTCACGGGCCCAGCTGCTCCGCGGCATGTGGGATCTTCCCAGACCAGGGCTCGAACCCGTGTCCCCTGCATTAGCAGGCAGATTCTCAACCACTGCGCCACCAGGGAAGCCCTGTTGTTGGACATTTTGATTGCTTCCCGGTCTTGGCTATTGTGAATAAGGCTGCTCTGCAGCTTTTGCGGCCTGTGTCTTCTCGATGCTTGTCTTCTCAGGGGAGAGGTCCAATGGTGCGCCTGCTGGATTGAATGGTACCTCCATTTTTACTTTTAAACACAGCTCCTTTCTGTTCTCATTATTGGCTGTTACCCCTTTACCTCTCACCTGCAGGTAGAGGGTACACAGTTCTCTAAAATCCCTTCAGCATTTATTGATTGTAGACGTTTGCTGATGGCCAGTCGACTGGTGTAAGTTGAAACTTTTTGTAGATTAGATTGCATGGGTCTAACACTCCCTGAGGTTGAGCTTTTATGCATTTTCCTTTTTTTAAAAAGAGCGTGAGTAAAACTTAACTCTTCACACTCTCTTCTTGAAACATTTGCCTGTTTTGAATTTTTTTGTCCATTCCCTACTTCAGCACAATTTTTTAGGGCAGGTGTCCTTTACAGCCCTGAGTCCTTGTGAATGTTAAGTGACCATTAGCTGTGAGTTTAAAGCTGTTCTTGCAGGAAACGGCCACAAGGTGGCAGCATTTCCCCTTTACCAAATTTGGTTACTAGGGAAACGGAGCCTTAATGGAAGTGGTGTTCTAGGTTGTAAATTAGAATGGAATGTGCCAGGAAAAAGCCCTTTAAGTTTATGTCTCATTACTTCTTGTTCATATTTGTAATTTACTTTTTATTTTTTATCCCAGCAAATAGGATTACAATGGTTTGTTTGTTCTAGGTGTGCAAGATGTGGTTCTTTCACACGTATACATGTATCTCTTCTTCCTCGCATCCTTTTCCCATGTAGGTTATGACACAATGTTGAGTAGTCTTCTCCTGGTCTTCCGTACGTCTTTGGCGGTTATATATTTCACATGGTTTGTATATCTCTGTTAACCCCAATATGGTAATGTATCCAATCCTCATTCCTTTCTATTTGGTGAACCATAAGTTTTTTAATGAATCTGTGATTGCCTTTCTCTGTGGAAATATCTTCATTGGTATCAATTTTTAAGTAACTCTTAAAAGTGATATGATAGGATATGTGTCTTTTGCTTTCTCACTTACTACAGGTGGTGTGATTACGTCTAGACTCATCTATGGTGCTGCAAATGGCATTGTTTCATTGTTTTCACTAGCGAATATTCCATCTGTACATGGAGGAGTTCTTCTTTGTCCACCCATCTGTTGGTGGACTTTTTGGTTACTTCCATATCTTGGCTATCATAATACTGTGCCATGCAGATTTGCCTGCCTGTGCCTTTCCAATTCTCTCTTCTTAGTTTACACGTCGAGGAGTGGGCCTGCTGGATCATATGGTAGCTCAATGATTACCTTTTGAAGGCACCTCCATTCTGTTCTCATTGGTGGCCCTTTCCAAGTTACGTCCCCTTTGAAGTTGAGGGTATGCATTTCTCTACAACACCTTTAGCATTTATTGTTTGTAGTTTTCTTGCTGATGGTTATTCTGACAAGTGTGAGCTGATACCTCTCTGTGGTTGAATTCGAATGTGCCTCATCATCCGTTGAAATTGAGCTTTAAGGCATGTCCTTTTTATTTTTCAAGCTGTGATTACCCCTTAGTTCTTCAAAGTGTTCTCTTTAAATATGTGTCACATTTTGAAGTGTTTTGTCCATTACCTCCCTCAAGACATTTTGAGGGCAGGTTTCATTTACAGTTCTGCAGTACTTGTTCCTATGAAATGACCATTAGCACAGGCTCTAAAGCTGCTTTTGAAGGTAACTGCCAGAGGGCGGCAGCCTTTCTATGTCCCTCACCCTGACAACTAGGGAAAAGCCCTTGCGGCCTGTGGTGTTTCTCGGTTCTAAATTAGAGTGGAGTGTGCCCGGACAAACCCACACAAGCTGATGTCTCCTTACTTTGGTTGGATTTTAAAATTTAATTTTTATTTTTATTGGAGTAATTTTCCACTGTGTACGAGGAGCACTTCTACTTTGTGCATTCCTCGGTTGATGGACATTTTCATTGCTTCCAAGTGTGGGCTATGGTAAATATTGTTGGAGTGCAGGATTGCCAGCCTGTGACGTTTTGATTCTCATTTTCTCAGGTGATAGGCCCAGCAGTGGGTGTGATTGATTGACTGGTAGCACCGTGTTTCCCTTTTCAAAGCACCTTCTTTGTGTTTTCATTAGTGGCTCTTACCACGTCCCCCTTAGAATCGAGGGTACGCATTTCTCCACAATCGCTTCAGCATTTATTGTTTGCAGCATTTATGCTAATCGCCCTTCTGGCTGCTGTGAGCTGATAGGTTTTTGTAATTTGGGTTTGCATGTCTTTGAAAATTCGTAAAACTCATCATTTTTCTCCACCATTTACTTTTCTGTTAAAAAAAGGAAACAATTGGGAGTACAATATAACTCTTGAAATTGTCTTCTTGGAAGGATGCCCTCTTTTGAAATTTTTGGTCGATTTTCCACCCCAGAATTCTTTTAGAGAGCAGGTGTCTTTTACCGAACTGCAGGTTCGGTAAATATTTAGTGACCTTTAGCAGTGGGTTTAAAGCTGCTGTTGTGGGAAGTGGCCTCAAGGAGGCAGCATTTCTCCATTCCCAAATCTGGGTACTAGGGCAGCAGAGCCTTTCTGGAACTCGTGTTCCTAGGCTGTAAATTACATTGGAATGTGCATGGAGAAACCCCCATAAGTTTATGTCTCATTATTTCTTCTTGGGTTAAAAAAAATTTTTAATGGGTGTAAACCTTAGAATATTGTTTGTCCTAGACGTACACAATCTGGTTCATTTGTACATTATATATGTCTATTCAAGTACAGATCCTCTTCCCATATAAAATGTTCCAGAGTGTTCCGCAGACCTCCCTTGCTATATGGTCGGTCTTTTTGAGATATGTATATAATATGTGTTTGTATACACATAGTAACACTAATCTTAATTTATCCATTCCCCCCACCTTTCCTTTTAGATGAGCATAGTTTCTTTTCGAAGTCTGTGAGTGTCTTTCTCTGTGGAAATATGTTCATTTCTGTCAGTTACTAGATAACGCCTATAAGTGATATCATAGAATATAGGTCTTTTCCTTTCCGACTTACCTCATGTTTCGTGATTATCTCCAGACTCGTTTGTGGTGCCTCAAAGAGCAATAGTTCATTTTTTTCCAGGGCTAATATTCCATTGTGTACATGGACCACTTCTTCTTTATCTATTCACCTGTTGTTGGACATTTTTTTTTTTAAAGGATTTTCTTATTTATTTATTTATTTATTTATTTTTGGCTGTGTTGGGTCTTCGGTTCGTGCGAGGGCTTTCTCCAGTTGCGGCAAGCGGGGGCCACTCATCATCGCGGTGCGGGGACCGCTCTTCATCGCGGTGCGCGGGCCTTTCTCTATCGCGGCCCCCCCCGTCGCGGGGCACAGGCTCCAGACGCGCAGGCTCAGCAATTGTGGCTCACGGGCCCAGCTGCTCCGCGGCATGTGGGATCTTCCCAGACCAGGGCTCGAACCCGTGTCCCCTGCATTAGCAGGCAGATTCTCAACCACTGCGCCACCAGGGAAGCCCTGTTGTTGGACATTTTGATTGCTTCCCGGTCTTGGCTATTGTGAATACAGCTGCTCTGCAGCTTTTGCGGCCTGTGTCTTCTCGATGCTTGTCTTCTCAGGGGAGAGGTCCAATGGTGCGCCTGCTGGATTGAATGGTACCTCCATTTTTACTTTTAAACACAGCTCCTTTCTGTTCTCATTATTGGCTGTTACCCCTTTACCTCTCACCTGCAGGTAGAGGGTACACAGTTCTCTAAAATCCCTTCAGCATTTATTGATTGTAGACGTTTGCTGATGGCCAGTCGACTGGTGTAAGTTGAAACTTTTTGTAGATTAGATTGCATGGGTCTAACACTCCCTGAGGTTGAGCTTTTATGCATTTTCCTTTTTTTAAAAAGAGCGTGAGTAAAACTTAACTCTTCACACTCTCTTCTTGAAACATTTGCCTGTTTTGAATTTTTTTGTCCATTCCCTACTTCAGCACAATTTTTTAGGGCAGGTGTCCTTTACAGCCCTGAGTCCTTGTGAATGTTAAGTGACCATTAGCTGTGAGTTTAAAGCTGTTCTTGCAGGAAACGGCCACAAGGTGGCAGCATTTCCCCTTTACCAAATTTGGTTACTAGGGAAACGGAGCCTTAATGGAAGTGGTGTTCTAGGTTGTAAATTAGAATGGAATGTGCCAGGAAAAAGCCCTTTAAGTTTATGTCTCATTACTTCTTGTTCATATTTGTAATTTACTTTTTATTTTTTATCCCAGCAAATAGGATTACAATGGTTTGTTTGTTCTAGGTGTGCAAGATGTGGTTCTTTCACACGTATACATGTATCTCTTCTTCCTCGCATCCTTTTCCCATGTAGGTTATGACACAATGTTGAGTAGTCTTCTCCTGGTCTTCCGTACGTCTTTAGCGGTTATATATTTCACATGGTTTGTATATCTCTGTTAACCCCAATATGGTAATGTATCCAATCCTCATTCCTTTCTATTTGGTGAACCATAAGTTTTTTAATGAATCTGTGATTGCCTTTCTCTGTGGAAATATCTTCATTGGTATCAATTTTTAAGTAACTCTTAAAAGTGATATGATAGGATATGTGTCTTTTGCTTTCTCACTTACTACAGGTGGTGTGATTACGTCTAGACTCATCTATGGTGCTGCAAATGGCATTGTTTCATTGTTTTCACTAGCGAATATTCCATCTGTACATGGAGGAGTTCTTCTTTGTCCACCCATCTGTTGGTGGACTTTTTGGTTACTTCCATATCTTGGCTATCGTAATACTGTGCCATGCAGATTTGCCTGCCTGTGCCTTTCCAATTCTCTCTTCTTAGTTTACACGTCGAGGAGTGGGCCTGCTGGATCATATGGTAGCTCAATGATTACCTTTTGAAGGCACCTCCATTCTGTTCTCATTGGTGGCCCTTTCCAAGTTACGTCCCCTTTGAAGTTGAGGGTATGCATTTCTCTACAACACCTTTAGCATTTATTGTTTGTAGTTTTCTTGCTGATGGTTATTCTGACAAGTGTGAGCTGATACCTCTCTGTGGTTGAATTCGAATGTGCCTCATCATCCGTTGAAATTGAGCTTTAAGGCATGTCCTTTTTATTTTTCAAGCTGTGATTACCCCTTAGTTCTTCAAAGTGTTCTCTTTAAATATGTGTCACATTTTGAAGTGTTTTGTCCATTACCTCCCTCAAGATATTTTGAGGGCAGGTTTCATTTACAGTTCTGCAGTACTTGTTCCTATGAAATGACCATTAGCACAGGCTCTAAAGCTGCTTTTGAAGGTAACTGCCAGAGGGCGGCAGCCTTTCTATGTCCCTCACCCTGACAACTAGGGAAAAGCCCTTGCGGCCTGTGGTGTTTCTCGGTTCTAAATTAGAGTGGAGTGTGCCCGGACAAACCCACACAAGCTGATGTCTCCTTACTTTGGTTGGATTTTAAATTTTAATTTTTATTTTTATTGGAGTAATTTTCCACTGTGTACGAGGAGCACTTCTACTTTGTGCATTCCTCGGTTGATGGACATTTTCATTGCTTCCAAGTGTGGGCTATGGTAAATATTGTTGGAGTGCAGGATTGCCAGCCTGTGACGTTTTGATTCTCATTTTCTCAGGTGATAGGCCCAGCAGTGGGTGTGATTGATTGACTGGTAGCACCGTGTTTCCCTTTTCAAAGCACCTTCTTTGTGTTTTCATTAGTGGCTCTTACCACGTCCCCCTTAGAATCGAGGGTACGCATTTCTCCACAATCGCTTCAGCATTTATTGTTTGCAGCATTTATGCTACTGGCCCTTCTGGCTGCTGTGAGCTGATAGGTTTTTGTAATTTGGGTTTGCATGTCTTTGAAAATTCGTAAAACTCATCATTTTTCTCCACCATTTACTTTTCTGTTAAAAAAAGGAAACAATTGGGAGTACAATATAACTCTTGAAATTGTCTTCTTGGAAGGATGCCCTCTTTTGAAATTTTTGGTCGATTTTCCACCCCAGAATTCTTTTAGAGAGCAGGTGTCTTTTACCGAACTGCAGGTTCGGTAAATATTTAGTGACCTTTAGCAGTGGGTTTAAAGCTGCTGTTGTGGGAAGTGGCCTCAAGGAGGCAGCATTTATCCATTCCCAAATCTGGGTACTAGGGCAGCAGAGCCTTTCTGGAACTCGTGTTCCTAGGCTGTAAATTACATTGGAATGTGCATGGAGAAACCCCCATAAGTTTATGTCTCATTATTTCTTCTTGGGTTAAAAAAAATTTTTAATGGGTGTAAACCTTAGAATATTGTTTGTCCTAGACGTACACAATCTGGTTCATTTGTACATTATATATGTCTATTCAAGTACAGATCCTCTTCCCATATAAAATGTTCCAGAGTGTTCCGCAGACCTCCCTTGCTATATGGTCGGTCTTTTTGAGATATGTATATAATATGTGTTTGTATACACATAGTAACACTAATCTTAATTTATCCATTCCCCCCACCTTTCCTTTTAGATGAGCATAGTTTCTTTTCGAAGTCTGTGAGTGTCTTTCTCTGTGGAAATATGTTCATTTCTGTCAGTTACTAGATAACGCCTATAAGTGATATCATAGAATATAGGTCTTTTCCTTTCCGACTTACCTCATGTTTCGTGATTATCTCCAGACTCGTTTGTGGTGCCTCAAAGAGCAATAGTTCATTTTTTTCCAGGGCTAATATTCCATTGTGTACATGGACCACTTCTTCTTTATCTATTCACCTGTTGTTGGACATTTTGATTGCTTCCCGGTCTTGGCTATTGTGAATAAGGCTGCTCTGCAGCTTTTGCGGCCTGTGTCTTCTCGATGCTTGTCTTCTCAGGGGAGAGGTCCAATGGTGCGCCTGCTGGATTGAATGGTACCTCCATTTTTACTTTTAAACACAGCTCCTTTCTGTTCTCATTATTGGCTGTTACCCCTTTACCTCTCACCTGCAGGTAGAGGGTACACAGTTCTCTAAAATCCCTTCAGCATTTATTGATTGTAGACGTTTGCTGATGGCCAGTCGACTGGTGTAAGTTGAAACTTTTTGTAGATTAGATTGCATGGGTCTAACACTCCCTGAGGTTGAGCTTTTATGCATTTTCCTTTTTTTTAAAAGAGCGTGAGTAAAACTTAACTCTTCACACTCTCTTCTTGAAACATTTGCCTGTTTTGAATTTTTTTGTCCATTCCCTACTTCAGCACAATTTTTTAGGGCAGGTGTCCTTTACAGCCCTGAGTCCTTGTGAATGTTAAGTGACCATTAGCTGTGAGTTTAAAGCTGTTCTTGCAGGAAACGGCCACAAGGTGGCAGCATTTCCCCTTTACCAAATTTGGTTACTAGGGAAACGGAGCCTTAATGGAAGTGGTGTTCTAGGTTGTAAATTAGAATGGAATGTGCCAGGAAAAAGCCCTTTAAGTTTATGTCTCATTACTTCTTGTTCATATTTGTAATTTACTTTTTATTTTTTATCCCAGCAAATAGGATTACAATGGTTTGTTTGTTCTAGGTGTGCAAGATGTGGTTCTTTCACACGTATACATGTATCTCTTCTTCCTCGCATCCTTTTCCCATGTAGGTTATGACACAATGTTGAGTAGTCTTCTCCTGGTCTTCCGTACGTCTTTGGCGGTTATATATTTCACATGGTTTGTATATCTCTGTTAACCCCAATATGGTAATGTATCCAATCCTCATTCCTTTCTATTTGGTGAACCATAAGTTTTTTAATGAATCTGTGATTGCCTTTCTCTGTGGAAATATCTTCATTGGTATCAATTTTTAAGTAACTCTTAAAAGTGATATGATAGGATATGTGTCTTTTGCTTTCTCACTTACTACAGGTGGTGTGATTACGTCTAGACTCATCTATGGTGCTGCAAATGGCATTGTTTCATTGTTTTCACTAGCGAATATTCCATCTGTACATGGAGGAGTTCTTCTTTGTCCACCCATCTGTTGGTGGACTTTTTGGTTACTTCCATATCTTGGCTATCATAATACTGTGCCATGCAGATTTGCCTGCCTGTGCCTTTCCAATTCTCTCTTCTTAGTTTACACGTCGAGGAGTGGGCCTGCTGGATCATATGGTAGCTCAATGATTACCTTTTGAAGGCACCTCCATTCTGTTCTCATTGGTGGCCCTTTCCAAGTTACGTCCCCTTTGAAGTTGAGGGTATGCATTTCTCTACAACACCTTTAGCATTTATTGTTTGTAGTTTTCTTGCTGATGGTTATTCTGACAAGTGTGAGCTGATACCTCTCTGTGGTTGAATTCGAATGTGCCTCATCATCCGTTGAAATTGAGCTTTAAGGCATGTCCTTTTTATTTTTCAAGCTGTGATTACCCCTTAGTTCTTCAAAGTGTTCTCTTTAAATATGTGTCACATTTTGAAGTGTTTTGTCCATTACCTCCCTCAAGACATTTTGAGGGCAGGTTTCATTTACAGTTCTGCAGTACTTGTTCCTATGAAATGACCATTAGCACAGGCTCTAAAGCTGCTTTTGAAGGTAACTGCCAGAGGGCGGCAGCCTTTCTATGTCCCTCACCCTGACAACTAGGGAAAAGCCCTTGCGGCCTGTGGTGTTTCTCGGTTCTAAATTAGAGTGGAGTGTGCCCGGACAAACCCACACAAGCTGATGTCTCCTTACTTTGGTTGGATTTTAAAATTTAATTTTTATTTTTATTGGAGTAATTTTCCACTGTGTACGAGGAGCACTTCTACTTTGTGCATTCCTCGGTTGATGGACATTTTCATTGCTTCCAAGTGTGGGCTATGGTAAATATTGTTGGAGTGCAGGATTGCCAGCCTGTGACGTTTTGATTCTCATTTTCTCAGGTGATAGGCCCAGCAGTGGGTGTGATTGATTGACTGGTAGCACCGTGTTTCCCTTTTCAAAGCACCTTCTTTGTGTTTTCATTAGTGGCTCTTACCACGTCCCCCTTAGAATCGAGGGTACGCATTTCTCCACAATCGCTTCAGCATTTATTGTTTGCAGCATTTATGCTAATCGCCCTTCTGGCTGCTGTGAGCTGATAGGTTTTTGTAATTTGGGTTTGCATGTCTTTGAAAATTCGTAAAACTCATCATTTTTCTCCACCATTTACTTTTCTGTTAAAAAAAGGAAACAATTGGGAGTACAATATAACTCTTGAAATTGTCTTCTTGGA
Source organism: Balaenoptera acutorostrata (assembly GCF_949987535.1). Classification (NCBI taxonomy): domain Eukaryota; kingdom Metazoa; phylum Chordata; class Mammalia; order Artiodactyla; family Balaenopteridae; genus Balaenoptera; species Balaenoptera acutorostrata. The sequence continues at coordinate 117,526,095 of NC_080071.1, read as the reverse complement.
AGGATGCCCTCTTTTGAAATTTTTGGTCGATTTTCCACCCCAGAATTCTTTTAGAGAGCAGGTGTCTTTTACCGAACTGCAGGTTCGGTAAATATTTAGTGACCTTTAGCAGTGGGTTTAAAGCTGCTGTTGTGGGAAGTGGCCTCAAGGAGGCAGCATTTCTCCATTCCCAAATCTGGGTACTAGGGCAGCAGAGCCTTTCTGGAACTCGTGTTCCTAGGCTGTAAATTACATTGGAATGTGCATGGAGAAACCCCCATAAGTTTATGTCTCATTATTTCTTCTTGGGTTAAAAAAAATTTTTAATGGGTGTAAACCTTAGAATATTGTTTGTCCTAGACGTACACAATCTGGTTCATTTGTACATTATATATGTCTATTCAAGTACAGATCCTCTTCCCATATAAAATGTTCCAGAGTGTTCCGCAGACCTCCCTTGCTATATGGTCGGTCTTTTTGAGATATGTATATAATATGTGTTTGTATACACATAGTAACACTAATCTTAATTTATCCATTCCCCCCACCTTTCCTTTTAGATGAGCATAGTTTCTTTTCGAAGTCTGTGAGTGTCTTTCTCTGTGGAAATATGTTCATTTCTGTCAGTTACTAGATAACGCCTATAAGTGATATCATAGAATATAGGTCTTTTCCTTTCCGACTTACCTCATGTTTCGTGATTATCTCCAGACTCGTTTGTGGTGCCTCAAAGAGCAATAGTTCATTTTTTTCCAGGGCTAATATTCCATTGTGTACATGGACCACTTCTTCTTTATCTATTCACCTGTTGTTGGACATTTTTTTTTTTAAAGGATTTTCTTATTTATTTATTTATTTATTTATTTTTGGCTGTGTTGGGTCTTCGGTTCGTGCGAGGGCTTTCTCCAGTTGCGGCAAGCGGGGGCCACTCATCATCGCGGTGCGGGGACCGCTCTTCATCGCGGTGCGCGGGCCTTTCTCTATCGCGGCCCCCCCCGTCGCGGGGCACAGGCTCCAGACGCGCAGGCTCAGCAATTGTGGCTCACGGGCCCAGCTGCTCCGCGGCATGTGGGATCTTCCCAGACCAGGGCTCGAACCCGTGTCCCCTGCATTAGCAGGCAGATTCTCAACCACTGCGCCACCAGGGAAGCCCTGTTGTTGGACATTTTGATTGCTTCCCGGTCTTGGCTATTGTGAATACAGCTGCTCTGCAGCTTTTGCGGCCTGTGTCTTCTCGATGCTTGTCTTCTCAGGGGAGAGGTCCAATGGTGCGCCTGCTGGATTGAATGGTACCTCCATTTTTACTTTTAAACACAGCTCCTTTCTGTTCTCATTATTGGCTGTTACCCCTTTACCTCTCACCTGCAGGTAGAGGGTACACAGTTCTCTAAAATCCCTTCAGCATTTATTGATTGTAGACGTTTGCTGATGGCCAGTCGACTGGTGTAAGTTGAAACTTTTTGTAGATTAGATTGCATGGGTCTAACACTCCCTGAGGTTGAGCTTTTATGCATTTTCCTTTTTTTAAAAAGAGCGTGAGTAAAACTTAACTCTTCACACTCTCTTCTTGAAACATTTGCCTGTTTTGAATTTTTTTGTCCATTCCCTACTTCAGCACAATTTTTTAGGGCAGGTGTCCTTTACAGCCCTGAGTCCTTGTGAATGTTAAGTGACCATTAGCTGTGAGTTTAAAGCTGTTCTTGCAGGAAACGGCCACAAGGTGGCAGCATTTCCCCTTTACCAAATTTGGTTACTAGGGAAACGGAGCCTTAATGGAAGTGGTGTTCTAGGTTGTAAATTAGAATGGAATGTGCCAGGAAAAAGCCCTTTAAGTTTATGTCTCATTACTTCTTGTTCATATTTGTAATTTACTTTTTATTTTTTATCCCAGCAAATAGGATTACAATGGTTTGTTTGTTCTAGGTGTGCAAGATGTGGTTCTTTCACACGTATACATGTATCTCTTCTTCCTCGCATCCTTTTCCCATGTAGGTTATGACACAATGTTGAGTAGTCTTCTCCTGGTCTTCCGTACGTCTTTAGCGGTTATATATTTCACATGGTTTGTATATCTCTGTTAACCCCAATATGGTAATGTATCCAATCCTCATTCCTTTCTATTTGGTGAACCATAAGTTTTTTAATGAATCTGTGATTGCCTTTCTCTGTGGAAATATCTTCATTGGTATCAATTTTTAAGTAACTCTTAAAAGTGATATGATAGGATATGTGTCTTTTGCTTTCTCACTTACTACAGGTGGTGTGATTACGTCTAGACTCATCTATGGTGCTGCAAATGGCATTGTTTCATTGTTTTCACTAGCGAATATTCCATCTGTACATGGAGGAGTTCTTCTTTGTCCACCCATCTGTTGGTGGACTTTTTGGTTACTTCCATATCTTGGCTATCGTAATACTGTGCCATGCAGATTTGCCTGCCTGTGCCTTTCCAATTCTCTCTTCTTAGTTTACACGTCGAGGAGTGGGCCTGCTGGATCATATGGTAGCTCAATGATTACCTTTTGAAGGCACCTCCATTCTGTTCTCATTGGTGGCCCTTTCCAAGTTACGTCCCCTTTGAAGTTGAGGGTATGCATTTCTCTACAACACCTTTAGCATTTATTGTTTGTAGTTTTCTTGCTGATGGTTATTCTGACAAGTGTGAGCTGATACCTCTCTGTGGTTGAATTCGAATGTGCCTCATCATCCGTTGAAATTGAGCTTTAAGGCATGTCCTTTTTATTTTTCAAGCTGTGATTACCCCTTAGTTCTTCAAAGTGTTCTCTTTAAATATGTGTCACATTTTGAAGTGTTTTGTCCATTACCTCCCTCAAGATATTTTGAGGGCAGGTTTCATTTACAGTTCTGCAGTACTTGTTCCTATGAAATGACCATTAGCACAGGCTCTAAAGCTGCTTTTGAAGGTAACTGCCAGAGGGCGGCAGCCTTTCTATGTCCCTCACCCTGACAACTAGGGAAAAGCCCTTGCGGCCTGTGGTGTTTCTCGGTTCTAAATTAGAGTGGAGTGTGCCCGGACAAACCCACACAAGCTGATGTCTCCTTACTTTGGTTGGATTTTAAATTTTAATTTTTATTTTTATTGGAGTAATTTTCCACTGTGTACGAGGAGCACTTCTACTTTGTGCATTCCTCGGTTGATGGACATTTTCATTGCTTCCAAGTGTGGGCTATGGTAAATATTGTTGGAGTGCAGGATTGCCAGCCTGTGACGTTTTGATTCTCATTTTCTCAGGTGATAGGCCCAGCAGTGGGTGTGATTGATTGACTGGTAGCACCGTGTTTCCCTTTTCAAAGCACCTTCTTTGTGTTTTCATTAGTGGCTCTTACCACGTCCCCCTTAGAATCGAGGGTACGCATTTCTCCACAATCGCTTCAGCATTTATTGTTTGCAGCATTTATGCTACTGGCCCTTCTGGCTGCTGTGAGCTGATAGGTTTTTGTAATTTGGGTTTGCATGTCTTTGAAAATTCGTAAAACTCATCATTTTTCTCCACCATTTACTTTTCTGTTAAAAAAAGGAAACAATTGGGAGTACAATATAACTCTTGAAATTGTCTTCTTGGAAGGATGCCCTCTTTTGAAATTTTTGGTCGATTTTCCACCCCAGAATTCTTTTAGAGAGCAGGTGTCTTTTACCGAACTGCAGGTTCGGTAAATATTTAGTGACCTTTAGCAGTGGGTTTAAAGCTGCTGTTGTGGGAAGTGGCCTCAAGGAGGCAGCATTTCTCCATTCCCAAATCTGGGTACTAGGGCAGCAGAGCCTTTCTGGAACTCGTGTTCCTAGGCTGTAAATTACATTGGAATGTGCATGGAGAAACCCCCATAAGTTTATGTCTCATTATTTCTTCTTGGGTTAAAAAAAATTTTTAATGGGTGTAAACCTTAGAATATTGTTTGTCCTAGACGTACACAATCTGGTTCATTTGTACATTATATATGTCTATTCAAGTACAGATCCTCTTCCCATATAAAATGTTCCAGAGTGTTCCGCAGACCTCCCTTGCTATATGGTCGGTCTTTTTGAGATATGTATATAATATGTGTTTGTATACACATAGTAACACTAATCTTAATTTATCCATTCCCCCCACCTTTCCTTTTAGATGAGCATAGTTTCTTTTCGAAGTCTGTGAGTGTCTTTCTCTGTGGAAATATGTTCATTTCTGTCAGTTACTAGATAACGCCTATAAGTGATATCATAGAATATAGGTCTTTTCCTTTCCGACTTACCTCATGTTTCGTGATTATCTCCAGACTCGTTTGTGGTGCCTCAAAGAGCAATAGTTCATTTTTTTCCAGGGCTAATATTCCATTGTGTACATGGACCACTTCTTCTTTATCTATTCACCTGTTGTTGGACATTTTTTTTTTAAAGGATTTTCTTATTTATTTATTTATTTATTTATTTTTGGCTGTGTTGGGTCTTCGGTTCGTGCGAGGGCTTTCTCCAGTTGCGGCAAGCGGGGGCCACTCATCATCGCGGTGCGGGGACCGCTCTTCATCGCGGTGCGCGGGCCTTTCTCTATCGCGGCCCCCCCCGTCGCGGGGCACAGGCTCCAGACGCGCAGGCTCAGCAATTGTGGCTCACGGGCCCAGCTGCTCCGCGGCATGTGGGATCTTCCCAGACCAGGGCTCGAACCCGTGTCCCCTGCATTAGCAGGCAGATTCTCAACCACTGCGCCACCAGGGAAGCCCTGTTGTTGGACATTTTGATTGCTTCCCGGTCTTGGCTATTGTGAATACAGCTGCTCTGCAGCTTTTGCGGCCTGTGTCTTCTCGATGCTTGTCTTCTCAGGGGAGAGGTCCAATGGTGCGCCTGCTGGATTGAATGGTACCTCCATTTTTACTTTTAAACACAGCTCCTTTCTGTTCTCATTATTGGCTGTTACCCCTTTACCTCTCACCTGCAGGTAGAGGGTACACAGTTCTCTAAAATCCCTTCAGCATTTATTGATTGTAGACGTTTGCTGATGGCCAGTCGACTGGTGTAAGTTGAAACTTTTTGTAGATTAGATTGCATGGGTCTAACACTCCCTGAGGTTGAGCTTTTATGCATTTTCCTTTTTTTTAAAAGAGCGTGAGTAAAACTTAACTCGTCACACTCTCTTCTTGAAACATTTGCCTGTTTTGAATTTTTTTGTCCATTCCCTACTTCAGCACAATTTTTTAGGGCAGGTGTCCTTTACAGCCCTGAGTCCTTGTGAATGTTAAGTGACCATTAGCTGTGAGTTTAAAGCTGTTCTTGCAGGAAACGGCCACAAGGTGGCAGCATTTCCCCTTTACCAAATTTGGTTACTAGGGAAACGGAGCCTTAATGGAAGTGGTGTTCTAGGTTGTAAATTAGAATGGAATGTGCCAGGAAAAAGCCCTTTAAGTTTATGTCTCATTACTTCTTGTTCATATTTGTAATTTACTTTTTATTTTTTATCCCAGCAAATAGGATTACAATGGTTTGTTTGTTCTAGGTGTGCAAGATGTGGTTCTTTCACACGTATACATGTATCTCTTCTTCCTCGCAACCTTTTCCCATGTAGGTTATGACACAATGTTGAGTAGTCTTCTCCTGGTCTTCCGTACGTCTTTGGCGGTTCTATATTTCACATGGTTTGTATATCTCTGTTAACCCCAATATGGTAATGTATCCAATCCTCATCCCTTTCTATTTGGTGAACCATAAGTTTTTTAATGAATCTGTGATTGCCTTTCTCTGTGGAAATACCTTCATTGGTATCAATTTTTAAGTAACTCTTAAAAGTGATATGATAGGATATGTGTCTTTTGCTTTCTCACTTACTACAGGTGGCGTGATTACGTCTAGACTCATCTATGGTGCTGCAAATGGCATTGTTTCATTTTTTTCACTAGCGAATATTCCATCTGTACATGGAGGACTTGTTCTTTGTCCACCCATCTGTTGGTGGACTTTTTGGTTACTTCCATATCTTGGCTATCGTAATACTGTGCCATGCAGATTTGCCTGCCTGTGTCTTTCCAATTCTCTCTTCTTAGGTTACACGTCGAGGAGTGGGCCTGCTGGATCATATGGTAGCTCAATGTTTACCTTTTGAAGTCACCTCCATTCTGTTCTCATTGGTGGCCCTTTCCAAGTTACGTCCCCTTTGAAGTTGAGGGTATGCATTTCTCCACAACACCTTCAGCATTTATTGTTTGTAGTTTTCTTGCTGATGGTTATTCTGACAAGTGTGAGCTGATACCTCTCTGTGGTTGAATTCGAATGTGCCTCATCATCCGTTGAAATTGAGCTTTAAGGCATGTCCTTTTTATTTTTCGAGCTGTGATTACCCCTTAGTTCTTCAAAGTGTTCTCTTTAAGTATGTGTCACATTTTGAAGTGTTTTGGTCATTACCTCCCTCAAGACATTTTGAGGGCAGGTTTCATTTACAGTTCTGCAGTACTTGTTCCTATGAAATGACCATTAGCACAGGCTCTAAAGCTGCTTTTGAAGGTAACTGCCAGAGGGCGGCAGCCTTTCTATGTCCCTCACCCTGACAACTAGGGAAAAGCCCTTGCGGCCTGTGGTGTTTCTCGGTTCTAAATTAGAGTGGAGTGTGCCCGGACAAACCCACACAAGCTGATGTCTCCTTACTTTGGTTGGATTTTTAAATTTAATTTGTATTTTTATTGGAGTAATTTTCCACTGTGTACGAGGAGCACTTCTACTTTGTGCATTCCTCGGTCGATGGACATTTTCATTGCTTCCAAGTGTGGGCTATGGTAAATATTGTTGGAGTGCAGGATTCCCAGCCTGTGACGTTTTGATTCTCATTTTCTCAGGTGATAGGCCCAGCAGTGGGTGTGATTGATTGACTGGTAGCACCGTGTTTCCCTTTTCAAAGCACCTTCTTTGTGTTTTCATTAGTGGCTCTTACCACGTCCCCCTTAGAATCGAGGGTACGCATTTCTCCACAATCGCTTCAGCATTTATTGTTTGCAGCATTTATGCTAATGGCCCTTCTGGCTGCTGTGAGCTGATAGGTTTTTGTAATTTGGGTTTGCATGTCTTTGAAAATTCGTAAAACTCATCATTTTTATCCACCATTTACTTTTCTGTTAAAAAAAGGAAACAATTGGGAGTACAATATAACTCGTGAAATTGTCTTCTTGGAAGGTTGCCTTCTTTTGAAATTTTTGGTCGATTTTCCACCCCAGAATTCTTTTAGAGAGCAGGTGTCTTTTACCGAACTGCAAGTTCGGTAAATATTTAGTGACCTTTAGCAGTGGGTTTAAAGCTGCTGTTGTGGGAAGTGGCCTCAAGGAGGCAGCATTTCTCAATTCCCAAATCTGGGTACTAGGGCAGCAGAGCCTTTCTGGAACTCGTGTTGCTAGGCTGTAAATTACATTGGAATGTGCATGGAGAAACCCCCATAAGTTTATGGCTCATTATTTCTTCTTGGGTTAAAAAAAATTTTTAATGGGTGTAAACCTTAAAATATGGTTTGTCCTAGATGTACACAATCTGGTTCATTTGTACATTATATATGTCTATTCAAGTACAGATCCTCTTCCCATATAAAATGTTCCAGAGTGTTCCGCAGACCTCCCTTGCTATATGGTCGGTCTTTTTGAGATATGTATATAATATGTGTTTGTATACACATAGTAACACTAATCTTAATTTATCCATTCCCCCCACCTTTCCTTTTAGATGAGCATAGTTTCTTTTCGAAGTCTGTGAGTGTCCTTCTCTGTGGAAATATGTTCATTTCTGTCAGTTACTAGATAACGCCTATAAGTGATATCATAGAATATAGGTCTTTTCCTTTCCGACTTACCTCATGTTTCGTGATTATCTCCAGACTCGTTTGTGGTGCCTCAGAGAGCAATAGTTCATTTTTTTCCAGGGCTAATATTCCATTGTGTACATGGACCACTTCTTCTTTATCTATTCACCTGTTGTTGGACATTTTGATTGCTTCCCGGTCTTGGCTATTGTGAATAAGGCTGCTCTGCAGCTTTTGCGGCCTGTGTCTTCTCGATGCTTGTCTTCTCAGGGGAGAGGTCCAATGGTGCGCCTGCTGGATTGAATGGTACCTCCATTTTTACTTTTAAACACAGCTCCTTTCTGTTCTCATTATTGGCTGTTACCCCTTTACCTCTCACCTGCAGGTAGAGGGTACACAGTTCTCTAAAATCCCTTCAGCATTTATTGATTGTAGACGTTTGCTGATGGCCAGTCGACTGGTGTAAGTTGAAACTTTTTGTAGATTAGATTGCATGGGTCTAACACTCCCTGAGGTTGAGCTTTTATGCATTTTCCTTTTTTTAAAAAGAGCGTGAGTAAAACTTAACTCTTCACACTCTCTTCTTGAAACATTTGCCTGTTTTGAATTTTTTTGTCCATTCCCTACTTCAGCACAATTTTTTAGGGCAGGTGTCCTTTACAGCCCTGAGTCCTTGTGAATGTTAAGTGACCATTAGCTGTGAGTTTAAAGCTGTTCTTGCAGGAAACGGCCACAAGGTGGCAGCATTTCCCCTTTACCAAATTTGGTTACTAGGGAAACGGAGCCTTAATGGAAGTGGTGTTCTAGGTTGTAAATTAGAATGGAATGTGCCAGGAAAAAGCCCTTTAAGTTTATGTCTCATTACTTCTTGTTCATATTTGTAATTTACTTTTTATTTTTTATCCCAGCAAATAGGATTACAATGGTTTGTTTGTTCTAGGTGTGCAAGATGTGGTTCTTTCACACGTATACATGTATCTCTTCTTCCTCGCATCCTTTTCCCATGTAGGTTATGACACAATGTTGAGTAGTCTTCTCCTGGTCTTCCGTACGTCTTTAGCGGTTATATATTTCACATGGTTTGTATATCTCTGTTAACCCCAATATGGTAATGTATCCAATCCTCATTCCTTTCTATTTGGTGAACCATAAGTTTTTTAATGAATCTGTGATTGCCTTTCTCTGTGGAAATATCTTCATTGGTATCAATTTTTAAGTAACTCTTAAAAGTGATATGATAGGATATGTGTCTTTTGCTTTCTCACTTACTACAGGTGGTGTGATTACGTCTAGACTCATCTATGGTGCTGCAAATGGCATTGTTTCATTGTTTTCACTAGCGAATATTCCATCTGTACATGGAGGAGTTCTTCTTTGTCCACCCATCTGTTGGTGGACTTTTTGGTTACTTCCATATCTTGGCTATCGTAATACTGTGCCATGCAGATTTGCCTGCCTGTGCCTTTCCAATTCTCTCTTCTTAGTTTACACGTCGAGGAGTGGGCCTGCTGGATCATATGGTAGCTCAATGATTACCTTTTGAAGGCACCTCCATTCTGTTCTCATTGGTGGCCCTTTCCAAGTTACGTCCCCTTTGAAGTTGAGGGTATGCATTTCTCTACAACACCTTTAGCATTTATTGTTTGTAGTTTTCTTGCTGATGGTTATTCTGACAAGTGTGAGCTGATACCTCTCTGTGGTTGAATTCGAATGTGCCTCATCATCCGTTGAAATTGAGCTTTAAGGCATGTCCTTTTTATTTTTCAAGCTGTGATTACCCCTTAGTTCTTCAAAGTGTTCTCTTTAAATATGTGTCACATTTTGAAGTGTTTTGTCCATTACCTCCCTCAAGACATTTTGAGGGCAGGTTTCATTTACAGTTCTGCAGTACTTGTTCCTATGAAATGACCATTAGCACAGGCTCTAAAGCTGCTTTTGAAGGTAACTGCCAGAGGGCGGCAGCCTTTCTATGTCCCTCACCCTGACAACTAGGGAAAAGCCCTTGCGGCCTGTGGTGTTTCTCGGTTCTAAATTAGAGTGGAGTGTGCCCGGACAAACCCACACAAGCTGATGTCTCCTTACTTTGGTTGGATTTTAAAATTTAATTTTTATTTTTATTGGAGTAATTTTCCACTGTGTACGAGGAGCACTTCTACTTTGTGCATTCCTCGGTTGATGGACATTTTCATTGCTTCCAAGTGTGGGCTATGGTAAATATTGTTGGAGTGCAGGATTGCCAGCCTGTGACGTTTTGATTCTCATTTTCTCAGGTGATAGGCCCAGCAGTGGGTGTGATTGATTGACTGGTAGCACCGTGTTTCCCTTTTCAAAGCACCTTCTTTGTGTTTTCATTAGTGGCTCTTACCACGTCCCCCTTAGAATCGAGGGTACGCATTTCTCCACAATCGCTTCAGCATTTATTGTTTGCAGCATTTATGCTACTGGCCCTTCTGGCTGCTGTGAGCTGATAGGTTTTTGTAATTTGGGTTTGCATGTCTTTGAAAATTCGTAAAACTCATCATTTTTCTCCACCATTTACTTTTCTGTTAAAAAAAGGAAACAATTGGGAGTACAATATAACTCTTGAAATTGTCTTCTTGGAAGGATGCCCTCTTTTGAAATTTTTGGTCGATTTTCCACCCCAGAATTCTTTTAGAGAGCAGGTGTCTTTTACCGAACTGCAGGTTCGGTAAATATTTAGTGACCTTTAGCAGTGGGTTTAAAGCTGCTGTTGTGGGAAGTGGCCTCAAGGAGGCAGCATTTCTCCATTCCCAAATCTGGGTACTAGGGCAGCAGAGCCTTTCTGGAACTCGTGTTCCTAGGCTGTAAATTACATTGGAATGTGCATGGAGAAACCCCCATAAGTTTATGTCTCATTATTTCTTCTTGGGTTAAAAAAAATTTTTAATGGGTGTAAACCTTAGAATATTGTTTGTCCTAGACGTACACAATCTGGTTCATTTGTACATTATATATGTCTATTCAAGTACAGATCCTCTTCCCATATAAAATGTTCCAGAGTGTTCCGCAGACCTCCCTTGCTATATGGTCGGTCTTTTTGAGATATGTATATAATATGTGTTTGTATACACATAGTAACACTAATCTTAATTTATCCATTCCCCCCACCTTTCCTTTTAGATGAGCATAGTTTCTTTTCGAAGTCTGTGAGTGTCTTTCTCTGTGGAAATATGTTCATTTCTGTCAGTTACTAGATAACGCCTATAAGTGATATCATAGAATATAGGTCTTTTCCTTTCCGACTTACCTCATGTTTCGTGATTATCTCCAGACTCGTTTGTGGTGCCTCAAAGAGCAATAGTTCATTTTTTTCCAGGGCTAATATTCCATTGTGTACATGGACCACTTCTTCTTTATCTATTCACCTGTTGTTGGACATTTTTTTTTTAAAGGATTTTCTTATTTATTTATTTATTTATTTAATTTTGGCTGTGTTGGGTCTTCGGTTCGTGCGAGGGCTTTCTCCAGTTGCGGCAAGCGGGGGCCACTCATCATCGCGGTGCGGGGACCGCTCTTCATCGCGGTGCGCGGGCCTTTCTCTATCGCGGCCACCCCCGTCGCGGGGCACAGGCTCCAGACGCGCAGGCTCAGCAATTGTGGCTCACGGGCCCAGCTGCTCCGCGGCATGTGGGATCTTCCCAGACCAGGGCTCGAACCCGTGTCCCCTGCATTAGCAGGCAGATTCTCAACCACTGCGCCACCAGGGAAGCCCTGTTGTTGGACATTTTGATTGCTTCCCGGTCTTGGCTATTGTGAATACAGCTGCTCTGCAGCTTTTGCGGCCTGTGTCTTCTCGATGCTTGTCTTCTCAGGGGAGAGGTCCAATGGTGCGCCTGCTGGATTGAATGGTACCTCCATTTTTACTTTTAAACACAGCTCCTTTCTGTTCTCATTATTGGCTGTTACCCCTTTACCTCTCACCTGCAGGTAGAGGGTACACAGTTCTCTAAAATCCCTTCAGCATTTATTGATTGTAGACGTTTGCTGATGGCCAGTCGACTGGTGTAAGTTGAAACTTTTTGTAGATTAGATTGCATGGGTCTAACACTCCGTGAGGTTGAGCTTTTATGCATTTTCCTTTTTTTTAAAAGAGCGTGAGTAAAACTTAACTCGTCACACTCTCTTCTTGAAACATTTGCCTGTTTTGAATTTTTTTGTCCATTCCCTACTTCAGCACAATTTTTTAGGGCAGGTGTCCTTTACAGCCCTGAGTCCTTGTGAATGTTAAGTGACCATTAGCTGTGAGTTTAAAGCTGTTCTTGCAGGAAACGGCCACAAGGTGGCAGCATTTCCCCTTTACCAAATTTGGTTACTAGGGAAACGGAGCCTTAATGGAAGTGGTGTTCTAGGTTGTAAATTAGAATGGAATGTGCCAGGAAAAAGCCCTTTAAGTTTATGTCTCATTACTTCTTGTTCATATTTGTAATTTACTTTTTATTTTTTATCCCAGCAAATAGGATTACAATGGTTTGTTTGTTCTAGGTGTGCAAGATGTGGTTCTTTCACACGTATACATGTATCTCTTCTTCCTCGCAACCTTTTCCCATGTAGGTTATGACACAATGTTGAGTAGTCTTCTCCTGGTCTTCCGTACGTCTTTGGCGGTTCTATATTTCACATGGTTTGTATATCTCTGTTAACCCCAATATGGTAATGTATCCAATCCTCATCCCTTTCTATTTGGTGAACCATAAGTTTTTTAATGAATCTGTGATTGCCTTTCTCTGTGGAAATATCTTCATTGGTATCAATTTTTAAGTAACTCTTAAAAGTGATATGATAGGATATGTGTCTTTTGCTTTCTCACTTACTACAGGTGGCGTGATTACGTCTAGACTCATCTATGGTGCTGCAAATGGCATTTTTTCATTTTTTTCACTAGCGAATATTCCATCTGTACATGGAGGACTTGTTCTTTGTCCACCCATCTGTTGGTGGACTTTTTGCTTACTTCCATATCTTGGCTATCGTAATACTGTGCCATGCAGATTTGCCTGCCTGTGTCTTTCCAATTCTCTCTTCTTAGGTTACACGTCGAGGAGTGGGCCTGCTGGATCATATGGTAGCTCAATGTTTACCTTTTGAAGGCACCTCCATTCTGTTCTCATTGGTGGCCCTTTCCAAGTTACGTCCCCTTTGAAGTTGAGGGTATGCATTTCTCCACAACACCTTCAGCATTTATTGTTTGTAGTTTTCTTGCTGATGGTTATTCTGACAAGTGTGAGCTGATACCTCTCTGTGGTTGAATTCGAATGTGCCTCATCATCCGTTGAAATTGAGCTTTAAGGCATGTCCTTTTTATTTTTCGAGCTGTGATTACCCCTTAGTTCTTCAAAGTGTTCTCTTTAAGTATGTGTCACATTTTGAAGTGTTTTGGTCATTACCTCCCTCAAGACATTTTGAGGGCAGGTTTCATTTACAGTTCTGCAGTACTTGTTCCTATGAAATGACCATTAGCACAGGCTCTAAAGCTGCTTTTGAAGGTAACTGCCAGAGGGCGGCAGCCTTTCTATGTCCCTCACCCTGACAACTAGGGAAAAGCCCTTGCGGCCTGTGGTGTTTCTCGGTTCTAAATTAGAGTGGAGTGTGCCCGGACAAACCCACACAAGCTGATGTCTCCTTACTTTGGTTGGATTTTTAAATTTAATTTGTATTTTTATTGGAGTAATTTTCCACTGTGTACGAGGAGCACTTCTACTTTGTGCATTCCTCGGTCGATGGACATTTTCATTGCTTCCAAGTGTGGGCTATGGTAAATATTGTTGGAGTGCAGGATTCCCAGCCTGTGACGTTTTGATTCTCATTTTCTCAGGTGATAGGCCCAGCAGTGGGTGTGATTGATTGACTGGTAGCACCGTGTTTCCCTTTTCAAAGCACCTTCTTTGTGTTTTCATTAGTGGCTCTTACCACGTCCCCCTTAGAATCAAGGGTACGCATTTCTCCACAATCGCTTCAGCATTTATTGTTTGCAGCATTTATGCTAATGGCCCTTCTGGCTGCTGTGAGCTGATAGGTTTTTGTAATTTGGGTTTGCATGTCTTTGAAAATTCGTAAAACTCATCATTTTTCTCCACCATTTACTTTTCTGTTAAAAAAAGGAAACATTTGGGAGTACAATATAACTCTTGAAATTGTCTTCTTGGAAGGTTGCCTTCTTTTGAAATTTTTGGTCGATTTTCCACCCCAGAATTCTTTTAGAGAGCAGGTGTCTTTTACCGAACTGCAAGTTCGGTAAATATTTAGTGACCTTTAGCAGTGGGTTTAAAGCTGCTGTTGTGGGAAGTGGCCTCAAGGAGGCAGCATTTCTCCATTCCCAAATCTGGGTACTAGGGCAGCAGAGCCTTTCTGGAACTCGTGTTGCTAGGCTGTAAATTACATTGGAATGTGCATGGAGAAACCCCCATAAGTTTATGGCTCATTATTTCTTCTTGGGTTAAAAAAAATTTTTAATGGGTGTAAACCTTAGAATATGGTTTGTCCTAGATGTACACAATCTGGTTCATTTGTACATTATATATGTCTATTCAAGTACAGATCCTCTTCCCATATAAAATGTTCCAGAGTGTTCCGCAGACCTCCCTTGCTATATGGTCGGTCTTTTTGAGATATGTATATAATATGTGTTTGTATACACATAGTAACACTAATCTTAATTTATCCATTCCCCCCACCTTTCCTTTTAGATGAGCATAGTTTCTTTTCGAAGTCTGTGAGTGTCTTTCTCTGTGGAAATATGTTCATTTCTGTCAGTTACTAGATAACGCCTATAAGTGATATCATAGAATATAGGTCTTTTCCTTTCCGACTTACCTCATGTTTCGTGATTATCTCCAGACTCGTTTGTGGTGCCTCAAAGAGCAATAGTTCATTTTTTTCCAGGGCTAATATTCCATTGTGTACATGGACCACTTCTTCTTTATCTATTCACCTGTTGTTGGACATTTTGATTGCTTCCCGGTCTTGGCTATTGTGAATAAGGCTGCTCTGCAGCTTTTGCGGCCTGTGTCTTCTCGATGCTTGTCTTCTCAGGGGAGAGGTCCAATGGTGCGCCTGCTGGATTGAATGGTACCTCCATTTTTACTTTTAAACACAGCTCCTTTCTGTTCTCATTATTGGCTGTTACCCCTTTACCTCTCACCTGCAGGTAGAGGGTACACAGTTCTCTAAAATCCCTTCAGCATTTATTGATTGTAGACGTTTGCTGATGGCCAGTCGACTGGTGTAAGTTGAAACTTTTTGTAGATTAGATTGCATGGGTCTAACACTCCCTGAGGTTGAGCTTTTATGCATTTTCCTTTTTTTTAAAAGAGCGTGAGTAAAACTTAACTCTTCACACTCTCTTCTTGAAACATTTGCCTGTTTTGAATTTTTTTGTCCATTCCCTACTTCAGCACAATTTTTTAGGGCAGGTGTCCTTTACAGCCCTGAGTCCTTGTGAATGTTAAGTGACCATTAGCTGTGAGTTTAAAGCTGTTCTTGCAGGAAACGGCCACAAGGTGGCAGCATTTCCCCTTTACCAAATTTGGTTACTAGGGAAACGGAGCCTTAATGGAAGTGGTGTTCTAGGTTGTAAATTAGAATGGAATGTGCCAGGAAAAAGCCCTTTAAGTTTATGTCTCATTACTTCTTGTTCATATTTGTAATTTACTTTTTATTTTTTATCCCAGCAAATAGGATTACAATGGTTTGTTTGTTCTAGGTGTGCAAGATGTGGTTCTTTCACACGTATACATGTATCTCTTCTTCCTCGCAACCTTTTCCCATGTAGGTTATGACACAATGTTGAGTAGTCTTCTCCTGGTCTTCCGTACGTCTTTGGCGGTTCTATATTTCACATGGTTTGTATATCTCTGTTAACCCCAATATGGTAATGTATCCAATCCTCATCCCTTTCTATTTGGTGAACCATAAGTTTTTTAATGAATCTGTGATTGCCTTTCTCTGTGGAAATATCTTCATTGGTATCAATTTTTAAGTAACTCTTAAAAGTGATATGATAGGATATGTGTCTTTTGCTTTCTCACTTACTACAGGTGGCGTGATTACGTCTAGACTCATCTATGGTGCTGCAAATGGCATTGTTTCATTTTTTTCACTAGCGAATATTCCATCTGTACATGGAGGACTTGTTCTTTGTCCACCCATCTGTTGGTGGACTTTTTGCTTACTTCCATATCTTGGCTATCGTAATACTGTGCCATGCAGATTTGCCTGCCTGTGTCTTTCCAATTCTCTCTCCTTAGGTTACACGTCGAGGAGTGGGCCTGCTGGATCATATGGTAGCTCAATGTTTACCTTTTGAAGGCACCTCCATTCTGTTCTCATTGGTGGCCCTTTCCAAGTTACGTCCCCTTTGAAGTTGAGGGTATGCATTTCTCCACAACACCTTCAGCATTTATTGTTTGTAGTTTTCTTGCTGATGGTTATTCTGACAAGTGTGAGCTGATACCTCTCTGTGGTTGAATTCGAATGTGCCTCATCATCCGTTGAAATTGAGCTTTAAGGCATGTCCTTTTTATTTTTCAAGCTGTGATTACCCCTTAGTTCTTCAAAGTGTTCTCTTTAAGTATGTGTCACATTTTGAAGTGTTTTGGTCATTACCTCCCTCAAGACATTTTGAGGGCAGGTTTCATTTACAGTTCTGCAGTACTTGTTCCTATGAAATGACCATTAGCACAGGCTCTAAAGCTGCTTTTGAAGGTAACTGCCAGAGGGCGGCAGCCTTTCTATGTCCCTCACCCTGACAACTAGGGAAAAGCCCTTGCGGCCTGTGGTGTTTCTCGGTTCTAAATTAGAGTGGAGTGTGCCCGGACAAACCCACACAAGCTGATGTCTCCTTACTTTGGTTGGATTTTTAAATTTAATTTGTATTTTTATTGGAGTAATTTTCCACTGTGTACGAGGAGCACTTCTACTTTGTGCATTCCTCGGTCGATGGACATTTTCATTGCTTCCAAGTGTGGGCTATGGTAAATATTGTTGGAGTGCAGGATTGCCAGCCTGTGACGTTTTGATTCTCATTTTCTCAGGTGATAGGCCCAGCAGTGGGTGTGATTGATTGACTGGTAGCACCGTGTTTCCCTTTTCAAAGCACCTTCTTTGTGTTTTCATTAGTGGCTCTTACCACGTCCCCCTTAGAATCGAGGGTACGCATTTCTCCACAATCGCTTCAGCATTTATTGTTTGCAGCATTTATGCTAATGGCCCTTCTGGCTGCTGTGAGCTGATAGGTTTTTGTAATTTGGGTTTGCATGTCTTTGAAAATTCGTAAAACTCATCATTTTTCTCCACCATTTACTTTTCTGTTAAAAAAAGGAAACAATTGGGAGTACAATATAACTCTTGAAATTGTCTTCTTGGAAGGTTGCCTTCTTTTGAAATTTTTGGTCGATTTTCCACCCCAGAATTCTTTTAGAGAGCAGGTGTCTTTTACCGAACTGCAAGTTCGGTAAATATTTAGTGACCTTTAGCAGTGGGTTTAAAGCTGCTGTTGTGGGAAGTGGCCTCAAGGAGGCAGCATTTCTCCATTCCCAAATCTGGGTACTAGGGCAGCAGAGCCTTTCTGGAACTCGTGTTGCTAGGCTGTAAATTACATTGGAATGTGCATGGAGAAACCCCCATAAGTTTATGGCTCATTATTTCTTCTTGGGTTAAAAAAAATTTTTAATGGGTGTAAACCTTAGAATATGGTTTGTCCTAGATGTACACAATCTGGTTCATTTGTACATTATATATGTCTATTCAAGTACAGATCCTCTTCCCATATAAAATGTTCCAGAGTGTTCCGCAGACCTCCCTTGCTATATGGTCGGTCTTTTTGAGATATGTATATAATATGTGTTTGTATACACATAGTAACACTAATCTTAATTTATCCATTCCCCCCACCTTTCCTTTTAGATGAGCATAGTTTCTTTTCGAAGTCTGTGAGTGTCTTTCTCTGTGGAAATATGTTCATTTCTGTCAGTTACTAGATAACGCCTATAAGTGATATCATAGAATATAGGTCTTTTCCTTTCCGACTTACCTCATGTTTCGTGATTATCTCCAGACTCGTTTGTGGTGCCTCAAAGAGCAATAGTTCATTTTTTTCCAGGGCTAATATTCCATTGTGTACATGGACCACTTCTTCTTTATCTATTCACCTGTTGTTGGACATTTTGATTGCTTCCCGGTCTTGGCTATTGTGAATAAGGCTGCTCTGCAGCTTTTGCGGCCTGTGTCTTCTCGATGCTTGTCTTCTCAGGGGAGAGGTCCAATGGTGCGCCTGCTGGATTGAATGGTACCTCCATTTTTACTTTTAAACACAGCTCCTTTCTGTTCTCATTATTGGCTGTTACCCCTTTACCTCTCACCTGCAGGTAGAGGGTACACAGTTCTCTAAAATCCCTTCAGCATTTATTGATTGTAGACGTTTGCTGATGGCCAGTCGACTGGTGTAAGTTGAAACTTTTTGTAGATTAGATTGCATGGGTCTAACACTCCCTGAGGTTGAGCTTTTATGCATTTTCCTTTTTTTTAAAAGAGCGTGAGTAAAACTTAACTCTTCACACTCTCTTCTTGAAACATTTGCCTGTTTTGAATTTTTTTGTCCATTCCCTACTTCAGCACAATTTTTTAGGGCAGGTGTCCTTTACAGCCCTGAGTCCTTGTGAATGTTAAGTGACCATTAGCTGTGAGTTTAAAGCTGTTCTTGCAGGA
This sequence comes from Balaenoptera acutorostrata, assembly GCF_949987535.1. Taxonomy (NCBI): domain Eukaryota; kingdom Metazoa; phylum Chordata; class Mammalia; order Artiodactyla; family Balaenopteridae; genus Balaenoptera; species Balaenoptera acutorostrata. The sequence continues at coordinate 117,507,631 of NC_080071.1, read as the reverse complement.
AACGGCCACAAGGTGGCAGCATTTCCCCTTTACCAAATTTGGTTACTAGGGAAACGGAGCCTTAATGGAAGTGGTGTTCTAGGTTGTAAATTAGAATGGAATGTGCCAGGAAAAAGCCCTTTAAGTTTATGTCTCATTACTTCTTGTTCATATTTGTAATTTACTTTTTATTTTTTATCCCAGCAAATAGGATTACAATGGTTTGTTTGTTCTAGGTGTGCAAGATGTGGTTCTTTCACACGTATACATGTATCTCTTCTTCCTCGCAACCTTTTCCCATGTAGGTTATGACACAATGTTGAGTAGTCTTCTCCTGGTCTTCCGTACGTCTTTGGCGGTTCTATATTTCACATGGTTTGTATATCTCTGTTAACCCCAATATGGTAATGTATCCAATCCTCATCCCTTTCTATTTGGTGAACCATAAGTTTTTTAATGAATCTGTGATTGCCTTTCTCTGTGGAAATATCTTCATTGGTATCAATTTTTAAGTAACTCTTAAAAGTGATATGATAGGATATGTGTCTTTTGCTTTCTCACTTACTACAGGTGGCGTGATTACGTCTAGACTCATCTATGGTGCTGCAAATGGCATTGTTTCATTTTTTTCACTAGCGAATATTCCATCTGTACATGGAGGACTTGTTCTTTGTCCACCCATCTGTTGGTGGACTTTTTGCTTACTTCCATATCTTGGCTATCGTAATACTGTGCCATGCAGATTTGCCTGCCTGTGTCTTTCCAATTCTCTCTTCTTAGGTTACACGTCGAGGAGTGGGCCTGCTGGATCATATGGTAGCTCAATGTTTACCTTTTGAAGGCACCTCCATTCTGTTCTCATTGGTGGCCCTTTCCAAGTTACGTCCCCTTTGAAGTTGAGGGTATGCATTTCTCCACAACACCTTCAGCATTTATTGTTTGTAGTTTTCTTGCTGATGGTTATTCTGACAAGTGTGAGCTGATACCTCTCTGTGGTTGAATTCGAATGTGCCTCATCATCCGTTGAAATTGAGCTTTAAGGCATGTCCTTTTTATTTTTCGAGCTGTGATTACCCCTTAGTTCTTCAAAGTGTTCTCTTTAAGTATGTGTCACATTTTGAAGTGTTTTGGTCATTACCTCCCTCAAGACATTTTGAGGGCAGGTTTCATTTACAGTTCTGCAGTACTTGTTCCTATGAAATGACCATTAGCACAGGCTCTAAAGCTGCTTTTGAAGGTAACTGCCAGAGGGCGGCAGCCTTTCTATGTCCCTCACCCTGACAACTAGGGAAAAGCCCTTGCGGCCTGTGGTGTTTCTCGGTTCTAAATTAGAGTGGAGTGTGCCCGGACAAACCCACACAAGCTGATGTCTCCTTACTTTGGTTGGATTTTTAAATTTAATTTGTATTTTTATTGGAGTAATTTTCCACTGTGTACGAGGAGCACTTCTACTTTGTGCATTCCTCGGTCGATGGACATTTTCATTGCTTCCAAGTGTGGGCTATGGTAAATATTGTTGGAGTGCAGGATTCCCAGCCTGTGACGTTTTGATTCTCATTTTCTCAGGTGATAGGCCCAGCAGTGGGTGTGATTGATTGACTGGTAGCACCGTGTTTCCCTTTTCAAAGCACCTTCTTTGTGTTTTCATTAGTGGCTCTTACCACGTCCCCCTTAGAATCAAGGGTACGCATTTCTCCACAATCGCTTCAGCATTTATTGTTTGCAGCATTTATGCTAATGGCCCTTCTGGCTGCTGTGAGCTGATAGGTTTTTGTAATTTGGGTTTGCATGTCTTTGAAAATTCGTAAAACTCATCATTTTTCTCCACCATTTACTTTTCTGTTAAAAAAAGGAAACATTTGGGAGTACAATATAACTCTTGAAATTGTCTTCTTGGAAGGTTGCCTTCTTTTGAAATTTTTGGTCGATTTTCCACCCCAGAATTCTTTTAGAGAGCAGGTGTCTTTTACCGAACTGCAAGTTCGGTAAATATTTAGTGACCTTTAGCAGTGGGTTTAAAGCTGCTGTTGTGGGAAGTGGCCTCAAGGAGGCAGCATTTCTCCATTCCCAAATCTGGGTACTAGGGCAGCAGAGCCTTTCTGGAACTCGTGTTGCTAGGCTGTAAATTACATTGGAATGTGCATGGAGAAACCCCCATAAGTTTATGGCTCATTATTTCTTCTTGGGTTAAAAAAAATTTTTAATGGGTGTAAACCTTAGAATATGGTTTGTCCTAGATGTACACAATCTGGTTCATTTGTACATTATATATGTCTATTCAAGTACAGATCCTCTTCCCATATAAAATATTCCAGAGTGTTCCGCAGACCTCCCTTGCTATATGGTCGGTCTTTTTGAGATATGTATATAATATGTGTTTGTATACACATAGTAACACTAATCTTAATTTATCCATTCCCCCCACCTTTCCTTTTAGATGAGCATAGTTTCTTTTCGAAGTCTGTGAGTGTCTTTCTCTGTGGAAATATGTTCATTTCTGTCAGTTACTAGATAACGCCTATAAGTGATATCATAGAATATAGGTCTTTTCCTTTCCGACTTACCTCATGTTTCGTGATTATCTCCAGACTCGTTTGTGGTGCCTCAAAGAGCAATAGTTCATTTTTTTCCAGGGCTAATATTCCATTGTGTACATGGACCACTTCTTCTTTATCTATTCACCTGTTGTTGGACATTTTGATTGCTTCCCGGTCTTGGCTATTGTGAATAAGGCTGCTCTGCAGCTTTTGCGGCCTGTGTCTTCTCGATGCTTGTCTTCTCAGGGGAGAGGTCCAATGGTGCGCCTGCTGGATTGAATGGTACCTCCATTTTTACTTTTAAACACAGCTCCTTTCTGTTCTCATTATTGGCTGTTACCCCTTTACCTCTCACCTGCAGGTAGAGGGTACACAGTTCTCTAAAATCCCTTCAGCATTTATTGATTGTAGACGTTTGCTGATGGCCAGTCGACTGGTGTAAGTTGAAACTTTTTGTAGATTAGATTGCATGGGTCTAACACTCCCTGAGGTTGAGCTTTTATGCATTTTCCTTTTTTTTAAAAGAGCGTGAGTAAAACTTAACTCTTCACACTCTCTTCTTGAAACATTTGCCTGTTTTGAATTTTTTTGTCCATTCCCTACTTCAGCACAATTTTTTAGGGCAGGTGTCCTTTACAGCCCTGAGTCCTTGTGAATGTTAAGTGACCATTAGCTGTGAGTTTAAAGCTGTTCTTGCAGGAAACGGCCACAAGGTGGCAGCATTTCCCCTTTACCAAATTTGGTTACTAGGGAAACGGAGCCTTAATGGAAGTGGTGTTCTAGGTTGTAAATTAGAATGGAATGTGCCAGGAAAAAGCCCTTTAAGTTTATGTCTCATTACTTCTTGTTCATATTTGTAATTTACTTTTTATTTTTTATCCCAGCAAATAGGATTACAATGGTTTGTTTGTTCTAGGTGTGCAAGATGTGGTTCTTTCACACGTATACATGTATCTCTTCTTCCTCGCAACCTTTTCCCATGTAGGTTATGACACAATGTTGAGTAGTCTTCTCCTGGTCTTCCGTACGTCTTTGGCGGTTCTATATTTCACATGGTTTGTATATCTCTGTTAACCCCAATATGGTAATGTATCCAATCCTCATCCCTTTCTATTTGGTGAACCATAAGTTTTTTAATGAATCTGTGATTGCCTTTCTCTGTGGAAATATCTTCATTGGTATCAATTTTTAAGTAACTCTTAAAAGTGATATGATAGGATATGTGTCTTTTGCTTTCTCACTTACTACAGGTGGCGTGATTACGTCTAGACTCATCTATGGTGCTGCAAATGGCATTGTTTCATTTTTTTCACTAGCGAATATTCCATCTGTACATGGAGGACTTGTTCTTTGTCCACCCATCTGTTGGTGGACTTTTTGCTTACTTCCATATCTTGGCTATCGTAATACTGTGCCATGCAGATTTGCCTGCCTGTGTCTTTCCAATTCTCTCTCCTTAGGTTACACGTCGAGGAGTGGGCCTGCTGGATCATATGGTAGCTCAATGTTTACCTTTTGAAGGCACCTCCATTCTGTTCTCATTGGTGGCCCTTTCCAAGTTACGTCCCCTTTGAAGTTGAGGGTATGCATTTCTCCACAACACCTTCAGCATTTATTGTTTGTAGTTTTCTTGCTGATGGTTATTCTGACAAGTGTGAGCTGATACCTCTCTGTGGTTGAATTCGAATGTGCCTCATCATCCGTTGAAATTGAGCTTTAAGGCATGTCCTTTTTATTTTTCAAGCTGTGATTACCCCTTAGTTCTTCAAAGTGTTCTCTTTAAGTATGTGTCACATTTTGAAATGTTTTGGTCATTACCTCCCTCAAGACATTTTGAGGGCAGGTTTCATTTACAGTTCTGCAGTACTTGTTCCTATGAAATGACCATTAGCACAGGCTCTAAAGCTGCTTTTGAAGGTAACTGCCAGAGGGCGGCAGCCTTTCTATGTCCCTCACCCTGACAACTAGGGAAAAGCCCTTGCGGCCTGTGGTGTTTCTCGGTTCTAAATTAGAGTGGAGTGTGCCCGGACAAACCCACACAAGCTGATGTCTCCTTACTTTGGTTGGATTTTAAAATTTAATTTTTATTTTTATTGGAGTAATTTTCCACTGTGTACGAGGAGCACTTCTACTTTGTGCATTCCTCGGTCGATGGACATTTTCATTGCTTCCAAGTGTGGGCTATGGTAAATATTGTTGGAGTGCAGGATTGCCAGCCTGTGACGTTTTGATTCTCATTTTCTCAGGTGATAGGCCCAGCAGTGGGTGTGATTGATTGACTGGTAGCACCGTGTTTCCCTTTTCAAAGCACCTTCTTTGTGTTTTCATTAGTGGCTCTTACCACGTCCCCCTTAGAATCGAGGGTACGCATTTCTCCACAATCGCTTCAGCATTTATTGTTTGCAGCATTTATGCTAATGGCCCTTCTGGCTGCTGTGAGCTGATAGGTTTTTGTAATTTGGGTTTGCATGTCTTTGAAAATTCGTAAAACTCATCATTTTTCTCCACCATTTACTTTTCTGTTAAAAAAAGGAAACAATTGGGAGTACAATATAACTCTTGAAATTGTCTTCTTGGAAGGTTGCCCTCTTTTGAAATTTTTGGTCGATTTTCCACCCCAGAATTCTTTTAGAGAGCAGGTGTCTTTTACCGAACTGCAAGTTCGGTAAATATTTAGTGACCTTTAGCAGTGGGTTTAAAGCTGCTGTTGTGGGAAGTGGCCTCAAGGAGGCAGCATTTCTCCATTCCCAAATCTGGGTACTAGGGCAGCAGAGCCTTTCTGGAACTCGTGTTGCTAGGCTGTAAATTACATTGGAATGTGCATGGAGAAACCCCCATAAGTTTATGGCTCATTATTTCTTCTTGGGTTAAAAAAAATTTTTAATGGGTGTAAACCTTAGAATATGGTTTGTCCTAGATGTACACAATCTGGTTCATTTGTACATTATATATGTCTATTCAAGTACAGATCCTCTTCCCATATAAAATGTTCCAGAGTGTTCCGCAGACCTCCCTTGCTATATGGTCGGTCTTTTTGAGATATGTATATAATATGTGTTTGTATACACATAGTAACACTAATCTTAATTTATCCATTCCCCCCACCTTTCCTTTTAGATGAGCATAGTTTCTTTTCGAAGTCTGTGAGTGTCTTTCTCTGTGGAAATATGTTCATTTCTGTCAGTTACTAGATAACGCCTATAAGTGATATCATAGAATATAGGTCTTTTCCTTTCCGACTTACCTCATGTTTCGTGATTATCTCCAGACTCGTTTGTGGTGCCTCAAAGAGCAATAGTTCATTTTTTTCCAGGGCTAATATTCCATTGTGTACATGGACCACTTCTTCTTTATCTATTCACCTGTTGTTGGACATTTTGATTGCTTCCCGGTCTTGGCTATTGTGAATAAGGCTGCTCTGCAGCTTTTGCGGCCTGTGTCTTCTCGATGCTTGTCTTCTCAGGGGAGAGGTCCAATGGTGCGCCTGCTGGATTGAATGGTACCTCCATTTTTACTTTTAAACACAGCTCCTTTCTGTTCTCATTATTGGCTGTTACCCCTTTACCTCTCACCTGCAGGTAGAGGGTACACAGTTCTCTAAAATCCCTTCAGCATTTATTGATTGTAGACGTTTGCTGATGGCCAGTCGACTGGTGTAAGTTGAAACTTTTTGTAGATTAGATTGCATGGGTCTAACACTCCCTGAGGTTGAGCTTTTATGCATTTTCCTTTTTTTTAAAAGAGCGTGAGTAAAACTTAACTCGTCACACTCTCTTCTTGAAACATTTGCCTGTTTTGAATTTTTTTGTCCATTCCCTACTTCAGCACAATTTTTTAGGGCAGGTGTCCTTTACAGCCCTGAGTCCTTGTGAATGTTAAGTGACCATTAGCTGTGAGTTTAAAGCTGTTCTTGCAGGAAACGGCCACAAGGTGGCAGCATTTCCCCTTTACCAAATTTGGTTACTAGGGAAACGGAGCCTTAATGGAAGTGGTGTTCTAGGTTGTAAATTAGAATGGAATGTGCCAGGAAAAAGCCCTTTAAGTTTATGTCTCATTACTTCTTGTTCATATTTGTAATTTACTTTTTATTTTTTATCCCAGCAAATAGGATTACAATGGTTTGTTTGTTCTAGGTGTGCAAGATGTGGTTCTTTCACACGTATACATGTATCTCTTCTTCCTCGCAACCTTTTCCCATGTAGGTTATGACACAATGTTGAGTAGTCTTCTCCTGGTCTTCCGTACGTCTTTGGCGGTTCTATATTTCACATGGTTTGTATATCTCTGTTAACCCCAATATGGTAATGTATCCAATCCTCATCCCTTTCTATTTGGTGAACCATAAGTTTTTTAATGAATCTGTGATTGCCTTTCTCTGTGGAAATATCTTCATTGGTATCAATTTTTAAGTAACTCTTAAAAGTGATATGATAGGATATGTGTCTTTTGCTTTCTCACTTACTACAGGTGGCGTGATTACGTCTAGACTCATCTATGGTGCTGCAAATGGCATTGTTTCATTTTTTTCACTAGCGAATATTCCATCTGTACATGGAGGACTTGTTCTTTGTCCACCCATCTGTTGGTGGACTTTTTGCTTACTTCCATATCTTGGCTATCGTAATACTGTGCCATGCAGATTTGCCTGCCTGTGTCTTTCCAATTCTCTCTCCTTAGGTTACACGTCGAGGAGTGGGCCTGCTGGATCATATGGTAGCTCAATGTTTACCTTTTGAAGGCACCTCCATTCTGTTCTCATTGGTGGCCCTTTCCAAGTTACGTCCCCTTTGAAGTTGAGGGTATGCATTTCTCCACAACACCTTCAGCATTTATTGTTTGTAGTTTTCTTGCTGATGGTTATTCTGACAAGTGTGAGCTGATACCTCTCTGTGGTTGAATTCGAATGTGCCTCATCATCCGTTGAAATTGAGCTTTAAGGCATGTCCTTTTTATTTTTCAAGCTGTGATTACCCCTTAGTTCTTCAAAGTGTTCTCTTTAAGTATGTGTCACATTTTGAAGTGTTTTGGTCATTACCTCCCTCAAGACATTTTGAGGGCAGGTTTCATTTACAGTTCTGCAGTACTTGTTCCTATGAAATGACCATTAGCACAGGCTCTAAAGCTGCTTTTGAAGGTAACTGCCAGAGGGCGGCAGCCTTTCTATGTCCCTCACCCTGACAACTAGGGAAAAGCCCTTGCGGCCTGTGGTGTTTCTCGGTTCTAAATTAGAGTGGAGTGTGCCCGGACAAACCCACACAAGCTGATGTCTCCTTACTTTGGTTGGATTTTTAAATTTAATTTGTATTTTTATTGGAGTAATTTTCCACTGTGTACGAGGAGCACTTCTACTTTGTGCATTCCTCGGTCGATGGACATTTTCATTGCTTCCAAGTGTGGGCTATGGTAAATATTGTTGGAGTGCAGGATTGCCAGCCTGTGACGTTTTGATTCTCATTTTCTCAGGTGATAGGCCCAGCAGTGGGTGTGATTGATTGACTGGTAGCACCGTGTTTCCCTTTTCAAAGCACCTTCTTTGTGTTTTCATTAGTGGCTCTTACCACGTCCCCCTTAGAATCGAGGGTACGCATTTCTCCACAATCGCTTCAGCATTTATTGTTTGCAGCATTTATGCTAATGGCCCTTCTGGCTGCTGTGAGCTGATAGGTTTTTGTAATTTGGGTTTGCATGTCTTTGAAAATTCGTAAAACTCATCATTTTTCTCCACCATTTACTTTTCTGTTAAAAAAAGGAAACAATTGGGAGTACAATATAACTCTTGAAATTGTCTTCTTGGAAGGTTGCCCTCTTTTGAAATTTTTGGTCGATTTTCCACCCCAGAATTCTTTTAGAGAGCAGGTGTCTTTTACCGAACTGCAAGTTCGGTAAATATTTAGTGACCTTTAGCAGTGGGTTTAAAGCTGCTGTTGTGGGAAGTGGCCTCAAGGAGGCAGCATTTCTCCATTCCCAAATCTGGGTACTAGGGCAGCAGAGCCTTTCTGGAACTCGTGTTGCTAGGCTGTAAATTACATTGGAATGTGCATGGAGAAACCCCCATAAGTTTATGGCTCATTATTTCTTCTTGGGTTAAAAAAAAATTTTAATGGGTGTAAACCTTAGAATATGGTTTGTCCTAGATGTACACAATCTGGTTCATTTGTACATTATATATGTCTATTCAAGTACAGATCCTCTTCCCATATAAAATGTTCCAGAGTGTTCCGCAGACCTCCCTTGCTATATGGTCGGTCTTTTTGAGATATGTATATAATATGTGTTTGTATACACATAGTAACACTAATCTTAATTTATCCATTCCCCCCACCTTTCCTTTTAGATGAGCATAGTTTCTTTTCGAAGTCTGTGAGTGTCTTTCTCTGTGGAAATATGTTCATTTCTCTCAGTTACTAGATAACGCCTATAAGTGATATCATAGAATATAGGTCTTTTCCTTTCCGACTTACCTCATGTTTCGTGATTATCTCCAGACTCGTTTGTGGTGCCTCAAAGAGCAATAGTTCATTTTTTTCCAGGGCTAATATTCCATTGTGTACATGGACCACTTCTTCTTTATCTATTCACCTGTTGTTGGACATTTTGATTGCTTCCCGGTCTTGGCTATTGTGAATAAGGCTGCTCTGCAGCTTTTGCGGCCTGTGTCTTCTCGATGCTTGTCTTCTCAGGGGAGAGGTCCAATGGTGCGCCTGCTGGATTGAATGGTACCTCCATTTTTACTTTTAAACACAGCTCCTTTCTGTTCTCATTATTGGCTGTTACCCCTTTACCTCTCACCTGCAGGTAGAGGGTACACAGTTCTCTAAAATCCCTTCAGCATTTATTGATTGTAGACGTTTGCTGATGGCCAGTCGACTGGTGTAAGTTGAAACTTTTTGTAGATTAGATTGCATGGGTCTAACACTCCCTGAGGTTGAGCTTTTATGCATTTTCCTTTTTTTTAAAAGAGCGTGAGTAAAACTTAACTCTTCACACTCTCTTCTTGAAACATTTGCCTGTTTTGAATTTTTTTGTCCATTCCCTACTTCAGCACAATTGTTTAGGGCAGGTGTCCTTTACAGCCCTGAGTCCTTGTGAATGTTAAGTGACCATTAGCTGTGAGTTTAAAGCTGTTCTTGCAGGAAACGGCCACAAGGTGGCAGCATTTCCCCTTTACCAAATTTGGTTACTAGGGAAACGGAGCCTTAATGGAAGTGGTGTTCTAGGTTGTAAATTAGAATGGAATGTGCCAGGAAAAAGCCCTTTAAGTTTATGTCTCATTACTTCTTGTTCATATTTGTAATTTACTTTTTATTTTTTATCCCAGCAAATAGGATTACAATGGTTTGTTTGTTCTAGGTGTGCAAGATGTGGTTCTTTCACACGTATACATGTATCTCTTCTTCCTCGCAACCTTTTCCCATGTAGGTTATGACACAATGTTGAGTAGTCTTCTCCTGGTCTTCCGTACGTCTCTGGCGGTTCTATATTTCACATGGTTTGTATATCTCTGTTAACCCCAATATGGTAATGTATCCAATCCTCATCCCTTTCTATTTGGTGAACCATAAGTTTTTTAATGAATCTGTGATTGCCTTTCTCTGTGGAAATATCTTCATTGGTATCAATTTTTAAGTAACTCTTAAAAGTGATATGATAGGATATGTGTCTTTTGCTTTCTCACTTACTACAGGTGGCGTGATTACGTCTAGACTCATCTATGGTGCTGCAAATGGCATTGTTTCATTTTTTTCACTAGCGAATATTCCATCTGTACATGGAGGACTTGTTCTTTGTCCACCCATCTGTTGGTGGACTTTTTGCTTACTTCCATATCTTGGCTATCGTAATACTGTGCCATGCAGATTTGCCTGCCTGTGTCTTTCCAATTCTCTCTCCTTAGGTTACACGTCGAGGAGTGGGCCTGCTGGATCATATGGTAGCTCAATGTTTACCTTTTGAAGGCACCTCCATTCTGTTCTCATTGGTGGCCCTTTCCAAGTTACGTCCCCTTTGAAGTTGAGGGTATGCATTTCTCCACAACACCTTCAGCATTTATTGTTTGTAGTTTTCTTGCTGATGGTTATTCTGACAAGTGTGAGCTGATACCTCTCTGTGGTTGAATTCGAATGTGCCTCATCATCCGTTGAAATTGAGCTTTAAGGCATGTCCTTTTTATTTTTCAAGCTGTGATTACCCCTTAGTTCTTCAAAGTGTTCTCTTTAAGTATGTGTCACATTTTGAAGTGTTTTGGTCATTACCTCCCTCAAGACATTTTGAGGGCAGGTTTCATTTACAGTTCTGCACTACTTGTTCCTAAGAAATGACCATTAGCACAGGCTCTAAAGCTGCTTTTGAAGGTAACTGCCAGAGGGCGGCAGCCTTTCTATGTCCCTCACCCTGACAACTAGGGAAAAGCCCTTGCGGCCTGTGGTGTTTCTCGGTTCTAAATTAGAGTGGAGTGTGCCCGGACAAACCCACACAAGCTGATGTCTCCTTACTTTGGTTGGATTTTAAATTTTAATTTTTATTTTTATTGGAGTAATTTTCCACTGTGTACGAGGAGCACTTCTACTTTGTGCATTCCTCGGTTGATGGACATTTTCATTGCTTCCAAGTGTGGGCTATGGTAAATATTGTTGGAGTGCAGGATTGCCAGCCTGTGACGTTTTGATTCTCATTTTCTCAGGTGATAGGCCCAGCAGTGGGTGTGATTGATTGACTGGTAGCACCGTGTTTCCCTTTTCAAAGCACCTTCTTTGTGTTTTCATTAGTGGCTCTTACCACGTCCCCCTTAGAATCGAGGGTACGCATTTCTCCACAATCGCTTCAGCATTTATTGTTTGCAGCATTTATGCTAATCGCCCTTCTGGCTGCTGTGAGCTGATAGGTTTTTGTAATTTGGGTTTGCATGTCTTTGAAAATTCGTAAAACTCATCATTTTTCTCCACCATTTACTTTTCTGTTAAAAAAAGGAAACAATTGGGATTACAATATAACTCTTGAAATTGTCTTCTTGGAAGGATGCCCTCTTTTGAAATTTTTGGTCGATTTTCCACCCCAGAATTCTTTTAGAGAGCAGGTGTCTTTTACCGAACTGCAGGTTCGGTAAATATTTAGTGACCTTTAGCAGTGGGTTTAAAGCTGCTGTTGTGGGAAGTGGCCTCAAGGAGGCAGCATTTCTCCATTCCCAAATCTGGGTACTAGGGCAGCAGAGCCTTTCTGGAACTCGTGTTCCTAGGCTGTAAATTACATTGGAATGTGCATGGAGAAACCCCCATAAGTTTATGTCTCATTATTTCTTCTTGGGTTAAAAAAAATTTTTAATGGGTGTAAACCTTAGAATATTGTTTGTCCTAGACGTACACAATCTGGTTCATTTGTACATTATATATGTCTATTCAAGTACAGATCCTCTTCCCATATAAAATGTTCCAGAGTGTTCCGCAGACCTCCCTTGCTATATGGTCGGTCTTTTTGAGATATGTATATAATATGTGTTTGTATACACATAGTAACACTAATCTTAATTTATCCATTCCCCCCACCTTTCCTTTTAGATGAGCATAGTTTCTTTTGGAAGTCTGTGAGTGTCTTTCTCTGTGGAAATATGTTCATTTCTGTCAGTTACTAGATAACGCCTATAAGTGATATCATAGAATATAGGTCTTTTCCTTTCCGACTTACCTCATGTTTCGTGATTATCTCCAGACTCGTTTGTGGTGCCTCAAAGAGCAATAGTTCATTTTTTTCCAGGGCTAATATTCCATTGTGTACATGGACCACTTCTTCTTTATCTATTCACCTGTTGTTGGACATTTTTTTTTTTTAAAGGATTTTCTTATTTATTTATTTATTTATTTGTTTTTGGCTGTGTTGGGTCTTCGGTTCGTGCGAGGGCTTTCTCCAGTTGCGGCAAGCGGGGGCCACTCATCATCGCGGTGCGGGGACCGCTCTTCATCGCGGTGCGCGGGCCTTTCTCTATCGCGGCACCCCCCGTCGCGGGGCACAGGCTCCAGACGCGCAGGCTCAGCAATTGTGGCTCACGGGCCCAGCTGCTCCGCGGCATGTGGGATCTTCCCAGACCAGGGCTCGAACCCGTGTCCCCTGCATTAGCAGGCAGATTCTCAACCACTGCGCCACCAGGGAAGCCCTGTTGTTGGACATTTTGATTGCTTCCCGGTCTTGGCTATTGTGAATACAGCTGCTCTGCAGCTTTTGCGGCCTGTGTCTTCTCGATGCTTGTCTTCTCAGGGGAGAGGTCCAATGGTGCGCCTGCTGGATTGAATGGTACCTCCATTTTTACTTTTAAACACAGCTCCTTTCTGTTCTCATTATTGGCTGTTACCCCTTTACCTCTCACCTGCAGGTAGAGGGTACACAGTTCTCTAAAATCCCTTCAGCATTTATTGATTGTAGACGTTTGCTGATGGCCAGTCGACTGGTGTAAGTTGAAACTTTTTGTAGATTAGATTGCATGGGTCTAACACTCCCTGAGGTTGAGCTTTTATGCATTTTCCTTTTTTTTAAAAGAGCGTGAGTAAAACTTAACTCGTCACACTCTCTTCTTGAAACATTTGCCTGTTTTGAATTTTTTTGTCCATTCCCTACTTCAGCACAATTTTTTAGGGCAGGTGTCCTTTACAGCCCTGAGTCCTTGTGAATGTTAAGTGACCATTAGCTGTGAGTTTAAAGCTGTTCTTGCAGGAAACGGCCACAAGGTGGCAGCATTTCCCCTTTACCAAATTTGGTTACTAGGGAAACGGAGCCTTAATGGAAGTGGTGTTCTAGGTTGTAAATTAGAATGGAATGTGCCAGGAAAAAGCCCTTTAAGTTTATGTCTCATTACTTCTTGTTCATATTTGTAATTTACTTTTTATTTTTTATCCCAGCAAATAGGATTACAATGGTTTGTTTGTTCTAGGTGTGCAAGATGTGGTTCTTTCACACGTATACATGTATCTCTTCTTCCTCGCAACCTTTTCCCATGTAGGTTATGACACAATGTTGAGTAGTCTTCTCCTGGTCTTCCGTACGTCTTTGGCGGTTCTATATTTCACATGGTTTGTATATCTCTGTTAACCCCAATATGGTAATGTATCCAATCCTCATCCCTTTCTACTTGGTGAACCATAAGTTTTTTAATGAATCTGTGATTGCCTTTCTCTGTGGAAATATCTTCATTGGTATCAATTTTTAAGTAACTCTTAAAAGTGATATGATAGGATATGTGTCTTTTGCTTTCTCACTTACTACAGGTGGCGTGATTACGTCTAGACTCATCTATGGTGCTGCAAATGGCATTGTTTCATTTTTTTCACTAGCGAATATTCCATCTGTACATGGAGGACTTGTTCTTTGTCCACCCATCTGTTGGTGGACTTTTTGCTTACTTCCATATCTTGGCTATCGTAATACTGTGCCATGCAGATTTGCCTGCCTGTGTCTTTCCAATTCTCTCTTCTTAGGTTACACGTCGAGGAGTGGGCCTGCTGGATCATATGGTAGCTCAATGTTTACCTTTTGAAGGCACCTCCATTCTGTTCTCATTGGTGGCCCTTTCCAAGTTACGTCCCCTTTGAAGTTGAGGGTATGCATTTCTCCACAACACCTTCAGCATTTATTGTTTGTAGTTTTCTTGCTGATGGTTATTCTGACAAGTGTGAGCTGATACCTCTCTGTGGTTGAATTCGAATGTGCCTCATCATCCGTTGAAATTGAGCTTTAAGGCATGTCCTTTTTATTTTTCGAGCTGTGATTACCCCTTAGTTCTTCAAAGTGTTCTCTTTAAGTATGTGTCACATTTTGAAGTGTTTTGGTCATTACCTCCCTCAAGACATTTTGAGGGCAGGTTTCATTTACAGTTCTGCAGTACTTGTTCCTATGAAATGACCATTAGCACAGGCTCTAAAGCTGCTTTTGAAGGTAACTGCCAGAGGGCGGCAGCCTTTCTATGTCCCTCACCCTGACAACTAGGGAAAAGCCCTTGCGGCCTGTGGTGTTTCTCGGTTCTAAATTAGAGTGGAGTGTGCCCGGACAAACCCACACAAGCTGATGTCTCCTTACTTTGGTTGGATTTTTAAATTTAATTTGTATTTTTATTGGAGTAATTTTCCACTGTGTACGAGGAGCACTTCTACTTTGTGCATTCCTCGGTCGATGGACATTTTCATTGCTTCCAAGTGTGGGCTATGGTAAATATTGTTGGAGTGCAGGATTCCCAGCCTGTGACGTTTTGATTCTCATTTTCTCAGGTGATAGGCCCAGCAGTGGGTGTGATTGATTGACTGGTAGCACCGTGTTTCCCTTTTCAAAGCACCTTCTTTGTGTTTTCATTAGTGGCTCTTACCACGTCCCCCTTAGAATCAAGGGTACGCATTTCTCCACAATCGCTTCAGCATTTATTGTTTGCAGCATTTATGCTAATGGCCCTTCTGGCTGCTGTGAGCTGATAGGTTTTTGTAATTTGGGTTTGCATGTCTTTGAAAATTCGTAAAACTCATCATTTTTCTCCACCATTTACTTTTCTGTTAAAAAAAGGAAACATTTGGGAGTACAATATAACTCTTGAAATTGTCTTCTTGGAAGGTTGCCTTCTTTTGAAATTTTTGGTCGATTTTCCACCCCAGAATTCTTTTAGAGAGCAGGTGTCTTTTACCGAACTGCAAGTTCGGTAAATATTTAGTGACCTTTAGCAGTGGGTTTAAAGCTGCTGTTGTGGGAAGTGGCCTCAAGGAGGCAGCATTTCTCCATTCCCAAATCTGGGTACTAGGGCAGCAGAGCCTTTCTGGAACTCGTGTTGCTAGGCTGTAAATTACATTGGAATGTGCATGGAGAAACCCCCATAAGTTTATGGCTCATTATTTCTTCTTGGGTTAAAAAAAATTTTTAATGGGTGTAAACCTTAGAATATGGTTTGTCCTAGATGTACACAATCTGGTTCATTTGTACATTATATATGTCTATTCAAGTACAGATCCTCTTCCCATATAAAATGTTCCAGAGTGTTCCGCAGACCTCCCTTGCTATATGGTCGGTCTTTTTGAGATATGTATATAATATGTGTTTGTATACACATAGTAACACTAATCTTAATTTATCCATTCCCCCCACCTTTCCTTTTAGATGAGCATAGTTTCTTTTCGAAGTCTGTGAGTGTCTTTCTCTGTGGAAATATGTTCATTTCTGTCAGTTACTAGATAACGCCTATAAGTGATATCATAGAATATAGGTCTTTTCCTTTCCGACTTACCTCATGTTTCGTGATTATCTCCAGACTCGTTTGTGGTGCCTCAAAGAGCAATAGTTCATTTTTTTCCAGGGCTAATATTCCATTGTGTACATGGACCACTTCTTCTTTATCTATTCACCTGTTGTTGGACATTTTGATTGCTTCCCGGTCTTGGCTATTGTGAATAAGGCTGCTCTGCAGCTTTTGCGGCCTGTGTCTTCTCGATGCTTGTCTTCTCAGGGGAGAGGTCCAATGGTGCGCCTGCTGGATTGAATGGTACCTCCATTTTTACTTTTAAACACAGCTCCTTTCTGTTCTCATTATTGGCTGTTACCCCTTTACCTCTCACCTGCAGGTAGAGGGTACACAGTTCTCTAAAATCCCTTCAGCATTTATTGATTGTAGACGTTTGCTGATGGCCAGTCGACTGGTGTAAGTTGAAACTTTTTGTAGATTAGATTGCATGGGTCTAACACTCCCTGAGGTTGAGCTTTTATGCATTTTCCTTTTTTTTAAAAGAGCGTGAGTAAAACTTAACTCTTCACACTCTCTTCTTGAAACATTTGCCTGTTTTGAATTTTTTTGTCCATTCCCTACTTCAGCACAATTGTTTAGGGCAGGTGTCCTTTACAGCCCTGAGTCCTTGTGAATGTTAAGTGACCATTAGCTGTGAGTTTAAAGCTGTTCTTGCAGGAAACGGCCACAAGGTGGCAGCATTTCCCCTTTACCAAATTTGGTTACTAGGGAAACGGAGCCTTAATGGAAGTGGTGTTCTAGGTTGTAAATTAGAATGGAATGTGCCAGGAAAAAGCCCTTTAAGTTTATGTCTCATTACTTCTTGTTCATATTTGTAATTTACTTTTTATTTTTTATCCCAGCAAATAGGATTACAATGGTTTGTTTGTTCTAGGTGTGCAAGATGTGGTTCTTTCACACGTATACATGTATCTCTTCTTCCTCGCAACCTTTTCCCATGTAGGTTATGACACAATGTTGAGTAGTCTTCTCCTGGTCTTCCGTACGTCTTTGGCGGTTCTATATTTCACATGGTTTGTATATCTCTGTTAACCCCAATATGGTAATGTATCCAATCCTCATCCCTTTCTATTTGGTGAACCATAAGTTTTTTAATGAATCTGTGATTGCCTTTCTCTGTGGAAATATCTTCATTGGTATCAATTTTTAAGTAACTCTTAAAAGTGATATGATAGGATATGTGTCTTTTGCTTTCTCACTTACTACAGGTGGCGTGATTACGTCTAGACTCATCTATGGTGCTGCAAATGGCATTGTTTCATTTTTTTCACTAGCGAATATTCCATCTGTACATGGAGGACTTGTTCTTTGTCCACCCATCTGTTGGTGGACTTTTTGCTTACTTCCATATCTTGGCTATCGTAATACTGTGCCATGCAGATTTGCCTGCCTGTGTCTTTCCAATTCTCTCTCCTTAGGTTACACGTCGAGGAGTGGGCCTGCTGGATCATATGGTAGCTCAATGTTTACCTTTTGAAGGCACCTCCATTCTGTTCTCATTGGTGGCCCTTTCCAAGTTACGTCCCCTTTGAAGTTGAGGGTATGCATTTCTCCACAACACCTTCAGCATTTATTGTTTGTAGTTTTCTTGCTGATGGTTATTCTGACAAGTGTGAGCTGATACCTCTCTGTGGTTGAATTCGAATGTGCCTCATCATCCGTTGAAATTGAGCTTTAAGGCATGTCCTTTTTATTTTTCAAGCTGTGATTACCCCTTAGTTCTTCAAAGTGTTCTCTTTAAGTATGTGTCACATTTTGAAGTGTTTTGGTCATTACCTCCCTCAAGACATTTTGAGGGCAGGTTTCATTTACAGTTCTGCAGTACTTGTTCCTATGAAATGACCATTAGCACAGGCTCTAAAGCTGCTTTTGAAGGTAACTGCCAGAGGGCGGCAGCCTTTCTATGTCCCTCACCCTGACAACTAGGGAAAAGCCCTTGCGGCCTGTGGTGTTTCTCGGTTCTAAATTAGAGTGGAGTGTGCCCGGACAAACCCACACAAGCTGATGTCTCCTTACTTTGGTTGGATTTTTAAATTTAATTTGTATTTTTATTGGAGTAATTTTCCACTGTGTACGAGGAGCACTTCTACTTTGTGCATTCCTCGGTCGATGGACATTTTCATTGCTTCCAAGTGTGGGCTATGGTAAATATTGTTGGAGTGCAGGATTGCCAGCCTGTGACGTTTTGATTCTCATTTTCTCAGGTGATAGGCCCAGCAGTGGGTGTGATTGATTGACTGGTAGCACCGTGTTTCCCTTTTCAAAGCACCTTCTTTGTGTTTTCATTAGTGGCTCTTACCACGTCCCCCTTAGAATCGAGGGTACGCATTTCTCCACAATCGCTTCAGCATTTATTGTTTGCAGCATTTATGCTAATGGCCCTTCTGGCTGCTGTGAGCTGATAGGTTTTTGTAATTTGGGTTTGCATGTCTTTGAAAATTCGTAAAACTCATCATTTTTCTCCACCATTTACTTTTCTGTTAAAAAAAGGAAACAATTGGGAGTACAATATAACTCTTGAAATTGTCTTCTTGGAAGGTTGCCTTCTTTTGAAATTTTTGGTCGATTTTCCACCCCAGAATTCTTTTAGAGAGCAGGTGTCTTTTACCGAACTGCAAGTTCGGTAAATATTTAGTGACCTTTAGCAGTGGGTTTAAAGCTGCTGTTGTGGGAAGTGGCCTCAAGGAGGCAGCATTTCTCCATTCCCAAATCTGGGTACTAGGGCAGCAGAGCCTTTCTGGAACTCGTGTTGCTAGGCTGTAAATTACATTGGAATGTGCATGGAGAAACCCCCATAAGTTTATGGCTCATTATTTCTTCTTGGGTTAAAAAAAATTTTTAATGGGTGTAAACCTTAGAATATGGTTTGTCCTAGATGTACACAATCTGGTTCATTTGTACATTATATATGTCTATTCAAGTACAGATCCTCTTCCCATATAAAATGTTCCAGAGTGTTCCGCAGACCTCCCTTGCTATATGGTCGGTCTTTTTGAGATATGTATATAATATGTGTTTGTATACACATAGTAACACTAATCTTAATTTATCCATTCCCCCCACCTTTCCTTTTAGATGAGCATAGTTTCTTTTGGAAGTCTGTGAGTGTCTTTCTCTGTGGAAATATGTTCATTTCTGTCAGTTACTAGATAACGCCTATAAGTGATATCATAGAATATAGGTCTTTTCCTTTCCGACTTACCTCATGTTTCGTGATTATCTCCAGACTCGTTTGTGGTGCCTCAAAGAGCAATAGTTCATTTTTTTCCAGGGCTAATATTCCATTGTGTACATGGACCACTTCTTCTTTATCTATTCACCTGTTGTTGGACATTTTTTTTTTTAAAGGATTTTCTTATTTATTTATTTATTTATTTATTTTTGGCTGTGTTGGGTCTTCGGTTCGTGCGAGGGCTTTCTCCAGTTGCGGCAAGCGGGGGCCACTCATCATCGCGGTGCGGGGACCGCTCTTCATCGCGGTGCGCGGGCCTTTCTCTATCGCGGCACCCCCCGTCGCGGGGCACAGGCTCCAGACGCGCAGGCTCAGCAATTGTGGCTCACGGGCCCAGCTGCTCCGCGGCATGTGGGATCTTCCCAGACCAGGGCTCGAACCCGTGTCCCCTGCATTAGCAGGCAGATTCTCAACCACTGCGCCACCAGGGAAGCCCTGTTGTTGGACATTTTGATTGCTTCCCGGTCTTGGCTATTGTGAATACAGCTGCTCTGCAGCTTTTGCGGCCTGTGTCTTCTCGATGCTTGTCTTCTCAGGGGAGAGGTCCAATGGTGCGCCTGCTGGATTGAATGGTACCTCCATTTTTACTTTTAAACACAGCTCCTTTCTGTTCTCATTATTGGCTGTTACCCCTTTACCTCTCACCTGCAGGTAGAGGGTACACAGTTCTCTAAAATCCCTTCAGCATTTATTGATTGTAGACGTTTGCTGATGGCCAGTCGACTGGTGTAAGTTGAAACTTTTTGTAGATTAGATTGCATGGGTCTAACACTCCCTGAGGTTGAGCTTTTATGCATTTTCCTTTTTTTTAAAAGAGCGTGAGTAAAACTTAACTCGTCACACTCTCTTCTTGAAACATTTGCCTGTTTTGAATTTTTTTGTCCATTCCCTACTTCAGCACAATTTTTTAGGGCAGGTGTCCTTTACAGCCCTGAGTCCTTGTGAATGTTAAGTGACCATTAGCTGTGAGTTTAAAGCTGTTCTTGCAGGAAACGGCCACAAGGTGGCAGCATTTCCCCTTTACCAAATTTGGTTACTAGGGAAACGGAGCCTTAATGGAAGTGGTGTTCTAGGTTGTAAATTAGAATGGAATGTGCCAGGAAAAAGCCCTTTAAGTTTATGTCTCATTACTTCTTGTTCATATTTGTAATTTACTTTTTATTTTTTATCCCAGCAAATAGGATTACAATGGTTTGTTTGTTCTAGGTGTGCAAGATGTGGTTCTTTCACACGTATACATGTATCTCTTCTTCCTCGCAACCTTTTCCCATGTAGGTTATGACACAATGTTGAGTAGTCTTCTCCTGGTCTTCCGTACGTCTTTGGCGGTTCTATATTTCACATGGTTTGTATATCTCTGTTAACCCCAATATGGTAATGTATCCAATCCTCATCCCTTTCTATTTGGTGAACCATAAGTTTTTTAATGAATCTGTGATTGCCTTTCTCTGTGGAAATATCTTCATTGGTATCAATTTTTAAGTAACTCTTAAAAGTGATATGATAGGATATGTGTCTTTTGCTTTCTCACTTACTACAGGTGGCGTGATTACGTCTAGACTCATCTATGGTGCTGCAAATGGCATTGTTTCATTTTTTTCACTAGCGAATATTCCATCTGTACATGGAGGACTTGTTCTTTGTCCACCCATCTGTTGGTGGACTTTTTGCTTACTTCCATATCTTGGCTATCGTAATACTGTGCCATGCAGATTTGCCTGCCTGTGTCTTTCCAATTCTCTCTTCTTAGGTTACACGTCGAGGAGTGGGCCTGCTGGATCATATGGTAGCTCAATGTTTACCTTTTGAAGGCACCTCCATTCTGTTCTCATTGGTGGCCCTTTCCAAGTTACGTCCCCTTTGAAGTTGAGGGTATGCATTTCTCCACAACACCTTCAGCATTTATTGTTTGTAGTTTTCTTGCTGATGGTTATTCTGACAAGTGTGAGCTGATACCTCTCTGTGGTTGAATTCGAATGTGCCTCATCATCCGTTGAAATTGAGCTTTAAGGCATGTCCTTTTTATTTTTCGAGCTGTGATTACCCCTTAGTTCTTCAAAGTGTTCTCTTTAAGTATGTGTCACATTTTGAAGTGTTTTGGTCATTACCTCCCTCAAGACATTTTGAGGGCAGGTTTCATTTACAGTTCTGCAGTACTTGTTCCTATGAAATGACCATTAGCACAGGCTCTAAAGCTGCTTTTGAAGGTAACTGCCAGAGGGCGGCAGCCTTTCTATGTCCCTCACCCTGACAACTAGGGAAAAGCCCTTGCGGCCTGTGGTGTTTCTCGGTTCTAAATTAGAGTGGAGTGTGCCCGGACAAACCCACACAAGCTGATGTCTCCTTACTTTGGTTGGATTTTTAAATTTAATTTGTATTTTTATTGGAGTAATTTTCCACTGTGTACGAGGAGCACTTCTACTTTGTGCATTCCTCGGTCGATGGACATTTTCATTGCTTCCAAGTGTGGGCTATGGTAAATATTGTTGGAGTGCAGGATTCCCAGCCTGTGACGTTTTGATTCTCATTTTCTCAGGTGATAGGCCCAGCAGTGGGTGTGATTGATTGACTGGTAGCACCGTGTTTCCCTTTTCAAAGCACCTTCTTTGTGTTTTCATTAGTGGCTCTTACCACGTCCCCCTTAGAATCAAGGGTACGCATTTCTCCACAATCGCTTCAGCATTTATTGTTTGCAGCATTTATGCTAATGGCCCTTCTGGCTGCTGTGAGCTGATAGGTTTTTGTAATTTGGGTTTGCATGTCTTTGAAAATTCGTAAAACTCATCATTTTTCTCCACCATTTACTTTTCTGTTAAAAAAAGGAAACATTTGGGAGTACAATATAACTCTTGAAATTGTCTTCTTGGAAGGTTGCCTTCTTTTGAAATTTTTGGTCGATTTTCCACCCCAGAATTCTTTTAGAGAGCAGGTGTCTTTTACCGAACTGCAAGTTCGGTAAATATTTAGTGACCTTTAGCAGTGGGTTTAAAGCTGCTGTTGTGGGAAGTGGCCTCAAGGAGGCAGCATTTCTCCATTCCCAAATCTGGGTACTAGGGCAGCAGAGCCTTTCTGGAACTCGTGTTGCTAGGCTGTAAATTACATTGGAATGTGCATGGAGAAACCCCCATAAGTTTATGGCTCATTATTTCTTCTTGGGTTAAAAAAAATTTTTAATGGGTGTAAACCTTAGAATATGGTTTGTCCTAGATGTACACAATCTGGTTCATTTGTACATTATATATGTCTATTCAAGTACAGATCCTCTTCCCATATAAAATGTTCCAGAGTGTTCCGCAGACCTCCCTTGCTATATGGTCGGTCTTTTTGAGATATGTATATAATATGTGTTTGTATACACATAGTAACACTAATCTTAATTTATCCATTCCCCCCACCTTTCCTTTTAGATGAGCATAGTTTCTTTTCGAAGTCTGTGAGTGTCTTTCTCTGTGGAAATATGTTCATTTCTGTCAGTTACTAGATAACGCCTATAAGTGATATCATAGAATATAGGTCTTTTCCTTTCCGACTTACCTCATGTTTCGTGATTATCTCCAGACTCGTTTGTGGTGCCTCAAAGAGCAATAGTTCATTTTTTTCCAGGGCTAATATTCCATTGTGTACATGGACCACTTCTTCTTTATCTATTCACCTGTTGTTGGACATTTTGATTGCTTCCCGGTCTTGGCTATTGTGAATAAGGCTGCTCTGCAGCTTTTGCGGCCTGTGTCTTCTCGATGCTTGTCTTCTCAGGGGAGAGGTCCAATGGTGCGCCTGCTGGATTGAATGGTACCTCCATTTTTACTTTTAAACACAGCTCCTTTCTGTTCTCATTATTGGCTGTTACCCCTTTACCTCTCACCTGCAGGTAGAGGGTACACAGTTCTCTAAAATCCCTTCAGCATTTATTGATTGTAGACGTTTGCTGATGGCCAGTCGACTGGTGTAAGTTGAAACTTTTTGTAGATTAGATTGCATGGGTCTAACACTCCCTGAGGTTGAGCTTTTATGCATTTTCCTTTTTTTTAAAAGAGCGTGAGTAAAACTTAACTCTTCACACTCTCTTCTTGAAACATTTGCCTGTTTTGAATTTTTTTGTCCATTCCCTACTTCAGCACAATTGTTTAGGGCAGGTGTCCTTTACAGCCCTGAGTCCTTGTGAATGTTAAGTGACCATTAGCTGTGAGTTTAAAGCTGTTCTTGCAGGAAACGGCCACAAGGTGGCAGCATTTCCCCTTTACCAAATTTGGTTACTAGGGAAACGGAGCCTTAATGGAAGTGGTGTTCTAGGTTGTAAATTAGAATGGAATGTGCCAGGAAAAAGCCCTTTAAGTTTATGTCTCATTACTTCTTGTTCATATTTGTAATTTACTTTTTATTTTTTATCCCAGCAAATAGGATTACAATGGTTTGTTTGTTCTAGGTGTGCAAGATGTGGTTCTTTCACACGTATACATGTATCTCTTCTTCCTCGCAACCTTTTCCCATGTAGGTTATGACACAATGTTGAGTAGTCTTCTCCTGGTCTTCCGTACGTCTTTGGCGGTTCTATATTTCACATGGTTTGTATATCTCTGTTAACCCCAATATGGTAATGTATCCAATCCTCATCCCTTTCTATTTGGTGAACCATAAGTTTTTTAATGAATCTGTGATTGCCTTTCTCTGTGGAAATATCTTCATTGGTATCAATTTTTAAGTAACTCTTAAAAGTGATATGATAGGATATGTGTCTTTTGCTTTCTCACTTACTACAGGTGGCGTGATTACGTCTAGACTCATCTATGGTGCTGCAAATGGCATTGTTTCATTTTTTTCACTAGCGAATATTCCATCTGTACATGGAGGACTTGTTCTTTGTCCACCCATCTGTTGGTGGACTTTTTGCTTACTTCCATATCTTGGCTATCGTAATACTGTGCCATGCAGATTTGCCTGCCTGTGTCTTTCCAATTCTCTCTTCTTAGGTTACACGTCGAGGAGTGGGCCTGCTGGATCATATGGTAGCTCAATGTTTACCTTTTGAAGGCACCTCCATTCTGTTCTCATTGGTGGCCCTTTCCAAGTTACGTCCCCTTTGAAGTTGAGGGTATGCATTTCTCCACAACACCTTCAGCATTTATTGTTTGTAGTTTTCTTGCTGATGGTTATTCTGACAAGTGTGAGCTGATACCTCTCTGTGGTTGAATTCGAATGTGCCTCATCATCCGTTGAAATTGAGCTTTAAGGCATGTCCTTTTTATTTTTCGAGCTGTGATTACCCCTTAGTTCTTCAAAGTGTTCTCTTTAAGTATGTGTCACATTTTGAAGTGTTTTGGTCATTACCTCCCTCAAGACATTTTGAGGGCAGGTTTCATTTACAGTTCTGCAGTACTTGTTCCTATGAAATGACCATTAGCACAGGCTCTAAAGCTGCTTTTGAAGGTAACTGCCAGAGGGCGGCAGCCTTTCTATGTCCCTCACCCTGACAACTAGGGAAAAGCCCTTGCGGCCTGTGGTGTTTCTCGGTTCTAAATTAGAGTGGAGTGTGCCCGGACAAACCCACACAAGCTGATGTCTCCTTACTTTGGTTGGATTTTTAAATTTAATTTGTATTTTTATTGGAGTAATTTTCCACTGTGTACGAGGAGCACTTCTACTTTGTGCATTCCTCGGTCGATGGACATTTTCATTGCTTCCAAGTGTGGGCTATGGTAAATATTGTTGGAGTGCAGGATTCCCAGCCTGTGACGTTTTGATTCTCATTTTCTCAGGTGATAGGCCCAGCAGTGGGTGTGATTGATTGACTGGTAGCACCGTGTTTCCCTTTTCAAAGCACCTTCTTTGTGTTTTCATTAGTGGCTCTTACCACGTCCCCCTTAGAATCAAGGGTACGCATTTCTCCACAATCGCTTCAGCATTTATTGTTTGCAGCATTTATGCTAATGGCCCTTCTGGCTGCTGTGAGCTGATAGGTTTTTGTAATTTGGGTTTGCATGTCTTTGAAAATTCGTAAAACTCATCATTTTTCTCCACCATTTACTTTTCTGTTAAAAAAAGGAAACATTTGGGAGTACAATATAACTCTTGAAATTGTCTTCTTGGAAGGTTGCCTTCTTTTGAAATTTTTGGTCGATTTTCCACCCCAGAATTCTTTTAGAGAGCAGGTGTCTTTTACCGAACTGCAAGTTCGGTAAATATTTAGTGACCTTTAGCAGTGGGTTTAAAGCTGCTGTTGTGGGAAGTGGCCTCAAGGAGGCAGCATTTCTCCATTCCCAAATCTGGGTACTAGGGCAGCAGAGCCTTTCTGGAACTCGTGTTGCTAGGCTGTAAATTACATTGGAATGTGCATGGAGAAACCCCCATAAGTTTATGGCTCATTATTTCTTCTTGGGTTAAAAAAAATTTTTAATGGGTGTAAACCTTAGAATATGGTTTGTCCTAGATGTACACAATCTGGTTCATTTGTACATTATATATGTCTATTCAAGTACAGATCCTCTTCCCATATAAAATGTTCCAGAGTGTTCCGCAGACCTCCCTTGCTATATGGTCGGTCTTTTTGAGATATGTATATAATATGTGTTTGTATACACATAGTAACACTAATCTTAATTTATCCATTCCCCCCACCTTTCCTTTTAGATGAGCATAGTTTCTTTTCGAAGTCTGTGAGTGTCTTTCTCTGTGGAAATATGTTCATTTCTGTCAGTTACTAGATAACGCCTATAAGTGATATCATAGAATATAGGTCTTTTCCTTTCCGACTTACCTCATGTTTCGTGATTATCTCCAGACTCGTTTGTGGTGCCTCAAAGAGCAATAGTTCATTTTTTTCCAGGGCTAATATTCCATTGTGTACATGGACCACTTCTTCTTTATCTATTCACCTGTTGTTGGACATTTTGATTGCTTCCCGGTCTTGGCTATTGTGAATAAGGCTGCTCTGCAGCTTTTGCGGCCTGTGTCTTCTCGATGCTTGTCTTCTCAGGGGAGAGGTCCAATGGTGCGCCTGCTGGATTGAATGGTACCTCCATTTTTACTTTTAAACACAGCTCCTTTCTGTTCTCATTATTGGCTGTTACCCCTTTACCTCTCACCTGCAGGTAGAGGGTACACAGTTCTCTAAAATCCCTTCAGCATTTATTGATTGTAGACGTTTGCTGATGGCCAGTCGACTGGTGTAAGTTGAAACTTTTTGTAGATTAGATTGCATGGGTCTAACACTCCCTGAGGTTGAGCTTTTATGCATTTTCCTTTTTTTTAAAAGAGCGTGAGTAAAACTTAACTCTTCACACTCTCTTCTTGAAACATTTGCCTGTTTTGAATTTTTTTGTCCATTCCCTACTTCAGCACAATTTTTTAGGGCAGGTGTCCTTTACAGCCCTGAGTCCTTGTGAATGTTAAGTGACCATTAGCTGTGAGTTTAAAGCTGTTCTTGCAGGAAACGGCCACAAGGTGGCAGCATTTCCCCTTTACCAAATTTGGTTACTAGGGAAACGGAGCCTTAATGGAAGTGGTGTTCTAGGTTGTAAATTAGAATGGAATGTGCCAGGAAAAAGCCCTTTAAGTTTATGTCTCATTACTTCTTGTTCATATTTGTAATTTACTTTTTATTTTTTATCCCAGCAAATAGGATTACAATGGTTTGTTTGTTCTAGGTGTGCAAGATGTGGTTCTTTCACACGTATACATGTATCTCTTCTTCCTCGCAACCTTTTCCCATGTAGGTTATGACACAATGTTGAGTAGTCTTCTCCTGGTCTTCCGTACGTCTTTGGCGGTTCTATATTTCACATGGTTTGTATATCTCTGTTAACCCCAATATGGTAATGTATCCAATCCTCATCCCTTTCTATTTGGTGAACCATAAGTTTTTTAATGAATCTGTGATTGCCTTTCTCTGTGGAAATATCTTCATTGGTATCAATTTTTAAGTAACTCTTAAAAGTGATATGATAGGATATGTGTCTTTTGCTTTCTCACTTACTACAGGTGGCGTGATTACGTCTAGACTCATCTATGGTGCTGCAAATGGCATTGTTTCATTTTTTTCACTAGCGAATATTCCATCTGTACATGGAGGACTTGTTCTTTGTCCACCCATCTGTTGGTGGACTTTTTGCTTACTTCCATATCTTGGCTATCGTAATACTGTGCCATGCAGATTTGCCTGCCTGTGTCTTTCCAATTCTCTCTCCTTAGGTTACACGTCGAGGAGTGGGCCTGCTGGATCATATGGTAGCTCAATGTTTACCTTTTGAAGGCACCTCCATTCTGTTCTCATTGGTGGCCCTTTCCAAGTTACGTCCCCTTTGAAGTTGAGGGTATGCATTTCTCCACAACACCTTCAGCATTTATTGTTTGTAGTTTTCTTGCTGATGGTTATTCTGACAAGTGTGAGCTGATACCTCTCTGTGGTTGAATTCGAATGTGCCTCATCATCCGTTGAAATTGAGCTTTAAGGCATGTCCTTTTTATTTTTCAAGCTGTGATTACCCCTTAGTTCTTCAAAGTGTTCTCTTTAAGTATGTGTCACATTTTGAAGTGTTTTGGTCATTACCTCCCTCAAGACATTTTGAGGGCAGGTTTCATTTACAGTTCTGCAGTACTTGTTCCTATGAAATGACCATTAGCACAGGCTCTAAAGCTGCTTTTGAAGGTAACTGCCAGAGGGCGGCAGCCTTTCTATGTCCCTCACCCTGACAACTAGGGAAAAGCCCTTGCGGCCTGTGGTGTTTCTCGGTTCTAAATTAGAGTGGAGTGTGCCCGGACAAACCCACACAAGCTGATGTCTCCTTACTTTGGTTGGATTTTTAAATTTAATTTGTATTTTTATTGGAGTAATTTTCCACTGTGTACGAGGAGCACTTCTACTTTGTGCATTCCTCGGTCGATGGACATTTTCATTGCTTCCAAGTGTGGGCTATGGTAAATATTGTTGGAGTGCAGGATTGCCAGCCTGTGACGTTTTGATTCTCATTTTCTCAGGTGATAGGCCCAGCAGTGGGTGTGATTGATTGACTGGTAGCACCGTGTTTCCCTTTTCAAAGCACCTTCTTTGTGTTTTCATTAGTGGCTCTTACCACGTCCCCCTTAGAATCGAGGGTACGCATTTCTCCACAATCGCTTCAGCATTTATTGTTTGCAGCATTTATGCTAATGGCCCTTCTGGCTGCTGTGAGCTGATAGGTTTTTGTAATTTGGGTTTGCATGTCTTTGAAAATTCGTAAAACTCATCATTTTTCTCCACCATTTACTTTTCTGTTAAAAAAAGGAAACAATTGGGAGTACAATATAACTCTTGAAATTGTCTTCTTGGAAGGTTGCCTTCTTTTGAAATTTTTGGTCGATTTTCCACCCCAGAATTCTTTTAGAGAGCAGGTGTCTTTTACCGAACTGCAAGTTCGGTAAATATTTAGTGACCTTTAGCAGTGGGTTTAAAGCTGCTGTTGTGGGAAGTGGCCTCAAGGAGGCAGCATTTCTCCATTCCCAAATCTGGGTACTAGGGCAGCAGAGCCTTTCTGGAACTCGTGTTGCTAGGCTGTAAATTACATTGGAATGTGCATGGAGAAACCCCCATAAGTTTATGGCTCATTATTTCTTCTTGGGTTAAAAAAAATTTTTAATGGGTGTAAACCTTAGAATATGGTTTGTCCTAGATGTACACAATCTGGTTCATTTGTACATTATATATGTCTATTCAAGTACAGATCCTCTTCCCATATAAAATGTTCCAGAGTGTTCCGCAGACCTCCCTTGCTATATGGTCGGTCTTTTTGAGATATGTATATAATATGTGTTTGTATACACATAGTAACACTAATCTTAATTTATCCATTCCCCCCACCTTTCCTTTTAGATGAGCATAGTTTCTTTTCGAAGTCTGTGAGTGTCTTTCTCTGTGGAAATATGTTCATTTCTGTCAGTTACTAGATAACGCCTATAAGTGATATCATAGAATATAGGTCTTTTCCTTTCCGACTTACCTCATGTTTCGTGATTATCTCCAGACTCGTTTGTGGTGCCTCAAAGAGCAATAGTTCATTTTTTTCCAGGGCTAATATTCCATTGTGTACATGGACCACTTCTTCTTTATCTATTCACCTGTTGTTGGACATTTTGATTGCTTCCCGGTCTTGGCTATTGTGAATAAGGCTGCTCTGCAGCTTTTGCGGCCTGTGTCTTCTCGATGCTTGTCTTCTCAGGGGAGAGGTCCAATGGTGCGCCTGCTGGATTGAATGGTACCTCCATTTTTACTTTTAAACACAGCTCCTTTCTGTTCTCATTATTGGCTGTTACCCCTTTACCTCTCACCTGCAGGTAGAGGGTACACAGTTC
Source organism: Balaenoptera acutorostrata (assembly GCF_949987535.1). NCBI lineage: Eukaryota > Metazoa > Chordata > Mammalia > Artiodactyla > Balaenopteridae > Balaenoptera > Balaenoptera acutorostrata. The sequence continues at coordinate 117,478,305 of NC_080071.1, read as the reverse complement.
TCTAAAATCCCTTCAGCATTTATTGATTGTAGACGTTTGCTGATGGCCAGTCGACTGGTGTAAGTTGAAACTTTTTGTAGATTAGATTGCATGGGTCTAACACTCCCTGAGGTTGAGCTTTTATGCATTTTCCTTTTTTTTAAAAGAGCGTGAGTAAAACTTAACTCTTCACACTCTCTTCTTGAAACATTTGCCTGTTTTGAATTTTTTTGTCCATTCCCTACTTCAGCACAATTTTTTAGGGCAGGTGTCCTTTACAGCCCTGAGTCCTTGTGAATGTTAAGTGACCATTAGCTGTGAGTTTAAAGCTGTTCTTGCAGGAAACGGCCACAAGGTGGCAGCATTTCCCCTTTACCAAATTTGGTTACTAGGGAAACGGAGCCTTAATGGAAGTGGTGTTCTAGGTTGTAAATTAGAATGGAATGTGCCAGGAAAAAGCCCTTTAAGTTTATGTCTCATTACTTCTTGTTCATATTTGTAATTTACTTTTTATTTTTTATCCCAGCAAATAGGATTACAATGGTTTGTTTGTTCTAGGTGTGCAAGATGTGGTTCTTTCACACGTATACATGTATCTCTTCTTCCTCGCAACCTTTTCCCATGTAGGTTATGACACAATGTTGAGTAGTCTTCTCCTGGTCTTCCGTACGTCTTTGGCGGTTCTATATTTCACATGGTTTGTATATCTCTGTTAACCCCAATATGGTAATGTATCCAATCCTCATCCCTTTCTATTTGGTGAACCATAAGTTTTTTAATGAATCTGTGATTGCCTTTCTCTGTGGAAATATCTTCATTGGTATCAATTTTTAAGTAACTCTTAAAAGTGATATGATAGGATATGTGTCTTTTGCTTTCTCACTTACTACAGGTGGCGTGATTACGTCTAGACTCATCTATGGTGCTGCAAATGGCATTGTTTCATTTTTTTCACTAGCGAATATTCCATCTGTACATGGAGGACTTGTTCTTTGTCCACCCATCTGTTGGTGGACTTTTTGCTTACTTCCATATCTTGGCTATCGTAATACTGTGCCATGCAGATTTGCCTGCCTGTGTCTTTCCAATTCTCTCTCCTTAGGTTACACGTCGAGGAGTGGGCCTGCTGGATCATATGGTAGCTCAATGTTTACCTTTTGAAGGCACCTCCATTCTGTTCTCATTGGTGGCCCTTTCCAAGTTACGTCCCCTTTGAAGTTGAGGGTATGCATTTCTCCACAACACCTTCAACATTTATTGTTTGTAGTTTTCTTGCTGATGGTTATTCTGACAAGTGTGAGCTGATACCTCTCTGTGGTTGAATTCGAATGTGCCTCATCATCCGTTGAAATTGAGCTTTAAGGCATGTCCTTTTTATTTTTCGAGCTGTGATTACCCCTTAGTTCTTCAAAGTGTTCTCTTTAAGTATGTGTCACATTTTGAAGTGTTTTGGTCATTACCTCCCTCAAGACATTTTGAGGGCAGGTTTCATTTACAGTTCTGCAGTACTTGTTCCTATGAAATGACCATTAGCACAGGCTCTAAAGCTGCTTTTGAAGGTAACTGCCAGAGGGCGGCAGCCTTTCTATGTCCCTCACCCTGACAACTAGGGAAAAGCCCTTGCGGCCTGTGGTGTTTCTCGGTTCTAAATTAGAGTGGAGTGTGCCCGGACAAACCCACACAAGCTGATGTCTCCTTACTTTGGTTGGATTTTTAAATTTAATTTGTATTTTTATTGGAGTAATTTTCCACTGTGTACGAGGAGCACTTCTACTTTGTGCATTCCTCGGTCGATGGACATTTTCATTGCTTCCAAGTGTGGGCTATGGTAAATATTGTTGGAGTGCAGGATTGCCAGCCTGTGACGTTTTGATTCTCATTTTCTCAGGTGATAGGCCCAGCAGTGGGTGTGATTGATTGACTGGTAGCACCGTGTTTCCCTTTTCAAAGCACCTTCTTTGTGTTTTCATTAGTGGCTCTTACCACGTCCCCCTTAGAATCGAGGGTACGCATTTCTCCACAATCGCTTCAGCATTTATTGTTTGCAGCATTTATGCTAATGGCCCTTCTGGCTGCTGTGAGCTGATAGGTTTTTGTAATTTGGGTTTGCATGTCTTTGAAAATTCGTAAAACTCATCATTTTTCTCCACCATTTACTTTTCTGTTAAAAAAAGGAAACAATTGGGAGTACAATATAACTCTTGAAATTGTCTTCTTGGAAGGTTGCCCTCTTTTGAAATTTTTGGTCGATTTTCCACCCCAGAATTCTTTTAGAGAGCAGGTGTCTTTTACCGAACTGCAAGTTCGGTAAATATTTAGTGACCTTTAGCAGTGGGTTTAAAGCTGCTGTTGTGGGAAGTGGCCTCAAGGAGGCAGCATTTCTCCATTCCCAAATCTGGGTACTAGGGCAGCAGAGCCTTTCTGGAACTCGTGTTGCTAGGCTGTAAATTACATTGGAATGTGCATGGAGAAACCCCCATAAGTTTATGGCTCATTATTTCTTCTTGGGTTAAAAAAAATTTTTAATGGGTGTAAACCTTAGAATATGGTTTGTCCTAGATGTACACAATCTGGTTCATTTGTACATTATATATGTCTATTCAAGTACAGATCCTCTTCCCATATAAAATGTTCCAGAGTGTTCCGCAGACCTCCCTTGCTATATGGTCGGTCTTTTTGAGATATGTATATAATATGTGTTTGTATACACATAGTAACACTAATCTTAATTTATCCATTCCCCCCACCTTTCCTTTTAGATGAGCATAGTTTCTTTTCGAAGTCTGTGAGTGTCTTTCTCTGTGGAAATATGTTCATTTCTGTCAGTTACTAGATAACGCCTATAAGTGATATCATAGAATATAGGTCTTTTCCTTTCCGACTTACCTCATGTTTCGTGATTATCTCCAGACTCGTTTGTGGTGCCTCAAAGAGCAATAGTTCATTTTTTTCCAGGGCTAATATTCCATTGTGTACATGGACCACTTCTTCTTTATCTATTCACCTGTTGTTGGACATTTTGATTGCTTCCCGGTCTTGGCTATTGTGAATAAGGCTGCTCTGCAGCTTTTGCGGCCTGTGTCTTCTCGATGCTTGTCTTCTCAGGGGAGAGGTCCAATGGTGCGCCTGCTGGATTGAATGGTACCTCCATTTTTACTTTTAAACACAGCTCCTTTCTGTTCTCATTATTGGCTGTTACCCCTTTACCTCTCACCTGCAGGTAGAGGGTACACAGTTCTCTAAAATCCCTTCAGCATTTATTGATTGTAGACGTTTGCTGATGGCCAGTCGACTGGTGTAAGTTGAAACTTTTTGTAGATTAGATTGCATGGGTCTAACACTCCCTGAGGTTGAGCTTTTATGCATTTTCCTTTTTTTTAAAAGAGCGTGAGTAAAACTTAACTCTTCACACTCTCTTCTTGAAACATTTGCCTGTTTTGAATTTTTTTGTCCATTCCCTACTTCAGCACAATTTTTTAGGGCAGGTGTCCTTTACAGCCCTGAGTCCTTGTGAATGTTAAGTGACCATTAGCTGTGAGTTTAAAGCTGTTCTTGCAGGAAACGGCCACAAGGTGGCAGCATTTCCCCTTTACCAAATTTGGTTACTAGGGAAACGGAGCCTTAATGGAAGTGGTGTTCTAGGTTGTAAATTAGAATGGAATGTGCCAGGAAAAAGCCCTTTAAGTTTATGTCTCATTACTTCTTGTTCATATTTGTAATTTACTTTTTATTTTTTATCCCAGCAAATAGGATTACAATGGTTTGTTTGTTCTAGGTGTGCAAGATGTGGTTCTTTCACACGTATACATGTATCTCTTCTTCCTCGCAACCTTTTCCCATGTAGGTTATGACACAATGTTGAGTAGTCTTCTACTGGTCTTCCGTACGTCTTTGGCGGTTCTATATTTCACATGGTTTGTATATCTCTGTTAACCCCAATATGGTAATGTATCCAATCCTCATCCCTTTCTATTTGGTGAACCATAAGTTTTTTAATGAATCTGTGATTGCCTTTCTCTGTGGAAATATCTTCATTGGTATCAATTTTTAAGTAACTCTTAAAAGTGATATGATAGGATATGTGTCTTTTGCTTTCTCACTTACTACAGGTGGCGTGATTACGTCTAGACTCATCTATGGTGCTGCAAATGGCATTGTTTCATTTTTTTCACTAGCGAATATTCCATCTGTACATGGAGGACTTGTTCTTTGTCCACCCATCTGTTGGTGGACTTTTTGCTTACTTCCATATCTTGGCTATCGTAATACTGTGCCATGCAGATTTGCCTGCCTGTGTCTTTCCAATTCTCTCTCCTTAGGTTACACGTCGAGGAGTGGGCCTGCTGGATCATATGGTAGCTCAATGTTTACCTTTTGAAGGCACCTCCATTCTGTTCTCATTGGTGGCCCTTTCCAAGTTACGTCCCCTTTGAAGTTGAGGGTATGCATTTCTCCACAACACCTTCAACATTTATTGTTTGTAGTTTTCTTGCTGATGGTTATTCTGACAAGTGTGAGCTGATACCTCTCTGTGGTTGAATTCGAATGTGCCTCATCATCCGTTGAAATTGAGCTTTAAGGCATGTCCTTTTTATTTTTCAAGCTGTGATTACCCCTTAGTTCTTCAAAGTGTTCTCTTTAAGTATGTGTCACATTTTGAAGTGTTTTGGTCATTACCTCCCTCAAGACATTTTGAGGGCAGGTTTCATTTACAGTTCTGCAGTACTTGTTCCTATGAAATGACCATTAGCACAGGCTCTAAAGCTGCTTTTGAAGGTAACTGCCAGAGGGCGGCAGCCTTTCTATGTCCCTCACCCTGACAACTAGGGAAAAGCCCTTGCGGCCTGTGGTGTTTCTCGGTTCTAAATTAGAGTGGAGTGTGCCCGGACAAACCCACACAAGCTGATGTCTCCTTACTTAGGTTGGATTTTTAAATTTAATTTTTATTTTTATTGGAGTAATTTTCCACTGTGTACGAGGAGCACTTCTACTTTGTGCATTCCTCGGTTGATGGACATTTTCATTGCTTCCAAGTGTGGGCTATGGTAAATATTGTTGGAGTGCAGGATTGCCAGCCTGTGACGTTTTGATTCTCATTTTCTCAGGTGATAGGCCCAGCAGTGGGTGTGATTGATTGACTGGTAGCACCGTGTTTCCCTTTTCAAAGCACCTTCTTTGTGTTTTCATTAGTGGCTCTTACCACGTCCCCCTTAGAATCGAGGGTACGCATTTCTCCACAATCGCTTCAGCATTTATTGTTTGCAGCATTTATGCTAATGGCCCTTCTGGCTGCTGTGAGCTGATAGGTTTTTGTAATTTGGGTTTGCATGTCTTTGAAAATTCGTAAAACTCATCATTTTTCTCCACCATTTACTTTTCTGTTAAAAAAAGGAAACAATTGGGAGTACAATATAACTCTTGAAATTGTCTTCTTGGAAGGTTGCCCTCTTTTGAAATTTTTGGTCGATTTTCCACCCCAGAATTCTTTTAGAGAGCAGGTGTCTTTTACCGAACTGCAAGTTCGGTAAATATTTAGTGACCTTTAGCAGTGGGTTTAAAGCTGCTGTTGTGGGAAGTGGCCTCAAGGAGGCAGCATTTCTCCATTCCCAAATCTGGGTACTAGGGCAGCAGAGCCTTTCTGGAACTCGTGTTGCTAGGCTGTAAATTACATTGGAATGTGCATGGAGAAACCCCCATAAGTTTATGGCTCATTATTTCTTCTTGGGTTAAAAAAAATTTTTAATGGGTGTAAACCTTAGAATATGGTTTGTCCTAGATGTACACAATCTGGTTCATTTGTACATTATATATGTCTATTCAAGTACAGATCCTCTTCCCATATAAAATGTTCCAGAGTGTTCCGCAGACCTCCCTTGCTATATGGTCGGTCTTTTTGAGATATGTATATAATATGTGTTTGTATACACATAGTAACACTAATCTTAATTTATCCATTCCCCCCACCTTTCCTTTTAGATGAGCATAGTTTCTTTTCGAAGTCTGTGAGTGTCTTTCTCTGTGGAAATATGTTCATTTCTGTCAGTTACTAGATAACGCCTATAAGTGATATCATAGAATATAGGTCTTTTCCTTTCCGACTTACCTCATGTTTCGTGATTATCTCCAGACTCGTTTGTGGTGCCTCAAAGAGCAATAGTTCATTTTTTTCCAGGGCTAATATTCCATTGTGTACATGGACCACTTCTTCTTTATCTATTCACCTGTTGTTGGACATTTTGATTGCTTCCCGGTCTTGGCTATTGTGAATAAGGCTGCTCTGCAGCTTTTGCGGCCTGTGTCTTCTCGATGCTTGTCTTCTCAGGGGAGAGGTCCAATGGTGCGCCTGCTGGATTGAATGGTACCTCCATTTTTACTTTTAAACACAGCTCCTTTCTGTTCTCATTATTGGCTGTTACCCCTTTACCTCTCACCTGCAGGTAGAGGGTACACAGTTCTCTAAAATCCCTTCAGCATTTATTGATTGTAGACGTTTGCTGATGGCCAGTCGACTGGTGTAAGTTGAAACTTTTTGTAGATTAGATTGCATGGGTCTAACACTCCCTGAGGTTGAGCTTTTATGCATTTTCCTTTTTTTTAAAAGAGCGTGAGTAAAACTTAACTCTTCACACTCTCTTCTTGAAACATTTGCCTGTTTTGAATTTTTTTGTCCATTCCCTACTTCAGCACAATTTTTTAGGGCAGGTGTCCTTTACAGCCCTGAGTCCTTGTGAATGTTAAGTGACCATTAGCTGTGAGTTTAAAGCTGTTCTTGCAGGAAACGGCCACAAGGTGGCAGCATTTCCCCTTTACCAAATTTGGTTACTAGGGAAACGGAGCCTTAATGGAAGTGGTGTTCTAGGTTGTAAATTAGAATGGAATGTGCCAGGAAAAAGCCCTTTAAGTTTATGTCTCATTACTTCTTGTTCATATTTGTAATTTACTTTTTATTTTTTATCCCAGCAAATAGGATTACAATGGTTTGTTTGTTCTAGGTGTGCAAGATGTGGTTCTTTCACACGTATACATGTATCTCTTCTTCCTCGCAACCTTTTCCCATGTAGGTTATGACACAATGTTGAGTAGTCTTCTCCTGGTCTTCCGTACGTCTTTGGCGGTTCTATATTTCACATGGTTTGTATATCTCTGTTAACCCCAATATGGTAATGTATCCAATCCTCATCCCTTTCTATTTGGTGAACCATAAGTTTTTTAATGAATCTGTGATTGCCTTTCTCTGTGGAAATATCTTCATTGGTATCAATTTTTAAGTAACTCTTAAAAGTGATATGATAGGATATGTGTCTTTTGCTTTCTCACTTACTACAGGTGGCGTGATTACGTCTAGACTCATCTATGGTGCTGCAAATGGCATTGTTTCATTTTTTTCACTAGCGAATATTCCATCTGTACATGGAGGACTTGTTCTTTGTCCACCCATCTGTTGGTGGACTTTTTGCTTACTTCCATATCTTGGCTATCGTAATACTGTGCCATGCAGATTTGCCTGCCTGTGTCTTTCCAATTCTCTCTCCTTAGGTTACACGTCGAGGAGTGGGCCTGCTGGATCATATGGTAGCTCAATGTTTACCTTTTGAAGGCACCTCCATTCTGTTCTCATTGGTGGCCCTTTCCAAGTTACGTCCCCTTTGAAGTTGAGGGTATGCATTTCTCCACAACACCTTCAACATTTATTGTTTGTAGTTTTCTTGCTGATGGTTATTCTGACAAGTGTGAGCTGATACCTCTCTGTGGTTGAATTCGAATGTGCCTCATCATCCGTTGAAATTGAGCTTTAAGGCATGTCCTTTTTATTTTTCAAGCTGTGATTACCCCTTAGTTCTTCAAAGTGTTCTCTTTAAGTATGTGTCACATTTTGAAGTGTTTTGGTCATTACCTCCCTCAAGACATTTTGAGGGCAGGTTTCATTTACAGTTCTGCAGTACTTGTTCCTATGAAATGACCATTAGCACAGGCTCTAAAGCTGCTTTTGAAGGTAACTGCCAGAGGGCGGCAGCCTTTCTATGTCCCTCACCCTGACAACTAGGGAAAAGCCCTTGCGGCCTGTGGTGTTTCTCGGTTCTAAATTAGAGTGGAGTGTGCCCGGACAAACCCACACAAGCTGATGTCTCCTTACTTAGGTTGGATTTTTAAATTTAATTTTTATTTTTATTGGAGTAATTTTCCACTGTGTACGAGGAGCACTTCTACTTTGTGCATTCCTCGGTTGATGGACATTTTCATTGCTTCCAAGTGTGGGCTATGGTAAATATTGTTGGAGTGCAGGATTGCCAGCCTGTGACGTTTTGATTCTCATTTTCTCAGGTGATAGGCCCAGCAGTGGGTGTGATTGATTGACTGGTAGCACCGTGTTTCCCTTTTCAAAGCACCTTCTTTGTGTTTTCATTAGTGGCTCTTACCACGTCCCCCTTAGAATCGAGGGTACGCATTTCTCCACAATCGCTTCAGCATTTATTGTTTGCAGCATTTATGCTAATGGCCCTTCTGGCTGCTGTGAGCTGATAGGTTTTTGTAATTTGGGTTTGCATGTCTTTGAAAATTCGTAAAACTCATCATTTTTCTCCACCATTTACTTTTCTGTTAAAAAAAGGAAACAATTGGGAGTACAATATAACTCTTGAAATTGTCTTCTTGGAAGGTTGCCCTCTTTTGAAATTTTTGGTCGATTTTCCACCCCAGAATTCTTTTAGAGAGCAGGTGTCTTTTACCGAACTGCAGGTTCGGTAAATATTTAGTGACCTTTAGCAGTGGGTTTAAAGCTGCTGTTGTGGGAAGTGGCCTCAAGGAGGCAGCATTTCTCCATTCCCAAATCTGGGTACTAGGGCAGCAGAGCCTTTCTGGAACTCGTGTTGCTAGGCTGTAAATTACATTGGAATGTGCATGGAGAAACCCCCATAAGTTTATGGCTCATTATTTCTTCTTGGGTTAAAAAAAATTTTTAATGGGTGTAAACCTTAGAATATGGTTTGTCCTAGATGTACACAATCTGGTTCATTTGTACATTATATATGTCTATTCAAGTACAGATCCTCTTCCCATATAAAATGTTCCAGAGTGTTCCGCAGACCTCCCTTGCTATATGGTCGGTCTTTTTGAGATATGTATATAATATGTGTTTGTATACACATAGTAACACTAATCTTAATTTATCCATTCCCCCCACCTTTCCTTTTAGATGAGCATAGTTTCTTTTCGAAGTCTGTGAGTGTCTTTCTCTGTGGAAATATGTTCATTTCTGTCAGTTACTAGATAACGCCTATAAGTGATATCATAGAATATAGGTCTTTTCCTTTCCGACTTACCTCATGTTTCGTGATTATCTCCAGACTCGTTTGTGGTGCCTCAAAGAGCAATAGTTCATTTTTTTCCAGGGCTAATATTCCATTGTGTACATGGACCACTTCTTCTTTATCTATTCACCTGTTGTTGGACATTTTGATTGCTTCCCGGTCTTGGCTATTGTGAATAAGGCTGCTCTGCAGCTTTTGCGGCCTGTGTCTTCTCGATGCTTGTCTTCTCAGGGGAGAGGTCCAATGGTGCGCCTGCTGGATTGAATGGTACCTCCATTTTTACTTTTAAACACAGCTCCTTTCTGTTCTCATTATTGGCTGTTACCCCTTTACCTCTCACCTGCAGGTAGAGGGTACACAGTTCTCTAAAATCCCTTCAGCATTTATTGATTGTAGACGTTTGCTGATGGCCAGTCGACTGGTGTAAGTTGAAACTTTTTGTAGATTAGATTGCATGGGTCTAACACTCCCTGAGGTTGAGCTTTTATGCATTTTCCTTTTTTTTAAAAGAGCGTGAGTAAAACTTAACTCTTCACACTCTCTTCTTGAAACATTTGCCTGTTTTGAATTTTTTTGTCCATTCCCTACTTCAGCACAATTGTTTAGGGCAGGTGTCCTTTACAGCCCTGAGTCCTTGTGAATGTTAAGTGACCATTAGCTGTGAGTTTAAAGCTGTTCTTGCAGGAAACGGCCACAAGGTGGCAGCATTTCCCCTTTACCAAATTTGGTTACTAGGGAAACGGAGCCTTAATGGAAGTGGTGTTCTAGGTTGTAAATTAGAATGGAATGTGCCAGGAAAAAGCCCTTTAAGTTTATGTCTCATTACTTCTTGTTCATATTTGTAATTTACTTTTTATTTTTTATCCCAGCAAATAGGATTACAATGGTTTGTTTGTTCTAGGTGTGCAAGATGTGGTTCTTTCACACATATACATGTATCTCTTCTTCCTCGCAACCTTTTCCCATGTAGGTTATGACACAATGTTGAGTAGTCTTCTCCTGGTCTTCCGTACGTCTCTGGCGGTTCTATATTTCACATGGTTTGTATATCTCTGTTAACCCCAATATGGTAATGTATCCAATCCTCATCCCTTTCTATTTGGTGAACCATAAGTTTTTTAATGAATCTGTGATTGCCTTTCTCTGTGGAAATATCTTCATTGGTATCAATTTTTAAGTAACTCTTAAAAGTGATATGATAGGATATGTGTCTTTTGCTTTCTCACTTACTACAGGTGGCGTGATTACGTCTAGACTCATCTATGGTGCTGCAAATGGCATTGTTTCATTTTTTTCACTAGCGAATATTCCATCTGTACATGGAGGACTTGTTCTTTGTCCACCCATCTGTTGGTGGACTTTTTGCTTACTTCCATATCTTGGCTATCGTAATACTGTGCCATGCAGATTTGCCTGCCTGTGTCTTTCCAATTCTCTCTCCTTAGGTTACACGTCGAGGAGTGGGCCTGCTGGATCATATGGTAGCTCAATGTTTACCTTTTGAAGGCACCTCCATTCTGTTCTCATTGGTGGCCCTTTCCAAGTTACGTCCCCTTTGAAGTTGAGGGTATGCATTTCTCCACAACACCTTCAGCATTTATTGTTTGTAGTTTTCTTGCTGATGGTTATTCTGACAAGTGTGAGCTGATACCTCTCTGTGGTTGAATTCGAATGTGCCTCATCATCCGTTGAAATTGAGCTTTAAGGCATGTCCTTTTTATTTTTCAAGCTGTGATTACCCCTTAGTTCTTCAAAGTGTTCTCTTTAAGTATGTGTCACATTTTGAAGTGTTTTGGTCATTACCTCCCTCAAGACATTTTGAGGGCAGGTTTCATTTACAGTTCTGCACTACTTGTTCCTAAGAAATGACCATTAGCACAGGCTCTAAAGCTGCTTTTGAAGGTAACTGCCAGAGGGCGGCAGCCTTTCTATGTCCCTCACCCTGACAACTAGGGAAAAGCCCTTGCGGCCTGTGGTGTTTCTCGGTTCTAAATTAGAGTGGAGTGTGCCCGGACAAACCCACACAAGCTGATGTCTCCTTACTTTGGTTGGATTTTTAAATTTAATTTGTATTTTTATTGGAGTAATTTTCCACTGTGTACGAGGAGCACTTCTACTTTGTGCATTCCTCGGTCGATGGACATTTTCATTGCTTCCAAGTGTGGGCTATGGTAAATATTGTTGGAGTGCAGGATTGCCAGCCTGTGACGTTTTGATTCTCATTTTCTCAGGTGATAGGCCCAGCAGTGGGTGTGATTGATTGACTGGTAGCACCGTGTTTCCCTTTTCAAAGCACCTTCTTTGTGTTTTCATTAGTGGCTCTTACCACGTCCCCCTTAGAATCGAGGGTACGCATTTCTCCACAATCGCTTCAGCATTTATTGTTTGCAGCATTTATGCTAATGGCCCTTCTGGCTGCTGTGAGCTGATAGGTTTTTGTAATTTGGGTTTGCATGTCTTTGAAAATTCGTAAAACTCATCATTTTTCTCCACCATTTACTTTTCTGTTAAAAAAAGGAAACAATTGGGAGTACAATATAACTCTTGAAATTGTCTTCTTGGAAGGTTGCCCTCTTTTGAAATTTTTGGTCGATTTTCCACCCCAGAATTCTTTTAGAGAGCAGGTGTCTTTTACCGAACTGCAGGTTCGGTAAATATTTAGTGACCTTTAGCAGTGGGTTTAAAGCTGCTGTTGTGGGAAGTGGCCTCAAGGAGGCAGCATTTCTCCATTCCCAAATCTGGGTACTAGGGCAGCAGAGCCTTTCTGGAACTCGTGTTGCTAGGCTGTAAATTACATTGGAATGTGCATGGAGAAACCCCCATAAGTTTATGGCTCATTATTTCTTCTTGGGTTAAAAAAAAATTTTAATGGGTGTAAACCTTAGAATATGGTTTGTCCTAGATGTACACAATCTGGTTCATTTGTACATTATATATGTCTATTCAAGTACAGATCCTCTTCCCATATAAAATGTTACAGAGTGTTCCGCAGACGTCCCTTGCTATATGGTCGGTCTTTTTGAGATATGTATATAATATGTGTTTGTATACACATAGTAACACTAATCTTAATTTATCCATTCCCCCCACCTTTCCTTTTAGATGAGCATAGTTTCTTTTCGAAGTCTGTGAGTGTCTTTCTCTGTGGAAATATGTTCATTTCTGTCAGTTACTAGATAACGCCTATAAGTGATATCATAGAATATAGGTCTTTTCCTTTCCGACTTACCTCATGTTTCGTGATTATCTCCAGACTCGTTTGTGGTGCCTCAAAGAGCAATAGTTCATTTTTTTCCAGGGCTAATATTCCATTGTGTACATGGACCACTTCTTCTTTATCTATTCACCTGTTGTTGGACATTTTGATTGCTTCCCGGTCTTGGCTATTGTGAATAAGGCTGCTCTGCAGCTTTTGCGGCCTGTGTCTTCTCGATGCTTGTCTTCTCAGGGGAGAGGTCCAATGGTGCGCCTGCTGGATTGAATGGTACCACCATTTTTACTTTTAAACACAGCTCCTTTCTGTTCTCATTATTGGCTGTTACCCCTTTACCTCTCACCTGCAGGTAGAGGGTACACAGTTCTCTAAAATCCCTTCAGCATTTATTGATTGTAGACGTTTGCTGATGGCCAGTCGACTGGTGTAAGTTGAAACTTTTTGTAGATTAGATTGCATGGGTCTAACACTCCCTGAGGTTGAGCTTTTATGCATTTTCCTTTTTTTAAAAAGAGCGTGAGTAAAACTTAACTCTTCACACTCTCTTCTTGAAACATTTGCCTGTTTTGAATTTTTTTGTCCATTCCCTACTTCAGCACAATTTTTTAGGGCAGGTGTCCTTTACAGCCCTGAGTCCTTGTGAATGTTAAGTGACCATTAGCTGTGAGTTTAAAGCTGTTCTTGCAGGAAACGGCCACAAGGTGGCAGCATTTCCCCTTTACCAAATTTGGTTACTAGGGAAACGGAGCCTTAATGGAAGTGGTGTTCTAGGTTGTAAATTAGAATGGAATGTGCCAGGAAAAAGCCCTTTAAGTTTATGTCTCATTACTTCTTGTTCATATTTGTAATTTACTTTTTATTTTTTATCCCAGCAAATAGGATTACAATGGTTTGTTTGTTCTAGGTGTGCAAGATGTGGTTCTTTCACACGTATACATGTATCTCTTCTTCCTCGCATCCTTTTCCCATGTAGGTTATGACACAATGTTGAGTAGTCTTCTCCTGGTCTTCCGTACGTCTTTGGCGGTTATATATTTCACATGGTTTGTATATCTCTGTTAACCCCAATATGGTAATGTATCCAATCCTCATTCCTTTCTATTTGGTGAACCATAAGTTTTTTAATGAATCTGTGATTGCCTTTCTCTGTGGAAATATCTTCATTGGTATCAATTTTTAAGTAACTCTTAAAAGTGATATGATAGGATATGTGTCTTTTGCTTTCTCACTTACTACAGGTGGCGTGATTACGTCTAGACTCATCTATGGTGCTGCAAATGGCATTGTTTCATTGTTTTCACTAGCGAATATTCCATCTGTACATGGAGGAGTTCTTCTTTGTCCACCCATCTGTTGGTGGACTTTTTGGTTACTTCCATATCTTGGCTATCGTAATACTGTGCCATGCAGATTTGCCTGCCTGTGCCTTTCCAATTCTCTCTTCTTAGTTTACACGTCGAGGAGTGGGCCTGCTGGATCATATGGTAGCTCAATGATTACCTTTTTAAGGCACCTCCATTCTGTTCTCATTGGTGGCCCTTTCCAAGTTACGTCCCCTTTGAAGTTGAGGGTATGCATTTCTCCACAACACCTTTAGCATTTATTGTTTGTAGTTTTCTTGCTGATGGTTATTCTGACAAGTGTGAGCTGATACCTCTCTGTGGTTGAATTCGAATGTGCCTCATCATCCGTTGAAATTGATCTTTAAGGCATGTCCTTTTTATTTTTCAAGCTGTGATTACCCCTCAGTTCTTCAAAGTGTTCTCTTTAAGTATGTGTCACATTTTGAAGTGTTTTGGTCATTACCTCCCTCAAGACATTTTGAGGGCAGGTTTCATTTACAGTTCTGCAGTACTTGTTCCTATGAAATGACCATTAGCACAGGCTCTAAAGCTGCTTTTGAAGGTAACTGCCAGAGGGCGGCAGCCTATGTCCCTCACCCTGACAACTAGGGAAAAGCCCTTGCGGCCTGTGGTGTTTCTCGGTTCTAAATTAGAGTGGAGTGTGCCCGGACAAACCCACACAAGCTGATGTCTCCTTACTTTGGTTGGATTTTTAAATTTAATTTTTATTTTTATTGGAGTAATTTTCCACTGTGTACGAGGAGCACTTCTACTTTGTGCATTCCTCGGTTGATGGACATTTTCATTGCTTCCAAGTGTGGGCTATGGTAAATATTGTTGGAGTGCAGGATTCCCAGCCTGTGACGTTTTGATTCTCATTTTCTCAGGTGATAGGCCCAGCAGTGGGTGTGATTGATTGACTGGTAGCACCGTGTTTCCCTTTTCAAAGCACCTTCTTTGTGTTTTCATTAGTGGCTCTTACCACGTCCCCCTTAGAATCGAGGGTACGCATTTCTCCACAATCGCTTCAGCATTTATTGTTTGCAGCATTTATGCTAATGGCCCTTCTGGCTGCTGTGAGCTGATAGGATTTTGTAATTTGGGTTTGCATGTCTTTGAAAATTCGTAAAACTCATCATTTTTCTCCACCATTTACTTTTCTGTTAAAAAAAGGAAACAATTGGGAGTACAATATAACTCTTGAAATTGTCTTCTTGGAAGGTTGCACTCTTTTGAAATTTTTGGTCGATTTTCCACCCCAGAATTTTTTTAGAGAGCAGGTGTCTTTTACCGAACTGCAAGTTCGGTAAATATTTAGTGACCTTTAGCAGTGGGTTTAAAGCTGCTGTTGTGGGAAGTGGCCTCAAGGAGGCAGCATTTCTCCATTCCCAAATCTGGGTACTAGGGCAGCAGAGCCTTTCTGGAACTCGTGTTCCTAGGCTGTAAATTACATTGGAATGTGCATGGAGAAACCCCAATAAGTTTATGTCTCATTATTTCTTCTTGGGTTAAAAAAAATTTTTAATGGGTGTAAACCTTAAAATATGGTTTGTCCTAGATGTACACAATCTGGTTCATTTGTACATTATATATGTCTATTCAAGTACAGATCCTCTTCCCATATAAAATGTTACAGAGTGTTCCGCAGACCTCCCTTGCTATATGGTCGGTCTTTTTGAGATATGTATATAATATGTGTTTGTATACACATAGTAACACTAATCTTAATTTATCCATTCCCCCCACCTTTCCTTTTAGATGAGCATAGTTTCTTTTCGAAGTCTGTGAGTGCCTTTCTCTGTGGAAATATGTTCATTTCTGTCAGTTACTAGATAACGCCTATAAGTGATATCATAGAATATAGGTCTTTTCCTTTCCGACTTACCTCATGTTTCGTGATTATCTCCAGACTCGTTTGTGGTGTCTCAAAGAGCAATAGTTCATTTTTTTCCAGGGCTAATATTCCATTGTGTACATGGACCACTTCTTCTTTATCTATTCACCTGTTGTTGGACATTTTGATTGCTTCCCGGTCTTGGCTATTGTGAATAAGGCTGCTCTGCAGCTTTTGCGGCCTGTGTCTTCTCGATGCTTGTCTTCTCAGGGGAGAGGTCCAATGGTGCGCCTGCTGGATTGAATGGTACCTCCATTTTTACTTTTAAACACAGCTCCTTTCTGTTCTCATTATTGGCTGTTACCCCTTTACCTCTCACCTGCAGGTAGAGGGTACACAGTTCTCTAAAATCCCTTCAGCATTTATTGATTGTAGACGTTTGCTGATGGCCAGTCGACTGGTGTAAGTTGAAACTTTTTGTAGATTAGATTGCATGGGTCTAACACTCCCTGAGGTTGAGCTTTTATGCATTTTCCTTTTTTTAAAAAGAGCGTGAGTAAAACTTAACTCTTCACACTCTCTTCTTGAAACATTTGCCTGTTTTGAATTTTTTTGTCCATTCCCTACTTCAGCACAATTTTTTAGGGCAGGTGTCCTTTACAGCCCTGAGTCCTTGTGAATGTTAAGTGACCACTAGCTGTGAGTTTAAAGCTGTTCTTGCAGGAAACGGCCACAAGGTGGCAGCATTTCCCCTTTACCAAATTTGGTTACTAGGGAAACGGAGCCTTAATGGAAGTGGTGTTCTAGGTTGTAAATTAGAATGGAATGTGCCAGGAAAAAGCCCTTTAAGTTTATGTCTCATTACTTCTTGTTCATATTTGTAATTTACTTTTTATTTTTTATCCCAGCAAATAGGATTACAATGGTTTGTTTGTTCTAGGTGTGCAAGATGTGGTTCTTTCACACGTATACATGTATCTCTTCTTCCTCGCATCCTTTTCCCATGTAGGTTATGACACAATGTTGAGTAGTCTTCTCCTGGTCTTCCGTACGTCTTTGGCGGTTATATATTTCACATGGTTTGTATATCTCTGTTAACCCCAATATGGTAATGTATCCAATCCTCATCCCTTTCTATTTGGTGAACCATAAGTTTTTTAATGAATCTGTGATTGCCTTTCTCTGTGGAAATATCTTCATTGGTATCAATTTTTAAGTAACTCTTAAAAGTGATATGATAGGATATGTGTCTTTTGCTTTCTCACTTACTACAGGTGGCGTGATTACGTCTAGACTCAACTATGGTGCTGCAAATGGCATTGTTTCATTTTTTTCACTAGCGAATATTCCATCTGTACATGGAGGAGTTGTTCTTTGTCCACCCATCTGTTGGTGGACTTTTTGGTTACTTCCATATCTTGTCTATCGTAATACTGTGCCATGCAGATTTGCCTGCCTGTGTCTTTCCAATTCTCTCTCCTTAGGTTACACGTCGAGGAGTGGGCCTGCTGGATCATATGGTAGCTCAATGTTTACCTTTTGAAGGCACCTCCATTCTGTTCTCATTGGTGGCCCTTTCCAAGTTACGTCCCCTTTGAAGTTGAGGGTATGCATTTCTCCACAACACCTTCAGCATTTATTGTTTGTAGTTTTCTTGCTGATGGTTATTCTGACAAGTGTGAGCTGATACCTCTCTGTGGTTGAATTCGAATGTGCCTCATCATCCGTTGAAATTGAGCTTTAAGGCATGTCCTTTTTATTTTTCAAGCTGTGATTACCCCTCAGTTCTTCAAAGTGTTCTCTTTAAGTATGTGTCACATTTTGAAGTGTTTTGGTCATTACCTCCCTCAAGACATTTTGAGGGCAGGTTTCATTTACAGTTCTGCAGTACTTGTTCCTATGAAATGACCATTAGCACAGGCTCTAAAGCTGCTTTTGAAGGTAACTGCCAGAGGGCGGCAGCCTTTCTATGTCCCTCACCCTGACAACTAGGGAAAAGCCCTTGCGGCCTGTGGTGTTTCTCGGTTCTAAATTAGAGTGGAGTGTGCCCGGACAAACCCACACAAGCTGATGTCTCCTTACTTTGGTTGGATTTTTAAATTTAATTTTTATTTTTATTGGAGTAATTTTCCACTGTGTACGAGGAGCACTTCTACTTTGTGCATTCCTCGGTTGATGGACATTTTCATTGCTTCCAAGTGTGGGCTATGGTAAATATTGTTGGAGTGCAGGATTGCCAGCCTGTGACGTTTTGATTCTCATTTTCTCAGGTGATAGGCCCAGCAGTGGGTGTGATTGATTGACTGGTAGCACCGTGTTTCCCTTTTCAAAGCACCTTCTTTGTGTTTTCATTAGTGGCTCTTACCACGTCCCCCTTAGAATCGAGGGTACGCATTTCTCCACAATCGCTTCAGCATTTATTGTTTGCAGCATTTATGCTAATCGCCCTTCTGGCTGCTGTGAGCTGATAGGTTTTTGTAATTTGGGTTTGCATGTCTTTGAAAATTCGTAAAACTCATCATTTTTCTCCACCATTTACTTTTCTGTTAAAAAAAGGAAACAATTGGGAGTACAATATAACTCTTGAAATTGTCTTCTTGGAAGGATGCCCTCTTTTGAAATTTTTGGTCGATTTTCCACCCCAGAATTCTTTTAGAGAGCAGGTGTCTTTTACCGAACTGCAGGTTCGGTAAATATTTAGTGACCTTTAGCAGTGGGTTTAAAGCTGCTGTTGTGGGAAGTGGCCTCAAGGAGGCAGCATTTCTCCATTCCCAAATCTGGGTACTAGGGCAGCAGAGCCTTTCTGGAACTCGTGTTCCTAGGCTGTAAATTACATTGGAATGTGCATGGAGAAACCCCCATAAGTTTATGTCTCATTATTTCTTCTTGGGTTAAAAAAAATTTTTAATGGGTGTAAACCTTAGAATATTGTTTGTCCTAGACGTACACAATCTGGTTCATTTGTACATTATATATGTCTATTCAAGTACAGATCCTCTTCCCATATAAAATGTTCCAGAGTGTTCCGCAGACCTCCCTTGCTATATGGTCGGTCTTTTTGAGATATGTATATAATATGTGTTTGTATACACATAGTAACACTAATCTTAATTTATCCATTCCCCCCACCTTTCCTTTTAGATGAGCATAGTTTCTTTTCGAAGTCTGTGAGTGTCTTTCTCTGTGGAAATATGTTCATTTCTGTCAGTTACTAGATAACGCCTATAAGTGATATCATAGAATATAGGTCTTTTCCTTTCCGACTTACCTCATGTTTCGTGATTATCTCCAGACTCGTTTGTGGTGCCTCAAAGAGCAATAGTTCATTTTTTTCCAGGGCTAATATTCCATTGTGTACATGGACCACTTCTTCTTTATCTATTCACCTGTTGTTGGACATTTTGATTGCTTCCCGGTCTTGGCTATTGTGAATAAGGCTGCTCTGCAGCTTTTGCGGCCTGTGTCTTCTCGATGCTTGTCTTCTCAGGGGAGAGGTCCAATGGTGCGCCTGCTGGATTGAATGGTACCTCCATTTTTACTTTTAAACACAGCTCCTTTCTGTTCTCATTATTGGCTGTTACCCCTTTACCTCTCACCTGCAGGTAGAGGGTACACAGTTCTCTAAAATCCCTTCAGCATTTATTGATTGTAGACGTTTGCTGATGGCCAGTCGACTGGTGTAAGTTGAAACTTTTTGTAGATTAGATTGCATGGGTCTAACACTCCCTGAGGTTGAGCTTTTATGCATTTTCCTTTTTTTAAAAAGAGCGTGAGTAAAACTTAACTCTTCACACTCTCTTCTTGAAACATTTGCCTGTTTTGAATTTTTTTGTCCATTCCCTACTTCAGCACAATTTTTTAGGGCAGGTGTCCTTTACAGCCCTGAGTCCTTGTGAATGTTAAGTGACCACTAGCTGTGAGTTTAAAGCTGTTCTTGCAGGAAACGGCCACAAGGTGGCAGCATTTCCCCTTTACCAAATTTGGTTACTAGGGAAACGGAGCCTTAATGGAAGTGGTGTTCTAGGTTGTAAATTAGAATGGAATGTGCCAGGAAAAAGCCCTTTAAGTTTATGTCTCATTACTTCTTGTTCATATTTGTAATTTACTTTTTATTTTTTATCCCAGCAAATAGGATTACAATGGTTTGTTTGTTCTAGGTGTGCAAGATGTGGTTCTTTCACACGTATACATGTATCTCTTCTTCCTCGCATCCTTTTCCCATGTAGGTTATGACACAATGTTGAGTAGTCTTCTCCTGGTCTTCCGTACGTCTTTGGCGGTTATATATTTCACATGGTTTGTATATCTCTGTTAACCCCAATATGGTAATGTATCCAATCCTCATCCCTTTCTATTTGGTGAACCATAAGTTTTTTAATGAATCTGTGATTGCCTTTCTCTGTGGAAATATCTTCATTGGTATCAATTTTTAAGTAACTCTTAAAAGTGATATGATAGGATATGTGTCTTTTGCTTTCTCACTTACTACAGGTGGCGTGATTACGTCTAGACTCAACTATGGTGCTGCAAATGGCATTGTTTCATTTTTTTCACTAGCGAATATTCCATCTGTACATGGAGGAGTTGTTCTTTGTCCACCCATCTGTTGGTGGACTTTTTGGTTACTTCCATATCTTGTCTATCGTAATACTGTGCCATGCAGATTTGCCTGCCTGTGTCTTTCCAATTCTCTCTCCTTAGGTTACACGTCGAGGAGTGGGCCTGCTGGATCATATGGTAGCTCAATGTTTACCTTTTGAAGGCACCTCCATTCTGTTCTCATTGGTGGCCCTTTCCAAGTTACGTCCCCTTTGAAGTTGAGGGTATGCATTTCTCCACAACACCTTCAGCATTTATTGTTTGTAGTTTTCTTGCTGATGGTTATTCTGACAAGTGTGAGCTGATACCTCTCTGTGGTTGAATTCGAATGTGCCTCATCATCCGTTGAAATTGAGCTTTAAGGCATGTCCTTTTTATTTTTCAAGCTGTGATTACCCCTCAGTTCTTCAAAGTGTTCTCTTTAAGTATGTGTCACATTTTGAAGTGTTTTGGTCATTACCTCCCTCAAGACATTTTGAGGGCAGGTTTCATTTACAGTTCTGCAGTACTTGTTCCTATGAAATGACCATTAGCACAGGCTCTAAAGCTGCTTTTGAAGGTAACTGCCAGAGGGCGGCAGCCTTTCTATGTCCCTCACCCTGACAACTAGGGAAAAGCCCTTGCGGCCTGTGGTGTTTCTCGGTTCTAAATTAGAGTGGAGTGTGCCCGGACAAACCCACACAAGCTGATGTCTCCTTACTTTGGTTGGATTTTTAAATTTAATTTTTATTTTTATTGGAGTAATTTTCCACTGTGTACGAGGAGCACTTCTACTTTGTGCATTCCTCGGTTGATGGACATTTTCATTGCTTCCAAGTGTGGGCTATGGTAAATATTGTTGGAGTGCAGGATTGCCAGCCTGTGACGTTTTGATTCTCATTTTCTCAGGTGATAGGCCCAGCAGTGGGTGTGATTGATTGACTGGTAGCACCGTGTTTCCCTTTTCAAAGCACCTTCTTTGTGTTTTCATTAGTGGCTCTTACCACGTCCCCCTTAGAATCGAGGGTACGCATTTCTCCACAATCGCTTCAGCATTTATTGTTTGCAGCATTTATGCTAATCGCCCTTCTGGCTGCTGTGAGCTGATAGGTTTTTGTAATTTGGGTTTGCATGTCTTTGAAAATTCGTAAAACTCATCATTTTTCTCCACCATTTACTTTTCTGTTAAAAAAAGGAAACAATTGGGAGTACAATATAACTCTTGAAATTGTCTTCTTGGAAGGATGCCCTCTTTTGAAATTTTTGGTCGATTTTCCACCCCAGAATTCTTTTAGAGAGCAGGTGTCTTTTACCGAACTGCAGGTTCGGTAAATATTTAGTGACCTTTAGCAGTGGGTTTAAAGCTGCTGTTGTGGGAAGTGGCCTCAAGGAGGCAGCATTTCTCCATTCCCAAATCTGGGTACTAGGGCAGCAGAGCCTTTCTGGAACTCGTGTTCCTAGGCTGTAAATTACATTGGAATGTGCATGGAGAAACCCCCATAAGTTTATGTCTCATTATTTCTTCTTGGGTTAAAAAAAATTTTAATGGGTGTAAACCTTAGAATATTGTTTGTCCTAGACGTACACAATCTGGTTCATTTGTACATTATATATGTCTATTCAAGTACAGATCCTCTTCCCATATAAAATGTTACAGAGTGTTCCGCAGACCTCCCTTGCTATATGGTCGGTCTTTTTGAGATATGTATATAATATGTGTTTGTATACACATAGTAACACTAATCTTAATTTATCCATTCCCCCCACCTTTCCTTTTAGATGAGCATAGTTTCTTTTCGAAGTCTGTGAGTGTCTTTCTCTGTGGAAATATGTTCATTTCTGTCAGTTACTAGATAACGCCTATAAGTGATATCATAGAATATAGGTCTTTTCCTTTCCGACTTACCTCATGTTTCGTGATTATCTCCAGACTCGTTTGTGGTGCCTCAAAGAGCAATAGTTCATTTTTTTCCAGGGCTAATATTCCATTGTGTACATGGACCACTTCTTCTTTATCTATTCACCTGTTGTTGGACATTTTGATTGCTTCCCGGTCTTGGCTATTGTGAATAAGGCTGCTCTGCAGCTTTTGCGGCCTGTGTCTTCTCGATGCTTGTCTTCTCAGGGGAGAGGTCCAATGGTGCGCCTGCTGGATTGAATGGTACCTCCATTTTTACTTTTAAACACAGCTCCTTTCTGTTCTCATTATTGGCTGTTACCCCTTTACCTCTCACCTGCAGGTAGAGGGTACACAGTTCTCTAAAATCCCTTCAGCATTTATTGATTGTAGACGTTTGCTGATGGCCAGTCGACTGGTGTAAGTTGAAACTTTTTGTAGATTAGATTGCATGGGTCTAACACTCCCTGAGGTTGAGCTTTTATGCATTTTCCTTTTTTTAAAAAGAGCGTGAGTAAAACTTAACTCTTCACACTCTCTTCTTGAAACATTTGCCTGTTTTGAATTTTTTTGTCCATTCCCTACTTCAGCACAATTTTTTAGGGCAGGTGTCCTTTACAGCCCTGAGTCCTTGTGAATGTTAAGTGACCACTAGCTGTGAGTTTAAAGCTGTTCTTGCAGGAAACGGCCACAAGGTGGCAGCATTTCCCCTTTACCAAATTTGGTTACTAGGGAAACGGAGCCTTAATGGAAGTGGTGTTCTAGGTTGTAAATTAGAATGGAATGTGCCAGGAAAAAGCCCTTTAAGTTTATGTCTCATTACTTCTTGTTCATATTTGTAATTTACTTTTTATTTTTTATCCCAGCAAATAGGATTACAATGGTTTGTTTGTTCTAGGTGTGCAAGATGTGGTTCTTTCACACGTATACATGTATCTCTTCTTCCTCGCATCCTTTTCCCATGTAGGTTATGACACAATGTTGAGTAGTCTTCTCCTGGTCTTCCGTACGTCTTTGGCGGTTATATATTTCACATGGTTTGTATATCTCTGTTAACCCCAATATGGTAATGTATCCAATCCTCATCCCTTTCTATTTGGTGAACCATAAGTTTTTTAATGAATCTGTGATTGCCTTTCTCTGTGGAAATATCTTCATTGGTATCAATTTTTAAGTAACTCTTAAAAGTGATATGATAGGATATGTGTCTTTTGCTTTCTCACTTACTACAGGTGGCGTGATTACGTCTAGACTCAACTATGGTGCTGCAAATGGCATTGTTTCATTTTTTTCACTAGCGAATATTCCATCTGTACATGGAGGAGTTGTTCTTTGTCCACCCATCTGTTGGTGGACTTTTTGGTTACTTCCATATCTTGTCTATCGTAATACTGTGCCATGCAGATTTGCCTGCCTGTGTCTTTCCAATTCTCTCTCCTTAGGTTACACGTCGAGGAGTGGGCCTGCTGGATCATATGGTAGCTCAATGTTTACCTTTTGAAGGCACCTCCATTCTGTTCTCATTGGTGGCCCTTTCCAAGTTACGTCCCCTTTGAAGTTGAGGGTATGCATTTCTCCACAACACCTTCAGCATTTATTGTTTGTAGTTTTCTTGCTGATGGTTATTCTGACAAGTGTGAGCTGATACCTCTCTGTGGTTGAATTCGAATGTGCCTCATCATCCGTTGAAATTGAGCTTTAAGGCATGTCCTTTTTATTTTTCAAGCTGTGATTACCCCTCAGTTCTTCAAAGTGTTCTCTTTAAGTATGTGTCACATTTTGAAGTGTTTTGGTCATTACCTCCCTCAAGACATTTTGAGGGCAGGTTTCATTTACAGTTCTGCAGTACTTGTTCCTATGAAATGACCATTAGCACAGGCTCTAAAGCTGCTTTTGAAGGTAACTGCCAGAGGGCGGCAGCCTTTCTATGTCCCTCACCCTGACAACTAGGGAAAAGCCCTTGCGGCCTGTGGTGTTTCTCGGTTCTAAATTAGAGTGGAGTGTGCCCGGACAAACCCACACAAGCTGATGTCTCCTTACTTTGGTTGGATTTTTAAATTTAATTTTTATTTTTATTGGAGTAATTTTCCACTGTGTACGAGGAGCACTTCTACTTTGTGCATTCCTCGGTTGATGGACATTTTCATTGCTTCCAAGTGTGGGCTATGGTAAATATTGTTGGAGTGCAGGATTGCCAGCCTGTGACGTTTTGATTCTCATTTTCTCAGGTGATAGGCCCAGCAGTGGGTGTGATTGATTGACTGGTAGCACCGTGTTTCCCTTTTCAAAGCACCTTCTTTGTGTTTTCATTAGTGGCTCTTACCACGTCCCCCTTAGAATCGAGGGTACGCATTTCTCCACAATCGCTTCAGCATTTATTGTTTGCAGCATTTATGCTAATGGCCCTTCTGGCTGCTGTGAGCTGATAGGTTTTTGTAATTTGGGTTTGCATGTCTTTGAAAATTCGTAAAACTCATCATTTTTCTCCACCATTTACTTTTCTGTTAAAAAAAGGAAACAATTGGGAGTACAATATAACTCTTGAAATTGTCTTCTTGGAAGGTTGCCCTCTTTTGAAATTTTTGGTCGATTTTCCACCCCAGAATTCTTTTAGAGAGCAGGTGTCTTTTACCGAACTGCAAGTTCGGTAAATATTTAGTGACCTTTAGCAGTGGGTTTAAAGCTGCTGTTGTGGGAAGTGGCCTCAAGGAGGCAGCATTTCTCCATTCCCAAATCTGGGTACTAGGGCAGCAGAGCCTTTCTGGAACTCGTGTTCCTAGGCTGTAAATTACATTGGAATGTGTATGGAGAAACCCCCATAAGTTTATGTCTCATTATTTCTTCTTGGGTTAAAAAAATTTTTTAATGGGTGTAAACCTTAGAATATTGTTTGTCCTAGATGTACACAATCTGGTTCATTTGTACATTATATATGTCTATTCAAGTACAGATCCTCTTCCCATATAAAATGTTCCAGAGTGTTCCGCAGACCTCCCTTGCTATATGGTCGGTCTTTTTGAGATATGTATATAATATGTGTTTGTATACACATAGTAACACTAATCTTAATTTATCCATTCCCCCCACCTTTCCTTTTAGATGAGCATAGTTTCTTTTCGAAGTCTGTGAGTGTCTTTCTCTGTGGAAATATGTTCATTTCTGTCAGTTACTAGATAACGCCTATAAGTGATATCATAGAATATAGGTCTTTTCCTTTCCGACTTACCTCATGTTTCGTGATTATCTCCAGACTCGTTTGTGGTGCCTCAAAGAGCAATAGTTCATTTTTTTCCAGGGCTAATATTCCATTGTGTACATGGACCACTTCTTCTTTATCTATTCACCTGTTGTTGGACATTTTGATTGCTTCCCGGTCTTGGCTATTGTGAATAAGGCTGCTCTGCAGCTTTTGCGGCCTGTGTCTTCTCGATGCTTGTCTTCTCAGGGGAGAGCTCCAATGGTGCGCCTGCTGGATTGAATGGTACCTCCATTTTTACTTTTAAACACAGCTCCTTTCTGTTCTCATTATTGGCTGTTACCCCTTTACCTCTCACCTGCAGGTAGAGGGTACACAGTTCTCTAAAATCCCTTCAGCATTTATTGATTGTAGACGTTTGCTGATGGCCAGTCGACTGGTGTAAGTTGAAACTTTTTGTAGATTAGATTGCATGGGTCTAACACTCCCTGAGGTTGAGCTTTTATGCATTTTCCTTTTTTTAAAAAGAGCGTGAGTAAAACTTAACTCTTCACACTCTCTTCTTGAAACATTTGCCTGTTTTGAATTTTTTTGTCCATTCCCTACTTCAGCACAATTTTTTAGGGCAGGTGTCCTTTACAGCCCTGAGTCCTTGTGAATGTTAAGTGACCATTAGCTGTGAGTTTAAAGCTGTTCTTGCAGGAAACGGCCACAAGGTGGCAGCATTTCCCCTTTACCAAATTTGGTTACTAGGGAAACGGAGCCTTAATGGAAGTGGTGTTCTAGGTTGTAAATTAGAATGGAATGTGCCAGGAAAAAGCCCTTTAAGTTTATGTCTCATTACTTCTTGTTCATATTTGTAATTTACTTTTTATTTTTTATCCCAGCAAATAGGATTACAATGGTTTGTTTGTTCTAGGTGTGCAAGATGTGGTTCTTTCACACGTATACATGTATCTCTTCTTCCTCGCATCCTTTTCCCATGTAGGTTATGACACAATGTTGAGTAGTCTTCTCCTGGTCTTCCGTACGTCTTTGGCGGTTATATATTTCACATGGTTTGTATATCTCTGTTAACCCCAATATGGTAATGTATCCAATCCTCATTCCTTTCTATTTGGTGAACCATAAGTTTTTTAATGAATCTGTGATTGCCTTTCTCTGTGGAAATATCTTCATTGGTATCAATTTTTAAGTAACTCTTAAAAGTGATATGATAGGATATGTGTCTTTTGCTTTCTCACTTACTACAGGTGGCGTGATTACGTCTAGACTCATCTATGGTGCTGCAAATGGCATTGTTTCATTGTTTTCACTAGCGAATATTCCATCTGTACATGGAGGAGTTCTTCTTTGTCCACCCATCTGTTGGTGGACTTTTTGGTTACTTCCATATCTTGGCTATCGTAATACTGTGCCATGCAGATTTGCCTGCCTGTGCCTTTCCAATTCTCTCTTCTTAGTTTACACGTCGAGGAGTGGGCCTGCTGGATCATATGGTAGCTCAATGATTACCTTTTTAAGGCACCTCCATTCTGTTCTCATTGGTGGCCCTTTCCAAGTTACGTCCCCTTTGAAGTTGAGGGTATGCATTTCTCCACAACACCTTTAGCATTTATTGTTTGTAGTTTTCTTGCTGATGGTTATTCTGACAAGTGTGAGCTGATACCTCTCTGTGGTTGAATTCGAATGTGCCTCATCATCCGTTGAAATTGATCTTTAAGGCATGTCCTTTTTATTTTTCAAGCTGTGATTACCCCTCAGTTCTTCAAAGTGTTCTCTTTAAGTATGTGTCACATTTTGAAGTGTTTTGGTCATTACCTCCCTCAAGACATTTTGAGGGCAGGTTTCATTTACAGTTCTGCAGTACTTGTTCCTATGAAATGACCATTAGCACAGGCTCTAAAGCTGCTTTTGAAGGTAACTGCCAGAGGGCGGCAGCCTATGTCCCTCACCCTGACAACTAGGGAAAAGCCCTTGCGGCCTGTGGTGTTTCTCGGTTCTAAATTAGAGTGGAGTGTGCCCGGACAAACCCACACAAGCTGATGTCTCCTTACTTTGGTTGGATTTTTAAATTTAATTTTTATTTTTATTGGAGTAATTTTCCACTGTGTACGAGGAGCACTTCTACTTTGTGCATTCCTCGGTTGATGGACATTTTCATTGCTTCCAAGTGTGGGCTATGGTAAATATTGTTGGAGTGCAGGATTCCCAGCCTGTGACGTTTTGATTCTCATTTTCTCAGGTGATAGGCCCAGCAGTGGGTGTCATTGATTGACTGGTAGCACCGTGTTTCCCTTTTCAAAGCACCTTCTTTGTGTTTTCATTAGTGGCTCTTACCACGTCCCCCTTAGAATCGAGGGTACGCATTTCTCCACAATCGCTTCAGCATTTATTGTTTGCAGCATTTATGCTAATGGCCCTTCTGGCTGCTGTGAGCTGATAGGATTTTGTAATTTGGGTTTGCATGTCTTTGAAAATTCGTAAAACTCATCATTTTTCTCCACCATTTACTTTTCTGTTAAAAAAAGGAAACAATTGGGAGTACAATATAACTCTTGAAATTGTCTTCTTGGAAGGTTGCACTCTTTTGAAATTTTTGGTCGATTTTCCACCCCAGAATTTTTTTAGAGAGCAGGTGTCTTTTACCGAACTGCAAGTTCGGTAAATATTTAGTGACCTTTAGCAATGGGTTTAAAGCTGCTGTTGTGGGAAGTGGCCTCAAGGAGGCAGCATTTCTCCATTCCCAAATCTGGGTACTAGGGCAGCAGAGCCTTTCTGGAACTCGTGTTCCTAGGCTGTAAATTACATTGGAATGTGCATGGAGAAACCCCCATAAGTTTATGTCTCATTATTTCTTCTTGGGTTAAAAAAAATTTTTAATGGGTGTAAACCTTAAAATATGGTTTGTCCTAGATGTACACAATCTGGTTCATTTGTACATTATATATGTCTATTCAAGTACAGATCCTCTTCCCATATAAAATGTTCCAGAGTGTTCCGCAGACCTCCCTTGCTATATGGTCGGTCTTTTTGAGATATGTATATAATATGTGTTTGTATACACATAGTAACACTAATCTTAATTTATCCATTCCCCCCACCTTTCCTTTTAGATGAGCATAGTTTCTTTTCGAAGTCTGTGAGTGTCTTTCTCTGTGGAAATATGTTCATTTCTCTCAGTTACTAGATAACGCCTATAAGTGATATCATAGAATATAGGTCTTTTCCTTTCCGACTTACCTCATGTTTCGTGATTATCTCCAGACTCGTTTGTGGTGCCTCAAAGAGCAATAGTTCATTTTTTTCCAGGGCTAATATTCCATTGTGTACATGGACCACTTCTTCTTTATCTATTCACCTGTTGTTGGACATTTTGATTGCTTCCCGGTCTTGGCTATTGTGAATAAGGCTGCTCTGCAGCTTTTGCGGCCTGTGTCTTCTCGATGCTTGTCTTCTCAGGGGAGAGGTCCAATGGTGCGCCTGCTGGATTGAATGGTACCTCCATTTTTACTTTTAAACACAGCTCCTTTCTGTTCTCATTATTGGCTGTTACCCCTTTACCTCTCACCTGCAGGTAGAGGGTACACAGTTCTCTAAAATCCCTTCAGCATTTATTGATTGTAGACGTTTGCTGATGGCCAGTCGACTGGTGTAAGTTGAAACTTTTTGTAGATTAGATTGCATGGGTCTAACACTCCCTGAGGTTGAGCTTTTATGCATTTTCCTTTTTTTAAAAAGAGCGTGAGTAAAACTTAACTCTTCACACTCTCTTCTTGAAACATTTGCCTGTTTTGAATTTTTTTGTCCATTCCCTACTTCAGCACAATTTTTTAGGGCAGGTGTCCTTTACAGCCCTGAGTCCTTGTGAATGTTAAGTGACCACTAGCTGTGAGTTTAAAGCTGTTCTTGCAGGAAACGGCCACAAGGTGGCAGCATTTCCCCTTTACCAAATTTGGTTACTAGGGAAACGGAGCCTTAATGGAAGTGGTGTTCTAGGTTGTAAATTAGAATGGAATGTGCCAGGAAAAAGCCCTTTAAGTTTATGTCTCATTACTTCTTGTTCATATTTGTAATTTACTTTTTATTTTTTATCCCAGCAAATAGGATTACAATGGTTTGTTTGTTCTAGGTGTGCAAGATGTGGTTCTTTCACAGGTATACATGTATCTCTTCTTCCTCGCATCCTTTTCCCATGTAGGTTATGACACAATGTTGAGTAGTCTTCTCCTGGTCTTCCGTACGTCTTTGGCGGTTATATATTTCACATGGTTTGTATATCTCTGTTAACCCCAATATGGTAATGTATCCAATCCTCATTCCTTTCTATTTGGTGAACCATAAGTTTTTTAATGAATCTGTGATTGCCTTTCTCTGTGGAAATATCTTCATTGGTATCAATTTTTAAGTAACTCTTAAAAGTGATATGATAGGATATGTGTCTTTTGCTTTCTCACTTACTACAGGTGGCGTGATTACGTCTAGACTCAACTATGGTGCTGCAAAAGGCATTTTTTCATTTTTTTCACTAGTGAATATTCCATCTGTACATGGAGGAGTTGTTCTTTGTCCACCCATCTGTTGGTGGACTTTTTGGTTACTTCCATATCTTGGCTATCGTAATACTGTGCCATGCAGATTTGCCTGCCTGTGCCTTTCCAATTCTCTCTTCTTAGTTTACACGTCGAGGAGTGGGCCTGCTGGATCATATGGTAGCTCAATGATTACCTTTTGAAGGCACCTCCATTCTGTTCTCATTGGTGGCCCTTTCCAAGTTACGTCCCCTTTGAAGTTGAGGGTATGCATTTCTCCACAACACCTTCAGCATTTATTGTTTGTAGTTTTCTTGCTGATGGTTATTCTGACAAGTGTGAGCTGATACCTCTCTGTGGTTGAATTCGAATGTGCCTCATCATCCGTTGAAATTGAGCTTTAAGGCATGTCCTTTTTATTTTTCAAGCTGTGATTACCCCTCAGTTCTTCAAAGTGTTCTCTTTAAGTATGTGTCACATTTTGAAGTGTTTTGGTCATTACCTCCCTCAAGACATTTTGAGGGCAGGTTTCATTTACAGTTCTGCAGTACTTGTTCCTATGAAATGACCATTAGCACAGGCTCTAAAGCTGCTTTTGAAGGTAACTGCCAGAGGGCGGCAGCCTTTCTATGTCCCTCACCCTGACAACTAGGGAAAAGCCCTTGCGGCCTGTGGTGTTTCTCGGTTCTAAATTAGAGTGGAGTGTGCCCGGACAAACCCACACAAGCTGATGTCTCCTTACTTTGGTTGGATTTTAAAATTTAATTTTTATTTTTATTGGAGTAATTTTCCACTGTGTACGAGGAGCACTTCTACTTTGTGCATTCCTCGGTTGATGGACATTTTCATTGCTTCCAAGTGTGGGCTATGGTAAATATTGTTGGAGTGCAGGATTGCCAGCCTGTGACGTTTTGATTCTCATTTTCTCAGGTGATAGGCCCAGCAGTGGGTGTGATTGATTGACTGGTAGCACCGTGTTTCCCTTTTCAAAGCACCTTCTTTGTGTTTTCATTAGTGGCTCTTACCACGTCCCCCTTAGAATCGAGGGTACGCATTTCTCCACAATCGCTTCAGCATTTATTGTTTGCAGCATTTATGCTAATCGCCCTTCTGGCTGCTGTGAGCTGATAGGTTTTTGTAATTTGGGTTTGCATGTCTTTGAAAATTCGTAAAACTCATCATTTTTCTCCACCATTTACTTTTCTGTTAAAAAAAGGAAACAATTGGGAGTACAATATAACTCTTGAAATTGTCTTCTTGGAAGGATGCCCTCTTTTGAAATTTTTGGTCGATTTTCCACCCCAGAATTCTTTTAGAGAGCAGGTGTCTTTTACCGAACTGCAGGTTCGGTAAATATTTAGTGACCTTTAGCAGTGGGTTTAAAGCTGCTGTTGTGGGAAGTGGCCTCAAGGAGGCAGCATTTCTCCATTCCCAAATCTGGGTACTAGGGCAGCAGAGCCTTTCTGGAACTCGTGTTCCTAGGCTGTAAATTACATTGGAATGTGCATGGAGAAACCCCCATAAGTTTATGTCTCATTATTTCTTCTTGGGTTAAAAAAAATTTTTAATGGGTGTAAACCTTAGAATATTGTTTGTCCTAGATGTACACAATCTGGTTCATTTGTACATTATATATGTCTATTCAAGTACAGATCCTCTTCCCATATAAAATGTTCCAGAGTGTTCCGCAGACCTCCCTTGCTATATGGTCGGTCTTTTTGAGATATGTATATAATATGTGTTTGTATACACATAGTAACACTAATCTTAATTTATCCATTCCCCCCACCTTTCCTTTTAGATGAGCATAGTTTCTTTTCGAAGTCTGTGAGTGTCTTTCTCTGTGGAAATATGTTCATTTCTCTCAGTTACTAGATAACGCCTATAAGTGATATCATAGAATATAGGTCTTTTCCTTTCCGACTTACCTCATGTTTCGTGATTATCTCCAGACTCGTTTGTGGTGCCTCAAAGAGCAATAGTTCATTTTTTCCAGGGCTAATATTCCATTGTGTACATGGACCACTTCTTCTTTATCTATTCACCTGTTGTTGGACATTTTGATTGCTTCCCGGTCTTGGCTATTGTGAATAAGGCTGCTCTGCAGCTTTTGCGGCCTGTGTCTTCTCGATGCTTGTCTTCTCAGGGGAGAGGTCCAATGGTGCGCCTGCTGGATTGAATGGTACCTCCATTTTTACTTTTAAACACAGCTCCTTTCTGTTCTCATTATTGGCTGTTACCCCTTTACCTCTCACCTGCAGGTAGAGGGTACACAGTTCTCTAAAATCCCTTCAGCATTTATTGATTGTAGACGTTTGCTGATGGCCAGTCGACTGGTGTAAGTTGAAACTTTTTGTAGATTAGATTGCATGGGTCTAACACTCCCTGAGGTTGAGCTTTTATGCATTTTCCTTTTTTTAAAAAGAGCGTGAGTAAAACTTAACTCTTCATACTCTCTTCTTGAAACATTTGCCTGTTTTGAATTTTTTTGTCCATTCCCTACTTCAGCACAATTTTTTAGGGCAGGTGTCCTTTACAGCCCTGAGTCCTTGTGAATGTTAAGTGACCATTAGCTGTGAGTTTAAAGCTGTTCTTGCAGGAAACGGCCACAAGGTGGCAGCATTTCCCCTTTACCAAATTTGGTTACTAGGGAAACGGAGCCTTAATGGAAGTGGTGTTCTAGGTTGTAAATTAGAATGGAATGTGCTAGGAAAAAGCCCTTTAAGTTTATGTCTCATTACTTCTTGTTCATATTTGTAATTTACTTTTTATTTTTTATCCCAGCAAATAGGATTACAATGGTTTGTTTGTTCTAGGTGTGCAAGATGTGGTTCTTTCACACGTATACATGTATCTCTTCTTCCTCGCATCCTTTTCCCATGTAGGTTATGACACAATGTTGAGTAGTCTTCTCCTGGTCTTCCGTACGTCTTTGGCGGTTATATATTTCACATGGTTTGTATATCTCTGTTAACCCCAATATGGTAATGTATCCAATCCTCATCCCTTTCTATTTGGTGAACCATAAGTTTTTTAATGAATCTGTGATTGCCTTTCTCTGTGGAAATATCTTCATTGGTATCAATTTTTAAGTAACTCTTAAAAGTGATATGATAGGATATGTGTCTTTTGCTTTCTCACTTACTACAGGTGGCGTGATTACGTCTAGACTCATCTATGGTGCTGCAAATGGCATTGTTTCATTTTTTTCACTAGCGAATATTCCATCTGTACATGGAGGAGTTGTTCTTTGTCCACCCATCTGTTGGTGGACTTTTTGGTTACTTCCATATCTTGGCTATCGTAATACTGTGCCATGCAGATTTGCCTGCCTGTGTCTTTCCAATTCTCTCTTCTTAGGTTACACGTCGAGGAGTGGGCCTGCTGGATCATATGGTAGCTCAATGTTTACCTTTTGAAGTCACCTCCATTCTGTTCTCATTGGTGGCCCTTTCCAAGTTACGTCCCCTTTGAAGTTGAGGGTATGCATTTCTCCACAACACCTTCAGCATTTATTGTTTGTAGTTTTCTTGCTGATGGTTATTCTGACAAGTGTGAGCTGATACCTCTCTGTGGTTGAATTCGAATGTGCCTCATCATCCGTTGAAATTGAGCTTTAAGGCATGTCCTTTTTATTTTTCAAGCTGTGATTACCCCTCAGTTCTTCAAAGTGTTCTCTTTAAGTATGTGTCACATTTTGAAGTGTTTTGGTCATTACCTCCCTCAAGACATTTTGAGGGCAGGTTTCATTTACAGTTCTGCAGTACTTGTTCCTATGAAATGACCATTAGCACAGGCTCTAAAGCTGCTTTTGAAGGTAACTGCCAGAGGGCGGCAGCCTTTCTATGTCCCTCACCCTGACAACTAGGGAAAAGCCCTTGCGGCCTGTGGTGTTTCTCGGTTCTAAATTAGAGTGGAGTGTGCCCGGACAAACCCACACAAGCTGATGTCTCCTTACTTTGGTTGGATTTTTAAATTGAATTTGTATTTTTATTGGAGTAATTTTCCACTGTGTACGAGGAGCACTTCTACTTTGTGCATTCCTCGGTTGATGGACATTTTCATTGCTTCCAAGTGTGGGCTATGGTAAATATTGTTGGAGTGCAGGATTGCCAGCCTGTGACGTTTTGATTCTCATTTTCTCAGGTGATAGGCCCAGCAGTGGGTGTGATTGATTGACTGGTAGCACCGTGTTTCCCTTTTCAAAGCACCATCTTTGTGTTTTCATTAGTGGCTCTTACCACGTCCCCCTTAGAATCGAGGGTACGCATTTCTCCACAATCGCTTCAGCATTTATTGTTTGCAGCATTTATGCTAATCGCCCTTCTGGCTGCTGTGAGCTGATAGGTTTTTGTAATTTGGGTTTGCATGTCTTTGAAAATTCGTAAAACTCATCATTTTTCTCCACCATTTACTTTTCTGTTAAAAAAAGGAAACAATTGGGAGTACAATATAACTCTTGAAATTGTCTTTTTGGAAGGATGCCCTCTATTGAAATTTTTGGTCGATTTTCCACCCCAGAATTCTTTTAGAGAGCAGGTGTCTTTTACCGAACTGCAGGTTCGGTAAATATTTAGTGACCTTTAGCAGTGGGTTTAAAGCTGCTGTTGTGGGAAGTGGCCTCAAGGAGGCAGCATTTCTCCATTCCCAAATCTGGGTACTAGGGCAGCAGAGCCTTTCTGGAACTCGTGTTCCTAGGCTGTAAATTACATTGGAATGTGCATGGAGAAACCCCCATAAGTTTATGTCTCATTATTTCTTCTTGGGTTAAAAAAAATTTTTAATGGGTGTAAACCTTAGAATATTGTTTGTCCTAGACGTACACAATCTGGTTCATTTGTACATTATATATGTCTATTCAAGTACAGATCCTCTTCCCATATAAAATGTTCCAGAGTGTTCCGCAGACCTCCCTTGCTATATGGTCGGTCTTTTTGAGATATGTATATAATATGTGTTTGTATACACATAGTAACACTAATCTTAATTTATCCATTCCCCCCACCTTTCCTTTTAGATGAGCATAGTTTCTTTTCGAAGTCTGTGAGTGTCTTTCTCTGTGGAAATATGTTCATTTCTGTCAGTTACTAGATAACGCCTATAAGTGATATCATAGAATATAGGTCTTTTCCTTTCCGACTTACCTCATGTTTCGTGATTATCTCCAGACTCGTTTGTGGTGCCTCAAAGAGCAATAGTTCATTTTTTTCCAGGGCTAATATTCCATTGTGTACATGGACCACTTCTTCTTTATCTATTCACCTGTTGTTGGACATTTTGATTGCTTCCCGGTCTTGGCTATTGTGAATAAGGCTGCTCTGCAGCTTTTGCGGCCTGTGTCTTCTCGATGCTTGTCTTCTCAGGGGAGAGGTCCAATGGTGCGCCTGCTGGATTGAATGGTACCTCCATTTTTACTTTTAAACACAGCTCCTTTCTGTTCTCATTATTGGCTGTTACCCCTTTACCTCTCACCTGCAGGTAGAGGGTACACAGTTCTCTAAAATCCCTTCAGCATTTATTGATTGTAGACGTTTGCTGATGGCCAGTCGACTGGTGTAAGTTGAAACTTTTTGTAGATTAGATTGCATGGGTCTAACACTCCCTGAGGTTGAGCTTTTATGCATTTTCCTTTTTTTAAAAAGAGCGTGAGTAAAACTTAACTCTTCACACTCTCTTCTTGAAACATTTGCCTGTTTTGAATTTTTTTGTCCATTCCCTACTTCAGCACAATTTTTTAGGGCAGGTGTCCTTTACAGCCCTGAGTCCTTGTGAATGTTAAGTGACCACTAGCTGTGAGTTTAAAGCTGTTCTTGCAGGAAACGGCCACAAGGTGGCAGCATTTCCCCTTTACCAAATTTGGTTACTAGGGAAACGGAGCCTTAATGGAAGTGGTGTTCTAGGTTGTAAATTAGAATGGAATGTGCCAGGAAAAAGCCCTTTAAGTTTATGTCTCATTACTTCTTGTTCATATTTGTAATTTACTTTTTATTTTTTATCCCAGCAAATAGGATTACAATGGTTTGTTTGTTCTAGGTGTGCAAGATGTGGTTCTTTCACACGTATACATGTATCTCTTCTTCCTCGCATCCTTTTCCCATGTAGGTTATGACACAATGTTGAGTAGTCTTCTCCTGGTCTTCCGTACGTCTTTGGCGGTTATATATTTCACATGGTTTGTATATCTCTGTTAACCCCAATATGGTAATGTATCCAATCCTCATTCCTTTCTATTTGGTGAACCATAAGTTTTTTAATGAATCTGTGATTGCCTTTCTCTGTGGAAATATCTTCATTGGTATCAATTTTTAAGTAACTCTTAAAAGTGATATGATAGGATATGTGTCTTTTGCTTTCTCACTTACTACAGGTGGCGTGATTACGTCTAGACTCAACTATGGTGCTGCAAAAGGCATTTTTTCATTTTTTTCACTAGTGAATATTCCATCTGTACATGGAGGAGTTGTTCTTTGTCCACCCATCTGTTGGTGGACTTTTTGGTTACTTCCATATCTTGGCTATCGTAATACTGTGCCATGCAGATTTGCCTGCCTGTGCCTTTCCAATTCTCTCTTCTTAGTTTACACGTCGAGGAGTGGGCCTGCTAGATCATATGGTAGCTCAATGATTACCTTTTTAAGGCACCTCCATTCTGTTCTCATTGGTGGCCCTTTCCAAGTTACGTCCCCTTTGAAGTTGAGGGTATGCATTTCTCCACAACACCTTCAGCATTTATTGTTTGTAGTTTTCTTGCTGATGGTTATTCTGACAAGTGTGAGCTGATACCTCTCTGTGGTTGAATTCGAATGTGCCTCATCATCCGTTGAAATTGAGCTTTAAGGCATGTCCTTTTTATTTTTCAAGCTGTGATTACCCCTCAGTTCTTCAAAGTGTTCTCTTTAAGTATGTGTCACATTTTGAAGTGTTTTGGTCATTACCTCCCTCAAGACATTTTGAGGGCAGGTTTCATTTACAGTTCTGCAGTACTTGTTCCTATGAAATGACCATTAGCACAGGCTCTAAAGCTGCTTTTGAAGGTAACTGCCAGAGGGCGGCAGCCTTTCTATGTCCCTCACCCTGACAACTAGGGAAAAGCCCTTGCGGCCTGTGGTGTTTCTCGGTTCTAAATTAGAGTGGAGTGTGCCCGGACAAACCCACACAAGCTGATGTCTCCTTACTTTGGTTGGATTTTAAAATTTAATTTTTATTTTTATTGGAGTAATTTTCCACTGTGTACGAGGAGCACTTCTACTTTGTGCATTCCTCGGTTGATGGACATTTTCATTGCTTCCAAGTGTGGGCTATGGTAAATATTGTTGGAGTGCAGGATTGCCAGCCTGTGACGTTTTGATTCTCATTTTCTCAGGTGATAGGCCCAGCAGTGGGTGTGATTGATTGACTGGTAGCACCGTGTTTCCCTTTTCAAAGCACCTTCTTTGTGTTTTCATTAGTGGCTCTTACCACGTCCCCCTTAGAATCGAGGGTACGCATTTCTCCACAATCGCTTCAGCATTTATTGTTTGCAGCATTTATGCTAATCGCCCTTCTGGCTGCTGTGAGCTGATAGGTTTTTGTAATTTGGGTTTGCATGTCTTTGAAAATTCGTAAAACTCATCATTTTTCTCCACCATTTACTTTTCTGTTAAAAAAAGGAAACAATTGGGAGTACAATATAACTCTTGAAATTGTCTTCTTGGAAGGATGCCCTCTTTTGAAATTTTTGGTCGATTTTCCACCCCAGAATTCTTTTAGAGAGCAGGTGTCTTTTACCGAACTGCAGGTTCGGTAAATATTTAGTGACCTTTAGCAGTGGGTTTAAAGCTGCTGTTGTGGGAAGTGGCCTCAAGGAGGCAGCATTTCTCCATTCCCAAATCTGGGTACTAGGGCAGCAGAGCCTTTCTGGAACTCGTGTTCCTAGGCTGTAAATTACATTGGAATGTGCATGGAGAAACCCCCATAAGTTTATGTCTCATTATTTCTTCTTGGGTTAAAAAAAATTTTTAATGGGTGTAAACCTTAGAATATTGTTTGTCCTAGACGTACACAATCTGGTTCATTTGTACATTATATATGTCTATTCAAGTACAGATCCTCTTCCCATATAAAATGTTCCAGAGTGTTCCGCAGACCTCCCTTGCTATATGGTCGGTCTTTTTGAGATATGTATATAATATGTGTTTGTATACACATAGTAACACTAATCTTAATTTATCCATTCCCCCCACCTTTCCTTTTAGATGAGCATAGTTTCTTTTCGAAGTCTGTGAGTGTCTTTCTCTGTGGAAATATGTTCATTTCTGTCAGTTACTAGATAACGCCTATAAGTGATATCATAGAATATAGGTCTTTTCCTTTCCGACTTACCTCATGTTTCGTGATTATCTCCAGACTCGTTTGTGGTGCCTCAAAGAGCAATAGTTCATTTTTTTCCAGGGCTAATATTCCATTGTGTACATGGACCACTTCTTCTTTATCTATTCACCTGTTGTTGGACATTTTGATTGCTTCCCGGTCTTGGCTATTGTGAATAAGGCTGCTCTGCAGCTTTTGCGGCCTGTGTCTTCTCGATGCTTGTCTTCTCAGGGGAGAGGTCCAATGGTGCGCCTGCTGGATTGAATGGTACCTCCATTTTTACTTTTAAACACAGCTCCTTTCTGTTCTCATTATTGGCTGTTACCCCTTTACCTCTCACCTGCAGGTAGAGGGTACACAGTTCTCTAAAATCCCTTCAGCATTTATTGATTGTAGACGTTTGCTGATGGCCAGTCGACTGGTGTAAGTTGAAACTTTTTGTAGATTAGATTGCATGGGTCTAACACTCCCTGAGGTTGAGCTTTTATGCATTTTCCTTTTTTTAAAAAGAGCGTGAGTAAAACTTAACTCTTCACACTCTCTTCTTGAAACATTTGCCTGTTTTGAATTTTTTTGTCCATTCCCTACTTCAGCACAATTTTTTAGGGCAGGTGTCCTTTACAGCCCTGAGTCCTTGTGAATGTTAAGTGACCATTAGCTGTGAGTTTAAAGCTGTTCTTGCAGGAAACGGCCACAAGGTGGCAGCATTTCCCCTTTACCAAATTTGGTTACTAGGGAAACGGAGCCTTAATGGAAGTGGTGTTCTAGGTTGTAAATTAGAATGGAATGTGCCAGGAAAAAGCCCTTTAAGTTTATGTCTCATTACTTCTTGTTCATATTTGTAATTTACTTTTTATTTTTTATCCCAGCAAATAGGATTACAATGGTTTGTTTGTTCTAGGTGTGCAAGATGTGGTTCTTTCACACGTATACATGTATCTCTTCTTCCTCGCATCCTTTTCCCATGTAGGTTATGACACAATGTTGAGTAGTCTTCTCCTGGTCTTCCGTACGTCTTTGGCGGTTATATATTTCACATGGTTTGTATATCTCTGTTAACCCCAATATGGTAATGTATCCAATCCTCATTCCTTTCTATTTGGTGAACCATAAGTTTTTTAATGAATCTGTGATTGCCTTTCTCTGTGGAAATATCTTCATTGGTATCAATTTTTAAGTAACTCTTAAAAGTGATATGATAGGATATGTGTCTTTTGCTTTCTCACTTACTACAGGTGGCGTGATTACGTCTAGACTCATCTATGGTGCTGCAAATGGCATTGTTTCATTGTTTTCACTAGCGAATATTCCATCTGTACATGGAGGAGTTCTTCTTTGTCCACCCATCTGTTGGTGGACTTTTTGGTTACTTCCATATCTTGGCTATCGTAATACTGTGCCATGCAGATTTGCCTGCCTGTGCCTTTCCAATTCTCTCTTCTTAGTTTACACGTCGAGGAGTGGGCCTGCTGGATCATATGGTAGCTCAATGATTACCTTTTTAAGGCACCTCCATTCTGTTCTCATTGGTGGCCCTTTCCAAGTTACGTCCCCTTTGAAGTTGAGGGTATGCATTTCTCCACAACACCTTTAGCATTTATTGTTTGTAGTTTTCTTGCTGATGGTTATTCTGACAAGTGTGAGCTGATACCTCTCTGTGGTTGAATTCGAATGTGCCTCATCATCCGTTGAAATTGATCTTTAAGGCATGTCCTTTTTATTTTTCAAGCTGTGATTACCCCTCAGTTCTTCAAAGTGTTCTCTTTAAGTATGTGTCACATTTTGAAGTGTTTTGGTCATTACCTCCCTCAAGACATTTTGAGGGCAGGTTTCATTTACAGTTCTGCAGTACTTGTTCCTATGAAATGACCATTAGCACAGGCTCTAAAGCTGCTTTTGAAGGTAACTGCCAGAGGGCGGCAGCCTATGTCCCTCACCCTGACAACTAGGGAAAAGCCCTTGCGGCCTGTGGTGTTTCTCGGTTCTAAATTAGAGTGGAGTGTGCCCGGACAAACCCACACAAGCTGATGTCTCCTTACTTTGGTTGGATTTTTAAATTTAATTTTTATTTTTATTGGAGTAATTTTCCACTGTGTACGAGGAGCACTTCTACTTTGTGCATTCCTCGGTTGATGGACATTTTCATTGCTTCCAAGTGTGGGCTATGGTAAATATTGTTGGAGTGCAGGATTCCCAGCCTGTGACGTTTTGATTCTCATTTTCTCAGGTGATAGGCCCAGCAGTGGGTGTGATTGATTGACTGGTAGCACCGTGTTTCCCTTTTCAAAGCACCTTCTTTGTGTTTTCATTAGTGGCTCTTACCACGTCCCCCTTAGAATCGAGGGTACGCATTTCTCCACAATCGCTTCAGCATTTATTGTTTGCAGCATTTATGCTAATGGCCCTTCTGGCTGCTGTGAGCTGATAGGATTTTGTAATTTGGGTTTGCATGTCTTTGAAAATTCGTAAAACTCATCATTTTTCTCCACCATTTACTTTTCTGTTAAAAAAAGGAAACAATTGGGAGTACAATATAACTCTTGAAATTGTCTTCTTGGAAGGTTGCACTCTTTTGAAATTTTTGGTCGATTTTCCACCCCAGAATTTTTTTAGAGAGCAGGTGTCTTTTACCGAACTGCAAGTTCGGTAAATATTTAGTGACCTTTAGCAATGGGTTTAAAGCTGCTGTTGTGGGAAGTGGCCTCAAGGAGGCAGCATTTCTCCATTCCCAAATCTGGGTACTAGGGCAGCAGAGCCTTTCTGGAACTCGTGTTCCTAGGCTGTAAATTACATTGGAATGTGCATGGAGAAACCCCAATAAGTTTATGTCTCATTATTTCTTCTTGGGTTAAAAAAAATTTTTAATGGGTGTAAACCTTAAAATATGGTTTGTCCTAGATGTACACAATCTGGTTCATTTGTACATTATATATGTCTATTCAAGTACAGATCCTCTTCCCATATAAAATGTTCCAGAGTGTTCCGCAGACCTCCCTTGCTATATGGTCGGTCTTTTTGAGATATGTATATAATATGTGTTTGTATACACATAGTAACACTAATCTTAATTTATCCATTCCCCCCACCTTTCCTTTTAGATGAGCATAGTTTCTTTTCGAAGTCTGTGAGTGTCTTTCTCTGTGGAAATATGTTCATTTCTCTCAGTTACTAGATAACGCCTATAAGTGATATCATAGAATATAGGTCTTTTCCTTTCCGACTTACCTCATGTTTCGTGATTATCTCCAGACTCGTTTGTGGTGCCTCAAAGAGCAATAGTTCATTTTTTTCCAGGGCTAATATTCCATTGTGTACATGGACCACTTCTTCTTTATCTATTCACCTGTTGTTGGACATTTTGATTGCTTCCCGGTCTTGGCTATTGTGAATAAGGCTGCTCTGCAGCTTTTGCGGCCTGTGTCTTCTCGATGCTTGTCTTCTCAGGGGAGAGGTCCAATGGTGCGCCTGCTGGATTGAATGGTACCTCCATTTTTACTTTTAAACACAGCTCCTTTCTGTTCTCATTATTGGCTGTTACCCCTTTACCTCTCACCTGCAGGTAGAGGGTACACAGTTCTCTAAAATCCCTTCAGCATTTATTGATTGTAGACGTTTGCTGATGGCCAGTCGACTGGTGTAAGTTGAAACTTTTTGTAGATTAGATTGCATGGGTCTAACACTCCCTGAGGTTGAGCTTTTATGCATTTTCCTTTTTTTAAAAAGAGCGTGAGTAAAACTTAACTCTTCACACTCTCTTCTTGAAACATTTGCCTGTTTTGAATTTTTTTGTCCATTCCCTACTTCAGCACAATTTTTTAGGGCAGGTGTCCTTTACAGCCCTGAGTCCTTGTGAATGTTAAGTGACCACTAGCTGTGAGTTTAAAGCTGTTCTTGCAGGAAACGGCCACAAGGTGGCAGCATTTCCCCTTTACCAAATTTGGTTACTAGGGAAACGGAGCCTTAATGGAAGTGGTGTTCTAGGTTGTAAATTAGAATGGAATGTGCCAGGAAAAAGCCCTTTAAGTTTATGTCTCATTACTTCTTGTTCATATTTGTAATTTACTTTTTATTTTTTATCCCAGCAAATAGGATTACAATGGTTTGTTTGTTCTAGGTGTGCAAGATGTGGTTCTTTCACAGGTATACATGTATCTCTTCTTCCTCGCATCCTTTTCCCATGTAGGTTATGACACAATGTTGAGTAGTCTTCTCCTGGTCTTCCGTACGTCTTTGGCGGTTATATATTTCACATGGTTTGTATATCTCTGTTAACCCCAATATGGTAATGTATCCAATCCTCATTCCTTTCTATTTGGTGAACCATAAGTTTTTTAATGAATCTGTGATTGCCTTTCTCTGTGGAAATATCTTCATTGGTATCAATTTTTAAGTAACTCTTAAAAGTGATATGATAGGATATGTGTCTTTTGCTTTCTCACTTACTACAGGTGGCGTGATTACGTCTAGACTCAACTATGGTGCTGCAAAAGGCATTTTTTCATTTTTTTCACTAGTGAATATTCCATCTGTACATGGAGGAGTTGTTCTTTGTCCACCCATCTGTTGGTGGACTTTTTGGTTACTTCCATATCTTGGCTATCGTAATACTGTGCCATGCAGATTTGCCTGCCTGTGCCTTTCCAATTCTCTCTTCTTAGTTTACACGTCGAGGAGTGGGCCTGCTGGATCATATGGTAGCTCAATGATTACCTTTTGAAGGCACCTCCATTCTGTTCTCATTGGTGGCCCTTTCCAAGTTACGTCCCCTTTGAAGTTGAGGGTATGCATTTCTCCACAACACCTTCAGCATTTATTGTTTGTAGTTTTCTTGCTGATGGTTATTCTGACAAGTGTGAGCTGATACCTCTCTGTGGTTGAATTCGAATGTGCCTCATCATCCGTTGAAATTGAGCTTTAAGGCATGTCCTTTTTATTTTTCAAGCTGTGATTACCCCTCAGTTCTTCAAAGTGTTCTCTTTAAGTATGTGTCACATTTTGAAGTGTTTTGGTCATTACCTCCCTCAAGACATTTTGAGGGCAGGTTTCATTTACAGTTCTGCAGTACTTGTTCCTATGAAATGACCATTAGCACAGGCTCTAAAGCTGCTTTTGAAGGTAACTGCCAGAGGGCGGCAGCCTTTCTATGTCCCTCACCCTGACAACTAGGGAAAAGCCCTTGCGGCCTGTGGTGTTTCTCGGTTCTAAATTAGAGTGGAGTGTGCCCGGACAAACCCACACAAGCTGATGTCTCCTTACTTTGGTTGGATTTTAAAATTTAATTTTTATTTTTATTGGAGTAATTTTCCACTGTGTACGAGGAGCACTTCTACTTTGTGCATTCCTCGGTTGATGGACATTTTCATTGCTTCCAAGTGTGGGCTATGGTAAATATTGTTGGAGTGCAGGATTGCCAGCCTGTGACGTTTTGATTCTCATTTTCTCAGGTGATAGGCCCAGCAGTGGGTGTGATTGATTGACTGGTAGCACCGTGTTTCCCTTTTCAAAGCACCTTCTTTGTGTTTTCATTAGTGGCTCTTACCACGTCCCCCTTAGAATCGAGGGTACGCATTTCTCCACAATCGCTTCAGCATTTATTGTTTGCAGCATTTATGCTACTGGCCCTTCTGGCTGCTGTGAGCTGATAGGTTTTTGTAATTTGGGTTTGCATGTCTTTGAAAATTCGTAAAACTCATCATTTTTCTCCACCATTTACTTTTCTGTTAAAAAAAGGAAACAATTGGGAGTACAATATAACTCTTGAAATTGTCTTCTTGGAAGGATGCCCTCTTTTGAAATTTTTGGTCGATTTTCCACCCCAGAATTCTTTTAGAGAGCAGGTGTCTTTTACCGAACTGCAGGTTCGGTAAATATTTAGTGACCTTTAGCAGTGGGTTTAAAGCTGCTGTTGTGGGAAGTGGCCTCAAGGAGGCAGCATTTCTCCATTCCCAAATCTGGGTACTAGGGCAGCAGAGCCTTTCTGGAACTCGTGTTCCTAGGCTGTAAATTACATTGGAATGTGCATGGAGAAACCCCCATAAGTTTATGTCTCATTATTTCTTCTTGGGTTAAAAAAAATTTTTAATGGGTGTAAACCTTAGAATATTGTTTGTCCTAGATGTACA
Source organism: Balaenoptera acutorostrata (assembly GCF_949987535.1). Taxonomy (NCBI): domain Eukaryota; kingdom Metazoa; phylum Chordata; class Mammalia; order Artiodactyla; family Balaenopteridae; genus Balaenoptera; species Balaenoptera acutorostrata. Next base: position 117,433,953 of record NC_080071.1, on the reverse strand, counting down.
CAATCTGGTTCATTTGTACATTATATATGTCTATTCAAGTACAGATCCTCTTCCCATATAAAATGTTCCAGAGTGTTCCGCAGACCTCCCTTGCTATATGGTCGGTCTTTTTGAGATATGTATATAATATGTGTTTGTATACACATAGTAACACTAATCTTAATTTATCCATTCCCCCCACCTTTCCTTTTAGATGAGCATAGTTTCTTTTCGAAGTCTGTGAGTGTCTTTCTCTGTGGAAATATGTTCATTTCTCTCAGTTACTAGATAACGCCTATAAGTGATATCATAGAATATAGGTCTTTTCCTTTCCGACTTACCTCATGTTTCGTGATTATCTCCAGACTCGTTTGTGGTGCCTCAAAGAGCAATAGTTCATTTTTTCCAGGGCTAATATTCCATTGTGTACATGGACCACTTCTTCTTTATCTATTCACCTGTTGTTGGACATTTTGATTGCTTCCCGGTCTTGGCTATTGTGAATAAGGCTGCTCTGCAGCTTTTGCGGCCTGTGTCTTCTCGATGCTTGTCTTCTCAGGGGAGAGGTCCAATGGTGCGCCTGCTGGATTGAATGGTACCTCCATTTTTACTTTTAAACACAGCTCCTTTCTGTTCTCATTATTGGCTGTTACCCCTTTACCTCTCACCTGCAGGTAGAGGGTACACAGTTCTCTAAAATCCCTTCAGCATTTATTGATTGTAGACGTTTGCTGATGGCCAGTCGACTGGTGTAAGTTGAAACTTTTTGTAGATTAGATTGCATGGGTCTAACACTCCCTGAGGTTGAGCTTTTATGCATTTTCCTTTTTTTAAAAAGAGCGTGAGTAAAACTTAACTCTTCATACTCTCTTCTTGAAACATTTGCCTGTTTTGAATTTTTTTGTCCATTCCCTACTTCAGCACAATTTTTTAGGGCAGGTGTCCTTTACAGCCCTGAGTCCTTGTGAATGTTAAGTGACCATTAGCTGTGAGTTTAAAGCTGTTCTTGCAGGAAACGGCCACAAGGTGGCAGCATTTCCCCTTTACCAAATTTGGTTACTAGGGAAACGGAGCCTTAATGGAAGTGGTGTTCTAGGTTGTAAATTAGAATGGAATGTGCTAGGAAAAAGCCCTTTAAGTTTATGTCTCATTACTTCTTGTTCATATTTGTAATTTACTTTTTATTTTTTATCCCAGCAAATAGGATTACAATGGTTTGTTTGTTCTAGGTGTGCAAGATGTGGTTCTTTCACACGTATACATGTATCTCTTCTTCCTCGCATCCTTTTCCCATGTAGGTTATGACACAATGTTGAGTAGTCTTCTCCTGGTCTTCCGTACGTCTTTGGCGGTTATATATTTCACATGGTTTGTATATCTCTGTTAACCCCAATATGGTAATGTATCCAATCCTCATCCCTTTCTATTTGGTGAACCATAAGTTTTTTAATGAATCTGTGATTGCCTTTCTCTGTGGAAATATCTTCATTGGTATCAATTTTTAAGTAACTCTTAAAAGTGATATGATAGGATATGTGTCTTTTGCTTTCTCACTTACTACAGGTGGCGTGATTACGTCTAGACTCATCTATGGTGCTGCAAATGGCATTGTTTCATTTTTTTCACTAGCGAATATTCCATCTGTACATGGAGGAGTTGTTCTTTGTCCACCCATCTGTTGGTGGACTTTTTGGTTACTTCCATATCTTGGCTATCGTAATACTGTGCCATGCAGATTTGCCTGCCTGTGTCTTTCCAATTCTCTCTTCTTAGGTTACACGTCGAGGAGTGGGCCTGCTGGATCATATGGTAGCTCAATGTTTACCTTTTGAAGTCACCTCCATTCTGTTCTCATTGGTGGCCCTTTCCAAGTTACGTCCCCTTTGAAGTTGAGGGTATGCATTTCTCCACAACACCTTCAGCATTTATTGTTTGTAGTTTTCTTGCTGATGGTTATTCTGACAAGTGTGAGCTGATACCTCTCTGTGGTTGAATTCGAATGTGCCTCATCATCCGTTGAAATTGAGCTTTAAGGCATGTCCTTTTTATTTTTCAAGCTGTGATTACCCCTCAGTTCTTCAAAGTGTTCTCTTTAAGTATGTGTCACATTTTGAAGTGTTTTGGTCATTACCTCCCTCAAGACATTTTGAGGGCAGGTTTCATTTACAGTTCTGCAGTACTTGTTCCTATGAAATGACCATTAGCACAGGCTCTAAAGCTGCTTTTGAAGGTAACTGCCAGAGGGCGGCAGCCTTTCTATGTCCCTCACCCTGACAACTAGGGAAAAGCCCTTGCGGCCTGTGGTGTTTCTCGGTTCTAAATTAGAGTGGAGTGTGCCCGGACAAACCCACACAAGCTGATGTCTCCTTACTTTGGTTGGATTTTTAAATTTAATTTTTATTTTTATTGGAGTAATTTTCCACTGTGTACGAGGAGCACTTCTACTTTGTGCATTCCTCGGTTGATGGACATTTTCATTGCTTCCAAGTGTGGGCTATGGTAAATATTGTTGGAGTGCAGGATTGCCAGCCTGTGACGTTTTGATTCTCATTTTCTCAGGTGATAGGCCCAGCAGTGGGTGTGATTGATTGACTGGTAGCACCGTGTTTCCCTTTTCAAAGCACCATCTTTGTGTTTTCATTAGTGGCTCTTACCACGTCCCCCTTAGAATCGAGGGTACACATTTCTCCACAATCGCTTCAGCATTTATTGTTTGCAGCATTTATGCTAATCGCCCTTCTGGCTGCTGTGAGCTGATAGGTTTTTGTAATTTGGGTTTGCATGTCTTTGAAAATTCGTAAAACTCATCATTTTTCTCCACCATTTACTTTTCTGTTAAAAAAAGGAAACAATTGGGAGTACAATATAACTCTTGAAATTGTCTTTTTGGAAGGATGCCCTCTTTTGAAATTTTTGGTCGATTTTCCACCCCAGAATTCTTTTAGAGAGCAGGTGTCTTTTACCGAACTGCAGGTTCGGTAAATATTTAGTGACCTTTAGCAGTGGGTTTAAAGCTGCTGTTGTGGGAAGTGGCCTCAAGGAGGCAGCATTTCTCCATTCCCAAATCTGGGTACTAGGGCAGCAGAGCCTTTCTGGAACTCGTGTTCCTAGGCTGTAAATTACATTGGAATGTGCATGGAGAAACCCCCATAAGTTTATGTCTCATTATTTCTTCTTGGGTTAAAAAAAATTTTTAATGGGTGTAAACCTTAGAATATTGTTTGTCCTAGACGTACACAATCTGGTTCATTTGTACATTATATATGTCTATTCAAGTACAGATCCTCTTCCCATATAAAATGTTCCAGAGTGTTCCGCAGACCTCCCTTGCTATATGGTCGGTCTTTTTGAGATATGTATATAATATGTGTTTGTATACACATAGTAACACTAATCTTAATTTATCCATTCCCCCCACCTTTCCTTTTAGATGAGCATAGTTTCTTTTCGAAGTCTGTGAGTGTCTTTCTCTGTGGAAATATGTTCATTTCTGTCAGTTACTAGATAACGCCTATAAGTGATATCATAGAATATAGGTCTTTTCCTTTCCGACTTACCTCATGTTTCGTGATTATCTCCAGACTCGTTTGTGGTGCCTCAAAGAGCAATAGTTCATTTTTTTCCAGGGCTAATATTCCATTGTGTACATGGACCACTTCTTCTTTATCTATTCACCTGTTGTTGGACATTTTGATTGCTTCCCGGTCTTGGCTATTGTGAATAAGGCTGCTCTGCAGCTTTTGCGGCCTGTGTCTTCTCGATGCTTGTCTTCTCAGGGGAGAGGTCCAATGGTGCGCCTGCTGGATTGAATGGTACCTCCATTTTTACTTTTAAACACAGCTCCTTTCTGTTCTCATTATTGGCTGTTACCCCTTTACCTCTCACCTGCAGGTAGAGGGTACACAGTTCTCTAAAATCCCTTCAGCATTTATTGATTGTAGACGTTTGCTGATGGCCAGTCGACTGGTGTAAGTTGAAACTTTTTGTAGATTAGATTGCATGGGTCTAACACTCCCTGAGGTTGAGCTTTTATGCATTTTCCTTTTTTTAAAAAGAGCGTGAGTAAAACTTAACTCTTCACACTCTCTTCTTGAAACATTTGCCTGTTTTGAATTTTTTTGTCCATTCCCTACTTCAGCACAATTTTTTAGGGCAGGTGTCCTTTACAGCCCTGAGTCCTTGTGAATGTTAAGTGACCACTAGCTGTGAGTTTAAAGCTGTTCTTGCAGGAAACGGCCACAAGGTGGCAGCATTTCCCCTTTACCAAATTTGGTTACTAGGGAAACGGAGCCTTAATGGAAGTGGTGTTCTAGGTTGTAAATTAGAATGGAATGTGCCAGGAAAAAGCCCTTTAAGTTTATGTCTCATTACTTCTTGTTCATATTTGTAATTTACTTTTTATTTTTTATCCCAGCAAATAGGATTACAATGGTTTGTTTGTTCTAGGTGTGCAAGATGTGGTTCTTTCACACGTATACATGTATCTCTTCTTCCTCGCATCCTTTTCCCATGTAGGTTATGACACAATGTTGAGTAGTCTTCTCCTGGTCTTCCGTACGTCTTTGGCGGTTATATATTTCACATGGTTTGTATATCTCTGTTAACCCCAATATGGTAATGTATCCAATCCTCATTCCTTTCTATTTGGTGAACCATAAGTTTTTTAATGAATCTGTGATTGCCTTTCTCTGTGGAAATATCTTCATTGGTATCAATTTTTAAGTAACTCTTAAAAGTGATATGATAGGATATGTGTCTTTTGCTTTCTCACTTACTACAGGTGGCGTGATTACGTCTAGACTCAACTATGGTGCTGCAAAAGGCATTTTTTCATTTTTTTCACTAGTGAATATTCCATCTGTACATGGAGGAGTTGTTCTTTGTCCACCCATCTGTTGGTGGACTTTTTGGTTACTTCCATATCTTGGCTATCGTAATACTGTGCCATGCAGATTTGCCTGCCTGTGCCTTTCCAATTCTCTCTTCTTAGTTTACACGTTGAGGAGTGGGCCTGCTAGATCATATGGTAGCTCAATGATTACCTTTTTAAGGCACCTCCATTCTGTTCTCATTGGTGGCCCTTTCCAAGTTACGTCCCCTTTGAAGTTGAGGGTATGCATTTCTCCACAACACCTTCAGCATTTATTGTTTGTAGTTTTCTTGCTGATGGTTATTCTGACAAGTGTGAGCTGATACCTCTCTGTGGTTGAATTCGAATGTGCCTCATCATCCGTTGAAATTGAGCTTTAAGGCATGTCCTTTTTATTTTTCAAGCTGTGATTACCCCTCAGTTCTTCAAAGTGTTCTCTTTAAGTATGTGTCACATTTTGAAGTGTTTTGGTCATTACCTCCCTCAAGACATTTTGAGGGCAGGTTTCATTTACAGTTCTGCAGTACTTGTTCCTATGAAATGACCATTAGCACAGGCTCTAAAGCTGCTTTTGAAGGTAACTGCCAGAGGGCGGCAGCCTTTCTATGTCCCTCACCCTGACAACTAGGGAAAAGCCCTTGCGGCCTGTGGTGTTTCTCGGTTCTAAATTAGAGTGGAGTGTGCCCGGACAAACCCACACAAGCTGATGTCTCCTTACTTTGGTTGGATTTTAAAATTTAATTTTTATTTTTATTGGAGTAATTTTCCACTGTGTACGAGGAGCACTTCTACTTTGTGCATTCCTCGGTTGATGGACATTTTCATTGCTTCCAAGTGTGGGCTATGGTAAATATTGTTGGAGTGCAGGATTGCCAGCCTGTGACGTTTTGATTCTCATTTTCTCAGGTGATAGGCCCAGCAGTGGGTGTGATTGATTGACTGGTAGCACCGTGTTTCCCTTTTCAAAGCACCTTCTTTGTGTTTTCATTAGTGGCTCTTACCACGTCCCCCTTAGAATCGAGGGTACGCATTTCTCCACAATCGCTTCAGCATTTATTGTTTGCAGCATTTATGCTAATCGCCCTTCTGGCTGCTGTGAGCTGATAGGTTTTTGTAATTTGGGTTTGCATGTCTTTGAAAATTCGTAAAACTCATCATTTTTCTCCACCATTTACTTTTCTGTTAAAAAAAGGAAACAATTGGGAGTACAATATAACTCTTGAAATTGTCTTCTTGGAAGGATGCCCTCTTTTGAAATTTTTGGTCGATTTTCCACCCCAGAATTCTTTTAGAGAGCAGGTGTCTTTTACCGAACTGCAGGTTCGGTAAATATTTAGTGACCTTTAGCAGTGGGTTTAAAGCTGCTGTTGTGGGAAGTGGCCTCAAGGAGGCAGCATTTCTCCATTCCCAAATCTGGGTACTAGGGCAGCAGAGCCTTTCTGGAACTCGTGTTCCTAGGCTGTAAATTACATTGGAATGTGCATGGAGAAACCCCCATAAGTTTATGTCTCATTATTTCTTCTTGGGTTAAAAAAAATTTTTAATGGGTGTAAACCTTAGAATATTGTTTGTCCTAGACGTACACAATCTGGTTCATTTGTACATTATATATGTCTATTCAAGTACAGATCCTCTTCCCATATAAAATGTTCCAGAGTGTTCCGCAGACCTCCCTTGCTATATGGTCGGTCTTTTTGAGATATGTATATAATATGTGTTTGTATACACATAGTAACACTAATCTTAATTTATCCATTCCCCCCACCTTTCCTTTTAGATGAGCATAGTTTCTTTTCGAAGTCTGTGAGTGTCTTTCTCTGTGGAAATATGTTCATTTCTGTCAGTTACTAGATAACGCCTATAAGTGATATCATAGAATATAAGTCTTTTCCTTTCCGACTTACCTCATGTTTCGTGATTATCTCCAGACTCATTTGTGGTGCCTCAAAGAGCAATAGTTCATTTTTTTCCAGGGCTAATATTCCATTGTGTACATGGACCACTTCTTCTTTATCTATTCACCTGTTGTTGGACATTTTGATTGCTTCCCGGTCTTGGCTATTGTGAATAAGGCTGCTCTGCAGCTTTTGCGGCCTGTGTCTTCTCGATGCTTGTCTTCTCAGGGGAGAGGTCCAATGGTGCGCCTGCTGGATTGAATGGTACCTCCATTTTTACTTTTAAACACAGCTCCTTTCTGTTCTCATTATTGGCTGTTACCCCTTTACCTCTCACCTGCAGGTAGAGGGTACACAGTTCTCTAAAATCCCTTCAGCATTTATTGATTGTAGACGTTTGCTGATGGCCAGTCGACTGGTGTAAGTTGAAACTTTTTGTAGATTAGATTGCATGGGTCTAACACTCCCTGAGGTTGAGCTTTTATGCATTTTCCTTTTTTTAAAAAGAGCGTGAGTAAAACTTAACTCTTCACACTCTCTTCTTGAAACATTTGCCTGTTTTGAATTTTTTTGTCCATTCCCTACTTCAGCACAATTTTTTAGGGCAGGTGTCCTTTACAGCCCTGAGTCCTTGTGAATGTTAAGTGACCACTAGCTGTGAGTTTAAAGCTGTTCTTGCAGGAAACGGCCACAAGGTGGCAGCATTTCCCCTTTACCAAATTTGGTTACTAGGGAAACGGAGCCTTAATGGAAGTGGTGTTCTAGGTTGTAAATTAGAATGGAATGTGCCAGGAAAAAGCCCTTTAAGTTTATGTCTCATTACTTCTTGTTCATATTTGTAATTTACTTTTTATTTTTTATCCCAGCAAATAGGATTACAATGGTTTGTTTGTTCTAGGTGTGCAAGATGTGGTTCTTTCACACGTATACATGTATCTCTTCTTCCTCGCATCCTTTTCCCATGTAGGTTATGACACAATGTTGAGTAGTCTTCTCCTGGTCTTCCGTACGTCTTTGGCGGTTATATATTTCACATGGTTTGTATATCTCTGTTAACCCCAATATGGTAATGTATCCAATCCTCATCCCTTTCTATTTGGTGAACCATAAGTTTTTTAATGAATCTGTGATTGCCTTTCTCTGTGGAAATATCTTCATTGGCATCAATTTTTAAGTAACTCTTAAAAGTGATATGATAGGATATGTGACTTTTGCTTTCTCACTTACTACAGGTGGCGTGATTACGTCTAGACTCATCTATGGTGCTGCAAATGGCATTGTTTCATTTTTTTCACTAGCGAATATTCCATCTGTACATGGAGGAGTTGTTCTTTGTCCACCCATCTGTTGGTGGACTTTTTGGTTACTTCCATATCTTGGCTATCGTAATACTGTGCCATGCAGATTTGCCTGCCTGTGCCTTTCCAATTCTCTCTTCTTAGTTTACACGTTGAGGAGTGGGCCTGCTAGATCATATGGTAGCTCAATGATTACCTTTTTAAGGCACCTCCATTCTGTTCTCATTGGTGGCCCTTTCCAAGTTACGTCCCCTTTGAAGTTGAGGGTATGCATTTCTCCACAACACCTTCAGCATTTATTGTTTGTAGTTTTCTTGCTGATGGTTATTCTGACAAGTGTGAGCTGATACCTCTCTGTGGTTGAATTCGAATGTGCCTCATCATCCGTTGAAATTGAGCTTTAAGGCATGTCCTTTTTATTTTTCAAGCTGTGATTACCCCTCAGTTCTTCAAAGTGTTCTCTTTAAGTATGTGTCACATTTTGAAGTGTTTTGGTCATTACCTCCCTCAAGACATTTTGAGGGCAGGTTTCATTTACAGTTCTGCAGTACTTGTTCCTATGAAATGACCATTAGCACAGGCTCTAAAGCTGCTTTTGAAGGTAACTGCCAGAGGGCGGCAGCCTTTCTATGTCCCTCACCCTGACAACTAGGGAAAAGCCCTTGCGGCCTGTGGTGTTTCTCGGTTCTAAATTAGAGTGGAGTGTGCCCGGACAAACCCACACAAGCTGATGTCTCCTTACTTTGGTTGGATTTTAAAATTTAATTTTTATTTTTATTGGAGTAATTTTCCACTGTGTACGAGGAGCACTTCTACTTTGTGCATTCCTCGGTTGATGGACATTTTCATTGCTTCCAAGTGTGGGCTATGGTAAATATTGTTGGAGTGCAGGATTGCCAGCCTGTGACGTTTTGATTCTCATTTTCTCAGGTGATAGGCCCAGCAGTGGGTGTGATTGATTGACTGGTAGCACCGTGTTTCCCTTTTCAAAGCACCTTCTTTGTGTTTTCATTAGTGGCTCTTACCACGTCCCCCTTAGAATCGAGGGTACGCATTTCTCCACAATCGCTTCAGCATTTATTGTTTGCAGCATTTATGCTAATCGCCCTTCTGGCTGCTGTGAGCTGATAGGTTTTTGTAATTTGGGTTTGCATGTCTTTGAAAATTCGTAAAACTCATCATTTTTCTCCACCATTTACTTTTCTGTTAAAAAAAGGAAACAATTGGGAGTACAATATAACTCTTGAAATTGTCTTCTTGGAAGGATGCCCTCTTTTGAAATTTTTGGTCGATTTTCCACCCCAGAATTCTTTTAGAGAGCAGGTGTCTTTTACCGAACTGCAGGTTCGGTAAATATTTAGTGACCTTTAGCAGTGGGTTTAAAGCTGCTGTTGTGGGAAGTGGCCTCAAGGAGGCAGCATTTCTCCATTCCCAAATCTGGGTACTAGGGCAGCAGAGCCTTTCTGGAACTCGTGTTCCTAGGCTGTAAATTACATTGGAATGTGCATGGAGAAACCCCCATAAGTTTATGTCTCATTATTTCTTCTTGGGTTAAAAAAAATTTTTAATGGGTGTAAACCTTAGAATATTGTTTGTCCTAGACGTACACAATCTGGTTCATTTGTACATTATATATGTCTATTCAAGTACAGATCCTCTTCCCATATAAAATGTTCCAGAGTGTTCCGCAGACCTCCCTTGCTATATGGTCGGTCTTTTTGAGATATGTATATAATATGTGTTTGTATACACATAGTAACACTAATCTTAATTTATCCATTCCCCCCACCTTTCCTTTTAGATGAGCATAGTTTCTTTTCGAAGTCTGTGAGTGTCTTTCTCTGTGGAAATATGTTCATTTCTGTCAGTTACTAGATAACGCCTATAAGTGATATCATAGAATATAAGTCTTTTCCTTTCCGACTTACCTCATGTTTCGTGATTATCTCCAGACTCATTTGTGGTGCCTCAAAGAGCAATAGTTCATTTTTTTCCAGGGCTAATATTCCATTGTGTACATGGACCACTTCTTCTTTATCTATTCACCTGTTGTTGGACATTTTGATTGCTTCCCGGTCTTGGCTATTGTGAATAAGGCTGCTCTGCAGCTTTTGCGGCCTGTGTCTTCTCGATGCTTGTCTTCTCAGGGGAGAGGTCCAATGGTGCGCCTGCTGGATTGAATGGTACCTCCATTTTTACTTTTAAACACAGCTCCTTTCTGTTCTCATTATTGGCTGTTACCCCTTTACCTCTCACCTGCAGGTAGAGGGTACACAGTTCTCTAAAATCCCTTCAGCATTTATTGATTGTAGACGTTTGCTGATGGCCAGTCGACTGGTGTAAGTTGAAACTTTTTGTAGATTAGATTGCATGGGTCTAACACTCCCTGAGGTTGAGCTTTTATGCATTTTCCTTTTTTTAAAAAGAGCGTGAGTAAAACTTAACTCTTCACACTCTCTTCTTGAAACATTTGCCTGTTTTGAATTTTTTTGTCCATTCCCTACTTCAGCACAATTTTTTAGGGCAGGTGTCCTTCACAGCCCTGAGTCCTTGTGAATGTTAAGTGACCACTAGCTGTGAGTTTAAAGCTGTTCTTGCAGGAAACGGCCACAAGGTGGCAGCATTTCCCCTTTACCAAATTTGGTTACTAGGGAAACGGAGCCTTAATGGAAGTGGTGTTCTAGGTTGTAAATTAGAATGGAATGTGCCAGGAAAAAGCCCTTTAAGTTTATGTCTCATTACTTCTTGTTCATATTTGTAATTTACTTTTTATTTTTTATCCCAGCAAATAGGATTACAATGGTTTGTTTGTTCTAGGTGTGCAAGATGTGGTTCTTTCACACGTATACATGTATCTCTTCTTCCTCGCATCCTTTTCCCATGTAGGTTATGACACAATGTTGAGTAGTCTTCTCCTGGTCTTCCGTACGTCTTTGGCGGTTATATATTTCACATGGTTTGTATATCTCTGTTAACCCCAATATGGTAATGTATCCAATCCTCATCCCTTTCTATTTGGTGAACCATAAGTTTTTTAATGAATCTGTGATTGCCTTTCTCTGTGGAAATATCTTCATTGGCATCAATTTTTAAGTAACTCTTAAAAGTGATATGATAGGATATGTGACTTTTGCTTTCTCACTTACTACAGGTGGCGTGATTACGTCTAGACTCATCTATGGTGCTGCAAATGGCATTGTTTCATTTTTTTCACTAGCGAATATTCCATCTGTACATGGAGGAGTTGTTCTTTGTCCACCCATCTGTTGGTGGACTTTTTGGTTACTTCCATATCTTGGCTATCGTAATACTGTGCCATGCAGATTTGCCTGCCTGTGTCTTTCCAATTCTCTCTCCTTAGGTTACACGTCGAGGAGTGGGCCTGCTGGATCATATGGTAGCTCAATGTTTACCTTTTGAAGGCACCTCCATTCTGTTCTCATTGGTGGCCCTTTCCAAGTTACGTCCCCTTTGAAGTTGAGGGTATGCATTTCTCCACAACACCTTCAGCATTTATTGTTTGTAGTTTTCTTGCTGATGGTTATTCTGACAAGTGTGAGCTGATACCTCTCTGTGGTTGAATTCGAATGTGCCTCATCATCCGTTGAAATTGAGCTTTAAGGCATGTCCTTTTTATTTTTCAAGCTGTGATTACCCCTTAGTTCTTCAAAGTGTTCTCTTTAAGTATGTGTCACATTTTGAAGTGTTTTGGTCATTACCTCCCTCAAGACATTTTGAGGGCAGGTTTCATTTACAGTTCTGCAGTACTTGTTCCTATGAAATGACCATTAGCACAGGCTCTAAAGCTGCTTTTGAAGGTAACTGCCAGAGGGCGGCAGCCTTTCTATGTCCCTCACCCTGACAACTAGGGAAAAGCCCTTGCGGTCTGTGGTGTTTCTCGGTTCTAAATTAGAGTGGAGTGTGCCCGGACAAACCCACACAAGCTGATGTCTCCTTACTTTGGTTGGATTTTAAAATTTAATTTTTATTTTTATTGGAGTAATTTTCCACTGTGTACGAGGAGCACTTCTACTTTGTGCATTCCTCGGTTGATGGACATTTTCATTGCTTCCAAGTGTGGGCTATGGTAAATATTGTTGGAGTGCAGGATTGCCAGCCTGTGACGTTTTGATTCTCATTTTCTCAGGTGATAGGCCCAGCAGTGGGTGTGATTGATTGACTGGTAGCACCGTGTTTCCCTTTTCAAAGCACCTTCTTTGTGTTTTCATTAGTGGCTCTTACCACGTCCCCCTTAGAATCGAGGGTACGCATTTCTCCACAATCGCTTCAGCATTTATTGTTTGCAGCATTTATGCTACTGGCCCTTCTGGCTGCTGTGAGCTGATAGGTTTTTGTAATTTGGGTTTGCATGTCTTTGAAAATTCGTAAAACTCATCATTTTTCTCCACCATTTACTTTTCTGTTAAAAAAAGGAAACAATTGGGAGTACAATATAACTCTTGAAATTGTCTTCTTGGAAGGTTGCCCTCTTTTGAAATTTTTGGTCGATTTTCCACCCCAGAATTCTTTTAGAGAGCAGGTGTCTTTTACCGAACTACAAGTTCGGTAAATATTTAGTGACCTTTAGCAGTGGGTTTAAAGCTGCTGTTGTGGGAAGTGGCCTCAAGGAGGCAGCATTTCTCCATTCCCAAATCTGGGTACTAGGGCAGCAGAGCCTTTCTGGAACTCGTGTTCCTAGGCTGTAAATTACATTGGAATGTGTATGGAGAAACCCCCATAAGTTTATGTCTCATTATTTCTTCTTGGGTTAAAAAAAATTTTTAATGGGTGTAAACCTTAGAATATTGTTTGTCCTAGATGTACACAATCTGGTTCATTTGTACATTATATATGTCTATTCAAGTACAGATCCTCTTCCCATATAAAATGTTCCAGAGTGTTCCGCAGACCTCCCTTGCTATATGGTCGGTCTTTTTGAGATATGTATATAATATGTGTTTGTATACACATAGTAACACTAATCTTAATTTATCCATTCCCCCCACCTTTCCTTTTAGATGAGCATAGTTTCTTTTCGAAGTCTGTGAGTGTCTTTCTCTGTGGAAATATGTTCATTTCTGTCAGTTACTAGATAACGCCTATAAGTGATATCATAGAATATAGGTCTTTTCCTTTCCGACTTACCTCATGTTTCGTGATTATCTCCAGACTCGTTTGTGGTGCCTCAAAGAGCAATAGTTCATTTTTTTCCAGGGCTAATATTCCATTGTGTACATGGACCACTTCTTCTTTATCTATTCACCTGTTGTTGGACATTTTGATTGCTTCCCGGTCTTGGCTATTGTGAATAAGGCTGCTCTGCAGCTTTTGCGGCCTGTGTCTTCTCGATGCTTGTCTTCTCAGGGGAGAGGTCCAATGGTGCGCCTGCTGGATTGAATGGTACCTCCATTTTTACTTTTAAACACAGCTCCTTTCTGTTCTCATTATTGGCTGTTACCCCTTTACCTCTCACCTGCAGGTAGAGGGTACACAGTTCTCTAAAATCCCTTCAGCATTTATTGATTGTAGACGTTTGCTGATGGCCAGTCGACTGGTGTAAGTTGAAACTTTTTGTAGATTAGATTGCATGGGTCTAACACTCCCTGAGGTTGAGCTTTTATGCATTTTCCTTTTTTTAAAAAGAGCGTGAGTAAAACTTAACTCTTCACACTCTCTTCTTGAAACATTTGCCTGTTTTGAATTTTTTTGTCCATTCCCTACTTCAGCACAATTTTTTAGGGCAGGTGTCCTTTACAGCCCTGAGTCCTTGTGAATGTTAAGTGACCATTAGCTGTGAGTTTAAAGCTGTTCTTGCAGGAAACGGCCACAAGGTGGCAGCATTTCCCCTTTACCAAATTTGGTTACTAGGGAAACGGAGCCTTAATGGAAGTGGTGTTCTAGGTTGTAAATTAGAATGGAATGTGCCAGGAAAAAGCCCTTTAAGTTTATGTCTCATTACTTCTTGTTCATATTTGTAATTTACTTTTTATTTTTTATCCCAGCAAATAGGATTACAATGGTTTGTTTGTTCTAGGTGTGCAAGATGTGGTTCTTTCACACGTATACATGTATCTCTTCTTCCTCGCATCCTTTTCCCATGTAGGTTATGACACAATGTTGAGTAGTCTTCTCCTGGTCTTCCGTACGTCTTTGGCGGTTATATATTTCACATGGTTTGTATATCTCTGTTAACCCCAATATGGTAATGTATCCAATCCTCATTCCTTTCTATTTGGTGAACCATAAGTTTTTTAATGAATCTGTGATTGCCTTTCTCTGTGGAAATATCTTCATTGGTATCAATTTTTAAGTAACTCTTAAAAGTGATATGATAGGATATGTGTCTTTTGCTTTCTCACTTACTACAGGTGGTGTGATTACGTCTAGACTCATCTATGGTGCTGCAAATGGCATTGTTTCATTGTTTTCACTAGCGAATATTCCATCTGTACATGGAGGAGTTCTTCTTTGTCCACCCATCTGTTGGTGGACTTTTTGGTTACTTCCATATCTTGGCTATCATAATACTGTGCCATGCAGATTTGCCTGCCTGTGCCTTTCCAATTCTCTCTTCTTAGTTTACACGTCGAGGAGTGGGCCTGCTGGATCATATGGTAGCTCAATGATTACCTTTTGAAGGCACCTCCATTCTGTTCTCATTGGTGGCCCTTTCCAAGTTACGTCCCCTTTGAAGTTGAGGGTATGCATTTCTCTACAACACCTTTAGCATTTATTGTTTGTAGTTTTCTTGCTGATGGTTATTCTGACAAGTGTGAGCTGATACCTCTCTGTGGTTGAATTCGAATGTGCCTCATCATCCGTTGAAATTGAGCTTTAAGGCATGTCCTTTTTATTTTTCAAGCTGTGATTACCCCTTAGTTCTTCAAAGTGTTCTCTTTAAATATGTGTCACATTTTGAAGTGTTTTGTCCATTACCTCCCTCAAGACATTTTGAGGGCAGGTTTCATTTACAGTTCTGCAGTACTTGTTCCTATGAAATGACCATTAGCACAGGCTCTAAAGCTGCTTTTGAAGGTAACTGCCAGAGGGCGGCAGCCTTTCTATGTCCCTCACCCTGACAACTAGGGAAAAGCCCTTGCGGCCTGTGGTGTTTCTCGGTTCTAAATTAGAGTGGAGTGTGCCCGGACAAACCCACACAAGCTGATGTCTCCTTACTTTGGTTGGATTTTAAAATTTAATTTTTATTTTTATTGGAGTAATTTTCCACTGTGTACGAGGAGCACTTCTACTTTGTGCATTCCTCGGTTGATGGACATTTTCATTGCTTCCAAGTGTGGGCTATGGTAAATATTGTTGGAGTGCAGGATTGCCAGCCTGTGACGTTTTGATTCTCATTTTCTCAGGTGATAGGCCCAGCAGTGGGTGTGATTGATTGACTGGTAGCACCGTGTTTCCCTTTTCAAAGCACCTTCTTTGTGTTTTCATTAGTGGCTCTTACCACGTCCCCCTTAGAATCGAGGGTACGCATTTCTCCACAATCGCTTCAGCATTTATTGTTTGCAGCATTTATGCTACTGGCCCTTCTGGCTGCTGTGAGCTGATAGGTTTTTGTAATTTGGGTTTGCATGTCTTTGAAAATTCGTAAAACTCATCATTTTTCTCCACCATTTACTTTTCTGTTAAAAAAAGGAAACAATTGGGAGTACAATATAACTCTTGAAATTGTCTTCTTGGAAGGATGCCCTCTTTTGAAATTTTTGGTCGATTTTCCACCCCAGAATTCTTTTAGAGAGCAGGTGTCTTTTACCGAACTGCAGGTTCGGTAAATATTTAGTGACCTTTAGCAGTGGGTTTAAAGCTGCTGTTGTGGGAAGTGGCCTCAAGGAGGCAGCATTTCTCCATTCCCAAATCTGGGTACTAGGGCAGCAGAGCCTTTCTGGAACTCGTGTTCCTAGGCTGTAAATTACATTGGAATGTGCATGGAGAAACCCCCATAAGTTTATGTCTCATTATTTCTTCTTGGGTTAAAAAAAATTTTTAATGGGTGTAAACCTTAGAATATTGTTTGTCCTAGACGTACACAATCTGGTTCATTTGTACATTATATATGTCTATTCAAGTACAGATCCTCTTCCCATATAAAATGTTCCAGAGTGTTCCGCAGACCTCCCTTGCTATATGGTCGGTCTTTTTGAGATATGTATATAATATGTGTTTGTATACACATAGTAACACTAATCTTAATTTATCCATTCCCCCCACCTTTCCTTTTAGATGAGCATAGTTTCTTTTCGAAGTCTGTGAGTGTCTTTCTCTGTGGAAATATGTTCATTTCTGTCAGTTACTAGATAACGCCTATAAGTGATATCATAGAATATAGGTCTTTTCCTTTCCGACTTACCTCATGTTTCGTGATTATCTCCAGACTCGTTTGTGGTGCCTCAAAGAGCAATAGTTCATTTTTTTCCAGGGCTAATATTCCATTGTGTACATGGACCACTTCTTCTTTATCTATTCACCTGTTGTTGGACATTTTTTTTTTTAAAGGATTTTCTTATTTATTTATTTATTTATTTATTTTTGGCTGTGTTGGGTCTTCGGTTCGTGCGAGGGCTTTCTCCAGTTGCGGCAAGCGGGGGCCACTCATCATCGCGGTGCGGGGACCGCTCTTCATCGCGGTGCGCGGGCCTTTCTCTATCGCGGCCCCCCCCGTCGCGGGGCACAGGCTCCAGACGCGCAGGCTCAGCAATTGTGGCTCACGGGCCCAGCTGCTCCGCGGCATGTGGGATCTTCCCAGACCAGGGCTCGAACCCGTGTCCCCTGCATTAGCAGGCAGATTCTCAACCACTGCGCCACCAGGGAAGCCCTGTTGTTGGACATTTTGATTGCTTCCCGGTCTTGGCTATTGTGAATACAGCTGCTCTGCAGCTTTTGCGGCCTGTGTCTTCTCGATGCTTGTCTTCTCAGGGGAGAGGTCCAATGGTGCGCCTGCTGGATTGAATGGTACCTCCATTTTTACTTTTAAACACAGCTCCTTTCTGTTCTCATTATTGGCTGTTACCCCTTTACCTCTCACCTGCAGGTAGAGGGTACACAGTTCTCTAAAATCCCTTCAGCATTTATTGATTGTAGACGTTTGCTGATGGCCAGTCGACTGGTGTAAGTTGAAACTTTTTGTAGATTAGATTGCATGGGTCTAACACTCCCTGAGGTTGAGCTTTTATGCATTTTCCTTTTTTTAAAAAGAGCGTGAGTAAAACTTAACTCTTCACACTCTCTTCTTGAAACATTTGCCTGTTTTGAATTTTTTTGTCCATTCCCTACTTCAGCACAATTTTTTAGGGCAGGTGTCCTTTACAGCCCTGAGTCCTTGTGAATGTTAAGTGACCATTAGCTGTGAGTTTAAAGCTGTTCTTGCAGGAAACGGCCACAAGGTGGCAGCATTTCCCCTTTACCAAATTTGGTTACTAGGGAAACGGAGCCTTAATGGAAGTGGTGTTCTAGGTTGTAAATTAGAATGGAATGTGCCAGGAAAAAGCCCTTTAAGTTTATGTCTCATTACTTCTTGTTCATATTTGTAATTTACTTTTTATTTTTTATCCCAGCAAATAGGATTACAATGGTTTGTTTGTTCTAGGTGTGCAAGATGTGGTTCTTTCACACGTATACATGTATCTCTTCTTCCTCGCATCCTTTTCCCATGTAGGTTATGACACAATGTTGAGTAGTCTTCTCCTGGTCTTCCGTACGTCTTTAGCGGTTATATATTTCACATGGTTTGTATATCTCTGTTAACCCCAATATGGTAATGTATCCAATCCTCATTCCTTTCTATTTGGTGAACCATAAGTTTTTTAATGAATCTGTGATTGCCTTTCTCTGTGGAAATATCTTCATTGGTATCAATTTTTAAGTAACTCTTAAAAGTGATATGATAGGATATGTGTCTTTTGCTTTCTCACTTACTACAGGTGGTGTGATTACGTCTAGACTCATCTATGGTGCTGCAAATGGCATTGTTTCATTGTTTTCACTAGCGAATATTCCATCTGTACATGGAGGAGTTCTTCTTTGTCCACCCATCTGTTGGTGGACTTTTTGGTTACTTCCATATCTTGGCTATCGTAATACTGTGCCATGCAGATTTGCCTGCCTGTGCCTTTCCAATTCTCTCTTCTTAGTTTACACGTCGAGGAGTGGGCCTGCTGGATCATATGGTAGCTCAATGATTACCTTTTGAAGGCACCTCCATTCTGTTCTCATTGGTGGCCCTTTCCAAGTTACGTCCCCTTTGAAGTTGAGGGTATGCATTTCTCTACAACACCTTTAGCATTTATTGTTTGTAGTTTTCTTGCTGATGGTTATTCTGACAAGTGTGAGCTGATACCTCTCTGTGGTTGAATTCGAATGTGCCTCATCATCCGTTGAAATTGAGCTTTAAGGCATGTCCTTTTTATTTTTCAAGCTGTGATTACCCCTTAGTTCTTCAAAGTGTTCTCTTTAAATATGTGTCACATTTTGAAGTGTTTTGTCCATTACCTCCCTCAAGATATTTTGAGGGCAGGTTTCATTTACAGTTCTGCAGTACTTGTTCCTATGAAATGACCATTAGCACAGGCTCTAAAGCTGCTTTTGAAGGTAACTGCCAGAGGGCGGCAGCCTTTCTATGTCCCTCACCCTGACAACTAGGGAAAAGCCCTTGCGGCCTGTGGTGTTTCTCGGTTCTAAATTAGAGTGGAGTGTGCCCGGACAAACCCACACAAGCTGATGTCTCCTTACTTTGGTTGGATTTTAAATTTTAATTTTTATTTTTATTGGAGTAATTTTCCACTGTGTACGAGGAGCACTTCTACTTTGTGCATTCCTCGGTTGATGGACATTTTCATTGCTTCCAAGTGTGGGCTATGGTAAATATTGTTGGAGTGCAGGATTGCCAGCCTGTGACGTTTTGATTCTCATTTTCTCAGGTGATAGGCCCAGCAGTGGGTGTGATTGATTGACTGGTAGCACCGTGTTTCCCTTTTCAAAGCACCTTCTTTGTGTTTTCATTAGTGGCTCTTACCACGTCCCCCTTAGAATCGAGGGTACGCATTTCTCCACAATCGCTTCAGCATTTATTGTTTGCAGCATTTATGCTACTGGCCCTTCTGGCTGCTGTGAGCTGATAGGTTTTTGTAATTTGGGTTTGCATGTCTTTGAAAATTCGTAAAACTCATCATTTTTCTCCACCATTTACTTTTCTGTTAAAAAAAGGAAACAATTGGGAGTACAATATAACTCTTGAAATTGTCTTCTTGGAAGGATGCCCTCTTTTGAAATTTTTGGTCGATTTTCCACCCCAGAATTCTTTTAGAGAGCAGGTGTCTTTTACCGAACTGCAGGTTCGGTAAATATTTAGTGACCTTTAGCAGTGGGTTTAAAGCTGCTGTTGTGGGAAGTGGCCTCAAGGAGGCAGCATTTCTCCATTCCCAAATCTGGGTACTAGGGCAGCAGAGCCTTTCTGGAACTCGTGTTCCTAGGCTGTAAATTACATTGGAATGTGCATGGAGAAACCCCCATAAGTTTATGTCTCATTATTTCTTCTTGGGTTAAAAAAAATTTTTAATGGGTGTAAACCTTAGAATATTGTTTGTCCTAGACGTACACAATCTGGTTCATTTGTACATTATATATGTCTATTCAAGTACAGATCCTCTTCCCATATAAAATGTTCCAGAGTGTTCCGCAGACCTCCCTTGCTATATGGTCGGTCTTTTTGAGATATGTATATAATATGTGTTTGTATACACATAGTAACACTAATCTTAATTTATCCATTCCCCCCACCTTTCCTTTTAGATGAGCATAGTTTCTTTTCGAAGTCTGTGAGTGTCCTTCTCTGTGGAAATATGTTCATTTCTGTCAGTTACTAGATAACGCCTATAAGTGATATCATAGAATATAGGTCTTTTCCTTTCCGACTTACCTCATGTTTCGTGATTATCTCCAGACTCGTTTGTGGTGCCTCAGAGAGCAATAGTTCATTTTTTTCCAGGGCTAATATTCCATTGTGTACATGGACCACTTCTTCTTTATCTATTCACCTGTTGTTGGACATTTTGATTGCTTCCCGGTCTTGGCTATTGTGAATAAGGCTGCTCTGCAGCTTTTGCGGCCTGTGTCTTCTCGATGCTTGTCTTCTCAGGGGAGAGGTCCAATGGTGCGCCTGCTGGATTGAATGGTACCTCCATTTTTACTTTTAAACACAGCTCCTTTCTGTTCTCATTATTGGCTGTTACCCCTTTACCTCTCACCTGCAGGTAGAGGGTACACAGTTCTCTAAAATCCCTTCAGCATTTATTGATTGTAGACGTTTGCTGATGGCCAGTCGACTGGTGTAAGTTGAAACTTTTTGTAGATTAGATTGCATGGGTCTAACACTCCCTGAGGTTGAGCTTTTATGCATTTTCCTTTTTTTAAAAAGAGCGTGAGTAAAACTTAACTCTTCACACTCTCTTCTTGAAACATTTGCCTGTTTTGAATTTTTTTGTCCATTCCCTACTTCAGCACAATTTTTTAGGGCAGGTGTCCTTTACAGCCCTGAGTCCTTGTGAATGTTAAGTGACCATTAGCTGTGAGTTTAAAGCTGTTCTTGCAGGAAACGGCCACAAGGTGGCAGCATTTCCCCTTTACCAAATTTGGTTACTAGGGAAACGGAGCCTTAATGGAAGTGGTGTTCTAGGTTGTAAATTAGAATGGAATGTGCCAGGAAAAAGCCCTTTAAGTTTATGTCTCATTACTTCTTGTTCATATTTGTAATTTACTTTTTATTTTTTATCCCAGCAAATAGGATTACAATGGTTTGTTTGTTCTAGGTGTGCAAGATGTGGTTCTTTCACACGTATACATGTATCTCTTCTTCCTCGCATCCTTTTCCCATGTAGGTTATGACACAATGTTGAGTAGTCTTCTCCTGGTCTTCCGTACGTCTTTGGCGGTTATATATTTCACATGGTTTGTATATCTCTGTTAACCCCAATATGGTAATGTATCCAATCCTCATTCCTTTCTATTTGGTGAACCATAAGTTTTTTAATGAATCTGTGATTGCCTTTCTCTGTGGAAATATCTTCATTGGTATCAATTTTTAAGTAACTCTTAAAAGTGATATGATAGGATATGTGTCTTTTGCTTTCTCACTTACTACAGGTGGTGTGATTACGTCTAGACTCATCTATGGTGCTGCAAATGGCATTGTTTCATTGTTTTCACTAGCGAATATTCCATCTGTACATGGAGGAGTTCTTCTTTGTCCACCCATCTGTTGGTGGACTTTTTGGTTACTTCCATATCTTGGCTATCGTAATACTGTGCCATGCAGATTTGCCTGCCTGTGCCTTTCCAATTCTCTCTTCTTAGTTTACACGTCGAGGAGTGGGCCTGCTGGATCATATGGTAGCTCAATGATTACCTTTTGAAGGCACCTCCATTCTGTTCTCATTGGTGGCCCTTTCCAAGTTACGTCCCCTTTGAAGTTGAGGGTATGCATTTCTCTACAACACCTTTAGCATTTATTGTTTGTAGTTTTCTTGCTGATGGTTATTCTGACAAGTGTGAGCTGATACCTCTCTGTGGTTGAATTCGAATGTGCCTCATCATCCGTTGAAATTGAGCTTTAAGGCATGTCCTTTTTATTTTTCAAGCTGTGATTACCCCTTAGTTCTTCAAAGTGTTCTCTTTAAATATGTGTCACATTTTGAAGTGTTTTGTCCATTACCTCCCTCAAGACATTTTGAGGGCAGGTTTCATTTACAGTTCTGCAGTACTTGTTCCTATGAAATGACCATTAGCACAGGCTCTAAAGCTGCTTTTGAAGGTAACTGCCAGAGGGCGGCAGCCTTTCTATGTCCCTCACCCTGACAACTAGGGAAAAGCCCTTGCGGCCTGTGGTGTTTCTCGGTTCTAAATTAGAGTGGAGTGTGCCCGGACAAACCCACACAAGCTGATGTCTCCTTACTTTGGTTGGATTTTAAAATTTAATTTTTATTTTTATTGGAGTAATTTTCCACTGTGTACGAGGAGCACTTCTACTTTGTGCATTCCTCGGTTGATGGACATTTTCATTGCTTCCAAGTGTGGGCTATGGTAAATATTGTTGGAGTGCAGGATTGCCAGCCTGTGACGTTTTGATTCTCATTTTCTCAGGTGATAGGCCCAGCAGTGGGTGTGATTGATTGACTGGTAGCACCGTGTTTCCCTTTTCAAAGCACCTTCTTTGTGTTTTCATTAGTGGCTCTTACCACGTCCCCCTTAGAATCGAGGGTACGCATTTCTCCACAATCGCTTCAGCATTTATTGTTTGCAGCATTTATGCTACTGGCCCTTCTGGCTGCTGTGAGCTGATAGGTTTTTGTAATTTGGGTTTGCATGTCTTTGAAAATTCGTAAAACTCATCATTTTTCTCCACCATTTACTTTTCTGTTAAAAAAAGGAAACAATTGGGAGTACAATATAACTCTTGAAATTGTCTTCTTGGAAGGATGCCCTCTTTTGAAATTTTTGGTCGATTTTCCACCCCAGAATTCTTTTAGAGAGCAGGTGTCTTTTACCGAACTGCAGGTTCGGTAAATATTTAGTGACCTTTAGCAGTGGGTTTAAAGCTGCTGTTGTGGGAAGTGGCCTCAAGGAGGCAGCATTTCTCCATTCCCAAATCTGGGTACTAGGGCAGCAGAGCCTTTCTGGAACTCGTGTTCCTAGGCTGTAAATTACATTGGAATGTGCATGGAGAAACCCCCATAAGTTTATGTCTCATTATTTCTTCTTGGGTTAAAAAAAATTTTTAATGGGTGTAAACCTTAGAATATTGTTTGTCCTAGACGTACACAATCTGGTTCATTTGTACATTATATATGTCTATTCAAGTACAGATCCTCTTCCCATATAAAATGTTCCAGAGTGTTCCGCAGACCTCCCTTGCTATATGGTCGGTCTTTTTGAGATATGTATATAATATGTGTTTGTATACACATAGTAACACTAATCTTAATTTATCCATTCCCCCCACCTTTCCTTTTAGATGAGCATAGTTTCTTTTCGAAGTCTGTGAGTGTCTTTCTCTGTGGAAATATGTTCATTTCTGTCAGTTACTAGATAACGCCTATAAGTGATATCATAGAATATAGGTCTTTTCCTTTCCGACTTACCTCATGTTTCGTGATTATCTCCAGACTCGTTTGTGGTGCCTCAAAGAGCAATAGTTCATTTTTTTCCAGGGCTAATATTCCATTGTGTACATGGACCACTTCTTCTTTATCTATTCACCTGTTGTTGGACATTTTTTTTTTTTAAAGGATTTTCTTATTTATTTATTTATTTATTTATTTTTGGCTGTGTTGGGTCTTCGGTTCGTGCGAGGGCTTTCTCCAGTTGCGGCAAGCGGGGGCCACTCATCATCGCGGTGCGGGGACCGCTCTTCATCGCGGTGCGCGGGCCTTTCTCTATCGCGGCCCCCCCCGTCGCGGGGCACAGGCTCCAGACGCGCAGGCTCAGCAATTGTGGCTCACGGGCCCAGCTGCTCCGCGGCATGTGGGATCTTCCCAGACCAGGGCTCGAACCCGTGTCCCCTGCATTAGCAGGCAGATTCTCAACCACTGCGCCACCAGGGAAGCCCTGTTGTTGGACATTTTGATTGCTTCCCGGTCTTGGCTATTGTGAATACAGCTGCTCTGCAGCTTTTGCGGCCTGTGTCTTCTCGATGCTTGTCTTCTCAGGGGAGAGGTCCAATGGTGCGCCTGCTGGATTGAATGGTACCTCCATTTTTACTTTTAAACACAGCTCCTTTCTGTTCTCATTATTGGCTGTTACCCCTTTACCTCTCACCTGCAGGTAGAGGGTACACAGTTCTCTAAAATCCCTTCAGCATTTATTGATTGTAGACGTTTGCTGATGGCCAGTCGACTGGTGTAAGTTGAAACTTTTTGTAGATTAGATTGCATGGGTCTAACACTCCCTGAGGTTGAGCTTTTATGCATTTTCCTTTTTTTTAAAAGAGCGTGAGTAAAACTTAACTCGTCACACTCTCTTCTTGAAACATTTGCCTGTTTTGAATTTTTTTGTCCATTCCCTACTTCAGCACAATTTTTTAGGGCAGGTGTCCTTTACAGCCCTGAGTCCTTGTGAATGTTAAGTGACCATTAGCTGTGAGTTTAAAGCTGTTCTTGCAGGAAACGGCCACAAGGTGGCAGCATTTCCCCTTTACCAAATTTGGTTACTAGGGAAACGGAGCCTTAATGGAAGTGGTGTTCTAGGTTGTAAATTAGAATGGAATGTGCCAGGAAAAAGCCCTTTAAGTTTATGTCTCATTACTTCTTGTTCATATTTGTAATTTACTTTTTATTTTTTATCCCAGCAAATAGGATTACAATGGTTTGTTTGTTCTAGGTGTGCAAGATGTGGTTCTTTCACACGTATACATGTATCTCTTCTTCCTCGCATCCTTTTCCCATGTAGGTTATGACACAATGTTGAGTAGTCTTCTCCTGGTCTTCCGTACGTCTTTAGCGGTTATATATTTCACATGGTTTGTATATCTCTGTTAACCCCAATATGGTAATGTATCCAATCCTCATTCCTTTCTATTTGGTGAACCATAAGTTTTTTAATGAATCTGTGATTGCCTTTCTCTGTGGAAATATCTTCATTGGTATCAATTTTTAAGTAACTCTTAAAAGTGATATGATAGGATATGTGTCTTTTGCTTTCTCACTTACTACAGGTGGTGTGATTACGTCTAGACTCATCTATGGTGCTGCAAATGGCATTGTTTCATTGTTTTCACTAGCGAATATTCCATCTGTACATGGAGGAGTTCTTCTTTGTCCACCCATCTGTTGGTGGACTTTTTGGTTACTTCCATATCTTGGCTATCGTAATACTGTGCCATGCAGATTTGCCTGCCTGTGCCTTTCCAATTCTCTCTTCTTAGTTTACACGTCGAGGAGTGGGCCTGCTGGATCATATGGTAGCTCAATGATTACCTTTTGAAGGCACCTCCATTCTGTTCTCATTGGTGGCCCTTTCCAAGTTACGTCCCCTTTGAAGTTGAGGGTATGCATTTCTCTACAACACCTTTAGCATTTATTGTTTGTAGTTTTCTTGCTGATGGTTATTCTGACAAGTGTGAGCTGATACCTCTCTGTGGTTGAATTCGAATGTGCCTCATCATCCGTTGAAATTGAGCTTTAAGG
The DNA here is from genome assembly GCF_949987535.1 of Balaenoptera acutorostrata. NCBI lineage: Eukaryota > Metazoa > Chordata > Mammalia > Artiodactyla > Balaenopteridae > Balaenoptera > Balaenoptera acutorostrata. The sequence continues at coordinate 117,408,725 of NC_080071.1, read as the reverse complement.
CATGTCCTTTTTATTTTTCAAGCTGTGATTACCCCTTAGTTCTTCAAAGTGTTCTCTTTAAATATGTGTCACATTTTGAAGTGTTTTGTCCATTACCTCCCTCAAGATATTTTGAGGGCAGGTTTCATTTACAGTTCTGCAGTACTTGTTCCTATGAAATGACCATTAGCACAGGCTCTAAAGCTGCTTTTGAAGGTAACTGCCAGAGGGCGGCAGCCTTTCTATGTCCCTCACCCTGACAACTAGGGAAAAGCCCTTGCGGCCTGTGGTGTTTCTCGGTTCTAAATTAGAGTGGAGTGTGCCCGGACAAACCCACACAAGCTGATGTCTCCTTACTTTGGTTGGATTTTAAATTTTAATTTTTATTTTTATTGGAGTAATTTTCCACTGTGTACGAGGAGCACTTCTACTTTGTGCATTCCTCGGTTGATGGACATTTTCATTGCTTCCAAGTGTGGGCTATGGTAAATATTGTTGGAGTGCAGGATTGCCAGCCTGTGACGTTTTGATTCTCATTTTCTCAGGTGATAGGCCCAGCAGTGGGTGTGATTGATTGACTGGTAGCACCGTGTTTCCCTTTTCAAAGCACCTTCTTTGTGTTTTCATTAGTGGCTCTTACCACGTCCCCCTTAGAATCGAGGGTACGCATTTCTCCACAATCGCTTCAGCATTTATTGTTTGCAGCATTTATGCTACTGGCCCTTCTGGCTGCTGTGAGCTGATAGGTTTTTGTAATTTGGGTTTGCATGTCTTTGAAAATTCGTAAAACTCATCATTTTTCTCCACCATTTACTTTTCTGTTAAAAAAAGGAAACAATTGGGAGTACAATATAACTCTTGAAATTGTCTTCTTGGAAGGATGCCCTCTTTTGAAATTTTTGGTCGATTTTCCACCCCAGAATTCTTTTAGAGAGCAGGTGTCTTTTACCGAACTGCAGGTTCGGTAAATATTTAGTGACCTTTAGCAGTGGGTTTAAAGCTGCTGTTGTGGGAAGTGGCCTCAAGGAGGCAGCATTTCTCCATTCCCAAATCTGGGTACTAGGGCAGCAGAGCCTTTCTGGAACTCGTGTTCCTAGGCTGTAAATTACATTGGAATGTGCATGGAGAAACCCCCATAAGTTTATGTCTCATTATTTCTTCTTGGGTTAAAAAAAATTTTTAATGGGTGTAAACCTTAGAATATTGTTTGTCCTAGACGTACACAATCTGGTTCATTTGTACATTATATATGTCTATTCAAGTACAGATCCTCTTCCCATATAAAATGTTCCAGAGTGTTCCGCAGACCTCCCTTGCTATATGGTCGGTCTTTTTGAGATATGTATATAATATGTGTTTGTATACACATAGTAACACTAATCTTAATTTATCCATTCCCCCCACCTTTCCTTTTAGATGAGCATAGTTTCTTTTCGAAGTCTGTGAGTGTCTTTCTCTGTGGAAATATGTTCATTTCTGTCAGTTACTAGATAACGCCTATAAGTGATATCATAGAATATAGGTCTTTTCCTTTCCGACTTACCTCATGTTTCGTGATTATCTCCAGACTCGTTTGTGGTGCCTCAAAGAGCAATAGTTCATTTTTTTCCAGGGCTAATATTCCATTGTGTACATGGACCACTTCTTCTTTATCTATTCACCTGTTGTTGGACATTTTGATTGCTTCCCGGTCTTGGCTATTGTGAATAAGGCTGCTCTGCAGCTTTTGCGGCCTGTGTCTTCTCGATGCTTGTCTTCTCAGGGGAGAGGTCCAATGGTGCGCCTGCTGGATTGAATGGTACCTCCATTTTTACTTTTAAACACAGCTCCTTTCTGTTCTCATTATTGGCTGTTACCCCTTTACCTCTCACCTGCAGGTAGAGGGTACACAGTTCTCTAAAATCCCTTCAGCATTTATTGATTGTAGACGTTTGCTGATGGCCAGTCGACTGGTGTAAGTTGAAACTTTTTGTAGATTAGATTGCATGGGTCTAACACTCCCTGAGGTTGAGCTTTTATGCATTTTCCTTTTTTTTAAAAGAGCGTGAGTAAAACTTAACTCTTCACACTCTCTTCTTGAAACATTTGCCTGTTTTGAATTTTTTTGTCCATTCCCTACTTCAGCACAATTTTTTAGGGCAGGTGTCCTTTACAGCCCTGAGTCCTTGTGAATGTTAAGTGACCATTAGCTGTGAGTTTAAAGCTGTTCTTGCAGGAAACGGCCACAAGGTGGCAGCATTTCCCCTTTACCAAATTTGGTTACTAGGGAAACGGAGCCTTAATGGAAGTGGTGTTCTAGGTTGTAAATTAGAATGGAATGTGCCAGGAAAAAGCCCTTTAAGTTTATGTCTCATTACTTCTTGTTCATATTTGTAATTTACTTTTTATTTTTTATCCCAGCAAATAGGATTACAATGGTTTGTTTGTTCTAGGTGTGCAAGATGTGGTTCTTTCACACGTATACATGTATCTCTTCTTCCTCGCATCCTTTTCCCATGTAGGTTATGACACAATGTTGAGTAGTCTTCTCCTGGTCTTCCGTACGTCTTTGGCGGTTATATATTTCACATGGTTTGTATATCTCTGTTAACCCCAATATGGTAATGTATCCAATCCTCATTCCTTTCTATTTGGTGAACCATAAGTTTTTTAATGAATCTGTGATTGCCTTTCTCTGTGGAAATATCTTCATTGGTATCAATTTTTAAGTAACTCTTAAAAGTGATATGATAGGATATGTGTCTTTTGCTTTCTCACTTACTACAGGTGGTGTGATTACGTCTAGACTCATCTATGGTGCTGCAAATGGCATTGTTTCATTGTTTTCACTAGCGAATATTCCATCTGTACATGGAGGAGTTCTTCTTTGTCCACCCATCTGTTGGTGGACTTTTTGGTTACTTCCATATCTTGGCTATCATAATACTGTGCCATGCAGATTTGCCTGCCTGTGCCTTTCCAATTCTCTCTTCTTAGTTTACACGTCGAGGAGTGGGCCTGCTGGATCATATGGTAGCTCAATGATTACCTTTTGAAGGCACCTCCATTCTGTTCTCATTGGTGGCCCTTTCCAAGTTACGTCCCCTTTGAAGTTGAGGGTATGCATTTCTCTACAACACCTTTAGCATTTATTGTTTGTAGTTTTCTTGCTGATGGTTATTCTGACAAGTGTGAGCTGATACCTCTCTGTGGTTGAATTCGAATGTGCCTCATCATCCGTTGAAATTGAGCTTTAAGGCATGTCCTTTTTATTTTTCAAGCTGTGATTACCCCTTAGTTCTTCAAAGTGTTCTCTTTAAATATGTGTCACATTTTGAAGTGTTTTGTCCATTACCTCCCTCAAGACATTTTGAGGGCAGGTTTCATTTACAGTTCTGCAGTACTTGTTCCTATGAAATGACCATTAGCACAGGCTCTAAAGCTGCTTTTGAAGGTAACTGCCAGAGGGCGGCAGCCTTTCTATGTCCCTCACCCTGACAACTAGGGAAAAGCCCTTGCGGCCTGTGGTGTTTCTCGGTTCTAAATTAGAGTGGAGTGTGCCCGGACAAACCCACACAAGCTGATGTCTCCTTACTTTGGTTGGATTTTAAAATTTAATTTTTATTTTTATTGGAGTAATTTTCCACTGTGTACGAGGAGCACTTCTACTTTGTGCATTCCTCGGTTGATGGACATTTTCATTGCTTCCAAGTGTGGGCTATGGTAAATATTGTTGGAGTGCAGGATTGCCAGCCTGTGACGTTTTGATTCTCATTTTCTCAGGTGATAGGCCCAGCAGTGGGTGTGATTGATTGACTGGTAGCACCGTGTTTCCCTTTTCAAAGCACCTTCTTTGTGTTTTCATTAGTGGCTCTTACCACGTCCCCCTTAGAATCGAGGGTACGCATTTCTCCACAATCGCTTCAGCATTTATTGTTTGCAGCATTTATGCTAATCGCCCTTCTGGCTGCTGTGAGCTGATAGGTTTTTGTAATTTGGGTTTGCATGTCTTTGAAAATTCGTAAAACTCATCATTTTTCTCCACCATTTACTTTTCTGTTAAAAAAAGGAAACAATTGGGAGTACAATATAACTCTTGAAATTGTCTTCTTGGAAGGATGCCCTCTTTTGAAATTTTTGGTCGATTTTCCACCCCAGAATTCTTTTAGAGAGCAGGTGTCTTTTACCGAACTGCAGGTTCGGTAAATATTTAGTGACCTTTAGCAGTGGGTTTAAAGCTGCTGTTGTGGGAAGTGGCCTCAAGGAGGCAGCATTTCTCCATTCCCAAATCTGGGTACTAGGGCAGCAGAGCCTTTCTGGAACTCGTGTTCCTAGGCTGTAAATTACATTGGAATGTGCATGGAGAAACCCCCATAAGTTTATGTCTCATTATTTCTTCTTGGGTTAAAAAAAATTTTTAATGGGTGTAAACCTTAGAATATTGTTTGTCCTAGACGTACACAATCTGGTTCATTTGTACATTATATATGTCTATTCAAGTACAGATCCTCTTCCCATATAAAATGTTCCAGAGTGTTCCGCAGACCTCCCTTGCTATATGGTCGGTCTTTTTGAGATATGTATATAATATGTGTTTGTATACACATAGTAACACTAATCTTAATTTATCCATTCCCCCCACCTTTCCTTTTAGATGAGCATAGTTTCTTTTCGAAGTCTGTGAGTGTCTTTCTCTGTGGAAATATGTTCATTTCTGTCAGTTACTAGATAACGCCTATAAGTGATATCATAGAATATAGGTCTTTTCCTTTCCGACTTACCTCATGTTTCGTGATTATCTCCAGACTCGTTTGTGGTGCCTCAAAGAGCAATAGTTCATTTTTTTCCAGGGCTAATATTCCATTGTGTACATGGACCACTTCTTCTTTATCTATTCACCTGTTGTTGGACATTTTTTTTTTTAAAGGATTTTCTTATTTATTTATTTATTTATTTATTTTTGGCTGTGTTGGGTCTTCGGTTCGTGCGAGGGCTTTCTCCAGTTGCGGCAAGCGGGGGCCACTCATCATCGCGGTGCGGGGACCGCTCTTCATCGCGGTGCGCGGGCCTTTCTCTATCGCGGCCCCCCCCGTCGCGGGGCACAGGCTCCAGACGCGCAGGCTCAGCAATTGTGGCTCACGGGCCCAGCTGCTCCGCGGCATGTGGGATCTTCCCAGACCAGGGCTCGAACCCGTGTCCCCTGCATTAGCAGGCAGATTCTCAACCACTGCGCCACCAGGGAAGCCCTGTTGTTGGACATTTTGATTGCTTCCCGGTCTTGGCTATTGTGAATACAGCTGCTCTGCAGCTTTTGCGGCCTGTGTCTTCTCGATGCTTGTCTTCTCAGGGGAGAGGTCCAATGGTGCGCCTGCTGGATTGAATGGTACCTCCATTTTTACTTTTAAACACAGCTCCTTTCTGTTCTCATTATTGGCTGTTACCCCTTTACCTCTCACCTGCAGGTAGAGGGTACACAGTTCTCTAAAATCCCTTCAGCATTTATTGATTGTAGACGTTTGCTGATGGCCAGTCGACTGGTGTAAGTTGAAACTTTTTGTAGATTAGATTGCATGGGTCTAACACTCCCTGAGGTTGAGCTTTTATGCATTTTCCTTTTTTTAAAAAGAGCGTGAGTAAAACTTAACTCTTCACACTCTCTTCTTGAAACATTTGCCTGTTTTGAATTTTTTTGTCCATTCCCTACTTCAGCACAATTTTTTAGGGCAGGTGTCCTTTACAGCCCTGAGTCCTTGTGAATGTTAAGTGACCATTAGCTGTGAGTTTAAAGCTGTTCTTGCAGGAAACGGCCACAAGGTGGCAGCATTTCCCCTTTACCAAATTTGGTTACTAGGGAAACGGAGCCTTAATGGAAGTGGTGTTCTAGGTTGTAAATTAGAATGGAATGTGCCAGGAAAAAGCCCTTTAAGTTTATGTCTCATTACTTCTTGTTCATATTTGTAATTTACTTTTTATTTTTTATCCCAGCAAATAGGATTACAATGGTTTGTTTGTTCTAGGTGTGCAAGATGTGGTTCTTTCACAGGTATACATGTATCTCTTCTTCCTCGCATCCTTTTCCCATGTAGGTTATGACACAATGTTGAGTAGTCTTCTCCTGGTCTTCCGTACGTCTTTGGCGGTTATATATTTCACATGGTTTGTATATCTCTGTTAACCCCAATATGGTAATGTATCCAATCCTCATTCCTTTCTATTTGGTGAACCATAAGTTTTTTAATGAATCTGTGATTGCCTTTCTCTGTGGAAATATCTTCATTGGTATCAATTTTTAAGTAACTCTTAAAAGTGATATGATAGGATATGTGTCTTTTGCTTTCTCACTTACTACAGGTGGTGTGATTACGTCTAGACTCATCTATGGTGCTGCAAATGGCATTGTTTCATTGTTTTCACTAGCGAATATTCCATCTGTACATGGAGGAGTTCTTCTTTGTCCACCCATCTGTTGGTGGACTTTTTGGTTACTTCCATATCTTGGCTATCGTAATACTGTGCCATGCAGATTTGCCTGCCTGTGCCTTTCCAATTCTCTCTTCTTAGTTTACACGTCGAGGAGTGGGCCTGCTGGATCATATGGTAGCTCAATGATTACCTTTTGAAGGCACCTCCATTCTGTTCTCATTGGTGGCCCTTTCCAAGTTACGTCCCCTTTGAAGTTGAGGGTATGCATTTCTCTACAACACCTTTAGCATTTATTGTTTGTAGTTTTCTTGCTGATGGTTATTCTGACAAGTGTGAGCTGATACCTCTCTGTGGTTGAATTCGAATGTGCCTCATCATCCGTTGAAATTGAGCTTTAAGGCATGTCCTTTTTATTTTTCAAGCTGTGATTACCCCTTAGTTCTTCAAAGTGTTCTCTTTAAATATGTGTCACATTTTGAAGTGTTTTGTCCATTACCTCCCTCAAGACATTTTGAGGGCAGGTTTCATTTACAGTTCTGCAGTACTTGTTCCTATGAAATGACCATTAGCACAGGCTCTAAAGCTGCTTTTGAAGGTAACTGCCAGAGGGCGGCAGCCTTTCTATGTCCCTCACCCTGACAACTAGGGAAAAGCCCTTGCGGCCTGTGGTGTTTCTCGGTTCTAAATTAGAGTGGAGTGTGCCCGGACAAACCCACACAAGCTGATGTCTCCTTACTTTGGTTGGATTTTTAAATTTAATTTGTATTTTGATTGGAGTAATTTTCCACTGTGTACGAGGAGCACTTCTACTTTGTGCATTCCTCGGTTGATGGACATTTTCATTGCTTCCAAGTGTGGGCTATGGTAAATATTGTTGGAGTGCAGGATTGCCAGCCTGTGACGTTTTGATTCTCATTTTCTCAGGTGATAGGCCCAGCAGTGGGTGTGATTGATTGACTGGTAGCACCGTGTTTCCCTTTTCAAAGCACCTTCTTTGTGTTTTCATTAGTGGCTCTTACCACGTCCCCCTTAGAATCGAGGGTACGCATTTCTCCACAATCGCTTCAGCATTTATTGTTTGCAGCATTTATGCTAATCGCCCTTCTGGCTGCTGTGAGCTGATAGGTTTTTGTAATTTGGGTTTGCATGTCTTTGAAAATTCGTAAAACTCATCATTTTTCTCCACCATTTACTTTTCTGTTAAAAAAAGGAAACAATTGGGAGTACAATATAACTCTTGTAATTGTCTTCTTGGAAGGATGCCCTCTTTTGAAATTTTTGGTCGATTTTCCACCCCAGAATTCTTTTAGAGAGCAGGTGTCTTTTACCGAACTGCAGGTTCGGTAAATATTTAGTGACCTTTAGCAGTGGGTTTAAAGCTGCTGTTGTGGGAAGTGGCCTCAAGGAGGCAGCATTTCTCCATTCCCAAATCTGGGTACTAGGGCAGCAGAGCCTTTCTGGAACTCGTGTTCCTAGGCTGTAAATTACATTGGAATGTGCATGGAGAAACCCCCATAAGTTTGTGTCTCATTATTTCTTCTTGGGTTAAAAAAAATTTTTAATGGGTGTAAACCTTAGAATATTGTTTGTCCTAGACGTACACAATCTGGTTCATTTGTACATTATATATGTCTATTCAAGTACAGATCCTCTTCCCATATAAAATGTTCCAGAGTGTTCCGCAGACCTCCCTTGCTATATGGTCGGTCTTTTTGAGATATGTATATAATATGTGTTTGTATACACATAGTAACACTAATCTTAATTTATCCATTCCCCCCACCTTTCCTTTTAGATGAGCATAGTTTCTTTTCGAAGTCTGTGAGTGTCTTTCTCTGTGGAAATATGTTCATTTCTGTCAGTTACTAGATAACGCCTATAAGTGATATCATAGAATATAGGTCTTTTCCTTTCCGACTTACCTCATGTTTCGTGATTATCTCCAGACTCGTTTGTGGTGCCTCAAAGAGCAATAGTTCATTTTTTTCCAGGGCTAATATTCCATTGTGTACATGGACCACTTCTTCTTTATCTATTCACCTGTTGTTGGACATTTTTTTTTTAAAGGATTTTCTTATTTATTTATTTATTTATTTATTTTTGGCTGTGTTGGGTCTTCGGTTCGTGCGAGGGCTTTCTCCAGTTGCGGCAAGCGGGGGCCACTCATCATCGCGGTGCGGGGACCGCTCTTCATCGCGGTGCGCGGGCCTTTCTCTATCGCGGCCCCCCCCGTCGCGTGGCACAGGCTCCAGACGTGCAGGCTCAGCAATTGTGGCTCACGGGCCCAGCTGCTCCGCGGCATGTGGGATCTTCCCAGACCAGGGCTCGAACCCGTGTCCCCTGCATTAGCAGGCAGATTCTCAACCACTGCGCCACCAGGGAAGCCCTGTTGTTGGACATTTTGATTGCTTCCCGGTCTTGGCTATTGTGAATACAGCTGCTCTGCAGCTTTTGCGGCCTGTGTCTTCTCGATGCTTGTCTTCTCAGGGGAGAGGTCCAATGGTGCGCCTGCTGGATTGAATGGTACCTCCATTTTTACTTTTAAACACAGCTCCTTTCTGTTCTCATTATTGGCTGTTACCCCTTTACCTCTCACCTGCAGGTAGAGGGTACACAGTTCTCTAAAATCCCTTCAGCATTTATTGATTGTAGACGTTTGCTGATGGCCAGTCGACTGGTGTAAGTTGAAACTTTTTGTAGATTAGATTGCATGGGTCTAACACTCCCTGAGGTTGAGCTTTTATGCATTTTCCTTTTTTTTAAAAGAGCGTGAGTAAAACTTAACTCGTCACACTCTCTTCTTGAAACATTTGCCTGTTTTGAATTTTTTTGTCCATTCCCTACTTCAGCACAATTTTTTAGGGCAGGTGTCCTTTACAGCCCTGAGTCCTTGTGAATGTTAAGTGACCATTAGCTGTGAGTTTAAAGCTGTTCTTGCAGGAAACGGCCACAAGGTGGCAGCATTTCCCCTTTACCAAATTTGGTTACTAGGGAAACGGAGCCTTAATGGAAGTGGTGTTCTAGGTTGTAAATTAGAATGGAATGTGCCAGGAAAAAGCCCTTTAAGTTTATGTCTCATTACTTCTTGTTCATATTTGTAATTTACTTTTTATTTTTTATCCCAGCAAATAGGATTACAATGGTTTGTTTGTTCTAGGTGTGCAAGATGTGGTTCTTTCACACGTATACATGTATCTCTTCTTCCTCGCAACCTTTTCCCATGTAGGTTATGACACAATGTTGAGTAGTCTTCTCCTGGTCTTCCGTACGTCTTTGGCGGTTCTATATTTCACATGGTTTGTATATCTCTGTTAACCCCAATATGGTAATGTATCCAATCCTCATCCCTTTCTATTTGGTGAACCATAAGTTTTTTAATGAATCTGTGATTGCCTTTCTCTGTGGAAATACCTTCATTGGTATCAATTTTTAAGTAACTCTTAAAAGTGATATGATAGGATATGTGTCTTTTGCTTTCTCACTTACTACAGGTGGCGTGATTACGTCTAGACTCATCTATGGTGCTGCAAATGGCATTGTTTCATTTTTTTCACTAGCGAATATTCCATCTGTACATGGAGGACTTGTTCTTTGTCCACCCATCTGTTGGTGGACTTTTTGCTTACTTCCATATCTTGGCTATCGTAATACTGTGCCATGCAGATTTGCCTGCCTGTGTCTTTCCAATTCTCTCTTCTTAGGTTACACGTCGAGGAGTGGGCCTGCTGGATCATATGGTAGCTCAATGTTTACCTTTTGAAGTCACCTCCATTCTGTTCTCATTGGTGGCCCTTTCCAAGTTACGTCCCCTTTGAAGTTGAGGGTATGCATTTCTCCACAACACCTTCAGCATTTATTGTTTGTAGTTTTCTTGCTGATGGTTATTCTGACAAGTGTGAGCTGATACCTCTCTGTGGTTGAATTCGAATGTGCCTCATCATCCGTTGAAATTGAGCTTTAAGGCATGTCCTTTTTATTTTTCGAGCTGTGATTACCCCTTAGTTCTTCAAAGTGTTCTCTTTAAGTATGTGTCACATTTTGAAGTGTTTTGGTCATTACCTCCCTCAAGACATTTTGAGGGCAGGTTTCATTTACAGTTCTGCAGTACTTGTTCCTATGAAATGACCATTAGCACAGGCTCTAAAGCTGCTTTTGAAGGTAACTGCCAGAGGGCGGCAGCCTTTCTATGTCCCTCACCCTGACAACTAGGGAAAAGCCCTTGCGGCCTGTGGTGTTTCTCGGTTCTAAATTAGAGTGGAGTGTGCCCGGACAAACCCACACAAGCTGATGTCTCCTTACTTTGGTTGGATTTTTAAATTTAATTTGTATTTTTATTGGAGTAATTTTCCACTGTGTACGAGGAGCACTTCTACTTTGTGCATTCCTCGGTCGATGGACATTTTCATTGCTTCCAAGTGTGGGCTATGGTAAATATTGTTGGAGTGCAGGATTCCCAGCCTGTGACGTTTTGATTCTCATTTTCTCAGGTGATAGGCCCAGCAGTGGGTGTGATTGATTGACTGGTAGCACCGTGTTTCCCTTTTCAAAGCACCTTCTTTGTGTTTTCATTAGTGGCTCTTACCACGTCCCCCTTAGAATCGAGGGTACGCATTTCTCCACAATCGCTTCAGCATTTATTGTTTGCAGCATTTATGCTAATGGCCCTTCTGGCTGCTGTGAGCTGATAGGTTTTTGTAATTTGGGTTTGCATGTCTTTGAAAATTCGTAAAACTCATCATTTTTATCCACCATTTACTTTTCTGTTAAAAAAAGGAAACAATTGGGAGTACAATATAACTCGTGAAATTGTCTTCTTGGAAGGTTGCCTTCTTTTGAAATTTTTGGTCGATTTTCCACCCCAGAATTCTTTTAGAGAGCAGGTGTCTTTTACCGAACTGCAAGTTCGGTAAATATTTAGTGACCTTTAGCAGTGGGTTTAAAGCTGCTGTTGTGGGAAGTGGCCTCAAGGAGGCAGCATTTCTCCATTCCCAAATCTGGGTACTAGGGCAGCAGAGCCTTTCTGGAACTCATGTTGCTAGGCTGTAAATTACATTGGAATGTGCATGGAGAAACCCCCATAAGTTTATGGCTCATTATTTCTTCTTGGGTTAAAAAAAATTTTTAATGGGTGTAAACCTTAAAATATGGTTTGTCCTAGATGTACACAATCTGGTTCATTTGTACATTATATATGTCTATTCAAGTACAGATCCTCTTCCCATATAAAATGTTCCAGAGTGTTCCGCAGACCTCCCTTGCTATATGGTCGGTCTTTTTGAGATATGTATATAATATGTGTTTGTATACACATAGTAACACTAATCTTAATTTATCCATTCCCCCCACCTTTCCTTTTAGATGAGCATAGTTTCTTTTCGAAGTCTGTGAGTGTCCTTCTCTGTGGAAATATGTTCATTTCTGTCAGTTACTAGATAACGCCTATAAGTGATATCATAGAATATAGGTCTTTTCCTTTCCGACTTACCTCATGTTTCGTGATTATCTCCAGACTCGTTTGTGGTGCCTCAGAGAGCAATAGTTCATTTTTTTCCAGGGCTAATATTCCATTGTGTACATGGACCACTTCTTCTTTATCTATTCACCTGTTGTTGGACATTTTGATTGCTTCCCGGTCTTGGCTATTGTGAATAAGGCTGCTCTGCAGCTTTTGCGGCCTGTGTCTTCTCGATGCTTGTCTTCTCAGGGGAGAGGTCCAATGGTGCGCCTGCTGGATTGAATGGTACCTCCATTTTTACTTTTAAACACAGCTCCTTTCTGTTCTCATTATTGGCTGTTACCCCTTTACCTCTCACCTGCAGGTAGAGGGTACACAGTTCTCTAAAATCCCTTCAGCATTTATTGATTGTAGACGTTTGCTGATGGCCAGTCGACTGGTGTAAGTTGAAACTTTTTGTAGATTAGATTGCATGGGTCTAACACTCCCTGAGGTTGAGCTTTTATGCATTTTCCTTTTTTTAAAAAGAGCGTGAGTAAAACTTAACTCTTCACACTCTCTTCTTGAAACATTTGCCTGTTTTGAATTTTTTTGTCCATTCCCTACTTCAGCACAATTTTTTAGGGCAGGTGTCCTTTACAGCCCTGAGTCCTTGTGAATGTTAAGTGACCATTAGCTGTGAGTTTAAAGCTGTTCTTGCAGGAAACGGCCACAAGGTGGCAGCATTTCCCCTTTACCAAATTTGGTTACTAGGGAAACGGAGCCTTAATGGAAGTGGTGTTCTAGGTTGTAAATTAGAATGGAATGTGCCAGGAAAAAGCCCTTTAAGTTTATGTCTCATTACTTCTTGTTCATATTTGTAATTTACTTTTTATTTTTTATCCCAGCAAATAGGATTACAATGGTTTGTTTGTTCTAGGTGTGCAAGATGTGGTTCTTTCACACGTATACATGTATCTCTTCTTCCTCGCATCCTTTTCCCATGTAGGTTATGACACAATGTTGAGTAGTCTTCTCCTGGTCTTCCGTACGTCTTTGGCGGTTATATATTTCACATGGTTTGTATATCTCTGTTAACCCCAATATGGTAATGTATCCAATCCTCATTCCTTTCTATTTGGTGAACCATAAGTTTTTTAATGAATCTGTGATTGCCTTTCTCTGTGGAAATATCTTCATTGGTATCAATTTTTAAGTAACTCTTAAAAGTGATATGATAGGATATGTGTCTTTTGCTTTCTCACTTACTACAGGTGGTGTGATTACGTCTAGACTCATCTATGGTGCTGCAAATGGCATTGTTTCATTGTTTTCACTAGCGAATATTCCATCTGTACATGGAGGAGTTCTTCTTTGTCCACCCATCTGTTGGTGGACTTTTTGGTTACTTCCATATCTTGGCTATCGTAATACTGTGCCATGCAGATTTGCCTGCCTGTGCCTTTCCAATTCTCTCTTCTTAGTTTACACGTCGAGGAGTGGGCCTGCTGGATCATATGGTAGCTCAATGATTACCTTTTGAAGGCACCTCCATTCTGTTCTCATTGGTGGCCCTTTCCAAGTTACGTCCCCTTTGAAGTTGAGGGTATGCATTTCTCTACAACACCTTTAGCATTTATTGTTTGTAGTTTTCTTGCTGATGGTTATTCTGACAAGTGTGAGCTGATACCTCTCTGTGGTTGAATTCGAATGTGCCTCATCATCCGTTGAAATTGAGCTTTAAGGCATGTCCTTTTTATTTTTCAAGCTGTGATTACCCCTTAGTTCTTCAAAGTGTTCTCTTTAAATATGTGTCACATTTTGAAGTGTTTTGTCCATTACCTCCCTCAAGACATTTTGAGGGCAGGTTTCATTTACAGTTCTGCAGTACTTGTTCCTATGAAATGACCATTAGCACAGGCTCTAAAGCTGCTTTTGAAGGTAACTGCCAGAGGGCGGCAGCCTTTCTATGTCCCTCACCCTGACAACTAGGGAAAAGCCCTTGCGGCCTGTGGTGTTTCTCGGTTCTAAATTAGAGTGGAGTGTGCCCGGACAAACCCACACAAGCTGATGTCTCCTTACTTTGGTTGGATTTTAAATTTTAATTTTTATTTTTATTGGAGTAATTTTCCACTGTGTACGAGGAGCACTTCTACTTTGTGCATTCCTCGGTTGATGGACATTTTCATTGCTTCCAAGTGTGGGCTATGGTAAATATTGTTGGAGTGCAGGATTGCCAGCCTGTGACGTTTTGATTCTCATTTTCTCAGGTGATAGGCCCAGCAGTGGGTGTGATTGATTGACTGGTAGCACCGTGTTTCCCTTTTCAAAGCACCTTCTTTGTGTTTTCATTAGTGGCTCTTACCACGTCCCCCTTAGAATCGAGGGTACGCATTTCTCCACAATCGCTTCAGCATTTATTGTTTGCAGCATTTATGCTACTGGCCCTTCTGGCTGCTGTGAGCTGATAGGTTTTTGTAATTTGGGTTTGCATGTCTTTGAAAATTCGTAAAACTCATCATTTTTCTCCACCATTTACTTTTCTGTTAAAAAAAGGAAACAATTGGGAGTACAATATAACTCTTGAAATTGTCTTCTTGGAAGGATGCCCTCTTTTGAAATTTTTGGTCGATTTTCCACCCCAGAATTCTTTTAGAGAGCAGGTGTCTTTTACCGAACTGCAGGTTCGGTAAATATTTAGTGACCTTTAGCAGTGGGTTTAAAGCTGCTGTTGTGGGAAGTGGCCTCAAGGAGGCAGCATTTCTCCATTCCCAAATCTGGGTACTAGGGCAGCAGAGCCTTTCTGGAACTCGTGTTCCTAGGCTGTAAATTACATTGGAATGTGCATGGAGAAACCCCCATAAGTTTATGTCTCATTATTTCTTCTTGGGTTAAAAAAATTTTTTAATGGGTGTAAACCTTAGAATATTGTTTGTCCTAGACGTACACAATCTGGTTCATTTGTACATTATATATGTCTATTCAAGTACAGATCCTCTTCCCATATAAAATGTTCCAGAGTGTTCCGCAGACCTCCCTTGCTATATGGTCGGTCTTTTTGAGATATGTATATAATATGTGTTTGTATACACATAGTAACACTAATCTTAATTTATCCATTCCCCCCACCTTTCCTTTTAGATGAGCATAGTTTCTTTTCGAAGTCTGTGAGTGTCTTTCTCTGTGGAAATATGTTCATTTCTGTCAGTTACTAGATAACGCCTATAAGTGATATCATAGAATATAGGTCTTTTCCTTTCCGACTTACCTCATGTTTCGTGATTATCTCCAGACTCGTTTGTGGTGCCTCAAAGAGCAATAGTTCATTTTTTTCCAGGGCTAATATTCCATTGTGTACATGGACCACTTCTTCTTTATCTATTCACCTGTTGTTGGACATTTTTTTTTTTAAAGGATTTTCTTATTTATTTATTTATTTATTTAATTTTGGCTGTGTTGGGTCTTCGGTTCGTGCGAGGGCTTTCTCCAGTTGCGGCAAGCGGGGGCCACTCATCATCGCGGTGCGGGGACCGCTCTTCATCGCGGTGCGCGGGCCTTTCTCTATCGCGGCCCCCCCCGTCGCGGGGCACAGGCTCCAGACGCGCAGGCTCAGCAATTGTGGCTCACGGGCCCAGCTGCTCCGCGGCATGTGGGATCTTCCCAGACCAGGGCTCGAACCCGTGTCCCCTGCATTAGCAGGCAGATTCTCAACCACTGCGCCACCAGGGAAGCCCTGTTGTTGGACATTTTGATTGCTTCCCGGTCTTGGCTATTGTGAATACAGCTGCTCTGCAGCTTTTGCGGCCTGTGTCTTCTCGATGCTTGTCTTCTCAGGGGAGAGGTCCAATGGTGCGCCTGCTGGATTGAATGGTACCTCCATTTTTACTTTTAAACACAGCTCCTTTCTGTTCTCATTATTGGCTGTTACCCCTTTACCTCTCACCTGCAGGTAGAGGGTACACAGTTCTCTAAAATCCCTTCAGCATTTATTGATTGTAGACGTTTGCTGATGGCCAGTCGACTGGTGTAAGTTGAAACTTTTTGTAGATTAGATTGCATGGGTCTAACACACCGTGAGGTTGAGCTTTTAGGCATTTTCCTTTTTTTTAAAAGAGCGTGAGTAAAACTTAACTCGTCACACTCTCTTCTTGAAACATTTGCCTGTTTTGAATTTTTTTGTCCATTCCCTACTTCAGCACAATTTTTTAGGGCAGGTGTCCTTTACAGCCCTGAGTCCTTGTGAATGTTAAGTGACCATTAGCTGTGAGTTTAAAGCTGTTCTTGCAGGAAACGGCCACAAGGTGGCAGCATTTCCCCTTTACCAAATTTGGTTACTAGGGAAACGGAGCCTTAATGGAAGTGGTGTTCTAGGTTGTAAATTAGAATGGAATGTGCCAGGAAAAAGCCCTTTAAGTTTATGTCTCATTACTTCTTGTTCATATTTGTAATTTACTTTTTATTTTTTATCCCAGCAAATAGGATTACAATGGTTTGTTTGTTCTAGGTGTGCAAGATGTGGTTCTTTCACACGTATACATGTATCTCTTCTTCCTCGCAACCTTTTCCCATGTAGGTTATGACACAATGTTGAGTAGTCTTCTCCTGGTCTTCCGTACGTCTTTGGCGGTTCTATATTTCACATGGTTTGTATATCTCTGTTAACCCCAATATGGTAATGTATCCAATCCTCATCCCTTTCTATTTGGTGAACCATAAGTTTTTTAATGAATCTGTGATTGCCTTTCTCTGTGGAAATATCTTCATTGGTATCAATTTTTAAGTAACTCTTAAAAGTGATATGATAGGATATGTGTCTTTTGCTTTCTCACTTACTACAGGTGGCGTGATTACGTCTAGACTCATCTATGGTGCTGCAAATGGCATTGTTTCATTTTTTTCACTAGCGAATATTCCATCTGTACATGGAGGACTTGTTCTTTGTCCACCCATCTGTTGGTGGACTTTTTGCTTACTTCCATATCTTGGCTATCGTAATACTGTGCCATGCAGATTTGCCTGCCTGTGTCTTTCCAATTCTCTCTTCTTAGGTTACACGTCGAGGAGTGGGCCTGCTGGATCATATGGTAGCTCAATGTTTACCTTTTGAAGGCACCTCCATTCTGTTCTCATTGGTGGCCCTTTCCAAGTTACGTCCCCTTTGAAGTTGAGGGTATGCATTTCTCCACAACACCTTCAGCATTTATTGTTTGTAGTTTTCTTGCTGATGGTTATTCTGACAAGTGTGAGCTGATACCTCTCTGTGGTTGAATTCGAATGTGCCTCATCATCCGTTGAAATTGAGCTTTAAGGCATGTCCTTTTTATTTTTCGAGCTGTGATTACCCCTTAGTTCTTCAAAGTGTTCTCTTTAAGTATGTGTCACATTTTGAAGTGTTTTGGTCATTACCTCCCTCAAGACATTTTGAGGGCAGGTTTCATTTACAGTTCTGCAGTACTTGTTCCTATGAAATGACCATTAGCACAGGCTCTAAAGCTGCTTTTGAAGGTAACTGCCAGAGGGCGGCAGCCTTTCTATGTCCCTCACCCTGACAACTAGGGAAAAGCCCTTGCGGCCTGTGGTGTTTCTCGGTTCTAAATTAGAGTGGAGTGTGCCCGGACAAACCCACACAAGCTGATGTCTCCTTACTTTGGTTGGATTTTTAAATTTAATTTGTATTTTTATTGGAGTAATTTTCCACTGTGTACGAGGAGCACTTCTACTTTGTGCATTCCTCGGTCGATGGACATTTTCATTGCTTCCAAGTGTGGGCTATGGTAAATATTGTTGGAGTGCAGGATTGCCAGCCTGTGACGTTTTGATTCTCATTTTCTCAGGTGATAGGCCCAGCAGTGGGTGTGATTGATTGACTGGTAGCACCGTGTTTCCCTTTTCAAAGCACCTTCTTTGTGTTTTCATTAGTGGCTCTTACCACGTCCCCCTTAGAATCGAGGGTACGCATTTCTCCACAATCGCTTCAGCATTTATTGTTTGCAGCATTTATGCTAATGGCCCTTCTGGCTGCTGTGAGCTGATAGGTTTTTGTAATTTGGGTTTGCATGTCTTTGAAAATTCGTAAAACTCATCATTTTTCTCCACCATTTACTTTTCTGTTAAAAAAAGGAAACAATTGGGAGTACAATATAACTCTTGAAATTGTCTTCTTGGAAGGTTGCCTTCTTTTGAAATTTTTGGTCGATTTTCCACCCCAGAATTCTTTTAGAGAGCAGGTGTCTTTTACCGAACTGCAAGTTCGGTAAATATTTAGTGACCTTTAGCAGTGGGTTTAAAGCTGCTGTTGTGGGAAGTGGCCTCAAGGAGGCAGCATTTCTCCATTCCCAAATCTGGGTACTAGGGCAGCAGAGCCTTTCTGGAACTCGTGTTGCTAGGCTGTAAATTACATTGGAATGTGCATGGAGAAACCCCCATAAGTTTATGGCTCATTATTTCTTCTTGGGTTAAAAAAAATTTTTAATGGGTGTAAACCTTAGAATATGGTTTGTCCTAGATGTACACAATCTGGTTCATTTGTACATTATATATGTCTATTCAAGTACAGATCCTCTTCCCATATAAAATGTTCCAGAGTGTTCCGCAGACCTCCCTTGCTATATGGTCGGTCTTTTTGAGATATGTATATAATATGTGTTTGTATACACATAGTAACACTAATCTTAATTTATCCATTCCCCCCACCTTTCCTTTTAGATGAGCATAGTTTCTTTTCGAAGTCTGTGAGTGTCTTTCTCTGTGGAAATATGTTCATTTCTGTCAGTTACTAGATAACGCCTATAAGTGATATCATAGAATATAGGTCTTTTCCTTTCCGACTTACCTCATGTTTCGTGATTATCTCCAGACTCGTTTGTGGTGCCTCAAAGAGCAATAGTTCATTTTTTTCCAGGGCTAATATTCCATTGTGTACATGGACCACTTCTTCTTTATCTATTCACCTGTTGTTGGACATTTTTTTTTTTAAAGGATTTTCTTATTTATTTATTTATTTATTTAATTTTGGCTGTGTTGGGTCTTCGGTTCGTGCGAGGGCTTTCTCCAGTTGCGGCAAGCGGGGGCCACTCATCATCGCGGTGCGGGGACCGCTCTTCATCGCGGTGCGCGGGCCTTTCTCTATCGCGGCCCCCCCCGTCGCGGGGCACAGGCTCCAGACGCGCAGGCTCAGCAATTGTGGCTCACGGGCCCAGCTGCTCCGCGGCATGTGGGATCTTCCCAGACCAGGGCTCGAACCCGTGTCCCCTGCATTAGCAGGCAGATTCTCAACCACTGCGCCACCAGGGAAGCCCTGTTGTTGGACATTTTGATTGCTTCCCGGTCTTGGCTATTGTGAATACAGCTGCTCTGCAGCTTTTGCGGCCTGTGTCTTCTCGATGCTTGTCTTCTCAGGGGAGAGGTCCAATGGTGCGCCTGCTGGATTGAATGGTACCTCCATTTTTACTTTTAAACACAGCTCCTTTCTGTTCTCATTATTGGCTGTTACCCCTTTACCTCTCACCTGCAGGTAGAGGGTACACAGTTCTCTAAAATCCCTTCAGCATTTATTGATTGTAGACGTTTGCTGATGGCCAGTCGACTGGTGTAAGTTGAAACTTTTTGTAGATTAGATTGCATGGGTCTAACACTCCGTGAGGTTGAGCTTTTATGCATTTTCCTTTTTTTTAAAAGAGCGTGAGTAAAACTTAACTCGTCACACTCTCTTCTTGAAACATTTGCCTGTTTTGAATTTTTTTGTCCATTCCCTACTTCAGCACAATTTTTTAGGGCAGGTGTCCTTTACAGCCCTGAGTCCTTGTGAATGTTAAGTGACCATTAGCTGTGAGTTTAAAGCTGTTCTTGCAGGAAACGGCCACAAGGTGGCAGCATTTCCCCTTTACCAAATTTGGTTACTAGGGAAACGGAGCCTTAATGGAAGTGGTGTTCTAGGTTGTAAATTAGAATGGAATGTGCCAGGAAAAAGCCCTTTAAGTTTATGTCTCATTACTTCTTGTTCATATTTGTAATTTACTTTTTATTTTTTATCCCAGCAAATAGGATTACAATGGTTTGTTTGTTCTAGGTGTGCAAGATGTGGTTCTTTCACACGTATACATGTATCTCTTCTTCCTCGCAACCTTTTCCCATGTAGGTTATGACACAATGTTGAGTAGTCTTCTCCTGGTCTTCCGTACGTCTTTGGCGGTTCTATATTTCACATGGTTTGTATATCTCTGTTAACCCCAATATGATAATGTATCCAATCCTCATCCCTTTCTATTTGGTGAACCATAAGTTTTTTAATGAATCTGTGATTGCCTTTCTCTGTGGAAATATCTTCATTGGTATCAATTTTTAAGTAACTCTTAAAAGTGATATGATAGGATATGTGTCTTTTGCTTTCTCACTTACTACAGGTGGCGTGATTACGTCTAGACTCATCTATGGTGCTGCAAATGGCATTGTTTCATTTTTTTCACTAGCGAATATTCCATCTGTACATGGAGGACTTGTTCTTTGTCCACCCATCTGTTGGTGGACTTTTTGCTTACTTCCATATCTTGGCTATCGTAATACTGTGCCATGCAGATTTGCCTGCCTGTGTCTTTCCAATTCTCTCTTCTTAGGTTACACGTCGAGGAGTGGGCCTGCTGGATCATATGGTAGCTCAATGTTTACCTTTTGAAGGCACCTCCATTCTGTTCTCATTGGTGGCCCTTTCCAAGTTACGTCCCCTTTGAAGTTGAGGGTATGCATTTCTCCACAACACCTTCAGCATTTATTGTTTGTAGTTTTCTTGCTGATGGTTATTCTGACAAGTGTGAGCTGATACCTCTCTGTGGTTGAATTCGAATGTGCCTCATCATCCGTTGAAATTGAGCTTTAAGGCATGTCCTTTTTATTTTTCGAGCTGTGATTACCCCTTAGTTCTTCAAAGTGTTCTCTTTAAGTATGTGTCACATTTTGAAGTGTTTTGGTCATTACCTCCCTCAAGACATTTTGAGGGCAGGTTTCATTTACAGTTCTGCAGTACTTGTTCCTATGAAATGACCATTAGCACAGGCTCTAAAGCTGCTTTTGAAGGTAACTGCCAGAGGGCGGCAGCCTTTCTATGTCCCTCACCCTGACAACTAGGGAAAAGCCCTTGCGGCCTGTGGTGTTTCTCGGTTCTAAATTAGAGTGGAGTGTGCCCGGACAAACCCACACAAGCTGATGTCTCCTTACTTTGGTTGGATTTTTAAATTTAATTTGTATTTTTATTGGAGTAATTTTCCACTGTGTACGAGGAGCACTTCTACTTTGTGCATTCCTCGGTCGATGGACATTTTCATTGCTTCCAAGTGTGGGCTATGGTAAATATTGTTGGAGTGCAGGATTCCCAGCCTGTGACGTTTTGATTCTCATTTTCTCAGGTGATAGGCCCAGCAGTGGGTGTGATTGATTGACTGGTAGCACCGTGTTTCCCTTTTCAAAGCACCTTCTTTGTGTTTTCATTAGTGGCTCTTACCACGTCCCCCTTAGAATCAAGGGTACGCATTTCTCCACAATCGCTTCAGCATTTATTGTTTGCAGCATTTATGCTAATGGCCCTTCTGGCTGCTGTGAGCTGATAGGTTTTTGTAATTTGGGTTTGCATGTCTTTGAAAATTCGTAAAACTCATCATTTTTCTCCACCATTTACTTTTCTGTTAAAAAAAGGAAACATTTGGGAGTACAATATAACTCTTGAAATTGTCTTCTTGGAAGGTTGCCTTCTTTTGAAATTTTTGGTCGATTTTCCACCCCAGAATTCTTTTAGAGAGCAGGTGTCTTTTACCGAACTGCAAGTTCGGTAAATATTTAGTGACCTTTAGCAGTGGGTTTAAAGCTGCTGTTGTGGGAAGTGGCCTCAAGGAGGCAGCATTTCTCCATTCCCAAATCTGGGTACTAGGGCAGCAGAGCCTTTCTGGAACTCGTGTTGCTAGGCTGTAAATTACATTGGAATGTGCATGGAGAAACCCCCATAAGTTTATGGCTCATTATTTCTTCTTGGGTTAAAAAAAATTTTTAATGGGTGTAAACCTTAGAATATGGTTTGTCCTAGATGTACACAATCTGGTTCATTTGTACATTATATATGTCTATTCAAGTACAGATCCTCTTCCCATATAAAATGTTCCAGAGTGTTCCGCAGACCTCCCTTGCTATATGGTCGGTCTTTTTGAGATATGTATATAATATGTGTTTGTATACACATAGTAACACTAATCTTAATTTATCCATTCCCCCCACCTTTCCTTTTAGATGAGCATAGTTTCTTTTCGAAGTCTGTGAGTGTCTTTCTCTGTGGAAATATGTTCATTTCTGTCAGTTACTAGATAACGCCTATAAGTGATATCATAGAATATAGGTCTTTTCCTTTCCGACTTACCTCATGTTTCGTGATTATCTCCAGACTCGTTTGTGGTGCCTCAAAGAGCAATAGTTCATTTTTTTCCAGGGCTAATATTCCATTGTGTACATGGACCACTTCTTCTTTATCTATTCACCTGTTGTTGGACATTTTGATTGCTTCCCGGTCTTGGCTATTGTGAATAAGGCTGCTCTGCAGCTTTTGCGGCCTGTGTCTTCTCGATGATTGTCTTCTCAGGGGAGAGGTCCAATGGTGCGCCTGCTGGATTGAATGGTACCTCCATTTTTACTTTTAAACACAGCTCCTTTCTGTTCTCATTATTGGCTGTTACCCCTTTACCTCTCACCTGCAGGTAGAGGGTACACAGTTCTCTAAAATCCCTTCAGCATTTATTGATTGTAGACGTTTGCTGATGGCCAGTCGACTGGTGTAAGTTGAAACTTTTTGTAGATTAGATTGCATGGGTCTAACACTCCCTGAGGTTGAGCTTTTATGCATTTTCCTTTTTTTTAAAAGAGCGTGAGTAAAACTTAACTCTTCACACTCTCTTCTTGAAACATTTGCCTGTTTTGAATTTTTTTGTCCATTCCCTACTTCAGCACAATTTTTTAGGGCAGGTGTCCTTTACAGCCCTGAGTCCTTGTGAATGTTAAGTGACCATTAGCTGTGAGTTTAAAGCTGTTCTTGCAGGAAACGGCCACAAGGTGGCAGCATTTCCCCTTTACCAAATTTGGTTACTAGGGAAACGGAGCCTTAATGGAAGTGGTGTTCTAGGTTGTAAATTAGAATGGAATGTGCCAGGAAAAAGCCCTTTAAGTTTATGTCTCATTACTTCTTGTTCATATTTGTAATTTACTTTTTATTTTTTATCCCAGCAAATAGGATTACAATGGTTTGTTTGTTCTAGGTGTGCAAGATGTGGTTCTTTCACACGTATACATGTATCTCTTCTTCCTCGCAACCTTTTCCCATGTAGGTTATGACACAATGTTGAGTAGTCTTCTCCTGGTCTTCCGTACGTCTCTGGCGGTTCTATATTTCACATGGTTTGTATATCTCTGTTAACCCCAATATGGTAATGTATCCAATCCTCATCCCTTTCTATTTGGTGAACCATAAGTTTTTTAATGAATCTGTGATTGCCTTTCTCTGTGGAAATATCTTCATTGGTATCAATTTTTAAGTAACTCTTAAAAGTGATATGATAGGATATGTGTCTTTTGCTTTCTCACTTACTACAGGTGGCGTGATTACGTCTAGACTCATCTATGGTGCTGCAAATGGCATTGTTTCATTTTTTTCACTAGCGAATATTCCATCTGTACATGGAGGACTTGTTCTTTGTCCACCCATCTGTTGGTGGACTTTTTGCTTACTTCCATATCTTGGCTATCGTAATACTGTGCCATGCAGATTTGCCTGCCTGTGTCTTTCCAATTCTCTCTCCTTAGGTTACACGTCGAGGAGTGGGCCTGCTGGATCATATGGTAGCTCAATGTTTACCTTTTGAAGGCACCTCCATTCTGTTCTCATTGGTGGCCCTTTCCAAGTTACGTCCCCTTTGAAGTTGAGGGTATGCATTTCTCCACAACACCTTCAGCATTTATTGTTTGTAGTTTTCTTGCTGATGGTTATTCTGACAAGTGTGAGCTGATACCTCTCTGTGGTTGAATTCGAATGTGCCTCATCATCCGTTGAAATTGAGCTTTAAGGCATGTCCTTTTTATTTTTCAAGCTGTGATTACCCCTTAGTTCTTCAAAGTGTTCTCTTTAAGTATGTGTCACATTTTGAAGTGTTTTGGTCATTACCTCCCTCAAGACATTTTGAGGGCAGGTTTCATTTACAGTTCTGCAGTACTTGTTCCTATGAAATGACCATTAGCACAGGCTCTAAAGCTGCTTTTGAAGGTAACTGCCAGAGGGCGGCAGCCTTTCTATGTCCCTCACCCTGACAACTAGGGAAAAGCCCTTGCGGCCTGTGGTGTTTCTCGGTTCTAAATTAGAGTGGAGTGTGCCCGGACAAACCCACACAAGCTGATGTCTCCTTACTTTGGTTGGATTTTTAAATTTAATTTGTATTTTGATTGGAGTAATTTTCCACTGTGTACGAGGAGCACTTCTACTTTGTGCATTCCTCGGTCGATGGACATTTTCATTGCTTCCAAGTGTGGGCTATGGTAAATATTGTTGGAGTGCAGGATTGCCAGCCTGTGACGTTTTGATTCTCATTTTCTCAGGTGATAGGCCCAGCAGTGGGTGTGATTGATTGACTGGTAGCACCGTGTTTCCCTTTTCAAAGCACCTTCTTTGTGTTTTCATTAGTGGCTCTTACCACGTCCCCCTTAGAATCGAGGGTACGCATTTCTCCACAATCGCTTCAGCATTTATTGTTTGCAGCATTTATGCTAATGGCCCTTCTGGCTGCTGTGAGCTGATAGGTTTTTGTAATTTGGGTTTGCATGTCTTTGAAAATTCGTAAAACTCATCATTTTTCTCCACCATTTACTTTTCTGTTAAAAAAAGGAAACAATTGGGAGTACAATATAACTCTTGAAATTGTCTTCTTGGAAGGTTGCCTTCTTTTGAAATTTTTGGTCGATTTTCCACCCCAGAATTCTTTTAGAGAGCAGGTGTCTTTTACCGAACTGCAAGTTCGGTAAATATTTAGTGACCTTTAGCAGTGGGTTTAAAGCTGCTGTTGTGGGAAGTGGCCTCAAGGAGGCAGCATTTCTCCATTCCCAAATCTGGGTACTAGGGCAGCAGAGCCTTTCTGGAACTCGTGTTGCTAGGCTGTAAATTACATTGGAATGTGCATGGAGAAACCCCCATAAGTTTATGGCTCATTATTTCTTCTTGGGTTAAAAAAAATTTTTAATGGGTGTAAACCTTAGAATATGGTTTGTCCTAGATGTACACAATCTGGTTCATTTGTACATTATATATGTCTATTCAAGTACAGATCCTCTTCCCATATAAAATGTTCCAGAGTGTTCCGCAGACCTCCCTTGCTATATGGTCGGTCTTTTTGAGATATGTATATAATATGTGTTTGTATACACATAGTAACACTAATCTTAATTTATCCATTCCCCCCACCTTTCCTTTTAGATGAGCATAGTTTCTTTTCGAAGTCTGTGAGTGTCTTTCTCTGTGGAAATATGTTCATTTCTGTCAGTTACTAGATAACGCCTATAAGTGATATCATAGAATATAGGTCTTTTCCTTTCCGACTTACCTCATGTTTCGTGATTATCTCCAGACTCGTTTGTGGTGCCTCAAAGAGCAATAGTTCATTTTTTTCCAGGGCTAATATTGCATTGTGTACATGGACCACTTCTTCTTTATCTATTCATCTGTTGTTGGACATTTTGATTGCTTCCCGGTCTTGGCTATTGTGAATAAGGCTGCTCTGCAGCTTTTGCGGCCTGTGTCTTCTCGATGCTTGTCTTCTCAGGGGAGAGGTCCAATGGTGCGCCTGCTGGATTGAATGGTACCTCCATTTTTACTTTTAAACACAGCTCCTTTCTGTTCTCATTATTGGCTGTTACCCCTTTACCTCTCACCTGCAGGTAGAGGGTACACAGTTCTCTAAAATCCCTTCAGCATTTATTGATTGTAGACGTTTGCTGATGGCCAGTCGACTGGTGTAAGTTGAAACTTTTTGTAGATTAGATTGCATGGGTCTAACAGTCCCTGAGGTTGAGCTTTTATGCATTTTCCTTTTTTTTAAAAGAGTGTGAGTAAAACTTAACTCTTCACACTCTCTTCTTGAAACATTTGCCTGTTTTGAATTTTTTTGTCCATTCCCTACTTCAGCACAATTGTTTAGGGCAGGTGTCCTTTACAGCCCTGAGTCCTTGTGAATGTTAAGTGACCATTAGCTGTGAGTTTAAAGCTGTTCTTGCAGGAAACGGCCACAAGGTGGCAGCATTTCCCCTTTACCAAATTTGGTTACTAGGGAAACGGAGCCTTAATGGAAGTGGTGTTCTAGGTTGTAAATTAGAATGGAATGTGCCAGGAAAAAGCCCTTTAAGTTTATGTCTCATTACTTCTTGTTCATATTTGTAATTTACTTTTTATTTTTTATCCCAGCAAATAGGATTACAATGGTTTGTTTGTTCTAGGTGTGCAAGATGTGGTTCTTTCACACGTATACATGTATCTCTTCTTCCTCGCAACCTTTTCCCATGTAGGTTATGACACAATGTTGAGTAGTCTTCTCCTGGTCTTCCGTACGTCTCTGGCGGTTCTATATTTCACATGGTTTGTATATCTCTGTTAACCCCAATATGGTAATGTATCCAATCCTCATCCCTTTCTATTTGGTGAACCATAAGTTTTTTAATGAATCTGTGATTGCCTTTCTCTGTGGAAATATCTTCATTGGTATCAATTTTTAAGTAACTCTTAAAAGTGATATGATAGGATATGTGTCTTTTGCTTTCTCACTTACTACAGGTGGCGTGATTACGTCTAGACTCATCTATGGTGCTGCAAATGGCATTGTTTCATTTTTTTCACTAGCGAATATTCCATCTGTACATGGAGGACTTGTTCTTTGTCCACCCATCTGTTGGTGGACTTTTTGCTTACTTCCATATCTTGGCTATCGTAATACTGTGCCATGCAGATTTGCCTGCCTGTGTCTTTCCAATTCTCTCTCCTTAGGTTACACGTCGAGGAGTGGGCCTGCTGGATCATATGGTAGCTCAATGTTTACCTTTTGAAGGCACCTCCATTCTGTTCTCATTGGTGGCCCTTTCCAAGTTACGTCCCCTTTGAAGTTGAGGGTATGCATTTCTCCACAACACCTTCAGCATTTATTGTTTGTAGTTTTCTTGCTGATGGTTATTCTGACAAGTGTGAGCTGATACCTCTCTGTGGTTGAATTCGAATGTGCCTCATCATCCGTTGAAATTGAGCTTTAAGGCATGTCCTTTTTATTTTTCAAGCTGTGATTACCCCTTAGTTCTTCAAAGTGTTCTCTTTAAGTATGTGTCACATTTTGAAGTGTTTTGGTCATTACCTCCCTCAAGACATTTTGAGGGCAGGTTTCATTTACAGTTCTGCAGTACTTGTTCCTATGAAATGACCATTAGCACAGGCTCTAAAGCTGCTTTTGAAGGTAACTGCCAGAGGGCGGCAGCCTTTCTATGTCCCTCACCCTGACAACTAGGGAAAAGCCCTTGCGGCCTGTGGTGTTTCTCGGTTCTAAATTAGAGTGGAGTGTGCCCGGACAAACCCACACAAGCTGATGTCTCCTTACTTTGGTTGGATTTTTAAATTTAATTTGTATTTTTATTGGAGTAATTTTCCACTGTGTACGAGGAGCACTTCTACTTTGTGCATTCCTCGGTCGATGGACATTTTCATTGCTTCCAAGTGTGGGCTATGGTAAATATTGTTGGAGTGCAGGATTCCCAGCCTGTGACGTTTTGATTCTCATTTTCTCAGGTGATAGGCCCAGCAGTGGGTGTGATTGATTGACTGGTAGCACCGTGTTTCCCTTTTCAAAGCACCTTCTTTGTGTTTTCATTAGTGGCTCTTACCACGTCCCCCTTAGAATCGAGGGTACGCATTTCTCCACAATCGCTTCAGCATTTATTGTTTGCAGCATTTATGCTAATGGCCCTTCTGGCTGCTGTGAGCTGAAAGGATTTTGTAATTTGGGTTTGCATGTCTTTGAAAATTCGTAAAACTCATCATTTTTCTCCACCATTTACTTTTCTGTTAAAAAAAGGAAACAATTGGGAGTACAATATAACTCTTGAAATTGTCTTCTTGGAAGGTTGCCCTCTGTTGAAATTTTTGGTCGATTTTCCACCCCAGAATTTTTTTAGAGAGCAGGTGTCTTTTACCGAACTGCAAGTTCGGTAAATATTTAGTGACCTTTAGCAATGGGTTTAAAGCTGCTGTTGTGGGAAGTGGCCTCAAGGAGGCAGCATTTCTCCATTCCCAAATCTGGGTACTAGGGCAGCAGAGCCTTTCTGGAACTCGTGTTCCTAGGCTGTAAATTACATTGGAATGTGCATGGAGAAACCCCAATAAGTTTATGTCTCATTATTTCTTCTTGGGTTAAAAAAAATTTTTAATGGGTGTAAACCTTAGAATATGGTTTGTCTTAGATGTACACAATCTGGTTCATTTGTACATTATATATGTCTATTCAAGTACAGATCCTCTTCCCATATAAAATGTTACAGAGTGTTCCGCAGACGTCCCTTGCTATATGGTCGGTCTTTTTGAGATATGTATATAATATGTGTTTGTATACACATAGTAACACTAATCTTAATTTATCCATTCCCCCCACCTTTCCTTTTAGATGAGCATAGTTTCTTTTCGAAGTCTGTGAGTGCCTTTCTCTGTGGAAATATGTTCATTTCTGTCAGTTACTAGATAACGCCTATAAGTGATATCATAGAATATAGGTCTTTTCCTTTCCGACTTACCTCATGTTTCGTGATTATCTCCAGACTCGTTTGTGGTGTCTCAAAGAGCAATAGTTCATTTTTTTTCAGGGCTAATATTCCATTGTGTACATGGACCACTTCTTCTTTATCTATTCACCTGTTGTTGGACATTTTGATTGCTTCCCGGTCTTGGCTATTGTGAATAAGGCTGCTCTGCAGCTTTTGCGGCCTGTGTCTTCTCGATGCTTGTCTTCTCAGGGGAGAGGTCCAATGGTACGCCTGCTGGATTCAATGGTACCACCATTTTTACTTTTAAACACAGCTCCTTTCTGTTCTCATTATTGGCTGTTACCCCTTTACCTCTCACCTGCAGGTAGAGGGTACACAGTTCTCTAAAATCCCTTCAGCATTTATTGATTGTAGACGTTTGCTGATGGCCAGTCGACTGGTGTAAGTTGAAACTTTTTGTAGATTAGATTGCATGGGTCTAACACTCCCTGAGGTTGAGCTTTTATGCATTTTCCTTTTTTTAAAAAGAGCGTGAGTAAAGCTTAACTCTTCACACGCTCTTCTTGAAACATTTGCCTGTTTTGAATTTTTTTGTCCATTCCCTACTTCAGCACAATTTTTTAGGGCAGGTGTCCTTTACAGCCCTGAGTCCTTGTGAATGTTAAGTGACCACTAGCTGTGAGTTTAAAGCTGTTCTTGCAGGAAACGGCCACAAGGTGGCAGCATTTCCCCTTTACCAAATTTGGTTACTAGGGAAACGGAGCCTTAATGGAAGTGGTGTTCTAGGTTGTAAATTAGAATGGAATGTGCCAGGAAAAAGCCCTTTAAGTTTATGTCTCATTACTTCTTGTTCATATTTGTAATTTACTTTTTATTTTTTATCCCAGCAAATAGGATTACAATGGTTTGTTTGTTCTAGGTGTGCAAGATGTGGTTCTTTCACACGTATACATGTATCTCTTCTTCCTCGCATCCTTTTCCCATGTAGGTTATGACACAATGTTGAGTAGTCTTCTCCTGGTCTTCCGTACGTCTTTGGCGGTTATATATTTCACATGGTTTGTATATCTCTGTTAACCCCAATATGGTAATGTATCCAATCCTCATCCCTTTCTATTTGGTGAACCATAAGTTTTTTAATGAATCTGTGATTGCCTTTCTCTGTGGAAATATCTTCATTGGTATCAATTTTTAAGTAACTCTTAAAAGTGATATGATAGGATATGTGTCTTTTGCTTTCTCACTTACTACAGGTGGCGTGATTACGTCTAGACTCATCTATGGTGCTGCAAATGGCATTGTTTCATTTTTTTCACTAGCGAATATTCCATCTGTACATGGAGGACTTGTTCTTTGTCCACCCATCTGTTGGTGGACTTTTTGGTTACTTCCATATCTTGGCTATCGTAATACTGTGCCATGCAGATTTGCCTGCCTGTGTCTTTCCAATTCTCTCTCCTTAGGTTACACGTCGAGGAGTGGGCCTGCTGGATCATATGGTAGCTCAATGTTTACCTTTTGAAGGCACCTCCATTCTGTTCTCATTGGTGGCCCTTTCCAAGTTACGTCCCCTTTGAAGTTGAGGGTATGCATTTCTCCACAACACCTTCAGCATTTATTGTTTGTAGTTTTCTTGCTGATGGTTATTCTGACAAGTGTGAGCTGATACCTCTCTGTGGTTGAATTCGAATGTGCCTCATCATCCGTTGAAATTGAGCTTTAAGGCATGTCCTTTTTATTTTTCAAGCTGTGATTACCCCTTAGTTCTTCAAAGTGTTCTCTTTAAGTATGTGTCACATTTTGAAGTGTTTTGGTCATTACCTCCCTCAAGACATTTTGAGGGCAGGTTTCATTTACAGTTCTGCAGTACTTGTTCCTATGAAATGACCATTAGCACAGGCTCTAAAGCTGCTTTTGAAGGTAACTGCCAGAGGGCGGCAGCCTTTCTATGTCCCTCACCCTGACAACTAGGGAAAAGCCCTTGCGGCCTGTGGTGTTTCTCGGTTCTAAATTAGAGTGGAGTGTGCCCGGACAAACCCACACAAGCTGATGTCTCCTTACTTTGGTTGGATTTTAAAATTTAATTTTTATTTTTATTGGAGTAATTTTCCACTGTGTACGAGGAGCACTTCTACTTTGTGCATTCCTCGGTTGATGGACATTTTCATTGCTTCCAAGTGTGGGCTATGGTAAATATTGTTGGAGTGCAGGATTGCCAGCCTGTGACGTTTTGATTCTCATTTTCTCAGGTGATAGGCCCAGCAGTGGGTGTGATTGATTGACTGGTAGCACCGTGTTTCCCTTTTCAAAGCACCTTCTTTGTGTTTTCAT
Source organism: Balaenoptera acutorostrata (assembly GCF_949987535.1). Lineage (NCBI taxonomy): Eukaryota > Metazoa > Chordata > Mammalia > Artiodactyla > Balaenopteridae > Balaenoptera > Balaenoptera acutorostrata. The sequence goes on along the minus strand of NC_080071.1, from coordinate 117,377,779 downwards.
TAGTGGCTCTTACCACGTCCCCCTTAGAATCGAGGGTACGCATTTCTCCACAATCGCTTCAGCATTTATTGTTTGCAGCATTTATGCTACTGGCCCTTCTGGCTGCTGTGAGCTGATAGGTTTTTGTAATTTGGGTTTGCATGTCTTTGAAAATTCGTAAAACTCATCATTTTTATCCACCATTTACTTTTCTGTTAAAAAAAGGAAACAATTGGGAGTACAATATAACTCGTGAAATTGTCTTCTTGGAAGGTTGCCTTCTTTTGAAATTTTTGGTCGATTTTCCACCCCAGAATTCTTTTAGAGAGCAGGTGTCTTTTACCGAACTGCAAGTTCGGTAAATATTTAGTGACCTTTAGCAGTGGGTTTAAAGCTGCTGTTGTGGGAAGTGGCCTCAAGGAGGCAGCATTTCTCCATTCCCAAATCTGGGTACTAGGGCAGCAGAGCCTTTCTGGAACTCGTGTTGCTAGGCTGTAAATTACATTGGAATGTGCATGGAGAAACCCCCATAAGTTTATGGCTCATTATTTCTTCTTGGGTTAAAAAAAATTTTTAATGGGTGTAAACCTTAAAATATGGTTTGTCCTAGATGTACACAATCTGGTTCATTTGTACATTATATATGTCTATTCAAGTACAGATCCTCTTCCCATATAAAATGTTCCAGAGTGTTCCGCAGACCTCCCTTGCTATATGGTCGGTCTTTTTGAGATATGTATATAATATGTGTTTGTATACACATAGTAACACTAATCTTAATTTATCCATTCCCCCCACCTTTCCTTTTAGATGAGCATAGTTTCTTTTCGAAGTCTGTGAGTGTCCTTCTCTGTGGAAATATGTTCATTTCTGTCAGTTACTAGATAACGCCTATAAGTGATATCATAGAATATAGGTCTTTTCCTTTCCGACTTACCTCATGTTTCGTGATTATCTCCAGACTCGTTTGTGGTGCCTCAGAGAGCAATAGTTCATTTTTTTCCAGGGCTAATATTCCATTGTGTACATGGACCACTTCTTCTTTATCTATTCACCTGTTGTTGGACATTTTGATTGCTTCCCGGTCTTGGCTATTGTGAATAAGGCTGCTCTGCAGCTTTTGCGGCCTGTGTCTTCTCGATGCTTGTCTTCTCAGGGGAGAGGTCCAATGGTGCGCCTGCTGGATTGAATGGTACCTCCATTTTTACTTTTAAACACAGCTCCTTTCTGTTCTCATTATTGGCTGTTACCCCTTTACCTCTCACCTGCAGGTAGAGGGTACACAGTTCTCTAAAATCCCTTCAGCATTTATTGATTGTAGACGTTTGCTGATGGCCAGTCGACTGGTGTAAGTTGAAACTTTTTGTAGATTAGATTGCATGGGTCTAACACTCCCTGAGGTTGAGCTTTTATGCATTTTCCTTTTTTTAAAAAGAGCGTGAGTAAAACTTAACTCTTCACACTCTCTTCTTGAAACATTTGCCTGTTTTGAATTTTTTTGTCCATTCCCTACTTCAGCACAATTTTTTAGGGCAGGTGTCCTTTACAGCCCTGAGTCCTTGTGAATGTTAAGTGACCATTAGCTGTGAGTTTAAAGCTGTTCTTGCAGGAAACGGCCACAAGGTGGCAGCATTTCCCCTTTACCAAATTTGGTTACTAGGGAAACGGAGCCTTAATGGAAGTGGTGTTCTAGGTTGTAAATTAGAATGGAATGTGCCAGGAAAAAGCCCTTTAAGTTTATGTCTCATTACTTCTTGTTCATATTTGTAATTTACTTTTTATTTTTTATCCCAGCAAATAGGATTACAATGGTTTGTTTGTTCTAGGTGTGCAAGATGTGGTTCTTTCACAGGTATACATGTATCTCTTCTTCCTCGCATCCTTTTCCCATGTAGGTTATGACACAATGTTGAGTAGTCTTCTCCTGGTCTTCCGTACGTCTTTGGCGGTTATATATTTCACATGGTTTGTATATCTCTGTTAACCCCAATATGGTAATGTATCCAATCCTCATTCCTTTCTATTTGGTGAACCATAAGTTTTTTAATGAATCTGTGATTGCCTTTCTCTGTGGAAATATCTTCATTGGTATCAATTTTTAAGTAACTCTTAAAAGTGATATGATAGGATATGTGTCTTTTGCTTTCTCACTTACTACAGGTGGTGTGATTACGTCTAGACTCATCTATGGTGCTGCAAATGGCATTGTTTCATTGTTTTCACTAGCGAATATTCCATCTGTACATGGAGGAGTTCTTCTTTGTCCACCCATCTGTTGGTGGACTTTTTGGTTACTTCCATATCTTGGCTATCGTAATACTGTGCCATGCAGATTTGCCTGCCTGTGCCTTTCCAATTCTCTCTTCTTAGTTTACACGTCGAGGAGTGGGCCTGCTGGATCATATGGTAGCTCAATGATTACCTTTTGAAGGCACCTCCATTCTGTTCTCATTGGTGGCCCTTTCCAAGTTACGTCCCCTTTGAAGTTGAGGGTATGCATTTCTCTACAACACCTTTAGCATTTATTGTTTGTAGTTTTCTTGCTGATGGTTATTCTGACAAGTGTGAGCTGATACCTCTCTGTGGTTGAATTCGAATGTGCCTCATCATCCGTTGAAATTGAGCTTTAAGGCATGTCCTTTTTATTTTTCAAGCTGTGATTACCCCTTAGTTCTTCAAAGTGTTCTCTTTAAATATGTGTCACATTTTGAAGTGTTTTGTCCATTACCTCCCTCAAGACATTTTGAGGGCAGGTTTCATTTACAGTTCTGCAGTACTTGTTCCTATGAAATGACCATTAGCACAGGCTCTAAAGCTGCTTTTGAAGGTAACTGCCAGAGGGCGGCAGCCTTTCTATGTCCCTCACCCTGACAACTAGGGAAAAGCCCTTGCGGCCTGTGGTGTTTCTCGGTTCTAAATTAGAGTGGAGTGTGCCCGGACAAACCCACACAAGCTGATGTCTCCTTACTTTGGTTGGATTTTTAAATTTAATTTGTATTTTGATTGGAGTAATTTTCCACTGTGTACGAGGAGCACTTCTACTTTGTGCATTCCTCGGTTGATGGACATTTTCATTGCTTCCAAGTGTGGGCTATGGTAAATATTGTTGGAGTGCAGGATTGCCAGCCTGTGACGTTTTGATTCTCATTTTCTCAGGTGATAGGCCCAGCAGTGGGTGTGATTGATTGACTGGTAGCACCGTGTTTCCCTTTTCAAAGCACCTTCTTTGTGTTTTCATTAGTGGCTCTTACCACGTCCCCCTTAGAATCGAGGGTACGCATTTCTCCACAATCGCTTCAGCATTTATTGTTTGCAGCATTTATGCTAATCGCCCTTCTGGCTGCTGTGAGCTGATAGGTTTTTGTAATTTGGGTTTGCATGTCTTTGAAAATTCGTAAAACTCATCATTTTTCTCCACCATTTACTTTTCTGTTAAAAAAAGGAAACAATTGGGAGTACAATATAACTCTTGTAATTGTCTTCTTGGAAGGATGCCCTCTTTTGAAATTTTTGGTCGATTTTCCACCCCAGAATTCTTTTAGAGAGCAGGTGTCTTTTACCGAACTGCAGGTTCGGTAAATATTTAGTGACCTTTAGCAGTGGGTTTAAAGCTGCTGTTGTGGGAAGTGGCCTCAAGGAGGCAGCATTTCTCCATTCCCAAATCTGGGTACTAGGGCAGCAGAGCCTTTCTGGAACTCGTGTTCCTAGGCTGTAAATTACATTGGAATGTGCATGGAGAAACCCCCATAAGTTTGTGTCTCATTATTTCTTCTTGGGTTAAAAAAAATTTTTAATGGGTGTAAACCTTAGAATATTGTTTGTCCTAGACGTACACAATCTGGTTCATTTGTACATTATATATGTCTATTCAAGTACAGATCCTCTTCCCATATAAAATGTTCCAGAGTGTTCCGCAGACCTCCCTTGCTATATGGTCGGTCTTTTTGAGATATGTATATAATATGTGTTTGTATACACATAGTAACACTAATCTTAATTTATCCATTCCCCCCACCTTTCCTTTTAGATGAGCATAGTTTCTTTTCGAAGTCTGTGAGTGTCTTTCTCTGTGGAAATATGTTCATTTCTGTCAGTTACTAGATAACGCCTATAAGTGATATCATAGAATATAGGTCTTTTCCTTTCCGACTTACCTCATGTTTCGTGATTATCTCCAGACTCGTTTGTGGTGCCTCAAAGAGCAATAGTTCATTTTTTTCCAGGGCTAATATTCCATTGTGTACATGGACCACTTCTTCTTTATCTATTCACCTGTTGTTGGACATTTTTTTTTTAAAGGATTTTCTTATTTATTTATTTATTTATTTATTTTTGGCTGTGTTGGGTCTTCGGTTCGTGCGAGGGCTTTCTCCAGTTGCGGCAAGCGGGGGCCACTCATCATCGCGGTGCGGGGACCGCTCTTCATCGCGGTGCGCGGGCCTTTCTCTATCGCGGCCCCCCCCGTCGCGTGGCACAGGCTCCAGACGTGCAGGCTCAGCAATTGTGGCTCACGGGCCCAGCTGCTCCGCGGCATGTGGGATCTTCCCAGACCAGGGCTCGAACCCGTGTCCCCTGCATTAGCAGGCAGATTCTCAACCACTGCGCCACCAGGGAAGCCCTGTTGTTGGACATTTTGATTGCTTCCCGGTCTTGGCTATTGTGAATACAGCTGCTCTGCAGCTTTTGCGGCCTGTGTCTTCTCGATGCTTGTCTTCTCAGGGGAGAGGTCCAATGGTGCGCCTGCTGGATTGAATGGTACCTCCATTTTTACTTTTAAACACAGCTCCTTTCTGTTCTCATTATTGGCTGTTACCCCTTTACCTCTCACCTGCAGGTAGAGGGTACACAGTTCTCTAAAATCCCTTCAGCATTTATTGATTGTAGACGTTTGCTGATGGCCAGTCGACTGGTGTAAGTTGAAACTTTTTGTAGATTAGATTGCATGGGTCTAACACTCCCTGAGGTTGAGCTTTTATGCATTTTCCTTTTTTTTAAAAGAGCGTGAGTAAAACTTAACTCGTCACACTCTCTTCTTGAAACATTTGCCTGTTTTGAATTTTTTTGTCCATTCCCTACTTCAGCACAATTTTTTAGGGCAGGTGTCCTTTACAGCCCTGAGTCCTTGTGAATGTTAAGTGACCATTAGCTGTGAGTTTAAAGCTGTTCTTGCAGGAAACGGCCACAAGGTGGCAGCATTTCCCCTTTACCAAATTTGGTTACTAGGGAAACGGAGCCTTAATGGAAGTGGTGTTCTAGGTTGTAAATTAGAATGGAATGTGCCAGGAAAAAGCCCTTTAAGTTTATGTCTCATTACTTCTTGTTCATATTTGTAATTTACTTTTTATTTTTTATCCCAGCAAATAGGATTACAATGGTTTGTTTGTTCTAGGTGTGCAAGATGTGGTTCTTTCACACGTATACATGTATCTCTTCTTCCTCGCAACCTTTTCCCATGTAGGTTATGACACAATGTTGAGTAGTCTTCTCCTGGTCTTCCGTACGTCTTTGGCGGTTCTATATTTCACATGGTTTGTATATCTCTGTTAACCCCAATATGGTAATGTATCCAATCCTCATCCCTTTCTATTTGGTGAACCATAAGTTTTTTAATGAATCTGTGATTGCCTTTCTCTGTGGAAATACCTTCATTGGTATCAATTTTTAAGTAACTCTTAAAAGTGATATGATAGGATATGTGTCTTTTGCTTTCTCACTTACTACAGGTGGCGTGATTACGTCTAGACTCATCTATGGTGCTGCAAATGGCATTGTTTCATTTTTTTCACTAGCGAATATTCCATCTGTACATGGAGGACTTGTTCTTTGTCCACCCATCTGTTGGTGGACTTTTTGCTTACTTCCATATCTTGGCTATCGTAATACTGTGCCATGCAGATTTGCCTGCCTGTGTCTTTCCAATTCTCTCTTCTTAGGTTACACGTCGAGGAGTGGGCCTGCTGGATCATATGGTAGCTCAATGTTTACCTTTTGAAGTCACCTCCATTCTGTTCTCATTGGTGGCCCTTTCCAAGTTACGTCCCCTTTGAAGTTGAGGGTATGCATTTCTCCACAACACCTTCAGCATTTATTGTTTGTAGTTTTCTTGCTGATGGTTATTCTGACAAGTGTGAGCTGATACCTCTCTGTGGTTGAATTCGAATGTGCCTCATCATCCGTTGAAATTGAGCTTTAAGGCATGTCCTTTTTATTTTTCGAGCTGTGATTACCCCTTAGTTCTTCAAAGTGTTCTCTTTAAGTATGTGTCACATTTTGAAGTGTTTTGGTCATTACCTCCCTCAAGACATTTTGAGGGCAGGTTTCATTTACAGTTCTGCAGTACTTGTTCCTATGAAATGACCATTAGCACAGGCTCTAAAGCTGCTTTTGAAGGTAACTGCCAGAGGGCGGCAGCCTTTCTATGTCCCTCACCCTGACAACTAGGGAAAAGCCCTTGCGGCCTGTGGTGTTTCTCGGTTCTAAATTAGAGTGGAGTGTGCCCGGACAAACCCACACAAGCTGATGTCTCCTTACTTTGGTTGGATTTTTAAATTTAATTTGTATTTTTATTGGAGTAATTTTCCACTGTGTACGAGGAGCACTTCTACTTTGTGCATTCCTCGGTCGATGGACATTTTCATTGCTTCCAAGTGTGGGCTATGGTAAATATTGTTGGAGTGCAGGATTCCCAGCCTGTGACGTTTTGATTCTCATTTTCTCAGGTGATAGGCCCAGCAGTGGGTGTGATTGATTGACTGGTAGCACCGTGTTTCCCTTTTCAAAGCACCTTCTTTGTGTTTTCATTAGTGGCTCTTACCACGTCCCCCTTAGAATCGAGGGTACGCATTTCTCCACAATCGCTTCAGCATTTATTGTTTGCAGCATTTATGCTAATGGCCCTTCTGGCTGCTGTGAGCTGATAGGTTTTTGTAATTTGGGTTTGCATGTCTTTGAAAATTCGTAAAACTCATCATTTTTATCCACCATTTACTTTTCTGTTAAAAAAAGGAAACAATTGGGAGTACAATATAACTCGTGAAATTGTCTTCTTGGAAGGTTGCCTTCTTTTGAAATTTTTGGTCGATTTTCCACCCCAGAATTCTTTTAGAGAGCAGGTGTCTTTTACCGAACTGCAAGTTCGGTAAATATTTAGTGACCTTTAGCAGTGGGTTTAAAGCTGCTGTTGTGGGAAGTGGCCTCAAGGAGGCAGCATTTCTCCATTCCCAAATCTGGGTACTAGGGCAGCAGAGCCTTTCTGGAACTCGTGTTGCTAGGCTGTAAATTACATTGGAATGTGCATGGAGAAACCCCCATAAGTTTATGGCTCATTATTTCTTCTTGGGTTAAAAAAAATTTTTAATGGGTGTAAACCTTAAAATATGGTTTGTCCTAGATGTACACAATCTGGTTCATTTGTACATTATATATGTCTATTCAAGTACAGATCCTCTTCCCATATAAAATGTTCCAGAGTGTTCCGCAGACCTCCCTTGCTATATGGTCGGTCTTTTTGAGATATGTATATAATATGTGTTTGTATACACATAGTAACACTAATCTTAATTTATCCATTCCCCCCACCTTTCCTTTTAGATGAGCATAGTTTCTTTTCGAAGTCTGTGAGTGTCCTTCTCTGTGGAAATATGTTCATTTCTGTCAGTTACTAGATAACGCCTATAAGTGATATCATAGAATATAGGTCTTTTCCTTTCCGACTTACCTCATGTTTCGTGATTATCTCCAGACTCGTTTGTGGTGCCTCAGAGAGCAATAGTTCATTTTTTTCCAGGGCTAATATTCCATTGTGTACATGGACCACTTCTTCTTTATCTATTCACCTGTTGTTGGACATTTTGATTGCTTCCCGGTCTTGGCTATTGTGAATAAGGCTGCTCTGCAGCTTTTGCGGCCTGTGTCTTCTCGATGCTTGTCTTCTCAGGGGAGAGGTCCAATGGTGTGCCTGCTGGATTGAATGGTACCTCCATTTTTACTTTTAAACACAGCTCCTTTCTGTTCTCATTATTGGCTGTTACCCCTTTACCTCTCACCTGCAGGTAGAGGGTACACAGTTCTCTAAAATCCCTTCAGCATTTATTGATTGTAGACGTTTGCTGATGGCCAGTCGACTGGTGTAAGTTGAAACTTTTTGTAGATTAGATTGCATGGGTCTAACACTCCCTGAGGTTGAGCTTTTATGCATTTTCCTTTTTTTAAAAAGAGCGTGAGTAAAACTTAACTCTTCACACTCTCTTCTTGAAACATTTGCCTGTTTTGAATTTTTTTGTCCATTCCCTACTTCAGCACAATTTTTTAGGGCAGGTGTCCTTTACAGCCCTGAGTCCTTGTGAATGTTAAGTGACCATTAGCTGTGAGTTTAAAGCTGTTCTTGCAGGAAACGGCCACAAGGTGGCAGCATTTCCCCTTTACCAAATTTGGTTACTAGGGAAACGGAGCCTTAATGGAAGTGGTGTTCTAGGTTGTAAATTAGAATGGAATGTGCCAGGAAAAAGCCCTTTAAGTTTATGTCTCATTACTTCTTGTTCATATTTGTAATTTACTTTTTATTTTTTTTCCCAGCAAATAGGATTACAATGGTTTGTTTGTTCTAGGTGTGCAAGATGTGGTTCTTTCACACGTATACATGTATCTCTTCTTCCTCGCATCCTTTTCCCATGTAGGTTATGACACAATGTTGAGTAGTCTTCTCCTGGTCTTCCGTACGTCTTTGGCGGTTATATATTTCACATGGTTTGTATATCTCTGTTAACCCCAATATGGTAATGTATCCAATCCTCATTCCTTTCTATTTGGTGAACCATAAGTTTTTTAATGAATCTGTGATTGCCTTTCTCTGTGGAAATATCTTCATTGGTATCAATTTTTAAGTAACTCTTAAAAGTGATATGATAGGATATGTGTCTTTTGCTTTCTCACTTACTACAGGTGGTGTGATTACGTCTAGACTCATCTATGGTGCTGCAAATGGCATTGTTTCATTGTTTTCACTAGCGAATATTCCATCTGTACATGGAGGAGTTCTTCTTTGTCCACCCATCTGTTGGTGGACTTTTTGGTTACTTCCATATCTTGGCTATCGTAATACTGTGCCATGCAGATTTGCCTGCCTGTGCCTTTCCAATTCTCTCTTCTTAGTTTACACGTCGAGGAGTGGGCCTGCTGGATCATATGGTAGCTCAATGATTACCTTTTGAAGGCACCTCCATTCTGTTCTCATTGGTGGCCCTTTCCAAGTTACGTCCCCTTTGAAGTTGAGGGTATGCATTTCTCTACAACACCTTTAGCATTTATTGTTTGTAGTTTTCTTGCTGATGGTTATTCTGACAAGTGTGAGCTGATACCTCTCTGTGGTTGAATTCGAATGTGCCTCATCATCCGTTGAAATTGAGCTTTAAGGCATGTCCTTTTTATTTTTCAAGCTGTGATTACCCCTTAGTTCTTCAAAGTGTTCTCTTTAAATATGTGTCACATTTTGAAGTGTTTTGTCCATTACCTCCCTCAAGACATTTTGAGGGCAGGTTTCATTTACAGTTCTGCAGTACTTGTTCCTATGAAATGACCATTAGCACAGGCTCTAAAGCTGCTTTTGAAGGTAACTGCCAGAGGGCGGCAGCCTTTCTATGTCCCTCACCCTGACAACTAGGGAAAAGCCCTTGCGGCCTGTGGTGTTTCTCGGTTCTAAATTAGAGTGGAGTGTGCCCGGACAAACCCACACAAGCTGATGTCTCCTTACTTTGGTTGGATTTTAAATTTTAATTTTTATTTTTATTGGAGTAATTTTCCACTGTGTACGAGGAGCACTTCTACTTTGTGCATTCCTCGGTTGATGGACATTTTCATTGCTTCCAAGTGTGGGCTATGGTAAATATTGTTGGAGTGCAGGATTGCCAGCCTGTGACGTTTTGATTCTCATTTTCTCAGGTGATAGGCCCAGCAGTGGGTGTGATTGATTGACTGGTAGCACCGTGTTTCCCTTTTCAAAGCACCTTCTTTGTGTTTTCATTAGTGGCTCTTACCACGTCCCCCTTAGAATCGAGGGTACGCATTTCTCCACAATCGCTTCAGCATTTATTGTTTGCAGCATTTATGCTACTGGCCCTTCTGGCTGCTGTGAGCTGATAGGTTTTTGTAATTTGGGTTTGCATGTCTTTGAAAATTCGTAAAACTCATCATTTTTCTCCACCATTTACTTTTCTGTTAAAAAAAGGAAACAATTGGGAGTACAATATAACTCTTGAAATTGTCTTCTTGGAAGGATGCCCTCTTTTGAAATTTTTGGTCGATTTTCCACCCCAGAATTCTTTTAGAGAGCAGGTGTCTTTTACCGAACTGCAGGTTCGGTAAATATTTAGTGACCTTTAGCAGTGGGTTTAAAGCTGCTGTTGTGGGAAGTGGCCTCAAGGAGGCAGCATTTCTCCATTCCCAAATCTGGGTACTAGGGCAGCAGAGCCTTTCTGGAACTCGTGTTCCTAGGCTGTAAATTACATTGGAATGTGCATGGAGAAACCCCCATAAGTTTATGTCTCATTATTTCTTCTTGGGTTAAAAAAAATTTTTAATGGGTGTAAACCTTAGAATATTGTTTGTCCTAGACGTACACAATCTGGTTCATTTGTACATTATATATGTCTATTCAAGTACAGATCCTCTTCCCATATAAAATGTTCCAGAGTGTTCCGCAGACCTCCCTTGCTATATGGTCGGTCTTTTTGAGATATGTATATAATATGTGTTTGTATACACATAGTAACACTAATCTTAATTTATCCATTCCCCCCACCTTTCCTTTTAGATGAGCATAGTTTCTTTTCGAAGTCTGTGAGTGTCTTTCTCTGTGGAAATATGTTCATTTCTGTCAGTTACTAGATAACGCCTATAAGTGATATCATAGAATATAGGTCTTTTCCTTTCCGACTTACCTCATGTTTCGTGATTATCTCCAGACTCGTTTGTGGTGCCTCAAAGAGCAATAGTTCATTTTTTTCCAGGGCTAATATTCCATTGTGTACATGGACCACTTCTTCTTTATCTATTCACCTGTTGTTGGACATTTTTTTTTTTAAAGGATTTTCTTATTTATTTATTTATTTATTTATTTTTGGCTGTGTTGGGTCTTCGGTTCGTGCGAGGGCTTTCTCCAGTTGCGGCAAGTGGGGGCCACTCATCATCGCGGTGCGGGGACCGCTCTTCATCGCGGTGCGCGGGCCTTTCTCTATCGCGGCCCCCCCCGTCGCGGGGCACAGGCTCCAGACGCGCAGGCTCAGCAATTGTGGCTCACGGGCCCAGCTGCTCCGCGGCATGTGGGATCTTCCCAGACCAGGGCTCGAACCCGTGTCCCCTGCATTAGCAGGCAGATTCTCAACCACTGCGCCACCAGGGAAGCCCTGTTGTTGGACATTTTGATTGCTTCCCGGTCTTGGCTATTGTGAATACAGCTGCTCTGCAGCTTTTGCGGCCTGTGTCTTCTCGATGCTTGTCTTCTCAGGGGAGAGGTCCAATGGTGCGCCTGCTGGATTGAATGGTACCTCCATTTTTACTTTTAAACACAGCTCCTTTCTGTTCTCATTATTGGCTGTTACCCCTTTACCTCTCACCTGCAGGTAGAGGGTACACAGTTCTCTAAAATCCCTTCAGCATTTATTGATTGTAGACGTTTGCTGATGGCCAGTCGACTGGTGTAAGTTGAAACTTTTTGTAGATTAGATTGCATGGGTCTAACACTCCCTGAGGTTGAGCTTTTATGCATTTTCCTTTTTTTTAAAAGAGCGTGAGTAAAACTTAACTCGTCACACTCTCTTCTTGAAACATTTGCCTGTTTTGAATTTTTTTGTCCATTCCCTACTTCAGCACAATTTTTTAGGGCAGGTGTCCTTTACAGCCCTGAGTCCTTGTGAATGTTAAGTGACCATTAGCTGTGAGTTTAAAGCTGTTCTTGCAGGAAACGGCCACAAGGTGGCAGCATTTCCCCTTTACCAAATTTGGTTACTAGGGAAACGGAGCCTTAATGGAAGTGGTGTTCTAGGTTGTAAATTAGAATGGAATGTGCCAGGAAAAAGCCCTTTAAGTTTATGTCTCATTACTTCTTGTTCATATTTGTAATTTACTTTTTATTTTTTATCCCAGCAAATAGGATTACAATGGTTTGTTTGTTCTAGGTGTGCAAGATGTGGTTCTTTCACACGTATACATGTATCTCTTCTTCCTCGCAACCTTTTCCCATGTAGGTTATGACACAATGTTGAGTAGTCTTCTCCTGGTCTTCCGTACGTCTTTGGCGGTTCTATATTTCACATGGTTTGTATATCTCTGTTAACCCCAATATGGTAATGTATCCAATCCTCATCCCTTTCTATTTGGTGAACCATAAGTTTTTTAATGAATCTGTGATTGCCTTTCTCTGTGGAAATACCTTCATTGGTATCAATTTTTAAGTAACTCTTAAAAGTGATATGATAGGATATGTGTCTTTTGCTTTCTCACTTACTACAGGTGGCGTGATTACGTCTAGACTCATCTATGGTGCTGCAAATGGCATTGTTTCATTTTTTTCACTAGCGAATATTCCATCTGTACATGGAGGACTTGTTCTTTGTCCACCCATCTGTTGGTGGACTTTTTGCTTACTTCCATATCTTGGCTATCGTAATACTGTGCCATGCAGATTTGCCTGCCTGTGTCTTTCCAATTCTCTCTTCTTAGGTTACACGTTGAGGAGTGGGCCTGCTGGATCATATGGTAGCTCAATGTTTACCTTTTGAAGGCACCTCCATTCTGTTCTCATTGGTGGCCCTTTCCAAGTTACGTCCCCTTTGAAGTTGAGGGTATGCATTTCTCCACAACACCTTCAGCATTTATTGTTTGTAGTTTTCTTGCTGATGGTTATTCTGACAAGTGTGAGCTGATACCTCTCTGTGGTTGAATTCGAATGTGCCTCATCATCCGTTGAAATTGAGCTTTAAGGCATGTCCTTTTTATTTTTCGAGCTGTGATTACCCCTTAGTTCTTCAAAGTGTTCTCTTTAAGTATGTGTCACATTTTGAAGTGTTTTGGTCATTACCTCCCTCAAGACATTTTGAGGGCAGGTTTCATTTACAGTTCTGCAGTACTTGTTCCTATGAAATGACCATTAGCACAGGCTCTAAAGCTGCTTTTGAAGGTAACTGCCAGAGGGCGGCAGCCTTTCTATGTCCCTCACCCTGACAACTAGGGAAAAGCCCTTGCGGCCTGTGGTGTTTCTCGGTTCTAAATTAGAGTGGAGTGTGCCCGGACAAACCCACACAAGCTGATGTCTCCTTACTTTGGTTGGATTTTTAAATTTAATTTGTATTTTTATTGGAGTAATTTTCCACTGTGTACGAGGAGCACTTCTACTTTGTGCATTCCTCGGTCGATGGACATTTTCATTGCTTCCAAGTGTGGGCTATGGTAAATATTGTTGGAGTGCAGGATTCCCAGCCTGTGACGTTTTGATTCTCATTTTCTCAGGTGATAGGCCCAGCAGTGGGTGTGATTGATTGACTGGTAGCACCGTGTTTCCCTTTTCAAAGCACCTTCTTTGTGTTTTCATTAGTGGCTCTTACCACGTCCCCCTTAGAATCAAGGGTACGCATTTCTCCACAATCGCTTCAGCATTTATTGTTTGCAGCATTTATGCTAATGGCCCTTCTGGCTGCTGTGAGCTGATAGGTTTTTGTAATTTGGGTTTGCATGTCTTTGAAAATTCGTAAAACTCATCATTTTTCTCCACCATTTACTTTTCTGTTAAAAAAAGGAAACATTTGGGAGTACAATATAACTCTTGAAATTGTCTTCTTGGAAGGTTGCCTTCTTTTGAAATTTTTGGTCGATTTTCCACCCCAGAATTCTTTTAGAGAGCAGGTGTCTTTTACCGAACTGCAAGTTCGGTAAATATTTAGTGACCTTTAGCAGTGGGTTTAAAGCTGCTGTTGTGGGAAGTGGCCTCAAGGAGGCAGCATTTCTCCATTCCCAAATCTGGGTACTAGGGCAGCAGAGCCTTTCTGGAACTCGTGTTGCTAGGCTGTAAATTACATTGGAATGTGCATGGAGAAACCCCCATAAGTTTATGGCTCATTATTTCTTCTTGGGTTAAAAAAAATTTTTAATGGGTGTAAACCTTAGAATATGGTTTGTCCTAGAGGTACACAATCTGGTTCATTTGTACATTATATATGTCTATTCAAGTACAGATCCTCTTCCCATATAAAATGTTCCAGAGTGTTCCGCAGACCTCCCTTGCTATATGGTCGGTCTTTTTGAGATATGTATATAATATGTGTTTGTATACACATAGTAACACTAATCTTAATTTATCCATTCCCCCCACCTTTCCTTTTAGATGAGCATAGTTTCTTTTCGAAGTCTGTGAGTGTCTTTCTCTGTGGAAATATGTTCATTTCTGTCAGTTACTAGATAACGCCTATAAGTGATATCATAGAATATAGGTCTTTTCCTTTCCGACTTACCTCATGTTTCGTGATTATCTCCAGACTCGTTTGTGGTGCCTCAAAGAGCAATAGTTCATTTTTTTCCAGGGCTAATATTCCATTGTGTACATGGACCACTTCTTCTTTATCTATTCACCTGTTGTTGGACATTTTGATTGCTTCCCGGTCTTGGCTATTGTGAATAAGGCTGCTCTGCAGCTTTTGCGGCCTGTGTCTTCTCGATGCTTGTCTTCTCAGGGGAGAGGTCCAATGGTGCGCCTGCTGGATTGAATGGTACCTCCATTTTTACTTTTAAACACAGCTCCTTTCTGTTCTCATTATTGGCTGTTACCCCTTTACCTCTCACCTGCAGGTAGAGGGTACACAGTTCTCTAAAATCCCTTCAGCATTTATTGATTGTAGACGTTTGCTGATGGCCAGTCGACTGGTGTAAGTTGAAACTTTTTGTAGATTAGATTGCATGGGTCTAACACTCCCTGAGGTTGAGCTTTTATGCATTTTCCTTTTTTTTAAAAGAGCGTGAGTAAAACTTAACTCTTCACACTCTCTTCTTGAAACATTTGCCTGTTTTGAATTTTTTTGTCCATTCCCTACTTCAGCACAATTTTTTAGGGCAGGTGTCCTTTACAGCCCTGAGTCCTTGTGAATGTTAAGTGACCATTAGCTGTGAGTTTAAAGCTGTTCTTGCAGGAAACGGCCACAAGGTGGCAGCATTTCCCCTTTACCAAATTTGGTTACTAGGGAAACGGAGCCTTAATGGAAGTGGTGTTCTAGGTTGTAAATTAGAATGGAATGTGCCAGGAAAAAGCCCTTTAAGTTTATGTCTCATTACTTCTTGTTCATATTTGTAATTTACTTTTTATTTTTTATCCCAGCAAATAGGATTACAATGGTTTGTTTGTTCTAGGTGTGCAAGATGTGGTTCTTTCACACGTATACATGTATCTCTTCTTCCTCGCAACCTTTTCCCATGTAGGTTATGACACAATGTTGAGTAGTCTTCTCCTGGTCTTCCGTACGTCTCTGGCGGTTCTATATTTCACATGGTTTGTATATCTCTGTTAACCCCAATATGGTAATGTATCCAATCCTCATCCCTTTCTATTTGGTGAACCATAAGTTTTTTAATGAATCTGTGATTGCCTTTCTCTGTGGAAATATCTTCATTGGTATCAATTTTTAAGTAACTCTTAAAAGTGATATGATAGGATATGTGTCTTTTGCTTTCTCACTTACTACAGGTGGCGTGATTACGTCTAGACTCATCTATGGTGCTGCAAATGGCATTGTTTCATTTTTTTCACTAGCGAATATTCCATCTGTACATGGAGGACTTGTTCTTTGTCCACCCATCTGTTGGTGGACTTTTTGCTTACTTCCATATCTTGGCTATCGTAATACTGTGCCATGCAGATTTGCCTGCCTGTGTCTTTCCAATTCTCTCTCCTTAGGTTACACGTCGAGGAGTGGGCCTGCTGGATCATATGGTAGCTCAATGTTTACCTTTTGAAGGCACCTCCATTCTGTTCTCATTGGTGGCCCTTTCCAAGTTACGTCCCCTTTGAAGTTGAGGGTATGCATTTCTCCACAACACCTTCAGCATTTATTGTTTGTAGTTTTCTTGCTGATGGTTATTCTGACAAGTGTGAGCTGATACCTCTCTGTGGTTGAATTCGAATGTGCCTCATCATCCGTTGAAATTGAGCTTTAAGGCATGTCCTTTTTATTTTTCAAGCTGTGATTACCCCTTAGTTCTTCAAAGTGTTCTCTTTAAGTATGTGTCACATTTTGAAGTGTTTTGGTCATTACCTCCCTCAAGACATTTTGAGGGCAGGTTTCATTTACAGTTCTGCAGTACTTGTTCCTATGAAATGACCATTAGCACAGGCTCTAAAGCTGCTTTTGAAGGTAACTGCCAGAGGGCGGCAGCCTTTCTATGTCCCTCACCCTGACAACTAGGGAAAAGCCCTTGCGGCCTGTGGTGTTTCTCGGTTCTAAATTAGAGTGGAGTGTGCCCGGACAAACCCACACAAGCTGATGTCTCCTTACTTTGGTTGGATTTTTAAATTTAATTTGTATTTTGATTGGAGTAATTTTCCACTGTGTACGAGGAGCACTTCTACTTTGTGCATTCCTCGGTCGATGGACATTTTCATTGCTTCCAAGTGTGGGCTATGGTAAATATTGTTGGAGTGCAGGATTGCCAGCCTGTGACGTTTTGATTCTCATTTTCTCAGGTGATAGGCCCAGCAGTGGGTGTGATTGATTGACTGGTAGCACCGTGTTTCCCTTTTCAAAGCACCTTCTTTGTGTTTTCATTAGTGGCTCTTACCACGTCCCCCTTAGAATCGAGGGTACGCATTTCTCCACAATCGCTTCAGCATTTATTGTTTGCAGCATTTATGCTAATGGCCCTTCTGGCTGCTGTGAGCTGATAGGTTTTTGTAATTTGGGTTTGCATGTCTTTGAAAATTCGTAAAACTCATCATTTTTCTCCACCATTTACTTTTCTGTTAAAAAAAGGAAACAATTGGGAGTACAATATAACTCTTGAAATTGTCTTCTTGGAAGGTTGCCTTCTTTTGAAATTTTTGGTCGATTTTCCACCCCAGAATTCTTTTAGAGAGCAGGTGTCTTTTACCGAACTGCAAGTTCGGTAAATATTTAGTGACCTTTAGCAGTGGGTTTAAAGCTGCTGTTGTGGGAAGTGGCCTCAAGGAGGCAGCATTTCTCCATTCCCAAATCTGGGTACTAGGGCAGCAGAGCCTTTCTGGAACTCGTGTTGCTAGGCTGTAAATTACATTGGAATGTGCATGGAGAAACCCCCATAAGTTTATGGCTCATTATTTCTTCTTGGGTTAAAAAAAATTTTTAATGGGTGTAAACCTTAGAATATGGTTTGTCCTAGATGTACACAATCTGGTTCATTTGTACATTATATATGTCTATTCAAGTACAGATCCTCTTCCCATATAAAATGTTCCAGAGTGTTCCGCAGACCTCCCTTGCTATATGGTCGGTCTTTTTGAGATATGTATATAATATGTGTTTGTATACACATAGTAACACTAATCTTAATTTATCCATTCCCCCCACCTTTCCTTTTAGATGAGCATAGTTTCTTTTCGAAGTCTGTGAGTGTCTTTCTCTGTGGAAATATGTTCATTTCTGTCAGTTACTAGATAACGCCTATAAGTGATATCATAGAATATAGGTCTTTTCCTTTCCGACTTACCTCATGTTTCGTGATTATCTCCAGACTCGTTTGTGGTGCCTCAAAGAGCAATAGTTCATTTTTTTCCAGGGCTAATATTGCATTGTGTACATGGACCACTTCTTCTTTATCTATTCATCTGTTGTTGGACATTTTGATTGCTTCCCGGTCTTGGCTATTGTGAATAAGGCTGCTCTGCAGCTTTTGCGGCCTGTGTCTTCTCGATGCTTGTCTTCTCAGGGGAGAGGTCCAATGGTGCGCCTGCTGGATTGAATGGTACCTCCATTTTTACTTTTAAACACAGCTCCTTTCTGTTCTCATTATTGGCTGTTACCCCTTTACCTCTCACCTGCAGGTAGAGGGTACACAGTTCTCTAAAATCCCTTCAGCATTTATTGATTGTAGACGTTTGCTGATGGCCAGTCGACTGGTGTAAGTTGAAACTTTTTGTAGATTAGATTGCATGGGTCTAACACTCCCTGAGGTTGAGCTTTTATGCATTTTCCTTTTTTTTAAAAGAGCGTGAGTAAAACTTAACTCTTCACACTCTCTTCTTGAAACATTTGCCTGTTTTGAATTTTTTTGTCCATTCCCTACTTCAGCACAATTGTTTAGGGCAGGTGTCCTTTACAGCCCTGAGTCCTTGTGAATGTTAAGTGACCATTAGCTGTGAGTTTAAAGCTGTTCTTGCAGGAAACGGCCACAAGGTGGCAGCATTTCCCCTTTACCAAATTTGGTTACTAGGGAAACGGAGCCTTAATGGAAGTGGTGTTCTAGGTTGTAAATTAGAATGGAATGTGCCAGGAAAAAGCCCTTTAAGTTTATGTCTCATTACTTCTTGTTCATATTTGTAATTTACTTTTTATTTTTTATCCCAGCAAATAGGATTACAATGGTTTGTTTGTTCTAGGTGTGCAAGATGTGGTTCTTTCACACGTATACATGTATCTCTTCTTCCTCGCAACCTTTTCCCATGTAGGTTATGACACAATGTTGAGTAGTCTTCTCCTGGTCTTCCGTACGTCTCTGGCGGTTCTATATTTCACATGGTTTGTATATCTCTGTTAACCCCAATATGGTAATGTATCCAATCCTCATCCCTTTCTATTTGGTGAACCATAAGTTTTTTAATGAATCTGTGATTGCCTTTCTCTGTGGAAATATCTTCATTGGTATCAATTTTTAAGTAACTCTTAAAAGTGATATGATAGGATATGTGTCTTTTGCTTTCTCACTTACTACAGGTGGCGTGATTACGTCTAGACTCATCTATGGTGCTGCAAATGGCATTGTTTCATTTTTTTCACTAGCGAATATTCCATCTGTACATGGAGGACTTGTTCTTTGTCCACCCATCTGTTGGTGGACTTTTTGCTTACTTCCATATCTTGGCTATCGTAATACTGTGCCATGCAGATTTGCCTGCCTGTGTCTTTCCAATTCTCTCTCCTTAGGTTACACGTCGAGGAGTGGGCCTGCTGGATCATATGGTAGCTCAATGTTTACCTTTTGAAGGCACCTCCATTCTGTTCTCATTGGTGGCCCTTTCCAAGTTACGTCCCCTTTGAAGTTGAGGGTATGCATTTCTCCACAACACCTTCAGCATTTATTGTTTGTAGTTTTCTTGCTGATGGTTATTCTGACAAGTGTGAGCTGATACCTCTCTGTGGTTGAATTCGAATGTGCCTCATCATCCGTTGAAATTGAGCTTTAAGGCATGTCCTTTTTATTTTTCAAGCTGTGATTACCCCTTAGTTCTTCAAAGTGTTCTCTTTAAGTATGTGTCACATTTTGAAGTGTTTTGGTCATTACCTCCCTCAAGACATTTTGAGGGCAGGTTTCATTTACAGTTCTGCAGTACTTGTTCCTATGAAATGACCATTAGCACAGGCTCTAAAGCTGCTTTTGAAGGTAACTGCCAGAGGGCGGCAGCCTTTCTATGTCCCTCACCCTGACAACTAGGGAAAAGCCCTTGCGGCCTGTGGTGTTTCTCGGTTCTAAATTAGAGTGGAGTGTGCCCGGACAAACCCACACAAGCTGATGTCTCCTTACTTTGGTTGGATTTTAAAATTTAATTTTTATTTTTATTGGAGTAATTTTCCACTGTGTACGAGGAGCACTTCTACTTTGTGCATTCCTCGGTTGATGGACATTTTCATTGCTTCCAAGTGTGGGCTATGGTAAATATTGTTGGAGTGCAGGATTGCCAGCCTGTGACGTTTTGATTCTCATTTTCTCAGGTGATAGGCCCAGCAGTGGGTGTGATTGATTGACTGGTAGCACCGTGTTTCCCTTTTCAAAGCACCTTCTTTGTGTTTTCATTAGTGGCTCTTACCACGTCCCCCTTAGAATCGAGGGTACGCATTTCTCCACAATCGCTTCAGCATTTATTGTTTGCAGCATTTATGCTACTGGCCCTTCTGGCTGCTGTGAGCTGATAGGTTTTTGTAATTTGGGTTTGCATGTCTTTGAAAATTCGTAAAACTCATCATTTTTCTCCACCATTTACTTTTCTGTTAAAAAAAGGAAACAATTGGGAGTACAATATAACTCTTGAAATTGTCTTCTTGGAAGTTTGCCCTCTTTTGAAATTTTTGGTCGATTTTCCACCCCAGAATTCTTTTAGAGAGCAGGTGTCTTTTACCGAACTACAAGTTCGGTAAATATTTAGTGACCTTTAGCAGTGGGTTTAAAGCTGCTGTTGTGGGAAGTGGCCTCAAGGAGGCAGCATTTCTCCATTCCCAAATCTGGGTACTAGGGCAGCAGAGCCTTTCTGGAACTCGTGTTCCTAGGCTGTAAATTACATTGGAATGTGTATGGAGAAACCCCCATAAGTTTATGTCTCATTATTGCTTCTTGGGTTAAAAAAAATTTTTAATGGGTGTAAACCTTAGAATATGGTTTGTCCTAGATGTACACAATCTGGTTCATTTGTACATTATATATGTCTATTCAAGTACAGATCCTCTTCCCATATAAAATGTTCCAGAGTGTTCCGCAGACCTCCCTTGCTATATGGTCGTTCTTTTTGAGATATGTATATAATATGTGTTTGTATACACATAGTAACACTAATCTTAATTTATCCATTCCCCCCACCTTTCCTTTTAGATGAGCATAGTTTCTTTTCGAAGTCTGTGAGTGTCTTTCTCTGTGGAAATATGTTCATTTCTGTCAGTTACTAGATAACGCCTATAAGTGATATCATAGAATATAGGTCTTTTCCTTTCCGACTTACCTCATGTTTCGTGATTATCTCCAGACTCGTTTGTGGTGCCTCAGAGAGCAATAGTTCATTTTTTTCCAGGGCTAATATTCCATTGTGTACATGGACCACTTCTTCTTTATCTATTCACCTGTTGTTGGACATTTTGATTGCTTCCCGGTCTTGGCTATTGTGAATAAGGCTGCTCTGCAGCTTTTGCGGCCTGTGTCTTCTCGATGCTTGTCTTCTCAGGGGAGAGGTCCAATGGTGCGCCTGCTGGATTGAATGGTACCTCCATTTTTACTTTTAATCACAGGTCCTTTCTGTTCTCATTATTGGCTCTTACCCCTTTACCTCTCACCTGCAGGTAGAGGGTACACAGTTCTCTAAAATCCCTTCAGCATTTATTGTTTGTAGACTTTTTGCTGATCGCCAGTTGACTGGTGTAATTTGAATATTTTGTAGATTAGATTGCATGGGTCTAACACTCCCTGAGGTTGAGCTTTTATGCATGTTCCTTTTTTTAAAAAAGTGCGTGAGTAAAACTTAACTCTTCATACTCTCTTCCTGAAACATTTGCCTGTTTTGAATTTTTTTGTCCATTCCCTACTTCAGCACAATTTTTTAGGGCAGGTGTCCTTTACAGCCCTGAGTCCTTGTGAATGTTAAGTGACCATTAGCTGTGAGTTTAAAGCTGTTCTTGCAGGAAACGGCCACAAGGTGGGAGCATTTCCCCTTTACGAAATTTGGTTACTAGGGAAACAGAGCCTTAATGGAAGTGGTGTTCTAGGTTGTAAATTAGAATGGAATGTGCCAGGAAAAAGCCCTTTAAGTTTATGTCTCATCACTTCTTGTTCATATTTGTAATTTACTTTTTATTTTTTATCCCAGCAAATAGGATTACAATTGTTTGTTCTAGGTGTGCAAGATGTGGTTCTTTCACACTTATACATGTATCTATTCTTCCCCGCATCCTTTTCCCATGTAGGTTATGACACAATGTTGAGTAGTCTTCTCCTGGTCTTCCGTACGTCTTTGGCGGTTCTATATTTCACATGGTTTGTATATCTCTGTTAACCCCAATATGGTAATGTATCCAATCCTCATCTCTTTCTATTTGGTGAACCATAAGTTTTTTTAATGAATCTGTGATTGACTTTCTCTATGGAAATATCTTCATTGGTATCAATTTTTAAGTAACTCTTAAAAGTGATATGATAGGATATGTGTCTTTTGCTTTCTCACTTATAAAGTTGGCGTGATTACGTCTAGACGCATCTATGGTGCTGCAAACGGCATTGTTTCATTTTTTTCACTAGTGAATATTCCATCTGTACATGGAGGAGTTCTGGTTTGTCCACCCATCTGTTGGTGGACTTTTTGGTTACTTCCATATCTTGGCTCTTGTAATACTGTGCAATGCAGATTTGCCTGCCTGTGTCTTTCCAATTCTTTCTTCTTAGGTTACACGTCGAGGAGTGGGCCTGCTGGATCATATGGTAGCTCAATGTTTACCTTTTGAAGGCACCTCCATTCTGTTCTCATTCGTGGCCCTTTCCAAGTTACATCCCCTTTGAAGTTGAGGGTATGCATTTCTCCACAACACCTTCAGCATTTATTGTTTGTAGTTTTCTTGCTGATGGTTATTCTGACAAGTGTGAGCTGATACCTCTCTGTGGTTGAATTCGAATGTGCCTCATCATCCGTTGAAATTGAGCTTTAAGGCATGTCCTTTTTATTTTTCAAGCTGTGATTACCCCTTAGTTCTTCAAAGTGTTCTCTTTAAATATGTGTCACATTTTGAAGTGTTTTGTCCATTACCTCCCTCAAGACATTTTGAGGGCAGGTTTCATTTAGAGTTCTGCAGTACTTGTTCCTATGAAAAGACCATCAGCACAGGCTTTAAAACTGCTTTTGCAGGTAACTGCCAGAGGGTGGCAGCCTTTCTATGTCCCCCACCCTGGTAACTAGGTAAAAGCCCTTGCGGCCTGTGGTGTTTCTCGGTTATAAATTAGAGTGGAGTGTGCCCGGACAAACCCGCACACGCTGATGTCTCCTTACTTTGGTTGGATTTTTAAATTTAATTTTTATTTTTTATTGGAGTAATTTTCCACTGTGTACGTGGACCACTTCTACTTTGTGCATTCCTCGGCTGAGGGACATTTTCATTGCTTCAAAGTGTTGGCTATGGTAAATATTGTTAGAGTGCAGGATTGCCAGCCTGTGGGTTTTTGATTCTCATTTTCTCAGGTGAAAGGCCCAGCAGTGGGTGTGACTGATTGACTGGTAGCACCGTGTTTCCCTTTTCAAAGCACCTTCTTTGTGTTTTCATTAGTGGCTCTTACCACGTCCCCCTTAGAATCGAGGGTACGCATTTCTCCACAATCGCTTCAGCATTTATTGTTTGCAGCATTTATGCTAATGGCCCTTCTGGCTGCTGTGAGCTGATAGGTTTTTGTAATTTGGGTTTGCATGTCTTTGAAAATTTGTAAAACTCATCATTTTTCTCCACCGTTTTCTTTTCTGTTAAAAAAACGGAAACAATTGGGAGTTCAATATAACTCTTGCAATTGTCTTCTTGGAAAGTTGCCCTCTTTTGAAATTTTTGGTCGATTTTCCACCCCAGAATATTTTTAGAGAGCAGGTGTCTTTTACCGAACTGCAAGTTCCGTAAATATTTAGTGACCTTTAGCAATGGGTTTAAAGCTGCTGTTGTGGGAAGTGGCCTCAAGGAGGCAGCATTTCTCCATTCCCAAATCTGGGTACTATGGCAGCAGAGCTTTTTTGGAACTCGTTATCCTAGGCTTTAAATTACTTTGGAATGTGCATGGAGAAACCCCCATAAGTTTATGTCTCATTATTTCTTCTTGGGTTAAAAAAAATTTTTAATTGGTGTAAAGCTAAGAATATTGTTTGTCCTAGGTGTACACAATCTGGTTCATTTGTACATTATATATGTCTATTCAAGTACAGATCCGCTTCCCGTATAAAATGTTACAGAGGGTTCTGCAGACCTCCATTGCTATATGATCGGTCTTTTTGAGATATATATATCATATGTGTTTGTATACATATAGTAACACTAATGTTAATTTATCCATTCCCCCCATCTTTTCTTTTAGATGAGCATAGTTTGCTTTCTAAGTCTGTGAGTGTCTTTCTCTGTGGAAATATGTTCATTTGTGTCAGTTATCAGATAACGAGTAAAAGTGATTTCATAGAATACAGGTCTTTTGCTTTCCAACTTACCTCATCTTTCGTGATTTTCTCCAGACTCATTTGTGGTGCCTCAAAGAGCAATGGTTCATTGTTTTCCATGGCTAATATTCCATTGTGTACATGGACCACTTCTTTTTTATCCATTCACCTGTTGTTGGACATTTTGATTGCTTCACTGTCTTTTCTATTGTGAATAAGTCTGCACTGCAGCTTTTGTGGCCTGTGTCTTCTCGATTCTTTTTTTTCAGGTGAGAGGTCCAA
The DNA here is from genome assembly GCF_949987535.1 of Balaenoptera acutorostrata. Lineage (NCBI taxonomy): Eukaryota > Metazoa > Chordata > Mammalia > Artiodactyla > Balaenopteridae > Balaenoptera > Balaenoptera acutorostrata. Next base: position 117,353,421 of record NC_080071.1, on the reverse strand, counting down.
TGGTGTGCCTGCTGGATTGAATGGTACCTCCATTTTTACTTTTAAATACAGCTCCTTTCTGTTCTCATTATTGGCTGTTACCCCTTTACGTCTCACCAGCAGGTAGAGGGTATACAGTTCTCTAGGACCCCTTCAGCTTTTATTGTTTTTAGACTTTTTGCTGATGGCCAGTCGACTGGTGTAAGTTGAAACTTTTTGTAGATTAGATTGCATGGGTCTAACACTCCCTGAGAATGAGCTTTTATCCATTTTCCTTTCTTTAAAAAAGAGAGTGAGGAAAACTTACCTCTTCATACTACCTTCTTGAAAATGTTGCCTGTTTTGAATTGTTTTTATCCATTCCCTACCTCAGCACAATTTTGAGGGCAGGTGTCCTTTACAGCTCTGAGTCCTTGTGAATGGTAAGTGACCATTAGCTGTGGGTTAAAAGCTGCTCTTGCGGGAATTGGCCACAGGACGGCAGCATTTTTCCTTTACCAAATCTGGTTACTAGGGCAACAGAGCCCTACTGGAAGTCATGTTCTAGGTTGTAAATTAGAATGGAATGTGCCAGGAAAAAGACCCTGAAGTTTATGTCTTATTACTTTTTGGTCATTATTTTAATTTTTAGAATATTTTTTTCCCTAGGTGTACACATTCTTTTTCAATTGTACATTACATATATTTCTTCATGTTTTGTTCACCTTCTCATGTAAATTATTAGAGTGTTCCATAGATCTCCATTTCTATATGGTCGGTCTTTTTGATATATGGATTTAATATGTATTTCTATACATATGCTCACTGTTATCTTAAACATAAGCATAGTTTGTTTTCTAACTCTGTGAGTGTCTTTCTCTGTGGAAATATGTTCATTTGTGTCAGTTATTAGATAATACCTATAAGTAATATCATAGTATATTGTTCTTTTGCTTTCCGAATTACCTCATGTTTTGTGATTATATCTAGGCTCATCTACGGTGCTGCAAAGAGCAGTGTTTCATTGTTTTCCATGGCAAATATTTCATTGTGTACTCCGACCTCTTCTTCTTTGTCTATTCATGTTGATGGGCATTTTTGTTGCTTCCTTGTCTTGCCTATTGTGAATACTGCTGCAGTGCAGCTTTTGCAGCCTGTGTCTTCTCGATTCTGCTCTTCTCTGGTGATAGGCCCAGCTTTGGTCCTGCTGGATCAAATGGTGGCTCAATTTTTACTTTTAAACGCAGCTCCTTTCTCTTCTCATTATTGGCTCTTACCACTTTACATCTCACCAGCCGCTACAGGGCACAGAGTTGGCTAAAACCCCTTCAGCATTTATTGTTTGTAGACGTTTTGCTAATGGTTATTTGACTGGTGCAAGTTGAAACTTTTTGTAGATTAGATTTGCATTAGTCTAATAATTCTTTATGTTTAGTTTATATCCATTTTCCTTTTTAAAAAAAAGCGAGTAAAACTTACGAATGATCTTCTTGAAAAATTTACTGTGTGTTGAGTTTTTTGCCCATTCCCTGCCTCAGGACATTTTTTGAGGGCAGGTGTCCTTTACAGCCCTGAGTCCTTGTGAATATTAACTGACCATTAGCTGTGGGGTTAAAGCTGGTCTTGCGTTAAATGGCCACAAGGAGGCAGCATTTCTACATTTCCAACTCTCGGCACTTGGGCAACAGAGCCTTCCTGGAAATCGTGTTAGAAGGCTGAAAATTAGAGTGGAATGTGCCAAGACAACACCCAACAGCTTATATCTCCTTACTTTCTGTTTGATTTTTAAATTTATTTTTTATTAGAGCAAATTTGATTAAAATGTTGTGTTTCTTCTAGTTGTACAGAATCTGGCTCATTGTATATATGTATCTATAGATCTTTGGATCCTATCCCACGTAGGTTATTACAGAGTGTTGAGTAGACCTCTGTAGGTATAGCCTAGGTTTTGGTGATTTATATTTTTCATATGTATTAGTATAGGTCTGTCATCCAGCATATCCTAATTTATACATGCCTCACACCTTTCCATTTGGTTAAATATAATTTTGTTTTCTTCATCCATTAGGGCCCTTGTCTTGGAAATAAGTTCATGTGTATCAATTTTTAGGTAAAACCTAAAAGTGATATGATAGGATATCTGTCTTTCAGTTTCTTCATTACTTCAAGTTGTGTGATTATCTCTAGGTCTTTCTATAGTGTTGCAAACATCACTGTTTCATTCTTTTCCATGGCTAATATTCGACTGTGTACAATGAAAACTTCTTCTTTGTGAATTCATCTGTTGAAGGACATTTTGGTTGTTTCCGACTTTTGGCTATGGTAAATATTGCTGCAGTTCAGGATTGCCAGGCTGTGTCTTTTTGATTCTGGTCTTCTAAGGTGATAGTCCCAGCAGTGGGCTTTCCAGATCATATAGTAGCTCAATGTTTACCTTTAAACTCACCTCCATTATGTTCTCACTACTGACTGTTACTAGTTTACATCCAATCAGCTGCTGGAGGGTACACAGTTCTCTAATACCCGTTCAGCATTTATCGTTTGTAGATTTTTTGGTGATGATCATTCTGACTGTTGTGAGGTAAATGTTTTTGTAGATTGGATTAGCATGTCTTTATTAATTCAAGACGTTGAGCATTTTTCCATGCCCACTGCTGGGGCTATCAACTGAGAAGATGAGGATCAAAAAGACAGGAGTTCGCAATCCTGCACTCCAGCAACATTTACCATAGCCAATATTTGGAAGCAATGAATATGTGCATCACCGGACGAATGCACAAAGAAAATGTGCTCCATGTACACAATGGAATATTACTCCAATAAAAATAAAACTTAAATTTAAAAAACAAACAAAAGTAAGGAGACATCAGCTTCTATGGGTTTAGCAGGGTACATTCCATTCTAATTTATAACCCAGGACCACCACTGGCAAGAAGGACTGTTTCCCTAGTTACTAGAGTGGGAAACGTAGAAAGGCTGCCACCCTCTGGCAGTTACTGGCAAAAGCAGGTTTAAAGCCTGAGCTAATGGTCACTTCATATGAACAAGTACTGCAGGGCTGTAAATGAAACCTACCCTCAAAATGTCTTGAGGGAGATAATGGCCAAAATATTTCAAAGGGTGACACATACTTTAAGAAAACACTTTGAAGAAATAAGCTCTAATCACAGCTGGAAAAATAAAAGGGACATGTCTTAAAGTTCAATTTCAACGCATTATGAGACACATGCAAATTCAACCACAAAGAGGTATCAGCTCACACCACTCAATAACCATCAGCAAAAACTACAAAGAATAAATGCTGAAGGTGCTGGGAAGAAATACATAACCTCCACTTTAAGTGGGACCTAACCTTGAAAGAGCCACTAAGGAGAACAGAATAGAGGTGCCTTTAAAAGGTAAACATAGAGCTACCATATGATCCAGCAGACCTATTCCTGGACCTATAAACTAAGAAGACAGAATTGGAAGGACACAGGCACGCAAATCTGCATGGCATAGTATTACAATAGCCAAGATATGGAAGTAACCAAAAAGTCCACCGACACATGGGTGGACAAAGAAGAACTGCTACCTGTACAGATGGACTATGAGCTAGTGAAAAAATGAAACAATGCCATTTGCAGCACCATAGATGAGCCTAGAAGTAATCACGCAACTTGGAGTAAGTGAGAAAGCGAAAGACACATATCCTATCATATCACATATAGGTGTTACCAAAAAAATGATACAAACAAAGATATTTCCACAGAGAAAAACTATCATAGATTCATTAAAATAACTTATGGTTCACCAAATGGAAAGGTGTGAGGATTGGATACATTACCATATTGAGGTTAACAGAGAGATACAAACACATGTCAAATATATAATCACCAAAGACCTATGCAATACCAAGAGAAGACTACTTAACATTGTGTCATAACCTACGTGGGAAAAGGATCCGAAGAAGAATAGATATATGTATATGTGTGAAAGAACCCCATCTTGCACACCTAGAACAAACAAAACATTGTAATCAAGTTTGCTGTGAAAAAAATAAAAATTAAGTTAAAAATACCAACAAGAAGTAATGAGACATAAATTTAAACTTAAAGGGCTTTTTCCTCGCACATTCCATTCTAATTTACAACCTAGAACACCACTTCCAGTAAGGCTCTGTTGCCCTAGTAACCAGATTTGGTAAAGGAGAAATGCTGCCGCCTTGTGGCCGAATCCCGCAAGAGCAGCTTTTAACCCACAGCTAATGGTCACTTACCATTCACAAAGACTCAGGGCTGTAAAGGACACCTGCCCTCAAAATTGTGCTGAGGTAGGGAATGGATAAAAACAATTCAAAACAGGCAACATTTTCAAGAAGGTAGTATGAAGAGGTAAGTTTTCCTCACTCTCTTTTTTAAAAAAGGAAAATGGACAAAAGCTCAACCTCAGGAAGTATTAGACTCATGCAATCTAATCTACAAAAAGTTTTCAACTCACACCAGTCGACTGACCATTGGCAAAAAGTCTACAAACAATAAATGCTGAAGAGGTTTTAGAGAAATGTGTACCCTCCAGCTGCTGGTGAGATGTAAAGGGGTTAACTACCAATAATGAGAACAGAAAGGAGCTGCGTTTAAATGGAAAAATTGAGGTACCATTCAATCCAGCAGGCGCACCAATGGGCCTCTCACCTGAGAAGACCAGAATGAAGAAGACCCGGGCTGCAAAAGCTGCACTGCAGCCTTATTCACAATAGACAAGACAGTGACGCAACCACAATGTCCATCAACAGATGAAAGGATAAAGAAGTGGTCCATGTACACAATGAATACTAGCCATGGAAAACAATGAAACACTGCTCTTTGAGGCACCATAGATGATCTTGGAGATAATCACAGAACATGAGGTAAGTCGGAAAGCAAAAGTCCTATATCCGATGATCTCACTTATAGGCGTTATCTAAGAACTGACACAAATCAACATATTTCCACAGAGAAAGTCAATCACAGACTTATTAAAAAAAACTATGCTTATCTAAAAGGAAAGGTGGGGGGGATGGATAAATGAAGATTAGCATTACCATATGTATACAAATACATATTATATACATATATCAAAAAGACCGACCATATAGCAAGGAAGGATTACGGAACACTCTGTAATAATTTACATGGGAAGAGGATCTCTACATAAATAGGTATATAGAATATGTAGATGAACCAGAGTGTGTACACCTTGGACAAGCAACATTCTAAACATTGCCCCAATTGAAAAAATGAAAACAACGAACTAGGAGTAATGAAATATAAACTTATGGGCGGTTTTCCTGGCACATTCCATCCAGATTTAAAACCTAGGCAAACAACTTCCAGAACGGCTCTGCTGCCCTAGTACCCAGATTTGGGAATGGAGAAATGCTGCATCCTTGTGGCCGTTTCCCACAACAGCAGCTTTAATCCCACTGCAAAGGTCACTAAATATTCACCAATTGCAGGTCTGTAAATCACACCGGCCCTCCAAAAAATACTGAGGTCGAAAATCGACTGAAAAATTCTAGAGTGCCACCTTCCAAAAAGAAACTTTGAAGAGGTATATTATACTCACACTTTTTTCTTTCTTCTTTTAACAGAAAAGAAAAAGGTGTGGAAAAATAATGAATTGTAGGAATTTTTACAGACATGTAAACCCAAATTACAAAAACCTATCAGCTCACACCAGTCAGAATGGCCATCAACAAAAATGCTGCAAACAATAAATGCTGACGTGATTGTGGAGAAATGCGTACCCTCGATTCTAAGGGGGACGTGGTAAGAGCCACTAATGAAAGCACAATTGAGGTGCCTTGAAAAGGTAAACGTTGAGCTACCATACCAGTCAATCAATCATACCCACTGCTGGGTCTATCACCTGAGAAAATGAAAATCAAAAATCACAGGCTGGCAATCCTGCACTCCAGCAATATTTACCATAGGCAACACTTGGAAGCAACGAAAATGTCCATCAACAGAGGAATGCACCAAGAAGAAGTGGTCCATGTACACAATGGAATATTAGCCATGGAAAACGTGGAAGCACTGCTCTTTGAGGCACCATAGATGAGCCTGGAGATAATCACAAAACATGAAGCTGGTCGGAAAGCAAAAGACCTATAGCCTATATTATCACTCAGGGCATTATCTAATAACTGACACAGATGAACATATTTCCAAAGAGAAAGACACTCACAGGCTTAGAAAACAAACTATGCTCATCTAAAAGGAAAGGAGGGGGGAAATTGAGAAATGAAGATTAGTGTTACTATACATATACAAATACATATTATATACATGTATCAAAAAGACCGAACATATAGCAAAGGAGGTCGACGGAACACTGTAATATTTTGCATGGGAAGAGGATCTGCACATTAATAGACATACATAATGTACAAATGGACCAGATTGTGTACACCTAGGACAAACAATATTCTAAACTTTACCCAGATTAAAAAAATTTTAAAAACCAAGAAGAAGTAATGAGACATAAACTTATGGGGATTTCTCCTGGCAAATTCCATTCTAAATTACAACCTAGGGCAATGACTTCCAGAAAGGCTCTGTTGCCCTAGTACCCAGATTGGGGAATGGAGAAATGCTACCTCCTTGTGGCCGTTTCCCACAACAGCAGCTTTGAACCCACTGCAAAAGGTCACTAAATTTTCACCAACTTGCAGTTCTGTAAATGACACCGGCCCTCCAGAAAATTTCTGGGGTCAAAAATCGACCGAAAAATTCAGAAGAGGGCAGCCTTCGAAGAAGACAATTTCAAGAGCTATATTGTACTCACGGTTTTTTCTTTTAAGAGAAAAGAAAAAGGCGTAGGTATATGATGAATTTTAAAAATGTTAATGACATGCATACCCATATTAAAAAAAAAACCTATCAGCCCACAGCAGTCCGAATGGCCATTAGGAAAAATGCTGCAAAAAATAAACGGTGAAGGGAGGGTGGAGAAATGCGTACCCTCGGTTGTAAGGGGGGAGGGCATGTAAAGAGCCACTGATGAAAACACAATGTAGGTGGTTTGAAAAGGGAAACATTAAGCTACCAGTCAATCAATCACAACCACTGCTTGGCCTATCACCTGAGAAAATGAGAATCAAAAAGTCACAGGCTGGCAACCCTGTACGCCAGCAAGATTTACCGTAGCCAGCACTTGGAAGCAATGAAAATGTCCATCAACCGAGGAATGCACCAAGAAGAAGTGGTCCACGTACACAATGGAATATTACTCTAATAATAAATATAAATTAAATTTAAAAACAAACAAAAGCAAGGAGACATCAACATTTGTGGGTTTATCCGGGCACATTGCACTCTAATTTATAACCGAAGAACACCACTGGCCGGTAGGTCTGTTTCCCTAGTACCAGCAAGGGGAACGTAGAAAGGCTGCTGCTCTCTGGCCGTTACCTGCAAAAGCAGGTTTAAAGCCTGAGCTAGTGGTCACTTCACATGAACAAGTACTGCAGGGCTGTAAATGAAACCTGCCCTCAAAATGTCTTGAGGGAGATAATGGCCAAAATATTGCCAAGGGTGACACATACTTTAAGAAAACACATTGAAGAAATAAGCTCTAATCACAGCTGGAAAAATAAAAAGGGCATGTCTTAAAGCTCAATTTCAACGCATTATGAGACACATGCAAATTCAACCACAAAGAGGTATCAGCTCACACCACTCAGAATAACCATCCGCAAAAACTACAAAGAATAAATGCTGAGGGTGCTGGGAAGAAATACATACCCTCCACTTTAAGTGGGACCTGACCTGGAAAGAGCCAGTAAGGAGAACAGAATAGAGGTGCCTTTAAAAGGTAAACATTGAGCTACCATATGATCCAGCAGACCTATTCCTGGACCTATAAACTAAGAAGACAGAATTGGAAGGACACAGGCACGCAAATCTGCATGGCATAGTATTACAATAGCCAAGATATGGAAGTAACCAAAAAGTCCACCGACAGATGGGTGGACAAAGAAGAACTGCTACCTGTACAGATGGACTATGAGCTAGTGAAAAAATGAAACAATGCCATTTGCAGCACCATAGATGAGCCTAGAAGTAATCACGCAACTTGGAGTAAGTGAGAAAGCGAAAGACACATATCCTATCATATCACATATAGGTGTTACCTAAAAAATGATACAAACAGAGATATTTCCACAGAGAAACACTATCATAGATTCATTAAAATAACTTATGGTTCACCAAATGGAAAGCTGTGAGGATTGGATACATTACCATATTGAGGTTAACAGAGAGATACAAACACATGTGAAATATATAATCACCAAAGACCTACGCAATACCAAGAGAAGACTACTCAACATTGTGTCATAACCTACGTGGGACAAGGATCCGAAGAAGAATAGATATATGTATATGTGTGAAAGAACCCCATCTTGCACACCTAGAACAAACAAAACCTTGTAATCAAGTTTGCTGTGATAAAAAATAAAAATTAAGTTAAAAATACCAACAAGAAGTAATGAGACATAAACTTAAAGGGCTTTTTCCTCGCACATTCCATTCTAATTTACAACCTAGAACACCACTTCCAGTAAGGCTCCGTTGCCCTACTAACCAGATTTGGTAAAGGAGAAATGCTGCCGCCTTGTGGCCGAATCCCGCAAGAGCAGCTTTTAACCCACAGCTAATGGTCACTTACCATTCACAAGGACTCAGGGCTGTAAAGGACACCTGCCCTCAAAATTGTGCTGAGGTAGGGAATGGATAAAAACAATTCAAAACAGGCAACATTTTCAAGAAGGTAGTATGAAGAGGTAAGTTTTCCTCACTCTCTTTTTTAAAAAAGGAAAATGGACAAAAGCTCAACCTCAGGAAGTATTAGACTCATGCAATCTAATCTACAAAAAGTTTTCAACTCACACCAGTCGACTGACCATTGGCAAAAAGTCTACAAACAATAAATGCTGAAGAGGTTTTAGAGAAATGTGTACCCTCCAGCTGCTGGTGAGATGTAAAGGGGTTAACTACCAATAATGAGAACAGAAAGGAGCTGCGTTTAAAAGGAAAAATTGAGGTACCATTCAATCCAGCAGGCGCACCAATGGGCCTCTCACCTGAGAAGACCAGAATGAAGAAGACCCGGGCTGCAAAAGCTGCACTGCAGCCTTATTCACAATAGACAAGACAGTGAAGCAACCACAATGTCCATCAACAGATGAAAGGATAAAGAAGAAGTGGTCCATGTACACAATGAATACTAGCCATGGAAAACAATGAAACACTGCTCTTTGAGGCACCATAGATGATCTTGGAGATAATCACAGAACATGAGGTAAGTCGGAAAGCAAAAGTCCTATATCCGATGATCTCACTTATAGGCGTTATCTCAGAACTGACACAAATCAACATATTTCCACAGAGAAAGTCAATCACAGACTTATTTAAAAAAACTATGCTTATCTAAAAGGAAAGGTGGGGGGGATGGATAAATGAAGATTAGCATTACCATATGTATACAAATACATATTATATACATATATCAAAAAGACCGACCATAGAGCAAGGAAGGATTACGGAACACTCTGTAATAATTTACACGGGAAGAGGATCTCTACATAAATAGGTATATAGAATATGTAGATGAACCAGAGTGTGTACACCTTGGACAAGCAACATTCTAACCATTACCCCAATTGAAAAAATGAAAACAACGAACTAGGAGTAATGAGACATAAACTTATGGGGGGTTTTCCTGGCACATTCCATCCAGATTTAAAACCTAGGCAAACAACTTCCAGAACGGCTCTGCTGCCCTAGTACCCAGATTTGGGAATGGAGAAATGCTGCATCCTTGTGGCCGTTTCCCACAACAGCAGCTTTAATCCCACTGCAAAGGTCACTAAATATTCACCAATTGCAGGTCTGTAAATCACACCGGCCCTCCAAAATATACTGAGGTCGAAAATCGACCAAAAAATTCTAGAGTGCCACCTTCCAAAAAGAAACTTTGAAGAGGTATATTATACTCACACTTTTTTCTTTCTTCTTTTAACAGAAAAGAAAAAGGCGTGGAAAAATGATGAATTGTAGGAATGTTTACAGACATGTAAACCCAAATTACAAAAACCTATCAGCTCACACCAGTCAGAATGGCCATCAACAAAAATGCTGCAAACAATAAATGCTGACGTGATTGTGGAGAAATGCGTACCCTCGATTCTAAGGCGGACGTGGTAAGAGCCACTAATGAAAACACAATTGAGGTGCCTTGAAAAGGTAAACGTTGAGCTACCATACCAGTCAATCAATCATACCCACTGCTGGGTCTATCACCTGAGAAAATGAAAATCAAAAATCACAGGCTGGCAATCCTGCACTCCAGCAATATTTACCATAGGCAACACTTGGAAGCAACGAAAATGTCCATCAACAGAGGAATGCACCAAGAAGAAGTGGTCCATGTACACAATGGAATATTAGCCATGGAAAACGTGGAAGCACTGCTCTTTGAGGCACCATAGATGAGCCTGGAGATAATCACAAAACATGAAGCAGGTCGGAAAGCAAAAGACCTATAGCCTATATTATCACTTAGGGCATTATCTAATAACTGACACAGATGAACATATTTCCAAAGAGAAAGACACTCACAGGCTTAGAAAACAAACTATGCTCATCTAAAAGGAAAGGAGGGGGGAAATTGAGAAATGAAGATTAGTGTTACTATACATATACAAATACATATTATATACATGTATCAAAAAGACCGAACATATAGCAAAGGAGGTCGACGGAACACTGTCCTATTTTACATGGGAAGAGGATCTGTACATTAATAGACATACATAATGTACACATGGACCAGATTGTGTACACCTAGGACAAACAATATTCTAAACTTTACCCAGATTAAAAAAATTTTAAAAACCAAGAAGAAGTAATGAGACATAAACTTATGGGGATTTCTCCTGGCAAATTCCATTCTAAATTACAACCTAGGGCAATGACTTCCAGAAAGGCTCTGTTGCCCTAGTACCCAGATTGGGGAATGGAGAAATGCTACCTCCTTGTGGCCGTTTCCCACAACAGCAGCTTTGAACCCACTGCAAAAGGTCACTAAATTTTCACCAACTTGCAGTTCTGTAAATGACACCGGCCCTCCAGAAAATTTCTGGGGTCAAAAATCGACCGAAAAATTCAGAAGAGGGCAACCTTCGAAGAAGACAATTTCAAGAGCTATATTGTACTCACGGTTTTTTCTTTTAAGAGAAAAGAAAAAGGCGTAGGTATATGATGAATTTTAAAAATGTTAATGACATGCATACCCATATTAAAAAAAAAACCTATCAGCCCACAGCAGTCCGAATGGCCATTAGGAAAAATGCTGCAAAAAATAAACGGTGAAGGGAGGGTGGAGAAATGCGTACCCTCGGTTGTAAGGGGGGAGGGCATGTAAAGAGCCACTGATGAAAACACAATGTAGGTGGTTTGAAAAGGGAAACATTGAGCTACCAGTCAATCAATCACAACCACTGCTTGGCCTATCACCTGAGAAAATGAGAATCAAAAAGTCACAGGCTGGCAACCCTGTACGCCAGCAAGATTTACCGTAGCCAGCACTTGGAAGCAATGAAAATGTCCATCAACCGAGGAATGCACCAAGAAGAAGTGGTCCACGTACACAATGGAATGTTACTCTAATAATAAATATAAATTAAATTTAAAAACAAACAAAAGCAAGGAGACATCAACATTTGTGGGTTTATCCGGGCACATTGCACTCTAATTTATAACCGAAGAACACCACTGGCCGGTAGGTCTGTTTCCCTAGTACCAGCAAGGGGAACGTAGAAAGGCTGCTGCTCTCTGGCCGTTACCTGCAAAAGCAGGTTTAAAGCCTGAGCTAGTGGTCACTTCACATGAACAAGTACTGCAGGGCTGTAAATGAAACCTGCCCTCAAAATGTCTTGAGGGAGATAATGGCCAAAATATTGCCAAGGGTGACACATACTTTAAGAAAACACATTGAAGAAATAAGCTCTAATCACAGCTGGAAAAATAAAAAGGGCATGTCTTAAAGCTCAATTTCAACGCATTATGAGACACATGCAAATTCAACCACAAAGAGGTATCAGCTCACACCACTCAGAATAACCATCCGCAAAAACTACAAAGAATAAATGCTGAGGGTGCTGGGAAGAAATACATACCCTCCACTTTAAGTGGGACCTGACCTGGAAAGAGCCAGTAAGGAGAACAGAATAGAGGTGCCTTTAAAAGGTAAACATTGAGCTACCATATGATCCAGCAGACCTATTCCTGGACCTATAAACTAAGAAGACAGAATTGGAAGGACACAGGCACGCAAATCTGCATGGCATAGTATTACAATAGCCAAGATATGGAAGTAACCAAAAAGTCCACCGACAGATGGGTGGACAAAGAAGAACTGCTACCTGTACAGATGGACTATGAGCTAGTGAAAAAATGAAACAATGCCATTTGCAGCACCATAGATGAGCCTAGAAGTAATCACGCAACTTGGAGTAAGTGAGAAAGCGAAAGACACATATCCTATCATATCACATATAGGTGTTACCTAAAAAATGATACAAACAGAGATATTTCCACAGAGAAACACTATCATAGATTCATTAAAATAACTTATGGTTCACCAAATGGAAAGCTGTGAGGATTGGATACATTACCATATTGAGGTTAACAGAGAGATACAAACACATGTGAAATATATAATCACCAAAGACCTACGCAATACCAAGAGAAGACTACTCAACATTGTGTCATAACCTACGTGGGACAAGGATCCGAAGAAGAATAGATATATGTATATGTGTGAAAGAACCCCATCTTGCACACCTAGAACAAACAAAACCTTGTAATCAAGTTTGCTGTGATAAAAAATAAAAATTAAGTTAAAAATACCAACAAGAAGTAATGAGACATAAACTTAAAGGGCTTTTTCCTCGCACATTCCATTCTAATTTACAACCTAGAACACCACTTCCAGTAAGGCTCCGTTGCCCTACTAACCAGATTTGGTAAAGGAGAAATGCTGCCGCCTTGTGGCCGAATCCCGCAAGAGCAGCTTTTAACCCACAGCTAATGGTCACTTACCATTCACAAGGACTCAGGGCTGTAAAGGACACCTGCCCTCAAAATTGTGCTGAGGTAGGGAATGGATAAAAACAATTCAAAACAGGCAACATTTTCAAGAAGGTAGTATGAAGAGGTAAGTTTTCCTCACTCTCTTTTTTAAAAAAGGAAAATGGACAAAAGCTCAACCTCAGGAAGTATTAGACTCATGCAATCTAATCTACAAAAAGTTTTCAACTCACACCAGTCGACTGACCATTGGCAAAAAGTCTACAAACAATAAATGCTGAAGAGGTTTTAGAGAAATGTGTACCCTCCAGCTGCTGGTGAGATGTAAAGGGGTTAACTACCAATAATGAGAACAGAAAGGAGCTGCGTTTAAAAGGAAAAATTGAGGTACCATTCAATCCAGCAGGCGCACCAATGGGCCTCTCACCTGAGAAGACCAGAATGAAGAAGACCCGGGCTGCAAAAGCTGCACTGCAGCCTTATTCACAATAGACAAGACAGTGAAGCAACCACAATGTCCATCAACAGATGAAAGGATAAAGAAGAAGTGGTCCATGTACACAATGAATACTAGCCATGGAAAACAATGAAACACTGCTCTTTGAGGCACCATAGATGATCTTGGAGATAATCACAGAACATGAGGTAAGTCGGAAAGCAAAAGTCCTATATCCGATGATCTCACTTATAGGCGTTATCTAAGAACTGACACAAATCAACATATTTCCACAGAGAAAGTCAATCACAGACTTATTTAAAAAAACTATGCTTATCTAAAAGGAAAGGTGGGGGGGATGGATAAATGAAGATTAGCGTTACCATATGTATACAAATACATATTATATACATATATCAAAAAGACCGACCATAGAGCAAGGAAGGATTACGGAACACTCTGTAATAATTTACACGGGAAGAGGATCTCTACATAAATAGGTATATAGAATATGTAGATGAACCAGAGTGTGTACACCTTGGACAAGCAACATTCTAACCATTACCCCAATTGAAAAAATGAAAACAACGAACTAGGAGTAATGAGACATAAACTTATGGGGGGTTTTCCTGGCACATTCCATCCAGATTTAAAACCTAGGCAAACAACTTCCAGAACGGCTCTGCTGCCCTAGTACCCAGATTTGGGAATGGAGAAATGCTGCATCCTTGTGGCCGTTTCCCACAACAGCAGCTTTAATCCCACTGCAAAGGTCACTAAATATTCACCAATTGCAGGTCTGTAAATCACACCGGCCCTCCAAAAAATACTGAGGTCGAAAATCGACCAAAAAATTCTAGAGTGCCACCTTCCAAAAAGAAACTTTGAAGAGGTATATTATACTCACACTTTTTTCTTTCTTCTTTTAACAGAAAAGAAAAAGGCGTGGAAAAATGATGAATTGTAGGAATGTTTACAGACATGTAAACCCAAATTACAAAAACCTATCAGCTCACACCAGTCAGAATGGCCATCAACAAAAATGCTGCAAACAATAAATGCTGACGTGATTGTGGAGAAATGCGTACCCTCGATTCTAAGGCGGACGTGGTAAGAGCCACTAATGAAAACACAATTGAGGTGCCTTGAAAAGGTAAACGTTGAGCTACCATACCAGTCAATCAATCATACCCACTGCTGGGTCTATCACCTGAGAAAATGAAAATCAAAAATCACAGGCTGGCAATCCTGCACTCCAGCAATATTTACCATAGGCAACACTTGGAAGCAACGAAAATGTCCATCAACAGAGGAATGCACCAAGAAGAAGTGGTCCATGTACACAATGGAATATTAGCCATGGAAAACGTGGAGGCACTGCTCTTTGAGGCACCATAGATGAGCCTGGAGATAATCACAAAACATGAAGCAGGTCGGAAAGCAAAAGACCTATAGCCTATATTATCACTTAGGGCATTATCTAATAACTGACACAGATGAACATATTTCCAAAGAGAAAGACACTCACAGGCTTAGAAAACAAACTATGCTCATCTAAAAGGAAAGGAGGGGGGAAATTGAGAAATGAAGATTAGTGTTACTATACATATACAAATACATATTATATACATGTATCAAAAAGACCGAACATATAGCAAAGGAGGTCGACGGAACACTGTCCTATTTTACATGGGAAGAGGATCTGTACATTAATAGACATACATAATGTACACATGGACCAGATTGTGTACACCTAGGACAAACAATATTCTAAACTTTACCCAGATTAAAAAAATTTTAAAAACCAAGAAGAAGTAATGAGACATAAACTTATGGGGATTTCTCCTGGCAAATTCCATTCTAAATTACAACCTAGGGCAATGACTTCCAGAAAGGCTCTGTTGCCCTAGTACCCAGATTGGGGAATGGAGAAATGCTACCTCCTTGTGGCCGTTTCCCACAACAGCAGCTTTGAACCCACTGCAAAAGGTCACTAAATTTTCACCAACTTGCAGTTCTGTAAATGACACCGGCCCTCCAGAAAATTTCTGGGGTCAAAAATCGACCGAAAAATTCAGAAGAGGGCAACCTTCGAAGAAGACAATTTCAAGAGCTATATTGTACTCACGGTTTTTTCTTTTAAGAGAAAAGAAAAAGGCGTAGGTATATGATGAATTTTAAAAATGTTAATGACATGCATACCCATATTAAAAAAAAAACCTATCAGCCCACAGCAGTCCGAATGGCCATTAGGAAAAATGCTGCAAAAAATAAACGGTGAAGGGAGGGTGGAGAAATGCGTACCCTCGGTTGTAAGGGGGGAGGGCATGTAAAGAGCCACTGATGAAAACACAATGTAGGTGGTTTGAAAAGGGAAACATTGAGCTACCAGTCAATCAATCACAACCACTGCTTGGCCTATCACCTGAGAAAATGAGAATCAAAAAGTCACAGGCTGGCAACCCTGTACGCCAGCAAGATTTACCGTAGCCAGCACTTGGAAGCAATGAAAATGTCCATCAACCGAGGAATGCACCAAGAAGAAGTGGTCCACGTACACAATGGAATATTACTCTAATAATAAATATAAATTAAATTTAAAAACAAACAAAAGCAAGGAGACATCAACATTTGTGGGTTTATCCGGGCACATTGCACTCTAATTTATAACCGAAGAACACCACTGGCCGGTAGGTCTGTTTCCCTAGTACCAGCAAGGGGAACGTAGAAAGGCTGCTGCTCTCTGGCCGTTACCTGCAAAAGCAGGTTTAAAGCCTGAGCTAGTGGTCACTTCACATGAACAAGTACTGCAGGGCTGTAAATGAAACCTGCCCTCAAAATGTCTTGAGGGAGATAATGGCCAAAATATTGCCAAGGGTGACACATACTTTAAGAAAACACATTGAAGAAATAAGCTCTAATCACAGCTGGAAAAATAAAAAGGGCATGTCTTAAAGCTCAATTTCAACGCATTATGAGACACATGCAAATTCAACCACAAAGAGGTATCAGCTCACACCACTCAGAATAACCATCCGCAAAAACTACAAAGAATAAATGCTGAGGGTGCTGGGAAGAAATACATACCCTCCACTTTAAGTGGGACCTGACCTGGAAAGAGCCAGTAAGGAGAACAGAATAGAGGTGCCTTTAAAAGGTAAACATTGAGCTACCATATGATCCAGCAGACCTATTCCTGGACCTATAAACTAAGAAGACAGAATTGGAAGGACACAGGCACGCAAATCTGCATGGCATAGTATTACAATAGCCAAGATATGGAAGTAACCAAAAAGTCCACCGACAGATGGGTGGACAAAGAAGAACTGCTACCTGTACAGATGGACTATGAGCTAGTGAAAAAATGAAACAATGCCATTTGCAGCACCATAGATGAGCCTAGAAGTAATCACGCAACTTGGAGTAAGTGAGAAAGCGAAAGACACATATCCTATCATATCACATATAGGTGTTACCTAAAAAATGATACAAACAGAGATATTTCCACAGAGAAACACTATCATAGATTCATTAAAATAACTTATGGTTCACCAAATGGAAAGCTGTGAGGATTGGATACATTACCATATTGAGGTTAACAGAGAGATACAAACACATGTGAAATATATAATCACCAAAGACCTACGCAATACCAAGAGAAGACTACTCAACATTGTGTCATAACCTACGTGGGACAAGGATCCGAAGAAGAATAGATATATGTATATGTGTGAAAGAACCCCATCTTGCACACCTAGAACAAACAAAACCTTGTAATCAAGTTTGCTGTGATAAAAAATAAAAATTAAGTTAAAAATACCAACAAGAAGTAATGAGACATAAACTTAAAGGGCTTTTTCCTCGCACATTCCATTCTAATTTACAACCTAGAACACCACTTCCAGTAAGGCTCCGTTGCCCTACTAACCAGATTTGGTAAAGGAGAAATGCTGCCGCCTTGTGGCCGAATCCCGCAAGAGCAGCTTTTAACCCACAGCTAATGGTCACTTACCATTCACAAGGACTCAGGGCTGTAAAGGACACCTGCCCTCAAAATTGTGCTGAGGTAGGGAATGGATAAAAACAATTCAAAACAGGCAACATTTTCAAGAAGGTAGTATGAAGAGGTAAGTTTTCCTCACTCTCTTTTTTAAAAAAGGAAAATGGACAAAAGCTCAACCTCAGGAAGTATTAGACTCATGCAATCTAATCTACAAAAAGTTTTCAACTCACACCAGTCGACTGACCATTGGCAAAAAGTCTACAAACAATAAATGCTGAAGAGGTTTTAGAGAAATGTGTACCCTCCAGCTGCTGGTGAGATGTAAAGGGGTTAACTACCAATAATGAGAACAGAAAGGAGCTGCGTTTAAAAGGAAAAATTGAGGTACCATTCAATCCAGCAGGCGCACCAATGGGCCTCTCACCTGAGAAGACCAGAATGAAGAAGACCCGGGCTGCAAAAGCTGCACTGCAGCCTTATTCACAATAGACAAGACAGTGAAGCAACCACAATGTCCATCAACAGATGAAAGGATAAAGAAGAAGTGGTCCATGTACACAATGAATACTAGCCATGGAAAACAATGAAACACTGCTCTTTGAGGCACCATAGATGATCTTGGAGATAATCACAGAACATGAGGTAAGTCGGAAAGCAAAAGTCCTATATCCGATGATCTCACTTATAGGCGTTATCTCAGAACTGACACAAATCAACATATTTCCACAGAGAAAGTCAATCACAGACTTATTTAAAAAAACTATGCTTATCTAAAAGGAAAGGTGGGGGGGATGGATAAATGAAGATTAGCGTTACCATATGTATACAAATACATATTATATACATATATCAAAAAGACCGACCATAGAGCAAGGAAGGATTACGGAACACTCTGTAATAATTTACACGGGAAGAGGATCTCTACATAAATAGGTATATAGAATATGTAGATGAACCAGAGTGTGTACACCTTGGACAAGCAACATTCTAACCATTACCCCAATTGAAAAAATGAAAACAACGAACTAGGAGTAATGAGACATAAACTTATGGGGGGTTTTCCTGGCACATTCCATCCAGATTTAAAACCTAGGCAAACAACTTCCAGAACGGCTCTGCTGCCCTAGTACCCAGATTTGGGAATGGAGAAATGCTGCATCCTTGTGGCCGTTTCCCACAACAGCAGCTTTAATCCCACTGCAAAGGTCACTAAATATTCACCAATTGCAGGTCTGTAAATCACACCGGCCCTCCAAAAAATACTGAGGTCGAAAATCGACCAAAAAATTCTAGAGTGCCACCTTCCAAAAAGAAACTTTGAAGAGGTATATTATACTCACACTTTTTTCTTTCTTCTTTTAACAGAAAAGAAAAAGGCGTGGAAAAATGATGAATTGTAGGAATGTTTACAGACATGTAAACCCAAATTACAAAAACCTATCAGCTCACACCAGTCAGAATGGCCATCAACAAAAATGCTGCAAACAATAAATGCTGACGTGATTGTGGAGAAATGCGTACCCTCGATTCTAAGGCGGACGTGGTAAGAGCCACTAATGAAAACACAATTGAGGTGCCTTGAAAAGGTAAACGTTGAGCTACCATACCAGTCAATCAATCATACCCACTGCTGGGTCTATCACCTGAGAAAATGAAAATCAAAAATCACAGGCTGGCAATCCTGCACTCCAGCAATATTTACCATAGGCAACACTTGGAAGCAACGAAAATGTCCATCAACAGAGGAATGCACCAAGAAGAAGTGGTCCATGTACACAATGGAATATTAGCCATGGAAAACGTGGAGGCACTGCTCTTTGAGGCACCATAGATGAGCCTGGAGATAATCACAAAACATGAAGCAGGTCGGAAAGCAAAAGACCTATAGCCTATATTATCACTTAGGGCATTATCTAATAACTGACACAGATGAACATATTTCCAAAGAGAAAGACACTCACAGGCTTAGAAAACAAACTATGCTCATCTAAAAGGAAAGGAGGGGGGAAATTGAGAAATGAAGATTAGTGTTACTATACATATACAAATACATATTATATACATGTATCAAAAAGACCGAACATATAGCAAAGGAGGTCGACGGAACACTGTCCTATTTTACATGGGAAGAGGATCTGTACATTAATAGACATACATAATGTACACATGGACCAGATTGTGTACACCTAGGACAAACAATATTCTAAACTTTACCCAGATTAAAAAAATTTTAAAAACCAAGAAGAAGTAATGAGACATAAACTTATGGGGATTTCTCCTGGCAAATTCCATTCTAAATTACAACCTAGGGCAATGACTTCCAGAAAGGCTCTGTTGCCCTAGTACCCAGATTGGGGAATGGAGAAATGCTACCTCCTTGTGGCCGTTTCCCACAACAGCAGCTTTGAACCCACTGCAAAAGGTCACTAAATTTTCACCAACTTGCAGTTCTGTAAATGACACCGGCCCTCCAGAAAATTTCTGGGGTCAAAAATCGACCGAAAAATTCAGAAGAGGGCAACCTTCGAAGAAGACAATTTCAAGAGCTATATTGTACTCACGGTTTTTTCTTTTAAGAGAAAAGAAAAAGGCGTAGGTATATGATGAATTTTAAAAATGTTAATGACATGCATACCCATATTAAAAAAAAAACCTATCAGCCCACAGCAGTCCGAATGGCCATTAGGAAAAATGCTGCAAAAAATAAACGGTGAAGGGAGGGTGGAGAAATGCGTACCCTCGGTTGTAAGGGGGGAGGGCATGTAAAGAGCCACTGATGAAAACACAATGTAGGTGGTTTGAAAAGGGAAACATTGAGCTACCAGTCAATCAATCACAACCACTGCTTGGCCTATCACCTGAGAAAATGAGAATCAAAAAGTCACAGGCTGGCAACCCTGTACGCCAGCAAGATTTACCGTAGCCAGCACTTGGAAGCAATGAAAATGTCCATCAACCGAGGAATGCACCAAGAAGAAGTGGTCCACGTACACAATGGAATATTACTCTAATAATAAATATAAATTAAATTTAAAAACAAACAAAAGCAAGGAGACATCAACATTTGTGGGTTTATCCGGGCACATTGCACTCTAATTTATAACCGAAGAACACCACTGGCCGGTAGGTCTGTTTCCCTAGTACCAGCAAGGGGAACGTAGAAAGGCTGCTGCTCTCTGGCCGTTACCTGCAAAAGCAGGTTTAAAGCCTGAGCTAGTGGTCACTTCACATGAACAAGTACTGCAGGGCTGTAAATGAAACCTGCCCTCAAAATGTCTTGAGGGAGATAATGGCCAAAATATTGCCAAGGGTGACACATACTTTAAGAAAACACATTGAAGAAATAAGCTCTAATCACAGCTGGAAAAATAAAAAGGGCATGTCTTAAAGCTCAATTTCAACGCATTATGAGACACATGCAAATTCAACCACAAAGAGGTATCAGCTCACACCACTCAGAATAACCATCCGCAAAAACTACAAAGAATAAATGCTGAGGGTGCTGGGAAGAAATACATACCCTCCACTTTAAGTGGGACCTGACCTGGAAAGAGCCAGTAAGGAGAACAGAATAGAGGTGCCTTTAAAAGGTAAACATTGAGCTACCATATGATCCAGCAGACCTATTCCTGGACCTATAAACTAAGAAGACAGAATTGGAAGGACACAGGCACGCAAATCTGCATGGCATAGTATTACAATAGCCAAGATATGGAAGTAACCAAAAAGTCCACCGACAGATGGGTGGACAAAGAAGAACTGCTACCTGTACAGATGGACTATGAGCTAGTGAAAAAATGAAACAATGCCATTTGCAGCACCATAGATGAGCCTAGAAGTAATCACGCAACTTGGAGTAAGTGAGAAAGCGAAAGACACATATCCTATCATATCACATATAGGTGTTACCTAAAAAATGATACAAACAGAGATATTTCCACAGAGAAACACTATCATAGATTCATTAAAATAACTTATGGTTCACCAAATGGAAAGCTGTGAGGATTGGATACATTACCATATTGAGGTTAACAGAGAGATACAAACACATGTGAAATATATAATCACCAAAGACCTACGCAATACCAAGAGAAGACTACTCAACATTGTGTCATAACCTACGTGGGACAAGGATCCGAAGAAGAATAGATATATGTATATGTGTGAAAGAACCCCATCTTGCACACCTAGAACAAACAAAACCTTGTAATCAAGTTTGCTGTGATAAAAAATAAAAATTAAGTTAAAAATACCAACAAGAAGTAATGAGACATAAACTTAAAGGGCTTTTTCCTCGCACATTCCATTCTAATTTACAACCTAGAACACCACTTCCAGTAAGGCTCCGTTGCCCTACTAACCAGATTTGGTAAAGGAGAAATGCTGCCGCCTTGTGGCCGAATCCCGCAAGAGCAGCTTTTAACCCACAGCTAATGGTCACTTACCATTCACAAGGACTCAGGGCTGTAAAGGACACCTGCCCTCAAAATTGTGCTGAGGTAGGGAATGGATAAAAACAATTCAAAACAGGCAACATTTTCAAGAAGGTAGTATGAAGAGGTAAGTTTTCCTCACTCTCTTTTTTAAAAAAGGAAAATGGACAAAAGCTCAACCTCAGGAAGTATTAGACTCATGCAATCTAATCTACAAAAAGTTTTCAACTCACACCAGTCGACTGACCATTGGCAAAAAGTCTACAAACAATAAATGCTGAAGAGGTTTTAGAGAAATGTGTACCCTCCAGCTGCTGGTGAGATGTAAAGGGGTTAACTACCAATAATGAGAACAGAAAGGAGCTGCGTTTAAAAGGAAAAATTGAGGTACCATTCAATCCAGCAGGCGCACCAATGGGCCTCTCACCTGAGAAGACCAGAATGAAGAAGACCCGGGCTGCAAAAGCTGCACTGCAGCCTTATTCACAATAGACAAGACAGTGAAGCAACCACAATGTCCATCAACAGATGAAAGGATAAAGAAGAAGTGGTCCATGTACACAATGAATACTAGCCATGGAAAACAATGAAACACTGCTCTTTGAGGCACCATAGATGATCTTGGAGATAATCACAGAACATGAGGTAAGTCGGAAAGCAAAAGTCCTATATCCGATGATCTCACTTATAGGCGTTATCTCAGAACTGACACAAATCAACATATTTCCACAGAGAAAGTCAATCACAGACTTATTTAAAAAAACTATGCTTATCTAAAAGGAAAGGTGGGGGGGATGGATAAATGAAGATTAGCGTTACCATATGTATACAAATACATATTATATACATATATCAAAAAGACCGACCATAGAGCAAGGAAGGATTACGGAACACTCTGTAATAATTTACACGGGAAGAGGATCTCTACATAAATAGGTATATAGAATATGTAGATGAACCAGAGTGTGTACACCTTGGACAAGCAACATTCTAACCATTACCCCAATTGAAAAAATGAAAACAACGAACTAGGAGTAATGAGACATAAACTTATGGGGGGTTTTCCTGGCACATTCCATCCAGATTTAAAACCTAGGCAAACAACTTCCAGAACGGCTCTGCTGCCCTAGTACCCAGATTTGGGAATGGAGAAATGCTGCATCCTTGTGGCCGTTTCCCACAACAGCAGCTTTAATCCCACTGCAAAGGTCACTAAATATTCACCAATTGCAGGTCTGTAAATCACACCGGCCCTCCAAAAAATACTGAGGTCGAAAATCGACCAAAAAATTCTAGAGTGCCACCTTCCAAAAAGAAACTTTGAAGAGGTATATTATACTCACACTTTTTTCTTTCTTCTTTTAACAGAAAAGAAAAAGGCGTGGAAAAATGATGAATTGTAGGAATGTTTACAGACATGTAAACCCAAATTACAAAAACCTATCAGCTCACACCAGTCAGAATGGCCATCAACAAAAATGCTGCAAACAATAAATGCTGACGTGATTGTGGAGAAATGCGTACCCTCGATTCTAAGGCGGACGTGGTAAGAGCCACTAATGAAAACACAATTGAGGTGCCTTGAAAAGGTAAACGTTGAGCTACCATACCAGTCAATCAATCATACCCACTGCTGGGTCTATCACCTGAGAAAATGAAAATCAAAAATCACAGGCTGGCAATCCTGCACTCCAGCAATATTTACCATAGGCAACACTTGGAAGCAACGAAAATGTCCATCAACAGAGGAATGCACCAAGAAGAAGTGGTCCATGTACACAATGGAATATTAGCCATGGAAAACGTGGAGGCACTGCTCTTTGAGGCACCATAGATGAGCCTGGAGATAATCACAAAACATGAAGCAGGTCGGAAAGCAAAAGACCTATAGCCTATATTATCACTTAGGGCATTATCTAATAACTGACACAGATGAACATATTTCCAAAGAGAAAGACACTCACAGGCTTAGAAAACAAACTATGCTCATCTAAAAGGAAAGGAGGGGGGAAATTGAGAAATGAAGATTAGTGTTACTATACATATACAAATACATATTATATACATGTATCAAAAAGACCGAACATATAGCAAAGGAGGTCGACGGAACACTGTCCTATTTTACATGGGAAGAGGATCTGTACATTAATAGACATACATAATGTACACATGGACCAGATTGTGTACACCTAGGACAAACAATATTCTAAACTTTACCCAGATTAAAAAAATTTTAAAAACCAAGAAGAAGTAATGAGACATAAACTTATGGGGATTTCTCCTGGCAAATTCCATTCTAAATTACAACCTAGGGCAATGACTTCCAGAAAGGCTCTGTTGCCCTAGTACCCAGATTGGGGAATGGAGAAATGCTACCTCCTTGTGGCCGTTTCCCACAACAGCAGCTTTGAACCCACTGCAAAAGGTCACTAAATTTTCACCAACTTGCAGTTCTGTAAATGACACCGGCCCTCCAGAAAATTTCTGGGGTCAAAAATCGACCGAAAAATTCAGAAGAGGGCAACCTTCGAAGAAGACAATTTCAAGAGCTATATTGTACTCACGGTTTTTTCTTTTAAGAGAAAAGAAAAAGGCGTAGGTATATGATGAATTTTAAAAATGTTAATGACATGCATACCCATATTAAAAAAAAAACCTATCAGCCCACAGCAGTCCGAATGGCCATTAGGAAAAATGCTGCAAAAAATAAACGGTGAAGGGAGGGTGGAGAAATGCGTACCCTCGGTTGTAAGGGGGGAGGGCATGTAAAGAGCCACTGATGAAAACACAATGTAGGTGGTTTGAAAAGGGAAACATTGAGCTACCAGTCAATCAATCACAACCACTGCTTGGCCTATCACCTGAGAAAATGAGAATCAAAAAGTCACAGGCTGGCAACCCTGTACGCCAGCAAGATTTACCGTAGCCAGCACTTGGAAGCAATGAAAATGTCCATCAACCGAGGAATGCACCAAGAAGAAGTGGTCCACGTACACAATGGAATATTACTCTAATAATAAATATAAATTAAATTTAAAAACAAACAAAAGCAAGGAGACATCAACATTTGTGGGTTTATCCGGGCACATTGCACTCTAATTTATAACCGAAGAACACCACTGGCCGGTAGGTCTGTTTCCCTAGTACCAGCAAGGGGAACGTAGAAAGGCTGCTGCTCTCTGGCCGTTACCTGCAAAAGCAGGTTTAAAGCCTGAGCTAGTGGTCACTTCACATGAACAAGTACTGCAGGGCTGTAAATGAAACCTGCCCTCAAAATGTCTTGAGGGAGATAATGGCCAAAATATTGCCAAGGGTGACACATACTTTAAGAAAACACATTGAAGAAATAAGCTCTAATCACAGCTGGAAAAATAAAAAGGGCATGTCTTAAAGCTCAATTTCAACGCATTATGAGACACATGCAAATTCAACCACAAAGAGGTATCAGCTCACACCACTCAGAATAACCATCCGCAAAAACTACAAAGAATAAATGCTGAGGGTGCTGGGAAGAAATACATACCCTCCACTTTAAGTGGGACCTGACCTGGAAAGAGCCAGTAAGGAGAACAGAATAGAGGTGCCTTTAAAAGGTAAACATTGAGCTACCATATGATCCAGCAGACCTATTCCTGGACCTATAAACTAAGAAGACAGAATTGGAAGGACACAGGCACGCAAATCTGCATGGCATAGTATTACAATAGCCAAGATATGGAAGTAACCAAAAAGTCCACCGACAGATGGGTGGACAAAGAAGAACTGCTACCTGTACAGATGGACTATGAGCTAGTGAAAAAATGAAACAATGCCATTTGCAGCACCATAGATGAGCCTAGAAGTAATCACGCAACTTGGAGTAAGCGAGAAAGCGAAAGACACATATCCTATCATATCACATATAGGTGTTACCTAAAAAATGATACAAACAGAGATATTTCCACAGAGAAACACTATCATAGATTCATTAAAATAACTTATGGTTCACCAAATGGAAAGCTGTGAGGATTGGATACATTACCATATTGAGGTTAACAGAGAGATACAAACACATGTGAAATATATAATCACCAAAGACCTACGCAATACCAAGAGAAGACTACTCAACATTGTGTCATAACCTACGTGGGACAAGGATCCGAAGAAGAATAGATATATGTATATGTGTGAAAGAACCCCATCTTGCACACCTAGAACAAACAAAACCTTGTAATCAAGTTTGCTGTGATAAAAAATAAAAATTAAGTTAAAAATACCAACAAGAAGTAATGAGACATAAACTTAAAGGGCTTTTTCCTCGCACATTCCATTCTAATTTACAACCTAGAACACCACTTCCAGTAAGGCTCCGTTGCCCTACTAACCAGATTTGGTAAAGGAGAAATGCTGCCGCCTTGTGGCCGAATCCCGCAAGAGCAGCTTTTAACCCACAGCTAATGGTCACTTACCATTCACAAGGACTCAGGGCTGTAAAGGACACCTGCCCTCAAAATTGTGCTGAGGTAGGGAATGGATAAAAACAATTCAAAACAGGCAACATTTTCAAGAAGGTAGTATGAAGAGGTAAGTTTTCCTCACTCTCTTTTTTAAAAAAGGAAAATGGACAAAAGCTCAACCTCAGGAAGTATTAGACTCATGCAATCTAATCTACAAAAAGTTTTCAACTCACACCAGTCGACTGACCATTGGCAAAAAGTCTACAAACAATAAATGCTGAAGAGGTTTTAGAGAAATGTGTACCCTCCAGCTGCTGGTGAGATGTAAAGGGGTTAACTACCAATAATGAGAACAGAAAGGAGCTGCGTTTAAAAGGAAAAATTGAGGTACCATTCAATCCAGCAGGCGCACCAATGGGCCTCTCACCTGAGAAGACCAGAATGAAGAAGACCCGGGCTGCAAAAGCTGCACTGCAGCCTTATTCACAATAGACAAGACAGTGAAGCAACCACAATGTCCATCAACAGATGAAAGGATAAAGAAGAAGTGGTCCATGTACACAATGAATACTAGCCATGGAAAACAATGAAACACTGCTCTTTGAGGCACCATAGATGATCTTGGAGATAATCACAGAACATGAGGTAAGTCGGAAAGCAAAAGTCCTATATCCGATGATCTCACTTATAGGCGTTATCTCAGAACTGACACAAATCAACATATTTCCACAGAGAAAGTCAATCACAGACTTATTTAAAAAAACTATGCTTATCTAAAAGGAAAGGTGGGGGGGATGGATAAATGAAGATTAGCGTTACCATATGTATACAAATACATATTATATACATATATCAAAAAGACCGACCATAGAGCAAGGAAGGATTACGGAACACTCTGTAATAATTTACACGGGAAGAGGATCTCTACATAAATAGGTATATAGAATATGTAGATGAACCAGAGTGTGTACACCTTGGACAAGCAACATTCTAACCATTACCCCAATTGAAAAAATGAAAACAACGAACTAGGAGTAATGAGACATAAACTTATGGGGGGTTTTCCTGGCACATTCCATCCAGATTTAAAACCTAGGCAAACAACTTCCAGAACGGCTCTGCTGCCCTAGTACCCAGATTTGGGAATGGAGAAATGCTGCATCCTTGTGGCCGTTTCCCACAACAGCAGCTTTAATCCCACTGCAAAGGTCACTAAATATTCACCAATTGCAGGTCTGTAAATCACACCGGCCCTCCAAAAAATACTGAGGTCGAAAATCGACCAAAAAATTCTAGAGTGCCACCTTCCAAAAAGAAACTTTGAAGAGGTATATTATACTCACACTTTTTTCTTTCTTCTTTTAACAGAAAAGAAAAAGGCGTGGAAAAATGATGAATTGTAGGAATGTTTACAGACATGTAAACCCAAATTACAAAAACCTATCAGCTCACACCAGTCAGAATGGCCATCAACAAAAATGCTGCAAACAATAAATGCTGACGTGATTGTGGAGAAATGCGTACCCTCGATTCTAAGGCGGACGTGGTAAGAGCCACTAATGAAAACACAATTGAGGTGCCTTGAAAAGGTAAACGTTGAGCTACCATACCAGTCAATCAATCATACCCACTGCTGGGTCTATCACCTGAGAAAATGAAAATCAAAAATCACAGGCTGGCAATCCTGCACTCCAGCAATATTTACCATAGGCAACACTTGGAAGCAACGAAAATGTCCATCAACAGAGGAATGCACCAAGAAGAAGTGGTCCATGTACACAATGGAATATTAGCCATGGAAAACGTGGAGGCACTGCTCTTTGAGGCACCATAGATGAGCCTGGAGATAATCACAAAACATGAAGCAGGTCGGAAAGCAAAAGACCTATAGCCTATATTATCACTTAGGGCATTATCTAATAACTGACACAGATGAACATATTTCCAAAGAGAAAGACACTCACAGGCTTAGAAAACAAACTATGCTCATCTAAAAGGAAAGGAGGGGGGAAATTGAGAAATGAAGATTAGTGTTACTATACATATACAAATACATATTATATACATGTATCAAAAAGACCGAACATATAGCAAAGGAGGTCGACGGAACACTGTCCTATTTTACATGGGAAGAGGATCTGTACATTAATAGACATACATAATGTACACATGGACCAGATTGTGTACACCTAGGACAAACAATATTCTAAACTTTACCCAGATTAAAAAAATTTTAAAAACCAAGAAGAAGTAATGAGACATAAACTTATGGGGATTTCTCCTGGCAAATTCCATTCTAAATTACAACCTAGGGCAATGACTTCCAGAAAGGCTCTGTTGCCCTAGTACCCAGATTGGGGAATGGAGAAATGCTACCTCCTTGTGGCCGTTTCCCACAACAGCAGCTTTGAACCCACTGCAAAAGGTCACTAAATTTTCACCAACTTGCAGTTCTGTAAATGACACCGGCCCTCCAGAAAATTTCTGGGGTCAAAAATCGACCGAAAAATTCAGAAGAGGGCAACCTTCGAAGAAGACAATTTCAAGAGCTATATTGTACTCACGGTTTTTTCTTTTAAGAGAAAAGAAAAAGGCGTAGGTATATGATGAATTTTAAAAATGTTAATGACATGCATACCCATATTAAAAAAAAAACCTATCAGCCCACAGCAGTCCGAATGGCCATTAGGAAAAATGCTGCAAAAAATAAACGGTGAAGGGAGGGTGGAGAAATGCGTACCCTCGGTTGTAAGGGGGGAGGGCATGTAAAGAGCCACTGATGAAAACACAATGTAGGTGGTTTGAAAAGGGAAACATTGAGCTACCAGTCAATCAATCACAACCACTGCTTGGCCTATCACCTGAGAAAATGAGAATCAAAAAGTCACAGGCTGGCAACCCTGTACGCCAGCAAGATTTACCGTAGCCAGCACTTGGAAGCAATGAAAATGTCCATCAACCGAGGAATGCACCAAGAAGAAGTGGTCCACGTACACAATGGAATATTACTCTAATAATAAATATAAATTAAATTTAAAAACAAACAAAAGCAAGGAGACATCAACATTTGTGGGTTTATCCGGGCACATTGCACTCTAATTTATAACCGAAGAACACCACTGGCCGGTAGGTCTGTTTCCCTAGTACCAGCAAGGGGAACGTAGAAAGGCTGCTGCTCTCTGGCCGTTACCTGCAAAAGCAGGTTTAAAGCCTGAGCTAGTGGTCACTTCACATGAACAAGTACTGCAGGGCTGTAAATGAAACCTGCCCTCAAAATGTCTTGAGGGAGATAATGGCCAAAATATTGCCAAGGGTGACACATACTTTAAGAAAACACATTGAAGAAATAAGCTCTAATCACAGCTGGAAAAATAAAAAGGGCATGTCTTAAAGCTCAATTTCAACGCATTATGAGACACATGCAAATTCAACCACAAAGAGGTATCAGCTCACACCACTCAGAATAACCATCCGCAAAAACTACAAAGAATAAATGCTGAGGGTGCTGGGAAGAAATACATACCCTCCACTTTAAGTGGGACCTGACCTGGAAAGAGCCAGTAAGGAGAACAGAATAGAGGTGCCTTTAAAAGGTAAACATTGAGCTACCATATGATCCAGCAGACCTATTCCTGGACCTATAAACTAAGAAGACAGAATTGGAAGGACACAGGCACGCAAATCTGCATGGCATAGTATTACAATAGCCAAGATATGGAAGTAACCAAAAAGTCCACCGACAGATGGGTGGACAAAGAAGAACTGCTACCTGTACAGATGGACTATGAGCTAGTGAAAAAATGAAACAATGCCATTTGCAGCACCATAGATGAGCCTAGAAGTAATCACGCAACTTGGAGTAAGTGAGAAAGCGAAAGACACATATCCTATCATATCACATATAGGTGTTACCTAAAAAATGATACAAACAGAGATATTTCCACAGAGAAACACTATCATAGATTCATTAAAATAACTTATGGTTCACCAAATGGAAAGCTGTGAGGATTGGATACATTACCATATTGAGGTTAACAGAGAGATACAAACACATGTGAAATATATAATCACCAAAGACCTACGCAATACCAAGAGAAGACTACTCAACATTGTGTCATAACCTACGTGGGACAAGGATCCGAAGAAGAATAGATATATGTATATGTGTGAAAGAACCCCATCTTGCACACCTAGAACAAACAAAACCTTGTAATCAAGTTTGCTGTGATAAAAAATAAAAATTAAGTTAAAAATACCAACAAGAAGTAATGAGACATAAACTTAAAGGGCTTTTTCCTCGCACATTCCATTCTAATTTACAACCTAGAACACCACTTCCAGTAAGGCTCCGTTGCCCTACTAACCAGATTTGGTAAAGGAGAAATGCTGCCGCCTTGTGGCCGAATCCCGCAAGAGCAGCTTTTAACCCACAGCTAATGGTCACTTACCATTCACAAGGACTCAGGGCTGTAAAGGACACCTGCCCTCAAAATTGTGCTGAGGTAGGGAATGGATAAAAACAATTCAAAACAGGCAACATTTTCAAGAAGGTAGTATGAAGAGGTAAGTTTTCCTCACTCTCTTTTTTAAAAAAGGAAAATGGACAAAAGCTCAACCTCAGGAAGTATTAGACTCATGCAATCTAATCTACAAAAAGTTTTCAACTCACACCAGTCGACTGACCATTGGCAAAAAGTCTACAAACAATAAATGCTGAAGAGGTTTTAGAGAAATGTGTACCCTCCAGCTGCTGGTGAGATGTAAAGGGGTTAACTACCAATAATGAGAACAGAAAGGAGCTGCGTTTAAAAGGAAAAATTGAGGTACCATTCAATCCAGCAGGCGCACCAATGGGCCTCTCACCTGAGAAGACCAGAATGAAGAAGACCCGGGCTGCAAAAGCTGCACTGCAGCCTTATTCACAATAGACAAGACAGTGAAGCAACCACAATGTCCATCAACAGATGAAAGGATAAAGAAGAAGTGGTCCATGTACACAATGAATACTAGCCATGGAAAACAATGAAACACTGCTCTTTGAGGCACCATAGATGATCTTGGAGATAATCACAGAACATGAGGTAAGTCGGAAAGCAAAAGTCCTATATCCGATGATCTCACTTATAGGCGTTATCTCAGAACTGACACAAATCAACATATTTCCACAGAGAAAGTCAATCACAGACTTATTTAAAAAAACTATGCTTATCTAAAAGGAAAGGTGGGGGGGGATGGATAAATGAAGATTAGCGTTACCATATGTATACAAATACATATTATATACATATATCAAAAAGACCGACCATAGAGCAAGGAAGGATTACGGAACACTCTGTAATAATTTACACGGGAAGAGGATCTCTACATAAATAGGTATATAGAATATGTAGATGAACCAGAGTGTGTACACCTTGGACAAGCAACATTCTAACCATTACCCCAATTGAAAAAATGAAAACAACGAACTAGGAGTAATGAGACATAAACTTATGGGGGGTTTTCCTGGCACATTCCATCCAGATTTAAAACCTAGGCAAACAACTTCCAGAACGGCTCTGCTGCCCTAGTACCCAGATTTGGGAATGGAGAAATGCTGCATCCTTGTGGCCGTTTCCCACAACAGCAGCTTTAATCCCACTGCAAAGGTCACTAAATATTCACCAATTGCAGGTCTGTAAATCACACCGGCCCTCCAAAAAATACTGAGGTCGAAAATCGACCAAAAAATTCTAGAGTGCCACCTTCCAAAAAGAAACTTTGAAGAGGTATATTATACTCACACTTTTTTCTTTCTTCTTTTAACAGAAAAGAAAAAGGCGTGGAAAAATGATGAATTGTAGGAATGTTTACAGACATGTAAACCCAAATTACAAAAACCTATCAGCTCACACCAGTCAGAATGGCCATCAACAAAAATGCTGCAAACAATAAATGCTGACGTGATTGTGGAGAAATGCGTACCCTCGATTCTAAGGCGGACGTGGTAAGAGCCACTAATGAAAACACAATTGAGGTGCCTTGAAAAGGTAAACGTTGAGCTACCATACCAGTCAATCAATCATACCCACTGCTGGGTCTATCACCTGAGAAAATGAAAATCAAAAATCACAGGCTGGCAATCCTGCACTCCAGCAATATTTACCATAGGCAACACTTGGAAGCAACGAAAATGTCCATCAACAGAGGAATGCACCAAGAAGAAGTGGTCCATGTACACAATGGAATATTAGCCATGGAAAACGTGGAAGCACTGCTCTTTGAGGCACCATAGATGAGCCTGGAGATAATCACAAAACATGAAGCAGGTCGGAAAGCAAAAGACCTATAGCCTATATTATCACTTAGGGCATTATCTAATAACTGACACAGATGAACATATTTCCAAAGAGAAAGACACTCACAGGCTTAGAAAACAAACTATGCTCATCTAAAAGGAAAGGAGGGGGGAAATTGAGAAATGAAGATTAGTGTTACTATACATATACAAATACATATTATATACATGTATCAAAAAGACCGAACATATAGCAAAGGAGGTCGACGGAACACTGTCCTATTTTACATGGGAAGAGGATCTGTACATTAATAGACATACATAATGTACACATGGACCAGATTGTGTACACCTAGGACAAACAATATTCTAAACTTTACCCAGATTAAAAAAATTTTAAAAACCAAGAAGAAGTAATGAGACATAAACTTATGGGGATTTCTCCTGGCAAATTCCATTCTAAATTACAACCTAGGGCAATGACTTCCAGAAAGGCTCTGTTGCCCTAGTACCCAGATTGGGGAATGGAGAAATGCTACCTCCTTGTGGCCGTTTCCCACAACAGCAGCTTTGAACCCACTGCAAAAGGTCACTAAATTTTCACCAACTTGCAGTTCTGTAAATGACACCGGCCCTCCAGAAAATTTCTGGGGTCAAAAATCGACCGAAAAATTCAGAAGAGGGCAACCTTCGAAGAAGACAATTTCAAGAGCTATATTGTACTCACGGTTTTTTCTTTTAAGAGAAAAGAAAAAGGCGTAGGTATATGATGAATTTTAAAAATGTTAATGACATGCATACCCATATTAAAAAAAAAACCTATCAGCCCACAGCAGTCCGAATGGCCATTAGGAAAAATGCTGCAAAAAATAAACGGTGAAGGGAGGGTGGAGAAATGCGTACCCTCGGTTGTAAGGGGGGAGGGCATGTAAAGAGCCACTGATGAAAACACAATGTAGGTGGTTTGAAAAGGGAAACATTGAGCTACCAGTCAATCAATCACAACCACTGCTTGGCCTATCACCTGAGAAAATGAGAATCAAAAAGTCACAGGCTGGCAACCCTGTACGCCAGCAAGATTTACCGTAGCCAGCACTTGGAAGCAATGAAAATGTCCATCAACCGAGGAATGCACCAAGAAGAAGTGGTCCACGTACACAATGGAATATTACTCTAATAATAAATATAAATTAAATTTAAAAACAAACAAAAGCAAGGAGACATCAACATTTGTGGGTTTATCCGGGCACATTGCACTCTAATTTATAACCGAAGAACACCACTGGCCGGTAGGTCTGTTTCCCTAGTACCAGCAAGGGGAACGTAGAAAGGCTGCTGCTCTCTGGCCGTTACCTGCAAAAGCAGGTTTAAAGCCTGAGCTAGTGGTCACTTCACATGAACAAGTACTGCAGGGCTGTAAATGAAACCTGCCCTCAAAATGTCTTGAGGGAGATAATGGCCAAAATATTGCCAAGGGTGACACATACTTTAAGAAAACACATTGAAGAAATAAGCTCTAATCACAGCTGGAAAAATAAAAAGGGCATGTCTTAAAGCTCAATTTCAACGCATTATGAGACACATGCAAATTCAACCACAAAGAGGTATCAGCTCACACCACTCAGAATAACCATCCGCAAAAACTACAAAGAATAAATGCTGAGGGTGCTGGGAAGAAATACATACCCTCCACTTTAAGTGGGACCTGACCTGGAAAGAGCCAGTAAGGAGAACAGAATAGAGGTGCCTTTAAAAGGTAAACATTGAGCTACCATATGATCCAGCAGACCTATTCCTGGACCTATAAACTAAGAAGACAGAATTGGAAGGACACAGGCACGCAAATCTGCATGGCATAGTATTACAATAGCCAAGATATGGAAGTAACCAAAAAGTCCACCGACAGATGGGTGGACAAAGAAGAACTGCTACCTGTACAGATGGACTATGAGCTAGTGAAAAAATGAAACAATGCCATTTGCAGCACCATAGATGAGCCTAGAAGTAATCACGCAACTTGGAGTAAGTGAGAAAGCGAAAGACACATATCCTATCATATCACATATAGGTGTTACCTAAAAAATGATACAAACAGAGATATTTCCACAGAGAAACACTATCATAGATTCATTAAAATAACTTATGGTTCACCAAATGGAAAGCTGTGAGGATTGGATACATTACCATATTGAGGTTAACAGAGAGATACAAACACATGTGAAATATATAATCACCAAAGACCTACGCAATACCAAGAGAAGACTACTCAACATTGTGTCATAACCTACGTGGGACAAGGATCCGAAGAAGAATAGATATATGTATATGTGTGAAAGAACCCCATCTTGCACACCTAGAACAAACAAAACCTTGTAATCAAGTTTGCTGTGATAAAAAATAAAAATTAAGTTAAAAATACCAACAAGAAGTAATGAGACATAAACTTAAAGGGCTTTTTCCTCGCACATTCCATTCTAATTTACAACCTAGAACACCACTTCCAGTAAGGCTCCGTTGCCCTACTAACCAGATTTGGTAAAGGAGAAATGCTGCCGCCTTGTGGCCGAATCCCGCAAGAGCAGCTTTTAACCCACAGCTAATGGTCACTTACCATTCACAAGGACTCAGGGCTGTAAAGGACACCTGCCCTCAAAATTGTGCTGAGGTAGGGAATGGATAAAAACAATTCAAAACAGGCAACATTTTCAAGAAGGTAGTATGAAGAGGTAAGTTTTCCTCACTCTCTTTTTTAAAAAAGGAAAATGGACAAAAGCTCAACCTCAGGAAGTATTAGACTCATGCAATCTAATCTACAAAAAGTTTTCAACTCACACCAGTCGACTGACCATTGGCAAAAAGTCTACAAACAATAAATGCTGAAGAGGTTTTAGAGAAATGTGTACCCTCCAGCTGCTGGTGAGATGTAAAGGGGTTAACTACCAATAATGAGAACAGAAAGGAGCTGCGTTTAAAAGGAAAAATTGAGGTACCATTCAATCCAGCAGGCGCACCAATGGGCCTCTCACCTGAGAAGACCAGAATGAAGAAGACCCGGGCTGCAAAAGCTGCACTGCAGCCTTATTCACAATAGACAAGACAGTGAAGCAACCACAATGTCCATCAACAGATGAAAGGATAAAGAAGAAGTGGTCCATGTACACAATGAATACTAGCCATGGAAAACAATGAAACACTGCTCTTTGAGGCACCATAGATGATCTTGGAGATAATCACAGAACATGAGGTAAGTCGGAAAGCAAAAGTCCTATATCCGATGATCTCACTTATAGGCGTTATCTCAGAACTGACACAAATCAACATATTTCCACAGAGAAAGTCAATCACAGACTTATTTAAAAAAACTATGCTTATCTAAAAGGAAAGGTGGGGGGGGATGGATAAATGAAGATTAGCGTTACCATATGTATACAAATACATATTATATACATATATCAAAAAGACCGACCATAGAGCAAGGAAGGATTACGGAACACTCTGTAATAATTTACACGGGAAGAGGATCTCTACATAAATAGGTATATAGAATATGTAGATGAACCAGAGTGTGTACACCTTGGACAAGCAACATTCTAACCATTACCCCAATTGAAAAAATGAAAACAACGAACTAGGAGTAATGAGACATAAACTTATGGGGGGTTTTCCTGGCACATTCCATCCAGATTTAAAACCTAGGCAAACAACTTCCAGAACGGCTCTGCTGCCCTAGTACCCAGATTTGGGAATGGAGAAATGCTGCATCCTTGTGGCCGTTTCCCACAACAGCAGCTTTAATCCCACTGCAAAGGTCACTAAATATTCACCAATTGCAGGTCTGTAAATCACACCGGCCCTCCAAAAAATACTGAGGTCGAAAATCGACCAAAAAATTCTAGAGTGCCACCTTCCAAAAAGAAACTTTGAAGAGGTATATTATACTCACACTTTTTTCTTTCTTCTTTTAACAGAAAAGAAAAAGGCGTGGAAAAATGATGAATTGTAGGAATGTTTACAGACATGTAAACCCAAATTACAAAAACCTATCAGCTCACACCAGTCAGAATGGCCATCAACAAAAATGCTGCAAACAATAAATGCTGACGTGATTGTGGAGAAATGCGTACCCTCGATTCTAAGGCGGACGTGGTAAGAGCCACTAATGAAAACACAATTGAGGTGCCTTGAAAAGGTAAACGTTGAGCTACCATACCAGTCAATCAATCATACCCACTGCTGGGTCTATCACCTGAGAAAATGAAAATCAAAAATCACAGGCTGGCAATCCTGCACTCCAGCAATATTTACCATAGGCAACACTTGGAAGCAACGAAAATGTCCATCAACAGAGGAATGCACCAAGAAGAAGTGGTCCATGTACACAATGGAATATTAGCCATGGAAAACGTGGAAGCACTGCTCTTTGAGGCACCATAGATGAGCCTGGAGATAATCACAAAACATGAAGCAGGTCGGAAAGCAAAAGACCTATAGCCTATATTATCACTTAGGGCATTATCTAATAACTGACACAGATGAACATATTTCCAAAGAGAAAGACACTCACAGGCTTAGAAAACAAACTATGCTCATCTAAAAGGAAAGGAGGGGGGAAATTGAGAAATGAAGATTAGTGTTACTATACATATACAAATACATATTATATACATGTATCAAAAAGACCGAACATATAGCAAAGGAGGTCGACGGAACACTGTCCTATTTTACATGGGAAGAGGATCTGTACATTAATAGACATACATAATGTACACATGGACCAGATTGTGTACACCTAGGACAAACAATATTCTAAACTTTACCCAGATTAAAAAAATTTTAAAAACCAAGAAGAAGTAATGAGACATAAACTTATGGGGATTTCTCCTGGCAAATTCCATTCTAAATTACAACCTAGGGCAATGACTTCCAGAAAGGCTCTGTTGCCCTAGTACCCAGATTGGGGAATGGAGAAATGCTACCTCCTTGTGGCCGTTTCCCACAACAGCAGCTTTGAACCCACTGCAAAAGGTCACTAAATTTTCACCAACTTGCAGTTCTGTAAATGACACCGGCCCTCCAGAAAATTTCTGGGGTCAAAAATCGACCGAAAAATTCAGAAGAGGGCAGCCTTCGAAGAAGACAATTTCAAGAGCTATATTGTACTCACGGTTTTTTCTTTTAAGAGAAAAGAAAAAGGCGTAGGTATATGATGAATTTTAAAAATGTTAATGACATGCATACCCATATTAAAAAAAAAACCTATCAGCCCACAGCAGTCCGAATGGCCATTAGGAAAAATGCTGCAAAAAATAAACGGTGAAGGGAGGGTGGAGAAATGCGTACCCTCGGTTGTAAGGGGGGAGGGCATGTAAAGAGCCACTGATGAAAACACAATGTAGGTGGTTTGAAAAGGGAAACATTGAGCTACCAGTCAATCAATCACAACCACTGCTTGGCCTATCACCTGAGAAAATGAGAATCAAAAAGTCACAGGCTGGCAACCCTGTACGCCAGCAAGATTTACCGTAGCCAGCACTTGGAAGCAATGAAAATGTCCATCAACCGAGGAATGCACCAAGAAGAAGTGGTCCACGTACACAATGGAATATTACTCTAATAATAAATATAAATTAAATTTAAAAACAAACAAAAGCAAGGAGACATCAACATTTGTGGGTTTATCCGGGCACATTGCACTCTAATTTATAACCGAAGAACACCACTGGCCGGTAGGTCTGTTTCCCTAGTACCAGCAAGGGGAACGTAGAAAGGCTGCTGCTCTCTGGCCGTTACCTGCAAAAGCAGGTTTAAAGCCTGAGCTAGTGGTCACTTCACATGAACAAGTACTGCAGGGCTGTAAATGAAACCTGCCCTCAAAATGTCTTGAGGGAGATAATGGCCAAAATATTGCCAAGGGTGACACATACTTTAAGAAAACACATTGAAGAAATAAGCTCTAATCACAGCTGGAAAAATAAAAAGGGCATGTCTTAAAGCTCAATTTCAACGCATTATGAGACACATGCAAATTCAACCACAAAGAGGTATCAGCTCACACCACTCAGAATAACCATCCGCAAAAACTACAAAGAATAAATGCTGAGGGTGCTGGGAAGAAATACATACCCTCCACTTTAAGTGGGACCTGACCTGGAAAGAGCCAGTAAGGAGAACAGAATAGAGGTGCCTTTAAAAGGTAAACATTGAGCTACCATATGATCCAGCAGACCTATTCCTGGACCTATAAACTAAGAAGACAGAATTGGAAGGACACAGGCACGCAAATCTGCATGGCATAGTATTACAATAGCCAAGATATGGAAGTAACCAAAAAGTCCACCGACAGATGGGTGGACAAAGAAGAACTGCTACCTGTACAGATGGACTATGAGCTAGTGAAAAAATGAAACAATGCCATTTGCAGCACCATAGATGAGCCTAGAAGTAATCACGCAACTTGGAGTAAGTGAGAAAGCGAAAGACACATATCCTATCATATCACATATAGGTGTTACCTAAAAAATGATACAAACAGAGATATTTCCACAGAGAAACACTATCATAGATTCATTAAAATAACTTATGGTTCACCAAATGGAAAGCTGTGAGGATTGGATACATTACCATATTGAGGTTAACAGAGAGATACAAACACATGTGAAATATATAATCACCAAAGACCTACGCAATACCAAGAGAAGACTACTCAACATTGTGTCATAACCTACGTGGGACAAGGATCCGAAGAAGAATAGATATATGTATATGTGTGAAAGAACCCCATCTTGCACACCTAGAACAAACAAAACCTTGTAATCAAGTTTGCTGTGATAAAAAATAAAAATTAAGTTAAAAATACCAACAAGAAGTAATGAGACATAAACTTAAAGGGCTTTTTCCTCGCACATTCCATTCTAATTTACAACCTAGAACACCACTTCCAGTAAGGCTCCGTTGCCCTACTAACCAGATTTGGTAAAGGAGAAATGCTGCCGCCTTGTGGCCGAATCCCGCAAGAGCAGCTTTTAACCCACAGCTAATGGTCACTTACCATTCACAAGGACTCAGGGCTGTAAAGGACACCTGCCCTCAAAATTGTGCTGAGGTAGGGAATGGATAAAAACAATTCAAAACAGGCAACATTTTCAAGAAGGTAGTATGAAGAGGTAAGTTTTCCTCACTCTCTTTTTTAAAAAAGGAAAATGGACAAAAGCTCAACCTCAGGAAGTATTAGACTCATGCAATCTAATCTACAAAAAGTTTTCAACTCACACCAGTCGACTGACCATTGGCAAAAAGTCTACAAACAATAAATGCTGAAGAGGTTTTAGAGAAATGTGTACCCTCCAGCTGCTGGTGAGATGTAAAGGGGTTAACTACCAATAATGAGAACAGAAAGGAGCTGCGTTTAAAAGGAAAAATTGAGGTACCATTCAATCCAGCAGGCGCACCAATGGGCCTCTCACCTGAGAAGACCAGAATGAAGAAGACCCGGGCTGCAAAAGCTGCACTGCAGCCTTATTCACAATAGACAAGACAGTGAAGCAACCACAATGTCCATCAACAGATGAAAGGATAAAGAAGAAGTGGTCCATGTACACAATGAATACTAGCCATGGAAAACAATGAAACACTGCTCTTTGAGGCACCATAGATGATCTTGGAGATAATCACAGAACATGAGGTAAGTCGGAAAGCAAAAGTCCTATATCCGATGATCTCACTTATAGGCGTTATCTCAGAACTGACACAAATCAACATATTTCCACAGAGAAAGTCAATCACAGACTTATTAAAAAAAACTATGCTTATCTAAAAGGAAAGGTGGGGGGGGATGGATAAATGAAGATTAGCGTTACTATATGTATACAAATACATATTATATACATATATCAAAAAGACCGACCATAGAGCAAGGAAGGATTACGGAACACTCTGTAATAATTTACACGGGAAGAGGATCTCTACATAAATAGGTATATAGAATATGTAGATGAACCAGAGTGTGTACACCTTGGACAAGCAACATTCTAACCATTACCCCAATTGAAAAAATGAAAACAACGAACTAGGAGTAATGAGACATAAACTTATGGGGGGTTTTCCTGGCACATTCCATCCAGATTTAAAACCTAGGCAAACAACTTCCAGAACGGCTCTGCTGCCCTAGTACCCAGATTTGGGAATGGAGAAATGCTGCATCCTTGTGGCCGTTTCCCACAACAGCAGCTTTAATCCCACTGCAAAGGTCACTAAATATTCACCAATTGCAGGTCTGTAAATCACACCGGCCCTCCAAAAAATACTGAGGTCGAAAATCGACCAAAAAATTCTAGAGTGCCACCTTCCAAAAAGAAACTTTGAAGAGGTATATTATACTCACACTTTTTTCTTTCTTCTTTTAACAGAAAAGAAAAAGGCGTGGAAAAATGATGAATTGTAGGAATGTTTACAGACATGTAAACCCAAATTACAAAAACCTATCAGCTCACACCAGTCAGAATGGCCATCAACAAAAATGCTGCAAACAATAAATGCTGACGTGATTGTGGAGAAATGCGTACCCTCGATTCTAAGGCGGACGTGGTAAGAGCCACTAATGAAAACACAATTGAGGTGCCTTGAAAAGGTAAACGTTGAGCTACCATACCAGTCAATCAATCATACCCACTGCTGGGTCTATCACCTGAGAAAATGAAAATCAAAAATCACAGGCTGGCAATCCTGCACTCCAGCAATATTTACCATAGGCAACACTTGGAAGCAACGAAAATGTCCATCAACAGAGGAATGCACCAAGAAGAAGTGGTCCATGTACACAATGGAATATTAGCCATGGAAAACGTGGAAGCACTGCTCTTTGAGGCACCATAGATGAGCCTGGAGATAATCACAAAACATGAAGCAGGTCGGAAAGCAAAAGACCTATAGCCTATATTATCACTTAGGGCATTATCTAATAACTGACACAGATGAACATATTTCCAAAGAGAAAGACACTCACAGGCTTAGAAAACAAACTATGCTCATCTAAAAGGAAAGGAGGGGGGAAATTGAGAAATGAAGATTAGTGTTACTATACATATACAAATACATATTATATACATGTATCAAAAAGACCGAACATATAGCAAAGGAGGTCGACGGAACACTGTCCTATTTTACATGGGAAGAGGATCTGTACATTAATAGACATACATAATGTACACATGGACCAGATTGTGTACACCTAGGACAAACAATATTCTAAACTTTACCCAGATTAAAAAAATTTTAAAAACCAAGAAGAAGTAATGAGACATAAACTTATGGGGATTTCTCCTGGCAAATTCCATTCTAAATTACAACCTAGGGCAATGACTTCCAGAAAGGCTCTGTTGCCCTAGTACCCAGATTGGGGAATGGAGAAATGCTACCTCCTTGTGGCCGTTTCCCACAACAGCAGCTTTGAACCCACTGCAAAAGGTCACTAAATTTTCACCAACTTGCAGTTCTGTAAATGACACCGGCCCTCCAGAAAATTTCTGGGGTCAAAAATCGACCGAAAAATTCAGAAGAGGGCAACCTTCGAAGAAGACAATTTCAAGAGCTATATTGTACTCACGGTTTTTTCTTTTAAGAGAAAAGAAAAAGGCGTAGGTATATGATGAATTTTAAAAATGTTAATGACATGCATACCCATATTAAAAAAAAAACCTATCAGCCCACAGCAGTCCGAATGGCCATTAGGAAAAATGCTGCAAAAAATAAACGGTGAAGGGAGGGTGGAGAAATGCGTACCCTCGGTTGTAAGGGGGGAGGGCATGTAAAGAGCCACTGATGAAAACACAATGTAGGTGGTTTGAAAAGGGAAACATTGAGCTACCAGTCAATCAATCACAACCACTGCTTGGCCTATCACCTGAGAAAATGAGAATCAAAAAGTCACAGGCTGGCAACCCTGTACGCCAGCAAGATTTACCGTAGCCAGCACTTGGAAGCAATGAAAATGTCCATCAACCGAGGAATGCACCAAGAAGAAGTGGTCCACGTACACAATGGAATATTACTCTAATAATAAATATAAATTAAATTTAAAAACAAACAAAAGCAAGGAGACATCAACATTTGTGGGTTTATCCGGGCACATTGCACTCTAATTTATAACCGAAGAACACCACTGGCCGGTAGGTCTGTTTCCCTAGTACCAGCAAGGGGAACGTAGAAAGGCTGCTGCTCTCTGGCCGTTACCTGCAAAAGCAGGTTTAAAGCCTGAGCTAGTGGTCACTTCACATGAACAAGTACTGCAGGGCTGTAAATGAAACCTGCCCTCAAAATGTCTTGAGGGAGATAATGGCCAAAATATTGCCAAGGGTGACACATACTTTAAGAAAACACATTGAAGAAATAAGCTCTAATCACAGCTGGAAAAATAAAAAGGGCATGTCTTAAAGCTCAATTTCAACGCATTATGAGACACATGCAAATTCAACCACAAAGAGGTATCAGCTCACACCACTCAGAATAACCATCCGCAAAAACTACAAAGAATAAATGCTGAGGGTGCTG
Organism: Balaenoptera acutorostrata; assembly: GCF_949987535.1. Classification (NCBI taxonomy): domain Eukaryota; kingdom Metazoa; phylum Chordata; class Mammalia; order Artiodactyla; family Balaenopteridae; genus Balaenoptera; species Balaenoptera acutorostrata. The sequence goes on along the minus strand of NC_080071.1, from coordinate 117,310,221 downwards.
GGAAGAAATACATACCCTCCACTTTAAGTGGGACCTGACCTGGAAAGAGCCAGTAAGGAGAACAGAATAGAGGTGCCTTTAAAAGGTAAACATTGAGCTACCATATGATCCAGCAGACCTATTCCTGGACCTATAAACTAAGAAGACAGAATTGGAAGGACACAGGCACGCAAATCTGCATGGCATAGTATTACAATAGCCAAGATATGGAAGTAACCAAAAAGTCCACCGACAGATGGGTGGACAAAGAAGAACTGCTACCTGTACAGATGGACTATGAGCTAGTGAAAAAATGAAACAATGCCATTTGCAGCACCATAGATGAGCCTAGAAGTAATCACGCAACTTGGAGTAAGTGAGAAAGCGAAAGACACATATCCTATCATATCACATATAGGTGTTACCTAAAAAATGATACAAACAGAGATATTTCCACAGAGAAACACTATCATAGATTCATTAAAATAACTTATGGTTCACCAAATGGAAAGCTGTGAGGATTGGATACATTACCATATTGAGGTTAACAGAGAGATACAAACACATGTGAAATATATAATCACCAAAGACCTACGCAATACCAAGAGAAGACTACTCAACATTGTGTCATAACCTACGTGGGACAAGGATCCGAAGAAGAATAGATATATGTATATGTGTGAAAGAACCCCATCTTGCACACCTAGAACAAACAAAACCTTGTAATCAAGTTTGCTGTGATAAAAAATAAAAATTAAGTTAAAAATACCAACAAGAAGTAATGAGACATAAACTTAAAGGGCTTTTTCCTCGCACATTCCATTCTAATTTACAACCTAGAACACCACTTCCAGTAAGGCTCCGTTGCCCTACTAACCAGATTTGGTAAAGGAGAAATGCTGCCGCCTTGTGGCCGAATCCCGCAAGAGCAGCTTTTAACCCACAGCTAATGGTCACTTACCATTCACAAGGACTCAGGGCTGTAAAGGACACCTGCCCTCAAAATTGTGCTGAGGTAGGGAATGGATAAAAACAATTCAAAACAGGCAACATTTTCAAGAAGGTAGTATGAAGAGGTAAGTTTTCCTCACTCTCTTTTTTAAAAAAGGAAAATGGACAAAAGCTCAACCTCAGGAAGTATTAGACTCATGCAATCTAATCTACAAAAAGTTTTCAACTCACACCAGTCGACTGACCATTGGCAAAAAGTCTACAAACAATAAATGCTGAAGAGGTTTTAGAGAAATGTGTACCCTCCAGCTGCTGGTGAGATGTAAAGGGGTTAACTACCAATAATGAGAACAGAAAGGAGCTGCGTTTAAAAGGAAAAATTGAGGTACCATTCAATCCAGCAGGCGCACCAATGGGCCTCTCACCTGAGAAGACCAGAATGAAGAAGACCCGGGCTGCAAAAGCTGCACTGCAGCCTTATTCACAATAGACAAGACAGTGAAGCAACCACAATGTCCATCAACAGATGAAAGGATAAAGAAGAAGTGGTCCATGTACACAATGAATACTAGCCATGGAAAACAATGAAACACTGCTCTTTGAGGCACCATAGATGATCTTGGAGATAATCACAGAACATGAGGTAAGTCGGAAAGCAAAAGTCCTATATCCGATGATCTCACTTATAGGCGTTATCTCAGAACTGACACAAATCAACATATTTCCACAGAGAAAGTCAATCACAGACTTATTTAAAAAAACTATGCTTATCTAAAAGGAAAGGTGGGGGGGATGGATAAATGAAGATTAGCGTTACCATATGTATACAAATACATATTATATACATATATCAAAAAGACCGACCATAGAGCAAGGAAGGATTACGGAACACTCTGTAATAATTTACACGGGAAGAGGATCTCTACATAAATAGGTATATAGAATATGTAGATGAACCAGAGTGTGTACACCTTGGACAAGCAACATTCTAACCATTACCCCAATTGAAAAAATGAAAACAACGAACTAGGAGTAATGAGACATAAACTTATGGGGGGTTTTCCTGGCACATTCCATCCAGATTTAAAACCTAGGCAAACAACTTCCAGAACGGCTCTGCTGCCCTAGTACCCAGATTTGGGAATGGAGAAATGCTGCATCCTTGTGGCCGTTTCCCACAACAGCAGCTTTAATCCCACTGCAAAGGTCACTAAATATTCACCAATTGCAGGTCTGTAAATCACACCGGCCCTCCAAAAAATACTGAGGTCGAAAATCGACCAAAAAATTCTAGAGTGCCACCTTCCAAAAAGAAACTTTGAAGAGGTATATTATACTCACACATTTTTTCTTTTTTCTTTTAACAGAAAAGAAAAAGGCGTGGAAAAATGATGAATTGTAGGAATTTTTACAGACACGTAAACCCAAATTACAAAAACCTATCAGCTCACACCAGTCAGAATGGCCATCAACAAAAATGCTGTAAACAATAAATGCTGACGTGATTGTGGAGAAATGCGTACCCTCGATTCTTAGGGGGACGTGGTAAGAGCCACTAATGAAAGCACAATTGAGGTGCCTTGAAAAGGTAAACGTTGAGCTACCATACCAGTCAATCAATCATACCCACTGCTGGGTCTATCACCTGAGAAAATGAAAATCAAAAATCACAGGCTGGCAATCCTGCACTCCAGCAATATTTACCATAGGCAACACTTGGAAGCAACGAAAATGTCCATCAACAGAGGAATGCACCAAGAAGAAGTGGTCCATGTACACAGTGGAATATTAGCCATGGAAATCGTGGAAGCACTGCTCTTTGAGGCACCATAGATGAGCCTGGAGATAATCACAAAACATGAAGCTGGTCGGAAAGCAAAAGACCTATAGCCTATATTATCACTTAGGGCATTATCTAATAACTGACACAGATGAACATATTTCCAAAGAGAAAGACACTCACAGGCTTAGAAAACAAACTATGCTCATCTAAAAGGAAAGGAGGGGGGAAATTGAGAAATGAAGATTAGTGTTACTATACATATACAAATACATATTATATACATGTATCAAAAAGCCCGAAGATATAGCAAAGGAGGTCGACGGAACACTGTCATATTTTACATGGGAAGAGGATCTGTACATTAATAGACATGCATAATGTACACATGGACCAGATTGTGTACACCTAGGACAAACAATATTCTAAACTTTACCCAGATTTAAAAAATTTTTAAAACCAAGACGAAGTAATGAGACATAAACTTATGGGGATTTCTCCTGGCAAATTCCATTCTAATTTACAACCTAGGGCAATGACTTCCAGAAAGGCTCTGTTGCCCTAGTACCCAGATTGGGGAATGGAGAAATGCTACCTCCTTGTGGCCGTTTCCCACAACAGCAGCTTTGAACCCACTGCAAAAGGTCACTAAATTTTCACCAACTTGCAGTTCTGTAAATGACACCGGCCCTCCAGAAAATTTCTGGGGTCAAAAATCGACCCAAAAATTCAGAAGAGGGCAACCTTTGAAGAAGACAATTTCAAGAGCTATATTGTACTCACGGTTTTTTCTTTTAAGAGAAAAGAAAAAGGTGTAGGAATATGATGAATTTTAAAAATTTTAATGACATGTATACCCATATTACAAAATCCTATCTACTCACAGCAGTCAGAATGGCCATTAGGAAAAATGCTGCAAAAAATAAATGGTGAAGGGAGGGTGGAGAAATGCGTACCCTCGGTTGTAAGGGGGGGCATGTAAAGGGCCACTAATGAAAACACAATGTAGGTGCTTTGAAAAGGGAAACATTGAGCTACCATATGATCCTGCAGGCCCACTCCTCGAACTATAATCTAAAAAGAGAGAATTGGAAAGTCACAGATAGGCAAATCTGCATTGCACAGTATTATAATAGCCAAGATATGGAAGTAACCAAAAAGTCCACCATCAGATGGGTGGACAAAGAAGAACTCCTCCATGTACAGATGGAATATTCGCTAGTGAAAAAAAATAAAACAATGCCATTTGCAGCACCATAGATGAGTCTAGACGTAATCACGCCACGTGTAATAAGTGAGAAAGCAAAAGACACATATCCTATCATATCACTATTAGGAGTTGCTTAAAAATTGATACCAATGAAGATATTTCCACAGAGAAAGGCAATCACAGATTCATTAAAAAAACTTATGGTTCAGCAAAGAGAAAGGGATGAGGATTGCATACATTACCATATTGGGGTTAACAGAGATATACAAACCATGTGAAATATATAACCGCCAAAGACGTACGGAAGACCAGGAGAAGACTACTCAACATTGTGTCATAACCTACATGGGAAAAGGATGCGAGGAAAAATAGATACATGTATATGTGTGAAAAAACCACATCTTGCACACCTAGAACAAACAAACCATTGTAATCATATTTGCTGGGATAAAAAATAAAAAGTAAATTATAAATATAAACAAGAAGTAATGAGACATAAATTTAAAGGGCTTTTTCCAGGAAAATTCCATTCTAATTTACAACCTAGAACACCACTTCCATTAAGGCTCTGTTTACCTAGTAACCAAATTTGGTAAAGGGGAAATGCTGCCACCTTGTGGCCATTTCCTGCAAGAGCAGCTTTAAACTCACAGCTAATGGTCACTTAACATTCACAAGGACTCATGGCTATAAAGGACACCTGCCCTAAAAAATTGTGCTGAAGTAGGGAATGGACAAAAATAAGCAAAAAAGGCAAATGTTTCAAGAAGAGAGTATGAAGAGTTAAGTTTTACTCATGCTCTTTTAAAAAAAAGAAAATTGGATAAAAGCTCAACCTCAGGGAGTGTTAGACCTATGCAATCTAATCTATAAAAATTTTCAACTTACACCAGTCGACTGACCATCAGCAAAAAGTCTACAAACAAAAAATGCTGAAGGGGTTTTAGAGAACTGTGTACCCTCTACCTGCTGGTGAGACGTAAAGGGGTAAGAGCCAATAATGAGAACAGAAAGGAGCTGTGTTTAAAAGTAAAAATGGAGGTACCATTCAATCCAGCAGGCGCACCATTGGATCTCTCACCTGAGAAGACAAGAATCGAGAAGACACAGGCCACAAAAGCTGCAGTAGAGCCTTATTCACAATAGCCAAGACAGTGGAGCAGTCAAAATGTCCAACAACAGGTGAATGGATAAAGAAGCAGTGGTCCATGTACACAATGGAATATTAGCCATGGAAAACAATGATCCATTGCTCTTTGGGGCACCACAAATGAGTCTGGATATAATCACGAAACATGAGGAAAGTCGGAAAGGAAAAGACCTATATTCTATGATATCACTTATAGGCGTTATCTAATAACTGACACAAATGAACGTATTTCCACAGAGAAAGACACTCACAGACTTCAAAAAGAAACTATGCTCATCTAAAAGGAAAGGTGGGGGGAATGGATAAATTAAGATTAGTGTTACTATATGTATACAAACACATATTATATACATATCTCAAAAAGACCGACCATATAGCAAGGGAGGTCTGCGGAACCCTCTGGAACATTTTACATGGGAAGAGGATCTGTACTTGAATAGACATATATAATGTACAAATGAACCCGATTGTGTACACCTAGGACAAACAATATTCTAAACTTTACTCCAATTAAAAGATTTTTTAAAACCAGGAAGAAATAATGAGACATAAACTTATTGGGGTTTCTCCATGCACATGCCAATGTAATTTACAACCTAGGAACACGACTTCCAGAAAGACTCTGCTGCCCGAGTACCCAGATTTGGGAATGGAGAAATACTGCCTCCTTGAGGCCACTTTCCACAACAGCAGCTTTAAACCCATTGCTAAATGTCACTAAATATTCACCAAACTTGCAGTTCGGTAAATGACACCTGCTCTCTAAAAAAATTCTGGGGTGAAAAATCGACCAAAAAATTCAAAAGAGGGCAACCTTCCAAGAAGACAATTTCAAGAATTATACTATACTCCCAATTGTTTCCGTTTTTTTCACAGAAAAGAAAACGGTGGAGAAAAATGATGAGTTTTATGAATTTTGAAAGACATGCAAACCGAAATTACAAAAACCTATCAGCTCACAGCAGCCAGAAGGGCCATTAGCATAAATGCTGCAAACAATAAATGCTGAAGCGATTGTGGGGAAATGCGTACCCTCGATTCTAAGGGGGACGTGGTAGGAGCCACTAATGAAAACACAAAGAAGGTGCTTTGAAAACGGAAACACGGTGCTATCAGTCAATCAATCACACCCACTGCTGGGCCTATCACCTGAGAAAATGAGAATCAAAAAGTCACAGGCTGGCAATCCTGCACTCCAACAATATTTACCATAGCCAACACTTGGAAGTAATGAAAATGTCCATCAACCAAGGAATGCACAAAGTAGAAGTGGTCCACGTACACAGTGGAAAATTACTCCAATCAAAAATAAAAATTAAATTTAAAATTCCAACAAAAGTAAGGAGACATCAGCTTTTGTGGCTTTGTCCAGGCACACTCCACTCTAATTTATAACCGAGAAACACCACAGGCCACAAGGGCTTTTCCCTAGTTACCAGGGTGGGGAACATAGAAAGGCTGCTACCCTCTGGCAGTTACCTGCAAAAGCAGCTTTAAAGCCTGTGTTAATGGTCATTTCATAGGAACAAGTACTGCAGAACTAAATGAAACCTGCCCTCAAAATGTCTTGAGGGAGGTAATGGCCAAAACATGTCAAAATGTGACACATACTTTAAGAGAACACTTTGAAGAACTAAGGGGTAATCACAGCTTGAAAAATAAAAAGGACATGCCTTAAAGCTCAATTCAAGGGATTATGAGGCACATGCGAATTCAACCACAAAGAGGTATCAGCTCACACTTGTCAAAATAACAATCAGCAAGAAAACTACAAACAATAAATGCTGAAGGTGTTGTGGAGGAATGCATACCCTCAACTTTAAGTGGGATGTAACTTGGAAAGAGCCACTAATGAGAACAGAATGGAGCTGCCTTAAAAATGTAAACATTTAGCTACCATATGACCCAGCAATCCCACTACTGGGTATACACCCAGAGAAAACCATTATTCAAAAATACACATGCACCCGAATGTTTATTACAGCACTATTTACAATAGCTAGGTCATGGAAGCAACCTAAATGCCCATCCACAGAGGAATGGATAAAGAAGTTGTGGTACATATCTAGAATGGAATATTACTCAGCCACAAAAGGGTACCAAATTGTTTCATTTGTTGAGACGTGGATGGATCTAGAGACTGTCATACAGAGTGAAGTAATCAGAAAGAGAAAAACAAATATCGTATATTAACGCAGATATGTGGAACCTAGAAAATTGGTACAGATGAGCCAGTTTGCAGGGCAGAAGTTGAGACACAGATTTAGAGCACAGACATATGGACACCAAGGGGGGGAAATGTGGTGGGGTGGGGATGGTGTTGTGCTGAATTGGGCGATTGGGATTGACATGTATACACTTGATGTGTATAAAATTGATAACTGATAAGAACCTGCAGTATAAAAAAAACAAACAAAACAACTAATACTAAACTTTCATTCGGTTATTTGTATGGAAATATGTTAATATAAATGTTTCAGACTTTACATGAAATTTCTAAAAATCTTATATGTTCTGGTATAATGTTATAATTCATAATCCTAGTTATTACTTTAAAATGTATATCTCAGAAATAACTAATTTTCTTGTCAACTGCATTATTATAAGCTTTCATCAAATCTTTAACCGTGGTCATTTTTAAGTCTTTTGTCATTTACAGACAGTTCTGGGTGTACTCTGATGCTTTTGCAAATATGTTCCTATAAAAGGGTTTCATCTTCATGAAATTCATGGAAAAGACTCTGACAAGTACAGGTTTCTGGTAACTCTACTGTACTGCTGAACTGAATGAATAAGCATTTTCAGAACTCTAATGATAAAACTAATGAACTCATAAAAGTGCTAACAAAAGATCAAGATAAAAAAAATTAATTACATGGGACTGAGTGAACTGATGACGATAAGTATAATTTTTGTTACTTTCTGTTTGAATTAAAAAAAAAATCCCACAAGGACCCAGAGGCAAAGAATATACAAATCAATTTTCACTGCAAAGTAAAGCAGCTGCTACAGTGAAGGACTACTGGACGGAATGTCAATATTATGACATAGTATGAGTGTGTTTCATGTTTGGTAATTGCAATCATTGTTGCTTTTGTTTTGATCATCCATGTACAATGCTTGATGTCAGTCTATTTATCTCTTGTAAAAATAAAATACAGTGTGTGTGTTTGGGGAAAAAACCGAATAAGAACTAATGAGACATAAACTTATGGGGATTTCTCCTGGCAAACTCCATTCTAATTTACAACCTAAGACAACGACTTCCAGAAAGGCTCTGCTGCCCTAGTACCTAGAATGGGGAATGGCGAAATGCTGCCTCCTTCTGGCCGTTTCCCACAACAGCAGCTTTAAACCCACTGCAAACGGTCACTAAATATTCACCAACTTGCAGTTCTGTAAATGACACCTGCCCTCCAAAAAAATTCTGGGGTCAAAAATCAAACAAAAAATTCAAAAGAGGGCAACCTTCGAAGAAGATAATTTCAAGAGGTATATTGTGCTCACAGATTTTTCTTTTGATAAAAGAAAAAGATGTGGAAAAATGATGAATTTTAGGAATTTTGAAAGATATGCAAACCCAAATTACAAATACCTATCAGATCACAGCAGTCAGAATGGCCATCAGCAAAAATGGTGCAAACAATAAATGCTGAAGCGATTGTGGAGAAATGCGTACCCTCGGTTCTAAGGGGGACGTTGTAAAAGTCACTAATAAAAACACATTGGAGGTGCTTTGAAAAAGTAAACACTGAGTGACCAGTCCATCAATCACACCCACTGCTGGGCCTATCACCAGAGAAAACGAGAATCACAAAGTCACAGGCGGGCTTCCCTGGTGGCGCAGTGGTTGGGAATCTGCCTGCTAATGCAGGGGACATGGGTTCGAGCCCTGGTCTGGGAAGATCCCACATGCCACGGAGCAACTGGGCCCGTGAGCCACAACTGCTGAGCCTGCGCGTCTGGAGCCTGTGCCCCGCAATGGGAGGGGCCGCGATGGTGAAAGGCCCGTGTACCGCGATGAAGAGTAACCCCCCACACCACGATGGAGAGTGGCCCCCGCTTGCCGCAACTGGAGAAAGCCCTCGCACGAAACGAAGACCCAACACAGCCAAAATAAATAAATAAATAAAGTAGCTATAAACCCATTACTAAAAAAAAAAAGTCACAGGCTGGCAATCCTGCACTCCAGCAATATTTACCATAGGCAACATTGGAAACAACGAAAATGTCCATCAACAGAGGAATGCACCAAGAAGTGGTCCATGTACAAAATAGAATATTAACTCCAATAATAAATATAAATTAAATTTAAAAATCCAACAAAAGTAAGGAGACATCAGCTTTTGTGTCTTTATCTGGGCACATTCTACTCTAATTTACAACCGAGGAACACCACTGGCCGTAAAGTGTGTTTCCCTAGTATGAACGTGGGGAATGTAGAAAGGTAGCAGCCCTGTGGCCGTTACCTGCAAAAGAAGTTTAAAGCCTGTGCTAATGGTCACTTCATATGAACAAATACTGTAGGGCTGAAAATGAAACCTGCCCTCAAAATGTCTTGAGGGAGGTAATGGCCAAAACATTTCAAAATTTGACACATACTTCAAGAAACCACTTTGAAGAACTAAGCTGTAATTACAGCTTGAAAAATAAAAATGACTTGCTTTAAAGCTTAATTGCAACGAAATATGAGACACATGCAAATTCAACCATAAAGAGGTGTCAGCTCACACCCGTCAGAATAACCATCAGCAAAAACTACAAAGAATAAATGCTGAAGGTGCTGTGGAGAAATGCATACCCTCAACTTTAAGTGGGACGTAACCTGGAAAGAGCCACTAATGATAACAGAATGGAGGTACCTTTAAAAGGTAAACACTGAGCTACCATATGACCTAGCAGACCTATTCCTGGACCTATAACCGACGAAGACAGAATTGGAAGGACACAGGCAGGCAAATCTGCAATGCATACTATTACAATAGCCAATATATGGAAGTAACCAAAAAGTCCACTGACAAATGGGTGGACAAAGAAGAACTGCTACATGTACAGATGGACTATGAGCTAGTGAAAAAATGAAACAATGCCATTTGCAGCACCATAGATGAGTCTAGAGGTAATCACACAACTTGTAGTAAGTGAGAAAGTGAAAGACACATATCCTATCATATCAGATATAGTTGTTACCTAAAAATTGATACAAACGAAGATATTTCCACAGAGAAAGGCAATCACAGATTCATTAAAGAAACTTATGGTTCACCCAATGGAAAGGTGTGAGGATTGGATACATTACCATATTGAGGTTAACAGAGAGATACAAACACATGTGAAATATATAATCACCAAAGACCTACAGAATACCAAGAGAAGACTACTCTACATTGTGTCATAACCTACATGGGAAAAGGATCCGAAGAAGAATAGATATATGTATATGTGTGAAAGAAGCACATCTTGCACACCTAGAACAAACAAAACATTGTAATCAAGTTTGCTGTGATAAAAAATAAAAATTAACTTAAAAATACGAACAAGAAGTAATGAGACATAAACTTAAAGGGCTTTTTCCTGGCACATTCCATTCTAATTTGCAACCTAGACCACCACTTCCAGTAAGGCTCTGTTCCCATAGTAACCAGATTTGGTAAAGGAGAAATGCTGCCGCCTTGTGGCCGTTTCCCGCGAGAGCGGCTTTAGACCCACAGCTAATGGTCACTTAAAATTCACAAGGACTCAGGGCTGTAAAGGACACCTGCCGTCAAAAATTCTGCTGAGGTAGGGAACGGACAAAAAAATTTAATACAGGCAAATTTTTCAATAAAATACTATGAAGAGGTAAGTATTACTGTCTTTAAAAAAAAGGAGAATGGATTAAGGCTCAACCTCAGGAATTATTAGACTCATGCAATCTAATCAACAAAAAGGTTTCCAATCACACCAGTCCACTGACCATCAGCAAAAAGTCTACAAACCATAAATGCTGATGCGGTTGTAGAGAATTGTGTATCCTCTAGCTGCTGGTGAGATGCAAAGTGGTTAACAGCCAGTAATGAGAACAGAAAAGAGCTGCATTTAAAAGTAAAAATTTAGGTACCATTCAATCCAGCAGGTTCACCATTGGACCTCTCACCTGAGAAGACAAGTATCGAGAAGACACAGGTTGCAAAAGCTGCAGTGCAGCCTTATTCACAATAGCCAAGGCAGTGAAGGGATAAAAATGTCCATCAACAAGTGAATGGATATAGAATAAGTGGTCCAGGTACACAATGGAATATTAGCCATGAAAACAATGAAACCCTGCTCTTTGAGGCACCACAAATTAGCCTGGATATAATCGCAAATCATGAGGTAAGTCAGAAAGCAAAAGACTTATATCCTATGGTATCACTTATAGGCATTATCTAATAACTGACACAAATGAACACCATTCACAGAGAAATACACTCACAAACTTTGAAAACCAGCTTTGCTCATCTAAAGGGAAAGGTGGGGGGAATGGATAAATGAAGATTAGTGTTACTATATGATATGGATATGATCCAAATACATATTATACACATATTACAAAAAGACCGACCATATAACTAGGGAGGTCTACAGAACACTCTGTATTAATTTACATGGGAAGAAGATCTCCACATAAATAGATATAAATAATGTGTAAATGAACCAGAGTGTGTACACCTTGGACAAGCAACATTCTAACCATTACCCTGATTTAAAAAATTAAAACAATGAAAAAGAATTAATCAGACATAAACTTATGGGGCGTTTTCCAGCCCATTCCATTCAAATTTACAACCTAGGAAAACGACTTCCAGAACGGCTCTGCTGCCCTAGTAACCAGATTTGGTTTATGGAGAAATGCTGCTGCCTTGTGGCCGTTTCGAACAACAGCAGCTTAAGCCTAGTGCTAATGGTCCCTAAATATTCACACTCATTGCAGGCCTGTAAATGACACCAACATTTCAAAACAATCCTGGGGTTGAAAATTGACCAAAAAATTCAAAAGAGGGCAACGTTCCAGGAAGACACTTTCAAGATGGATATTGTACTCACACTTTTTTTTTCTTTTTTCTTTTAACAGAAAAGAAAAAGGTGTGGAAAAATGATGAATTTTAGAATATTTAACGACATGCATACCCATATTACAAATACCTATCAGCTCACAGCAGTCAGAATGGCCATTATCAAAAATGCTGCAAAAAATAAATGCTGAAGGGATTGTGGAGAAATGCGTACCCTCGGTTGTAAGGGGGGGCATGTTAAGAGCCACTAATGAAAACACAATGTAGGTGCTTTGAAAAGGGAAACATTGAGCTACCAGTCAATCAATCAAAACCACTGCTGGACCTATCACCTGAGAAAATGAGAATCAAAAAGTCACAGTCTGGCAATCCTTCACTCCAGCAATATATACCATAGCCAACACTTGGAAGCAATGAAAATGTCCATCAACCGAGGAATGCACCAAGAAGAAGTGGTCCATGTACACAATGGAATATTACTCCAATACTAAATATAAATTAAATTAAAAAAAACAAACAAAAGTAAGGAGACATCAGCATTTGTGGGTTTATCCGGGCACATTGCACTCTAATTTATAACCGAAGAACACCACAGGCCAGAAGGTCTGTTTCCCTAGTTACCAGAGTGGGGAACGTAGAAAGGCTGCCGCCCTCTGGCCGTTACCGCAAAAGCAGGTTTAAAGCCTGTGCTAATGGTCACTTCATATGAACAAGTAATGCAGGGCTATAAATGAAAACTGCCTTCAAAATGTCTCGAGGGAGGTAATGGCCGAAAATTTTCAAAATGTGACACATACTTTAAGAAAACATCTTGAAGAACTAAGCTGTAATCACTTTTTGATAAATAAAAAGGACATGCTTTAAAGCTCAATTTCAACAGATTATGGGACACATGCAAATTCAACCACAAAGCGGTATCAGCTCACACCTGTCAGAATAACCCTCAGCAAGAAAACTGCAAACAATAAATACTGAAGATGTTTTGGAGAAATGCATACCCTCAACTTTAAGTTGGACGGAACCTGGAAAGAGCCACTAATGAGAACTGAATGGTGGTGCCTTTAAAACGTACACACTGAGTTACCATATGATACAGCAAGCCCACTCTTTGGACTATAACATAAGAAGATAGAACTGGAAAGACACAGGCAAGCAAATGTGTATTGCAGCAGTATTACAATAGCCAAGACATGGAGACAACCAAAAAGTCCATCAAGAGGTGCTTTGCCAAAGAAGAACTGGTACACGTACAGATGGAATATTAGCCAGGGGAAAAAATAACACAATGCCATTTGCAGCACCATGTATGATTCTTGAGGTAATCAGGCAAATTTTACTAAGTCAGAAAGCAAAAGACACATATCCTATAATATCACTTATAGGTCTTAGCTAAAAATTGATACCAATGAAGATATTTCCACAGAGAAATGCAATCACAGATTCACTAAACTAACTTATGGCTCACCAAATGGAAAGGTGTGAGGATTGGATGCATTAGGATATTGGGGTTAACATAGATATAGAAACAAATGTGAAATGTGTAATCACCAAAGACCTACGTAATACCAAAAGAAGATTACTCAACATTGTATCATAACCTACATGGGAAAATGATCCAAAGAAGAATAGATATATGTATATGTTTAAAAGAACCACATCTTGCACACCTAGAAGAAACAAAACATTTTAATCAAATTTGCTCTGATAAAAAATAAAAATTAAATTAAAAAAAGAACAAGAAGTAATGAGAAATAAACTTAAGGGGCTTTTTGCTGGCACATTGCATTCTAATTTACAACCAGAACATGACTTCCATTAAGGCTCTGCCATCACTAATAAAGCAGCTTTATAATCAATGCTGGAGGTAGCTTAAAAGAAGTCTCACTAATTATTGATAGTAACAAGAAAACAAAGAAAAGTAAAAATCTCACTGCAAAAAGTATACATAGAGTAAGTCAAAGTAGATCAAACACTTACTAAACTTCTGTAAAGAATAAAAGACAACAGTAGTATGTTTTTTTTAAAAAAGAGAGGGCCCAAAGAAATCTGAAATGAAAGAGTTGATGTTACAACAGACCCCACAGAAATACAAAGTATCCTAAGATACACACCGGGTAACTCAGGGCTCAGATTGGACAGAGCCCACTCTCCAGTCCCCTGTACATGACTTACAGGAGCCTCAGGAACTGAGGAGGGGGTCCCTGAGGAGAGGCTCAAGATAGAATATGGTAGGCATTAACATGGCTCCATTCATCTTAAACATGCCTGAACTACATTCACACGAGATGATTTTGTCCTGTATGTACATCGGCACCTCTAGTCGGAACTGCAGATCTTTGGCTTCACCACCTCTACTGACAGCATTAGCTTCACCTGCTGTGGACCGTCTCCTATAGGATTTCTAGAACCACAAAGCATCGAAGCTTCACAGGACCCAGAGTCTGTGCGACTCCATGCAGAGTCTCAGAGTCTCAACTCCACTCAGATACTCCACTCTTGGAGGGCACACACAAAGTAGTGAGCACATCAGAACCCAGGGGAAGGAGCAGTGACCCCGTAGGAGAATGACCAGAACTACCTGATAGTTTTAGAGGGTCTCCTGCAGAGGCAGGTGGTAGCTGTGGCTGTGGCTCACCGTGAGGACAACGACACTGGCAGCAGAAGTTCTGGGAAATACTCCTTGGTGTGAGCCCTCCCAGAGTCCGCCATTAGCCCCACCAAGAGCAAGGTAGGCTCCAGTGCTGGGTCACCTCAGGCGAAACTACCAACAGGGAGGGAACCCAGCCCCATGCATCAGCAGATAAGTGGATTAAACTTTTTATTAAAGTTTTATTTAATCTGCAGACAAGCAGATTAAAGCTTTGCCCACCAAAGCAACACCCAGCTCTACCTACCACCAGTCCCTCCCATCAGGAAGCTTGCACAAGCCTCTAAGATAGACTCATCCACTGGAGAGCAGACAGCAGAAGCAAGAAGAACTACAATTCTGCAGCCTGTGGAAGGAAAACCACATTCACAGAAAGATAGACAAAATGAAAAGGCAGAGGACTTTATACCAGATTAAGGAACAAGATAAAACCCTAGGATAAAAAACGAAATGAGGTGGAGATAGGGAACCTTCCAGAGAAAAGAATTCAGAATAATGATAGTGAACATGATCCAAGACCTTGGCAATAGAATGGAGGCAAAGATCGAGAAGATGCAAGAAATGCTTAACAAAGACCTAGAAGAATTAAGGAGCAAACACCTCGAAGAATTAAAGAACAAACAAACAGAGGTGAACAATATAATAACTGAAATGAAATATACACTAGAAGGAATCAGTAGCAGAATAACTGTGACAGAAGAACGGATAAGTGACCTGGAAGACAGAAAGGTGGAAATCACTGCCATGGAACAGAATAAAGAAAAAGAATGAAAATAAATGAAGACACCCTAAGAGTCCTCTGGGACAACATTAAACGCAACAACATTCACATCATAGGGGTCCCAGAAGGAGAAGAGAGAGAGAAAGGACCCGAGAATACATTTGAAGAGATTATAGTCGAAAACTTCCCTAGCATGGGAAAAGAAATAGCCACCCAAGTCCAGGAAGTGCAGAGAGTCCCAGTCAGGATAAATCAAAGGAGAAAAATGCCAAGACACATAGTAACCAAATTGACAAAAATTGAAGACAAAGAAAAATTATTGAAAGCAACAAAGGAAAAATGACAAATAACACACAAGGGAACTCCCATAAGGATAACAGCTGATTTCTCAGCAGAAAATCTACAAGCCAGAAGGGAGTGGCATAAATTTAAAGTGATGAAAGGGAAGAACCTACAACCAAGAGTACTCCACCCAGCAAGGATCTCATTCAGATTTGACAGAGAAATCATAAGCCCTACAGACAAGCAAAAGCTAAGAGAATTCAGCACCATGAAACCAGCTCTACACCAAACGCTAAAGGAACTTCTCTAAGTGGGAAACACAAGAGAAGAAAAGGACCCACCAAGACAAACCCATAACAATTAAGAAAATAGTAATAGGAACATACATATCAATAATTACCTTAAACGTGAATGGACTAAATGTTCCAACCAAAAGACACAGGCTCTCTGAATGGATACAAAAACAAGACCCATATATATGCTGTCTACAAGAGACCCATTTCAGACCTAGGGACACATACAGACTGAAAGTGAGGCGACGGAAAAATATATTCTATGCAAATGAAAATCAAAAGAAAGCTGGAGTAGCAATACTCATATCAGATAAAATAGACTTTAAAATAAAGAATGTTACAAGAGACAAGGAAAGACACTACATAATGGTCAAGGGATCAATCCAAGAAGAAGATATAACAATTATAAATATATATGTGCCCAACATAGGAGCACCTCAATACATAAGGCAACTGCTAACAGCTATAAAAGAGGAAATCAACAGTAACACAATAATAGCAGGGGACTTTAACAGCTCACTTACACCAGTGGAGATCATCCAGACAGAAAATTAATAAGGAAACACAAGCTTTAAATGACAAAATAGACCAGATATAGTTAATTGATATTTATAGGACATTCCATCCAAAAACAGCAGATTACATGTTCTTCTCAACTGCACACGGAACATTCTCCAGGATAGATCACATCTTGGGTCACAAATGAAGCCTCAGTAAATTTAAGAAAACTGAAATCATATCAAGCAGCTGTTCCGACCACAATGCTATGAGATTAGAAATCAATAACAGGGACAAAACCGTAAAAAACACAAACACATGGAGGCTAAACAATACGTTACTAAATAACCAAGAGATCACTGAAGAAATAAAAGAGGAAATCAAAAACTACCTAGAGACAAATGACAACAAAAACACGATGATCCAAAACCTATGGGATGCAGCAAAAGCAGTTCTAAGAGGGAAGTTTATAGCAATACAAGCCTACCTCAAGAAACAAGAAAAATCTCAAATAAACAATCTAACCTTACACCTAGAGGAACTAGGGAAAGAAGAACAAAACCCAAAGTTAGTAGAATGAAAGAAATCATAAAGATCAAAGCAGAAATAAATGAAATAGAAGCAAAGAAAATGAAAGCAAAGATCAATAAAACTAAAAGCCGGTTCTTTGAGAAGATAAACACAAATGATAAACCTTTAGCCAGACTCAAGAAAAAGAGGGAGAGGAATCAAATCAACAAAATTAGAAGTGAAAAAGGAGAAGTTACAACAGACACCACAGGAATACAAAGCATCCTAAGAGACTGCTACAAGCAACTCTATGCCAATAAAATGGACAACCTGGAAGAAATGGACAAATTCTTAGAAAGGGATAACCTTCCAAGACTGAACCAGGAAGAAATAGATAATATGAACAAACCTATCACAAGCAATGAAATTGAAACTGTGATCAAAAATCTTCCAACAGGGCTTCCCTGGTGGCGCAGTGGTTGAGAATCTGCCTGCCAATGCAGGGGACACGGGTTCGAGCCCTGGTCTGGGAAGATCCCACATGCCGCGGAGCAACTAGGCCCGTGAGCCACAATTACTGAGCCTGCGCATCTGGAGTCTGTGCTCCGCAACAAGAGAGGCCGCGATAATGAGAGGCCCGCGCACCGCGATGAAGATTGGCCCCCACTTGCCGCAACTAGAGAAAGCCCTCGCACAGAAACGAAGACCCAACACAGCCATAAATTAAATAAATAAATAAAAAAAAAAAAAAAAAAATCTTCCAACAAACAAAAGTCCAGAACCAGATGGCATCACAGGTGAATTCTGTCAAACATTTAGAGAAGAGCTAACACCCAACCTTCTCAAATTCTTCAAAACAATTGCAGGGGAAGGAACACTCCCAAACTCATTCTATGAGACCACCGTCACCCTGATACCAAAACCAGACAAAGATACTACAAGGAAAGAAAATTATAAACCAATATCACTGATGAATATAGATGTAAAAATCCTCAACAAAATACTAGCAAACAGAATCGAACAACACATTAAAAGGATCATACACCATGATCAAGTGGGGTTTATCACAGGGATGCAAGGATTCTTCAATATACACAAATCAATGTGATACACCATATTAACAAATTGTAGAATAAAACCATATGATCATCTCAATAGATGCAGGAAAAGATTTTGAGAAAATTCAACACCCATTTATGATAAAAACTCTGCAGAGTGTGGGCATAGAGGGAAACTACCTCAACATAATAAAGGCCATATATGACAAACCCACAGCAAACATCATTCTCAACAGTGAAAAACTGAAAACGTTTCCTTTAAGATCAGGAACAAGACAAGGATGTCCACTCTCACCACTACTATTCAACATAGTTTTGGAAGTCCTAGCCATGGCAATCAGAGAAGAAAAAGAAATAAAAGGAATACAAAAAGGAAAAGAAGAAGTAAAATTGTCACTGTTTGCAGATGACATCATATCATAGATAGAGAATCCTAAAGATGCCACCAGAAAACCACTGGAGCTAATCAATGAATTTGATAAAGTTGCAGGATACAAAATTAATGCACAGAAATTGCTTGCATTCCTATACACTAACAATGAAAGAACAGAAAGAGAAATTAAGGAAACAATCCCATTACCACTGCAACAAAAATAAAATACCTAGGAATAAACCTACCTAAGGAAGTAAAAGACCTGTACTCAGAAAACTATAAGACACTGATGAAAGAAATCAAAGATGATATAAACAGATGGAGACATATACCATGTTCTTGGATTAGAAGAATCAATGTTGTGAAAATGACTATACTACCCAAAGCAATCTACAGATTCAATGCAATCCCTATCAAAATACCTTTGGCATTTTCTACAGAACTAGAAAAAAAATCTTAAAATTTCTAGGGAGACACAAAAGACCCCGGATAGCCAAAGCAGTCTTGAGGGGAAAAAAAAAGAGCTGGAGGAATCAGACTTCCAGACTTCAGACTATATTACAAAGCTACAGTAATCAAGATAATATGGTACTGGCACAAAAACAGAAATATAGATCAATAGAACAGGATAGAAAGCACAGAGATAAACCCACGTACCTATGGTCCACTAATCTATGACAAAGGAGGCAAGGGTATACAATGGAGAAAAGACCGTGTCTTCAATAAGTGGTGCTGGGAAAACTGGACAGCTACATGTAAAAGAATGAAATTAGAACACTCCCTAACACCATACACAAAAATAAACTCAAAATGGATTAGAGACCTAAATGTAAGACCAGCCACTATAAAACTCTTAGAGGAAAACATAAGCAGAACAGTCTATGACATAAACCACAGCAAGATCCTTTTTGACCCACCTCCTAGAGAAATGGAAATAAAAACAAAAATTAAAAAATGGGACTTAATGAAATTTAAAATCTTTTGCACAGCAAAGGAAAACATAAGCAAGATGAAAAGACAACCATCAGAATGGGAGAAAATATTTTCAAATGAAGCAAATGGCAAAGGATTAACCTCCAAAAAGCAGCTCCTGTAGCTCAATATCACAAAAGCAAACAACCCAATCCAAAAATGGGCAGACCTAAACAGACATTTCTCCAAAGAAGATATACAGGTTGCCAACAAACACATGAAAGGATGTTGAACATCACTAATTATTAGAGAAATGCAAATCAAAACTACAATGAGGTATAACCTCACACCAGTCAGAATGGCCATCATCAAAAAATCTACCAACAATAAATGCTGGAGAGGCATTTATTGGAGAAAAGGGAACCCTCTTGCACTGTTGGTGGGAATGTAAATTGATATAGCCACTAGGGAGAACAGTATGGGGGTTCTTTAAAAACTAAAAATAGAACAACCATACAACCCAGCAATCCCACTACTGGACATTTACCCTGAGAAAACCATAATTCAAAAAGAGTCATGTACCACAATGTTCATTGTAGCTCTATTTACAATAGCCAGGACATGGAAGCAACCTAAGTGTCCATCAACAGATAACTGGATAAAGAAGATGTGGCACATATATACAATGGAACATTATTCAGCCATAAAAAGAAACGAAATTGAGTTATTTGTAGTGAGGTGGATGGATCTAGAGTCTGTCCTACAGAGTGAAGTAAGTCAGAAAGAGAAAAACAAATACCGTATGTTAACACATATATATGGAATCTAAAAGAAAAAAGGTTATGAAGAACCTAGGGGCAGGAAAGGATTAAGGACACAGACGTAGAGAAAGGACTTGAGGACACGGGGAGGGGGAAGGGTAAGCTGGGACAAAGTGAGAGAGTGGTATGGACATATATACACTACCAAATGTAAAATTGATAGCTACTGGGAAGCAGCCACATAGCACAGGGAGATCAGCTCGGTGCTTTGTGACCACCTAAAGGGGTGGGGTAAGGGAGTGAGAGGGAGGTGCAAGAGGGAGGGGATATTGTGTTGTATGTATACGTATAGCTGATTCACTTTTTTATACAGCAGAAACTAACACACAATTGTAAAGCAATTATACTACAATAAAGATGTAAAAGGAAAAAAAAGAAAGCCCAGAGATAAACCTACACACCTATGGTCCACTAATCTATGACAAAGGAGGCAAGGATATACAATGGAGAAAAGACAGTCTCTTCAATAAGTGGTGCTGGGAAAAATGGACAGCTACATGTAAAAGAATGAAATTAGAACACTCCCTAACACCATACACAAAAAATAAACTCAAAATGGATTAGAGACCGAAATGTAAGACCGGACACTATAAAACTTTTAGAGGAAAACATAGGAAGAATACACTTTGCCAAAAATCACAACAAGATCTTTTTTGATCCACCTACTAGAGTAATGGAATAAAAAACAAAAATAAACAAATGGGAGCAAATGAAACCTAAAAGCTTTTGCAAAGCAAAGGAAACTACAAACAAGACGAAAAGACAACCTCAGAATGGGAGAAAATATTTGCAAATGAATCAATAGACAAAGGATTAATCTCCAATATATATAAACAGCACATGCAGCTCAACAGCAAAAAAACAAACAACCCAATCCAAAAATGGGCAGATGTCGTAAATAGACATTTGTCCCGAGAAGACATACAGATGGCCAAGAAGCACATGAAAAGCTGCTCAACATCACTAATTATTAGAGAAATATAAACCAAAACTACAATGAGGTATCACCTCACACAAGTTAGAATGGGCATCATCAGAAAATCTACAAACAACAAATGCTGGAGAGGGTGTGGAGAAAAGGGAACCCTCTTACACTATTTGTGGGGATGTAAATTGATACAGTCACTATGGAGAACAGTATGGAGGTTCCTTAAAAAACTAAAAATAGAATTACCATATGACCCAGCAATCCCACTACTGGGATATACCCAGAGAAAACCATAATTCAAAAAGATATTCACACAATGTTCACTGCAGCACTATTTACAATAGCCAGGTCATGGAAGCAACCTAAATGCCCAAAGACAGATGAATGGAAAAGATGTGGTACATATATAAAATGGAATATTACTCAGCCATAAAAAGGAACGAAATTGGGTCATTTGTAGAGATGTGGATAGATCTAGAGACTGTCAAACAGAGTGAAGTAAGTCAGAAAGAGAAAAAAAATATCATATTTAAGCGCATACATGTGGAACCTAGAAAAATGGTACAGATGAACTGGTTTGCAAGGCAGTAATAGAGACACAGATGTAGAGAACAAATGTATGGACACCAAGGGGGGAAAGTGGCAGGGTGGTGGTGGTGGGATGAATTGCGAGCCTGGGATTGACATATATACACTTATATGTATAAAATAGATAACCAATAAGAACCTGCTGTATAAAAAAATGAACAAAATTTAAAAAATAAAACATAAATAATATTTTCAAAAAATAAAACACAAAAAAATGTTCTTTCCTTCCCATAGACGTATTTATATGAATGAATTATTTCCATGCTTATATCTATAAATACAAAAAGAGGAATAAAACCTACCTTGAACCAAAAAAGAAAAAAAAACAGAACCCACTGGTCATACAGAGGAAAACCCTATCAGGGCACTTGCTCCAGTGGTAAACAATTCTGAAGTTGGTCAGAGGTGGGGAATCGTCTCCCATGCAGCCAGCAGCCCCCCCCGCAAGGAGCGTCCTCATTGCAAAGCTGGGGGACCGTGAGGAGGCGTCTCTGAATAAACGTGAGCTGAGCCCCAGGCCAGCTGCTGCTGAACTTTTCCCACCCTTCCCAGGTAAAACACCTGAATGTGTGCAAAGACTTTAAAGCCTAGAGGAAGGGGCTTGGAGTCACACCAGCGACAGCACGCAGGATAACTTGGTGCCTGCAGGTCAGCCAGGATGGTCCTGGCCCCAGGCACTCTTCTGGAAGCTTTCCATTTCCCTGCCTGAGGTACCCCACCTGTCCCGGCCCCCACTGCTATTTTCCTTCCTCACCTCTGCCCGGGTAGAAATTCCAGCAGCAGGTGTGGGTGACACATCCTCTTCTTTAGCAGGTGGCAGCCCGGCAACTCCTGCAGAAAGTCCAGCAGAACCCCACTCACACGGGGCCACTCATAGAGCCGTGGGCGCTACTCCCTCCCACCAGCACAACCCCGAGGCTGCTGACGGGGCAGAGAATATGGCGTCAGGCACAGCTGCAGAGGCTTTTGTTGCCTGGAGGGGTGTTTATATTGACCTCAACCCAGGCACACCTGGGAAGGGCTGGCCGGCAGGGACAGGCTGCCCAGGTCAGCCAATCCTCGCCCCTCAGGGGCTCAGAGTTGCAGAAAATGGTCTTTGCTGCACCGGCCAGGTCCAAGGAACAGATGTAGGGTCCCGAGAGTCAGGATAGACAAGGGGCAGCAGCCCTGGCTTGTTTTCCAATCATTTTATCTGGTCCATGAGTGGGAGACAGCTTCAAGAAGACCCTCTCCTAATGAGAGGAACCCAGGAGTCAGGGAGAGGAGGGGTGGTGGATGGAGACAGAGGCCTGGTGCCCCGGCTGCAGTGGAAGCCCCTGGAAGACCAGGCGGAGGGAGGCCGCACAGAGAAAAGCCTAGGGTCACAGACCTGTCGGAGCTGATGTTTGCTAGTTCAAGCCCTGCTCTGAGGTGCTCTGTGTCAGCTCTGAGCGACAGGTGTGCTGGGGGTGCTCTGCAATGAGGGCTATGTGCACGGTTCCTGTGTGCCCAGCCCTGCCGGGGTACCTGTCCAGGGGAGCTCCATATCCAGGGAGGGGCCTGCCCACGAGAGCCCCGTGGGCTGCTGGGTACCTGCCCAGGTGAGCTCCATATCCTGGGAGGGGCCTGACAATGAGAGCCCCTTGGGCTGCTGGGTACCTGCACAGGTGAGCACCATGTCATGGGAGGGGCCTGACCATGAGAGCCCCGTGGGCTGCTGGGGACCTGGTAAAGGACGCCAGGACAGTCAGTGAAGCCACAGAGGATATGCATCCAGTAGTTCCTAATTCCTATACCCTGCTGGTCAGTCTACCATCCACCAGGACATGGTATTCTGTATTAGACTTCAATGATGCCTTCTTCTGTATTCCATTAGTCCCAGAGTCACAAGAAATTTTGGCTATGAGTGGCAGGACTCAACGTACAACAAAAACAATACTGCTGGGCCGTCCTGCCCCAGGGGTGCAAAAATTCCCACACCATCTTTGGGGAAACGTTAGCTAAAGCCCTAAAAGATCTACCTCGGGAGAAGGGAACCCTCCTTCAATATGCAGACGACATTCTGATCGCCAGCCCTACTAAGGAGGCCTCTGGACTACCTAGCCAATAAAAGATAGAAGGTGTCCAAGAAAAAGGCTCAAATATCACAGACTAAGGTGACCTGCCTGGGCTTCATTCTCACAGAAGAGCGGAGAAGCCCATCCCAGGAAAGGGAAGAAGCCATTTGCAGCCTCACCCCTCCTAAAACTAGAAGACAGCTTAGGGGTTCCTGGGGAGACCAGGGTTTGCTGCATCTGGATCCCTAACTACAGTCTAATAACTGGGCCTCTATATGAAACACTGAAAGGAAAAGATGATGATCCTTTTGAATAGAATCCAGAAGCGGCCTTTCAAGAAAGGAAAGAACAGTCAATTCAGACCCTTGCCCTGGACCTCCCTAATTTAGCTAAACCCTTTGACCTTTACATTCCTGGTCGAAGGCGAATCGCCCTTGGAGTATTAGTGCAAAAACTGGGACCACTTGAAATGGAACAATGCAAGAATGCCCTCCAGGCATTGGCCAGCCACCCCATCCGACCAGGATACTAGGGGTATCTAAAAACCTGGAAATGAGCAGCCCGCAAGGCCAGCTCCCTCCTAAGGGAAAAGGACGCCACTTGGTGTTCCTAACCACCCACCATGCCCTGAAGTTGCAGGGATCGCTCCGTGGGCACAATGACCTCGAGTGAGGAGGCCCTCCAACTCCAACCTCCAGAGAGACAACCTGGGGCAACGGGCCCCCATGACGACTCGTGTGACCATCACTTGACCTGGAGCTTCTCTCAGAAAACCACAAGAGTGTGCCCCAAAAGAACAGACTATTGCTTGCAGGACTTACTGCACCCAGAGCGGAGCTAATAAACTTGGCAGGGGAACTGTAAGTAACACTGCCACCATAGAAAAGCCTACAGACACCACTGTGACGGCGACCAATGAGACCAGCTGGACTCCTGGCTACTTCAAAAGGCCGTTGACTGAGTGGCCGTCATGGTCCTGGATCACCACCGGCCCTGGACTGTCTGGGAGTTGAGCAGGCAGGGCTCTGACACCTTGTGCTGTTTGTACGTTAATTCAGTGGCCTAACTGAAGAAAGCGCAGACTACTGGTCAGAGCATCTAGGCTGGCAGAAACCGTCAGCCTAAGGGGGCCGAACCAATGTGGAACAGGGTAAAACCGGCCCCCCAGCGTCCCTGCGCATATCTTTCCTGGACCCTTAAAGGTCATTAGAATCTATAAAACTTCCAACGCTGGTGCTCAGGCAGACATGCAGTGAGGGAGGAGGCCTGGGGACAATCAACCTCACCTGGAGGCTGCTGGGGAGAAGTCCTGCCCCTCCCCCCGGGTATGAGGACACCCAACTCAGCACGAAGCATTTACAGAAGAGGTGTCTGCACCCTCAGCGCCCCAAGAATGTGGAATGGGACAAGAGGCAGAGGAGGGGTTTGTCACCGGCAAAGCCCATTAAAAATTCCTGGGAGATAAAAATAGAATCTGGGCAATAAAATAAAGTCTAACCTTTTTTTCCTTTGTGCTTTTTCTAATTTCACTTGTTCCTAGGTTTCCACAGGCAGAGGTCCCACACCCGGCACTTCAGACCCGATTTCCTAGTGCAAGATGGCTGGGCCGACACCTCAGCTCTCCGGGCCCCGTGCAGACTCCGCCACATAGAGCCTGAGCTCCAGCCAACCCAGCCCTCGAGAGCTCCGCCCCGTCCCTCCCGCTGATGCTGACGGGAACCCTACACAGCAGCCCGGCCCACAGCCCGCAGGGGAGCGCACACTCTCACCTCTCCATTCTCTGATCAAAATATAAAGTTTTCCTTTGCTTCTGAACCAAACTCAGTCTCGATCTGTTGGCTCCAATGACACTGGGCAGGGGGACACTTGTTGGGGCCCACTCTGCAGGATCAGTAACAGAATTTGAGAACATTGTAACTTCAAAGAATAGATGCGTGAGCCAAACTGTTATTAACATAGAGCAGTGTATAAGGCTCGTGTAAAATAAGATGTTTCTAACACTTCCATTTGATATTTCCATCACTTTATTATAAGCAAGTTCAGTGGAGGGGTTTGTCGTATTTGTCAGGTGAACATTAGAGAAATGCAATGATTTCTTTCCAAGGATGTGGATCTACTACTCTTGGCTGAAGGTTCAATCTTGTTTTGAATGATTTTCCATTGAAAATGATACCTCTCTTTCAGCTCCTGGATTTCTGCGAAGTATAAAATCTTATATATTTTATTACCAAAGGGTAAAGGTGGGAGGAGGGATAAATTAACAGTTTCGGATTAACATATACACACTTCTATGTATAAAATATATCATCAACAAGGAACTACTGTATAGCACAGGGAACAATACTCAATATTTTGTAATAACCCCTAAGGGGAAATAATCTGAAAAACAATAGATATCTGTATTGACATCATGTATCAACTACAGATAAAAAGGAACCTAAAGGAGGCTGATGGCGAGCGTTTCTGACCCTGAAGACTTCACTCACCTAAATTTCGGACTCTGCTTACGGCCCAAGTCCCTTAATGAACATACATGTACCAGTGGCTTAAAAATTCGCGAGATTGGGGTTCGGGGAGACACTGATTTGGAAAAATCCCTGGTGTTCTCCTTACATACATGGGAACTTTCCTACAGCTACAACATGCCTGTGACACCCAGAAGATGGTACACGGTTGGATCAGGAAGATTTTGGAAAAGGCACCTCATCTCTTAATCTCATGGTGGTCGAGTTCACCCCACCAGCCTCTTTCCTAACAATCTCCCCACTTGAGGATGTCAGCACCTTCAACGTCCTGTTGCACAGAGTTGGGAATTTGTCCACAGGATGAAGGGGAAGGAGGAGAAACAATGAGAGACAAGGCCTAGATGTTCGGACAGGCAAATGTCACTCTAATTTCCAATCAGGAAGAAGAATTAAGCAAAGGCTTAGCCTGCCACCCGAAACCACAGTAGGGGCAGAAGCACACCACCGGATTTGCGGCCAGCTCCCAAAAAAGCGAGTTGAAAAATGAAGCTCAGGAAACTTCAATTCACAAATCTGCAGAATTATAAATTATGACTCTCCAAGCAAGCCGGAAATGCAAATCAGCAATACAAAGAAGTCTCACTTCCCATCGGTCAAAGGGGACCATGCTGAAAAAAGTGTAAAAACCAGAAATGCAGGACAGGCCATGGAGAAAAGGGAGCCTTGTTAGCCTGATGCGCGGGGAATGTAAATTGTCAACGGCCACTCTGTAGAAGTGTATGGTGTTTCCTAAAACATCTAAAAAACACAGCTAGAGAGCATAGGGCACTTCCACTCATGGGCGTATAAATTGGGAAATCTAAAAATCAACAAGACACGGGCACCCCAAAGTTTAGGGCTGCTCTGTTTACAAGAAACTCCAATTCGGTACACCTTAAATATCCCAGGAAAGAGAAAAATGGATAAAGAAGTTGTGGTACTTATGTACAATGGAATATCACTCAGCCATGTAATAAATGTTATAAGGCTAGTAGCAGCATGCTTACTGGATTTACGTACGACGTTTAGAAGTGAAATAAGTCACACAGAAAAAGACACTTATCATAAGATATCACTTATAGAGGGAATGTAAAAATCGCTATAAAGGACCTGTACTACAAAACAGAATAGAGCCACACATTTAGAGAACACACTATGGCTGCTTAACGGAAAGGTGAGGTGGGGTTTGTCATAAAACAAGGGTTTGAAATTACCACAGATATCGTTCAATAAACCACATATGTAACAGACAAGCCCTATTCCTTGCTCAGTGAACTGGACTCCAAACCCCCTATTCAATGCACAAAAAATATATCTGACTAGTAAGAATCTTAAAACCTATGTATTGATATCTCTCTGTAAGTGAATCAAGTGGGTGTAAAACGGGATAAACACAGCAGTGAAAATCAGCTAAACCCCAATATAAAAATAAATTTCAAAAAAAAAAAAACAACAAACACATTGAAAGAGAGAGAAATTCTTACAGAGATCGTTCAGGGGCTTTAAAGCAACCTGGATTGATGATATCTAGAACCACAACTGGATTACACATAAGGCTGGAAACTGTTGGGGCTGAGAGGATTGGTGAGATTGGGTGAGCAAAGGAAGACACTTTAAAGTAATACTGCGTGGTACCCATTCCATTTGTTCCAAATCTCCAAGTTAAAGGGAATCATCCCACAGCGAAAACATGCATGGGAAACCCAGGTGATGATGCACCGTGTGATCTGGAAATGTACCTAAAATGCACCTCATTTCACATCTCCTGGTGCTCGGGTTCCCCCCATCCAGGAGCTTTACTAACAAAGTCGCCACTTGGAGAATCAGCACCTTTAACTTACTGTTTCATACAGGTTGCAATTTGTCCTGAGGATGAACGGGATGAGGGGGAACCCATGAGAGACTAGCTCTAGGTGTTGGGACAGGCACAGCTCACTCTATTTTCCCATCAGGAAGAAGAATTAACCACAGGCTCAGCCTGCCGCCCGGAACCAGAATAGGGCCCGAAGCAATCCTGCACTTTTGCGGCCAGCTCCCAAGAAAGCGAGCTGAAAAATGGAGCTCAGGGGCACTGCAATTCACAAACCTGCAGAGTTATAAATGATAACTCTCGTCCACAAATATATTGAGGGAAGGCAACGAAGAGGATTTGAAAGCAAGGCAGAATTGCAGGAAACAGATTTCAGGAGGTAGATTCGAATCGCCTTTAAAGCACAGGAAAAGCAGCAAAACCTCGACAATGATGCCCTTGGCCAAAAAGGGCGTATGCGTTTTTTCCTGAATATATTCAGGAAAAAACGCATACGCCCTTTTTGGCCAACCAAGCAACCTGGAAAGGCAAATCAGCGCTACAAAGAAGTCTCGCTTCCCGTCGGTCAAAAGGGCCATGCTGAATAAAGGGTCAAAACCAGAAATGCAGGACAGGCCATGGAGAAACGGGAGCCTTGCTACGCTGATGGGCGGGATGTAAATTGCCAACAGCCACTCTGGAGAAGTGGACGGTGTGTCCTGAAATATCTAAAAAACTCAGCTTAGAGAGCATAGGGCACTTCCACTCATGGGCGTAGAAATTGGGAAAACTAAAAATCAATAAGACACAGACACCCCAAAGTTTAGGGCTGCTCTGTGGACAAGAACCTCCACTTCGTTACACCTTAAATATCCCAGGAAAGAGAAAAATGGATAAAGAAGTTGTGGTCTTATGTACAATGGAATATCACTCAGCCATGAAATCAACGTCATAAGGCTAGTAGCAGCATGATGAGTGGATTTAGGTACGACGATTCTAAGTGAAAGAAGTCACACAGAAAAAAACACTTATCATAAGATATCACTTATAGAGGGAATGTAAAAACCGCTACACTTAAACTGAATTACACAACAGAACAGAGTCACACTTTTAGAAAACACACTATGGCTGCTTAACGGGAAAGGTGAGGTGGGGTGATGCATAAAACAAGGGTTTCAAATGAGCTCAGATACCGTTCCATAAACCCAGTATGTAATAGACCAGACCTACTCCTTGCTCAGTGAACTGGACTCAACACCCCCTATTCACCGCCCAAGAATATATCTGACTAGTAAGAAACTTAAAACCTATGTATTGCTATCTCTCTGTAAGTGAGTCAAGTGGGTGTAAAGTGGCATAAACACAGCAGTGAAAAGCAGCTAAACCCCATTATAAAAATCAATTACTTTTTAAAACCCGTGAAACAAAGAAAGTGAAAGAGAGAGAAATTCTTACAAAATTCGTTCAGGGGCTGTGATGCCACCTGGATTTTCCATATGTAGACCCACAGCTGATTGAGACATAAGGGTGGACACTCTTGGGGCTGAGAGGTTTGGTGAGGTTGGGTGAGCAAACGTAGACCCTTTAAAATAATACTGCGTGGTACCCATCACATGGGTCCCAGATCTCCAGGTTCAAGGGCATCTTCCTACATCGAAAACAGGCATGAGAAACCCAGAAGATGGTACACCGTGTGATCGGGAAAGGTTTCTAAAACGCACCTCATTTCTCATCTTCTTGTGCTCGGGTTCGCCATTCCAGCCGCTTTACTAGCTACCTCCCTCCTGGGAGAATCAGCACCTTTAACCTCCTGTTCCGTACAGGTTGCAATTTGTCCTGAGGATGAACGGGAAGAGGGGGAAACAATGAGAGACTAGCTCTAGGTGTTGGGACAGGCACAGGTCACTCTATTTTCCCATCAGGAAGAAGAATTAACCACAGGCTCAGCCTGCCGCCCGGAACCAGAATAGGGCCTGAAGCAATCCTGCGCTTTTGCGGCCAGCTCCCAAGAAAGCGAGCTGAAAAATGGAGCTCAGGGGCACTGCAATTCACAAACCTGCAGAGTTATAAATGATAACTCTCGTCCACAAATATATTGAGGGAAGGCAACGAAGAGGATTTGAAAGCAAGGCAGAATTTAAGGAAACAGATTTCAGGAGGTAGATTCGAATCGCCTTTAAAGCACAGGAAAAGCGGCAAAACCTCGACAATGATGCCCTTGGCCAAAAAGGGCGTATGCGTTTTTTCCTGAATATATTCAGGAAAAAACGCATACGCCCTTTTTGGCCAACCAAGCAACCTGGAAAGGCAAATCAGCGCTACAAAGAAATCTCGCTTCCCATCGGTCAAAAGGGCCATGCTGAATAAAGTGTCAAAACCAGAAATGCAGGACAGGCCATGGAGAAATGGGAGCCTTGCTACGCTGATGGGCGGGATGTAAATTGCCAACAGCCACTCTGGAGAAGTGGACGGTGTGTCCTGAAACATCTAAAAAAATCTCAGCTTAGAGAGCATAGGGCACTTCCACTCATGGGCGTAGAAATTGGGAAAATTAAAATCAGCAAGCCACAGGCACCGCAAAGTTTAGGGCTGCTCTGTGGACAAGAA
Source organism: Balaenoptera acutorostrata (assembly GCF_949987535.1). Taxonomy (NCBI): domain Eukaryota; kingdom Metazoa; phylum Chordata; class Mammalia; order Artiodactyla; family Balaenopteridae; genus Balaenoptera; species Balaenoptera acutorostrata. The sequence goes on along the minus strand of NC_080071.1, from coordinate 117,279,550 downwards.
CCTCCACTTCGTTACACCTTAAATATCCCAGGAAAGAGAAAAATGGATAAAGAAGTTGTGGTCCTTATGTACAATGCAATATCACTTAGCCATGAAATCAACGTCATAAGGCTAGTAGCAGCATGATGAGTGGATTGAGGTACGACGATTCTAAGTGAAATAAGTCACACAGAAAAAGACACTTATCCTAAGATATGACTTATAGAGGGAATGTAAAAACCGCTACACTTGAACTGAATTACAAAACAGAACAGAGTCACCCGTTTAGAAAACACACTATGGCTGCTTAACGGGAAAGGTGAGGTGGGGTGATGCATAAAACAAGGGTTTCAAATGAGCTCAGATACCGTTCCATAAACCCAATATGTAATAGACCAGACCTACTCCTTGCTCAGTGAACTGGACTCAACACCCCCTATTCACCGCCCAAGAATATATCTGACTAGTAAGAATCTTAAAACCTATGTATTGCTATCTCTCTGTAAGTGAGTCAAGTGGGTGTAAAGCGGCATAAACACAGCAGTGAAAAGCAGCTAAACCCCATTATAAAAATCAATTACTTTTAAAAACCCGTGAAACAAAGACAGTGAAAGAGAGAGAAATTCTTACAAAATTCGTTCAGGGGCTGTGATGCCACCTGGATTTTCCATATCTAGACCCACAACTGATTGAGACATAAGGGTGGACACTCTTGGGGCTGAGAGGTGTGGTGAGGTTGGGTGAGCAAACGCAGACCCTTTAAAGTAATACTGCGTGGTACCCATCACATGGGTCCCAGATCTCCAGGTTCAAGGGCATCTTCCTACATCGAAAACAGGCATGAGAAACCCAGAAGATGGTACACCGTGTGATCGGGAAAGGTTTCTAAAACGCACCTCATTTCTCATCTTCTTGTGCTCGGGTTCGCCATTCCAGCCGCTTTACTAGCTACCTCCCTCCTGGGAGAATCAGCACCTTTAACCTCCTGTTCCGTACAGGTTGCAATTTGTCCTGAGGATGAACGGGAAGAGGGGGAACCAATGAGAGACTAGCTCTAGGTGTTGGGACAGGCACAGGTCACTCTATTTTCCCATCAGGAAGAAGAATTAACCACAGGCTCAGCCTGCCGCCCGGACCCAGAATAGGGCCTGAAGCAATCCTGCGCTTTTGCGGCCAGCTCCCAAGAAAGCGAGCTGAAAAATGGAGCTCAGGGGCACTGCAATTCACAAACCTGCAGAGTTATAAATGATAACTCTCGTCCACAAATATATTGAGGGAAGGCAACGAAGAGGATTTGAAAGCAAGGCAGAATTGCAGGAAACAGATTTCAGGAGGTAGATTCGAATCGCCTTTAAAGCACAGGAAAAGCGGCAAAACCTCGACAATGATGCCCTTGGCCAAAAAGGGCGTATGCGTTTTTTCCTGAATATATTCAGGAAAAAACGCATACGCCCTTTTTGGCCAACCAAGCAACCTGGAAAGGCAAATCAGCGCTACAAAGAAGTCTCGCTTCCCATCGGTCAAAAGGGCCATGCTGAATAAAGGGTCAAAACCAGAAATGCAGGACAGGCCATGGAGAAACGGGAGCCTTGCTACGCTGATGGGCGGGATGTAAATTGCCAACAGCCACTCTGGAGAAGTGGACGGTGTGTCCTGAAACATCTAAAAAACACAGCTTGGAGAGCATAGGGCAATTCCACTCATGGGCGAAGAAATTGGTAAAATTAAAATCAGCAAGCCACAGGCACCGCAAAGTTTAGGGCTGCTCTGTGGACAAGAACCTCCACTTCGTTACACCTTAAATATCCCAGGAAAGAGAAAAATGGATAAAGAAGTTGTGGTCCTTATGTACAATGGAATATCACTCAGCCATGAAATCAACGTCATAAGGCTAGTGGCAGCATGATGAGTTGATTTAGTACGACGATTCTAAGTGAAATAAGTCACACAGAAAAAGACACTTATCCTAAGATATCACTTATAGAGGGAATGTAAAAACCGCAACACTTGAACTGAATTACAAAACAGAACAGAGTCACACGTTTAGAAAACACACTATGGCTGCTTAACGGGAAAGGTGAGGTGGGGTGATGCATAAAACAAGGGTTTCAAATGAGCTCAGATTCCGTTCCATAAACCCAATATGTAATAGAAAAGACCTACTCCTTGCTCAGTGAACTGGACTCAACACCCCCTATTCACCGCCCAAGAATATATCTGACTAGTAAGAATCTTAAAACCTATGTATTGCTATCTCTCTGTAAGTGAGTCAAGTGGGTGTAAAGCGGCATGAACACAGCAGTGAAAAGCAGCTAACCCCCATTATAAAAATCAATTACTTTTAAAAACCCGTGAAACAAAGACAGTGAAAGAGAGAGAAATTCTTACAAAATTCGTTCAGGGGCTGTGATGCCACCTGGATTTTCCATAGCTAGACCCACAGGTGATTGAGACATAAGGGTGGACACTCTTGGGGCTGAGAGGTTTGGTGAGGTTGGGTGAGCAAACGCAGACCCTTTAAAGGAATACTGCATGGTACCCATTCCATGGGTCCCAAATCTCCAGGTTCAAGGGCATCTTCCTACATCGAAAACAGGCATGAAAAACCCAGAAGATGGTACACCGTGTGATCGGGAAAGGTTTCTAAAACGCACCTCATTTCTCATCTCCTTGTGCTCGGCTTCGCCATTCCAGCCGCTTTAGTAGCTACCTCCCTCCTGTGAGAATCAGCACCTTTAACCTCCTGTTCCGTACAGGTTGCAATTTGTCCTGAGGATGAACGGGAAGAGGGGGAACCAATGAGAGACTAGCTCTAGGTGTTGGGACAGGCACAGGTCACTCTATTTTCCCATCAGGAAGAAGAATTAACCACAGGCTCAGCCTGCCGCCCGGAACCAGAATAGGGCCTGAAGCAATCCTGCTCTTTTGCGGCCAGCTCCCAAGAAAGCGAGCTGAAAAATGGAGCTCATGGGCACTGCAATTCACAAACCTGCAGAGTTATAAATGATAACTCTCGTCCACAAATATATTGAGGGAAGGCAACGAAGAGGATTTGAAAGCAAGGCAGAATTGCAGGAAACAGATTTCAGGAGGTAGATTCGAATCGCCTTTAAAGCACAGGAAAAGCGGCAAAACCTCGACAATGATGCCCTTGGCCAAAAAGGGCGTATGCTTTTTTTCCTGAATATATTCAGAAAAAAAAGCATACGCCCTTTTTGGCCAACCAAGCAACCTGGAAAGGCAAATCAGCGCTACAAAGAAGTCTCGCTTCCCATCGGTCAAAAGGGCCATGCTGAATAAAGTGTCAAAACCAGAAATGCAGGACAGGCCATGGAGAAACGGGAGCCTTGCTACGCTGATGGGCGGGATGTAAATTGCCAACAGCCACTCTGGAGAAGTGGACGGTGTGTCCTGAAACATCTAAAAAACTGAGCTTAGAGAGCATAGGGCACTTCCACTCATGGGCGTAGAAATTGGGAAAATTAAAATCAGCAAGCCACAGGCACCGCAAAGTTTAGGGCTGCTCTGTGGACAAGAACCTCCACTTCGTTACACCTTAAATATCCCAGGAAAGAGAAAAATGGATAAAGAAGTTGTGGTCCTTATGTACAATGGAATATCACTCAGCCATGAAATCAACGTCATAAGGCTAGTAGCAGCATGATGAGTGGATTTAGTACGACGATTCTAAGTGAAATAAGTCACACAGAAAAAGACACTTATGCTAAGATATGACTTATAGAGGGAATGTAAAAACCGCTACACTTGAACTGAATTACAAAACAGAACAGAGTCACCCGTTTAGAAAACACACTATGGCTGCTTAACGGGAAAGGTGAGGTGGGGTGATGCATAAAACAAGGGTTTCAAATGAGCTCAGATACCGTTCCATAAACCCAATATGTAATAGACAAGACCTACTCCTTGCTCAGTGAACTGGACTCAACACACCCTATTCACCGTCCAAGAATATATCTGACTAGTAAGAATCTTAAAACCTATGTATTGCTATCTCTCTGTAAGTGAGTCAAGTGGGTGTAAAGCAGCATAAACACAGCAGTGAAAAGCAGCTAAACCCTATTATAAAAATCAATTCCTTTTAAAAACCCGTGAAGCAAAGACAGTGAAAGAGAGAGAAATTCTTACAAAATTCGTTCAGGGGCTGTGATGCCACCTGGATTGACCATATCTAGACCCACAGCTGATTGAGACATAAGGGTGGACACTCTTGGGGCTGAGAGGTTTGGTGAGGTTGGGTGAGCAAACGCAGACCCTTTAAAGTAATACTGCGTGGTACCCATCCCATGGGTCCCAAATCTCCAGGTTCAAGGGCATCTTCCTACATCGAAAACAGGCATGAGAAACCCAGAAGATGGTACACCGTGTGATCGGGAAAGGTTTCTAAAACGCACCTCATTTCTCATCTCCTTGTGCTCGGGTTCGCCATTCCAGCCGCTTTACTAGCAAGCTCCCTCCTTGGAGAATCAGCACCTTAAACCTCCTGTTCCATACATGTTGCAATTTGTCCTGAGGATGAACGGGAAGAAGGGAACCCAATGAGAGACTAGCTCTAGGTGTTGGGACAGGCACAGGTCACTCTATTTTCCCATTAGGAAGAAGAATTAACCACAGGCTCAGCCTGCCGCCCGGAACCAGAATAGGGCCCGAAGCAATCCTGCGCTTTTGCGGCCAGCTCCCAAGAAAGCGAGCTGAAAAATGGAGCTCAGGGACACTGCAATTCACAGACCTGCAGAGTTATTAATGATAACTCTCGTCCACAAATATAGTGAGGGAAGGCAACGAAGAGGATTTGAAAGCAAGGCAGAATTGCAGGAAACAGATTTCAGGAGGTAGATTCGAATCGCCTTTTAAGCACAGGAAAAGCGGCAAAACCTCGACAATGATGCCCTTGGCCAAAAAGGGCGTATGCGTTTTTTCCTGAATATATTCAAGCAACCAAGCAACCTGGAAAGGCAAATCAGCGCTACAAAGAAGTCTCGCTTCCCATCGGTCAAAAGGGCCATGCTGAATAAAGTGTCAAAACCAGAAATGCAGGACAGGCCATGGAGGAACGGGAGCCTTGCTACGCTGATGGGCGGGATGTAAATTGCCAACAGCCACTCTGGAGAAGTGTACGGTGTGTCCTGAAACATCTAAAAAAACCCAGCTTAGAGAGCATAGTGCACTTCCACTCATGGGTGTAGAAATTGGGAAAACTAAAAATCAGCAAGACACAGGCACCCCAAAGTTTAGGGCTGCTCTGTTGACAAGAACCTCCACTTCGTTACACCTTAAATATCCCGGGAAAGAGAAAAATGGATAAAGAAGGTGTGGTCCTTATGTACAATGGAATATCACTCAGCCATGAAATCAACGTCATAAGGCTAGTAGCAGCATGATGAGTGGATTGAGGTACGACGATTCTAAGTGAAATAAGTCACACAGAAAAAGACACTTATCCTAAGATATCACTTATAGAGGGAATGTAAAAACCGCTACACTTGAACTGAATTACAAAACAGAACAGAGTCACAGGTTAGAAAACACACTATGGCTGCTTAACGGGAAAGGTGAGGTGGGGTGATGCATAAAACAAGGGTTTCAAATGAGCTCAGATACCGTTCCATAAACCCAATATGTAATAGACAAGACCTACTCCTTGCTCAGTGAACTGGACTCAACACCGCCTATTCACCGCCCAAGAATATATCTGACTAGTAAGAATCTTAAAACCTGTGTATTGCTATCTCTCTGTAAGTGAGTCAAGTGGGTGTAAATCGGCATTAACACAGCAGTGAAAAGCAGCTAAACCCCATTATAAAAATAAATTACCAAAAGAACCCCAACAAAGACAGTGAAAGAGAGAGAAATTCTTACAAAGTTCGTTCAGGGGCACTGAAGCAACCGGGATATACCATACTAGACCCAGAGCTGGATTAGACATAAGGCTGGACACTCTTGGGGCTGAGAGGATTGGTGAGGTTGGGTCAGCAAACGCAGACCCTTTAAAGTAATACTGCATGGTACCCATTCTATGGGTCCCAAATCTCCAGGTTCAAGGGCATCTTCCTACAGCGAAAAAAATGCATGGGAAATCCAGTGGATGGTATATAGTGTGTTCGGGAAAGGTTTCTGAAACGCACCTCATTTCTCATCTCCTGGTGCTCGGGTTCGCCATTCCAGCCGCTTGACTAACAATCTCCCCACTTGGAGAATCAGCACCTTTAACCTCCTGTTCCGTACAGGTTGCAATTTGTCCTGAGGATGAATGGGAAGAGGGGGAACCCATGAGAGGCTAGCTCTAGGTGTTGGCACAGGCACCTGTCAGTCTAATTTGCCATCAGGAAGAAGAATTAACCACAGGCTCAGCCTGCCCCACGGAACCAGATTAGGGCCTGAAGCAATCCTGCGGTTTTGCAGCCAGCTCCCAAAATAGCGAGTTGTAAAATGGAGCTCACGGGCACTGCAATTCACAATCCTGCATAGTTATAAATGGTAACTCTCGTCCAAAAATATATTGAAGGAAGGCAATGAAGAGGATTTGAAAGCATGGCAGAATTGTAGGAAATTTATATAGTTTATATGTTAAGTGTTTATCTACATTTAACATACATTAGCCTATTTAGGTTAGCCCCATAATCCTAATTTTTCCATCCTTCCACCTTTCATTTTGGTTAACCATTAGTTTGTTTTATAAGTCTGTGAGTGTCTTTTTCTGTCGAAGTATGTTCATTGGTAGCAATCTTAGTATAATTTGTATAAATGATATCATAGGATATTTGTCATTCCCTTTTGACTTACTTTACCTAATATGATTATTTCTAGGCTTATTTTTAGTCCTGAAAACGGCACTCTTCTTTTTCTTTCCGAGGCTACTATTCCATTCTGTACATATACCACTTCTTCTTTGTCAATTCATCTGTTTATGGACCTTTTTTTTGCTTCCATGTCTTGGCTATTTCAATATTGCTGCAGTGCACATTTGCCTGCCTCTGTCTTTCCGATTCTGGTGGTCTTAGATGATAGGCCCAAAAGGTGCCCTGCCACATCATCTGGTAGCTCAATTTTTACCTTTTAAAGCAGCTCCATTCAGTTTTTGTTAGTGCTGTTACCACTTTACATCCCACCAGCTGCTAGAAGGTACAAAGTTCTCTAAGACCCCTTCAGCATTTATAGTTTGTAGACGTTTTGCTGATGGTCATTTGACTGGTGTGAGCTGAAACCTTTTTGGAGGTTGGATTTGCATGTGGCTAATAATTCCTTATACTGAGCTTTAGGCATGTCCTTTTTTTCTTTTCCTCTTTTTTTTTAAACAGTGAGTACAACTTCTCTCTTCATGTTGACTTCTTGAAAAATTTGTCATGTGTTGAATTTTCTTGCCTATTCCCTACCCCAGGGCATTTTTTGAGGGCAGGTGTCATTTACAGCCCTGCAGTCCTTGTGACTATTAAGCAACCATTAGCACTGGGTTTAAAGCTGCTGTTGTGAGAAACAGCCACAAGGCGGCAACATTATTACGCTCTCAACCCTTGTTACTAGGGCAACAGAGTCTTCCTGGAGGTAGTGTTCCGAGGTTGTATATTAGAGAGGAATGTGCGGGGACAAGCCCCCAGATTTCAGGAGGTAGATACGAATCGCCTTTAGAGCACATGAAAAGCGGCAAAACGTCGACAATGATGCACTTGGCCAAAAAGGGCGTATGCGTTTTTTCCTGAATATATTCAGGAAAAAACGCATACGCCCTTTTTGGCCAACCAAGCAAGCCGGAAAGGCAAATCAGCACTACAAATAAGTCTCACTTCCCATCGGTCCAAAGGCCATCCAAAAAAGTGTAAAAACCAGAAGTGCAGGACAGGCCAGGTAGAAAAGGGAGCCTTGTTAGGCTGATGGGCGGGATGTAAATTGCCAACGGCCACTCTGGAGAAGTGCATGGTGTTTCCTAAAACATCTAAAAAACACAGCTAGAGAGCATAGGGTCCTTCCACTCGTGGGCGTATAAAATGGGAAAACTAAAAATCAACAAGACACAGGCACCCCAAAGTTTAGGGCTGCTCTGTTTACAAGAACATCCAATTCAGTACACCTTAAATATGCCAGGATAGAGAAAAATGGATAAAGAAGTGTGGTACTTATGTACAATGGAATATCACTCAGCCATGAAATCAATGTCATATGGCTACTAGCAGCATGATGAGTGGATTTAGGTACGATGATTCTAAGTGAAATAAGTCACACAGAAAAAGACACTTATCGTAAGATATCACTTATAGAGGGAAAGTAAAAATCGCTACACATGACCTGATTTACAAAACAGAACAGAGCCACACATTTAGAAATCACACTATGGTTGCTTAACTGGAAAGGTGAGGTGGGGTGAGGCATAAAACAAGGGTTTTATATTAGCACAGACACCGTTCCATAAACCCAATATGTAATAGACAAGACCTACTCCTTGCTCAGTGAACTGGACTCAACACCCCCTATTCACCACCCAAGAATATATCTGACTAGTAAGAATCTTAAAACCTATGTATTGATAGCTGTCTGTAACTGAATCAAATGGGTGTAAAGCGGCATAAACACAGCAGTGAAAATCAGCTAAACCCCATTATAAACATAAATTACAAAAAAAACCCCAACAAAGACAGCGAAAAAGAGAGTAATTCATACAAACTTCATTCAAGGGCAGTGAAGAAACCTGGATTGACCATATCTAGACCCACAGCTGGATTAGACATAAGGCTGGACACTCTTGGGGCTGAGAGGATTGGTGAGGTTCGGTGAGCAAACGCAGACCCTTTAAAGTAATACTGCATGGTACCCATTCTATGGGTCCCAAATCTCCAGGTTCAAGGGAATCTTCCTACAGTGAAAAAATGCATGGGAAACCCACTGGATGGTATACAGTGTGATCGGGACACGTTTCTGAAACGCACCTCATTTCTCATCTCCTTGTGCTCGGGTTCGCCATTCCAGCCGCTTGACTAACAATCTCCCCACTTGGAGAATCAGCACCTTTAACCTCCTGTTCCGTACAGGTTGCAATTTGTCCTGAGGATGAATGGGAAGAGGGGGAACCCATGAGAGGCTAGCTCTAGGTGTTGGGACAGGCACAGGTCACCCTAATTTCCCATCAGGAAGAAGAATTAACCACAGGCTCAGCCTGCCGCCCGGAACCAGAATAGGGCCTGAAGCAATCCTGCGGGTTTGCCTCCAGCTCCCAAAAAAGCGATTTGGAAAATGGAGCTCAGGAGCACGGCAATTCACAAATCTACAGAGTTATAAATGATAACTCTCGTCTACAAATGTATTGAGGTAACGCAACGAAGAGGATTTCAAAGCAAGACAGAATTGCAGGAAACAGTTTTTCACAGGTAGATTGGACTCGCCTTTAAAGCACATGAAATTCCGCAGAACTTCGACAATGATGCAGTTGGCCAAAAAGGGCGTCTGCGTTCTTTCCTGAGTAAATTTTGGAAAAAACGCAGATGCTCTTTTTGGCCAGCTAAACAAGCGGGCAATGCAAATCAGCATTACAAAAATGTCTCACTTCGCATTGGTCAAAAGGCCCATGCTGAAAAAGTGTAAAACCCAGAAATGTAGGACAGGCCATGGAGAAAAGGGAGCCTTGTTATGCTGATCGGCGGGATGTAAATTGCCACCGGCCACTCTTGAGAAGTGTATGCTGTATCTTAAAACTTCTAAAAAACAGAGCTACAGAGCATACAGCACTTCCCCTCATGGGCGTATATCTTGGGAAAACCAAAAAATCGACAAGACACAGGCACCCCAATGTTTAGGGCTGCTCTGTTTAGAAATGCCTCGATTTGGGTACAACTTACATGTCCTTGGAAGGAAAAAATGGATAAAGAAGATGTGGTACTTATGTACAATGGAATATTACTCAGCAATTAAATCAATGAAATAAGGCCAGTGGCAGCAACTCGTGGAGACTGAGGTACGATCATTCTAGGTAACATGAGTCAGACATAAAAAGAGACTTATCATAAGGTATCACTTATAGATAGTATCTAAAAATGCCTTCACATGAACGCAATTACAAAACAGAAACGGAGTCACACATTTAGAAAACACACTTATTGCTGCTAAAGGAGAAAGGTGGGGCGGGGTGATGCATAAACCAGGAGGTTGAAATTAGCACAGATACGGTTCCATAAACAAAATAGGTATTCGACAGGACCTACTCTATAGCTCAAAGAGCTGGACTCAACACACTGTTGTCACCAGAAAAGGATATATAAGACTGGTAAGAATCTGTAAAATAATTTATTGATGTCTCTCTTTAAGTGAATCAAGTGGATAGATGTAGAGCAGGAAGAAACACAGTATTGAAAATCAGCTGTACCCCATTATAAAATTAAATAACAAGAACACAATAAAGACAGTGAGAGAGAGAGAAATTCTTACAAAATTTGTTCAAGGGCTGTGATGCAACCTGGACTGACCATATCTAGACACCGAGCTGGATGGGACCTAAGGCTCTACACTCGTTGGTCTGAGAGGCTTCGTGAGGATGGGACAGCAAATGCAACACTTTTAGAGTAATACTGCCTGGCCCCCATTCCATGGGCCCCATATCTCCAGGTGCAGGGGACCCTTCCTGCAGCTAAAACATGCATGGCACATCCAGAGGATGGTACACCGTCTGATCGGGAAGAGTGTGGAAAAGTCACCTCATCTCCACGTCTCCTGGTATTCGGGTTCCCCAGCTCCTTTCCTTAGAGTCTCCCCACTTTGGGAAGGCAGCACACTCAACAGCCGGTTTTGCACAGCTTCGAATTTTCCGGTGAAGAAGGGGAATGGAGGGATGGAATGAGACACAAGCCTTAGATGTTTGGACAGGCATATGCCACTCTAGTTTCCTACCTGGAAGAAGAATTTCCCTATCCTTCAGGTGCCCCAGTAACTGGAATGGGTCTGTAGAAATCCTGCCCCTTTGTGTCTGCTTCCCTAAACAAGTTGAAAACCGGTGCTCAGGGGCACTGCAATTCACAAACAGGCAGGGCTGTAATTGACACCTCTAATGGAGTCATTTCTTGAGCCAAGTATTCGTAAAGGCCTTGTAAGCAAAGCAGAATTGCAGGAAAGGGATTTCCAGGGGTAGTTTGCACTCGTCATTAAAGCACATGCAAAGCTGCTGAACATCGCCAATGATGCAGTTTGCCAAAAAGGCCGTATGCGTTATTCCTTAATATATTCAGGAAAAACCCTTACTCCATTTTTGGCCAACAAAATAGGCGGGCAATGTAAATTAATACTACAAAGAGATATCACTTCGCCCCAGTCAGAATGGCCAACCTCACAAACTGTAAAACCTGAAATGCAGGACAGGGCGTGGAGAAAAGCGAACCCTGACAAGCTGATGGTGGGAATGTAAATTGCTAACAGCCACTCTGGAGAAGTGGGTGGTGATTCCTTAAAAATCTAAACACCAGAGCTTCAGAGCATACGGCGCTTCCACTCCTGGGCCTGTAGCTTGGGAAAAACGTAAATTGACAGGACCCAGGCACTCTAAAATTTATGCAGCCCTGTTTACAAGAGCCTCTACTCGGAAGCTACCTAAAAGTCCTTGGAAGGAAGAATGGATAAAGAAATTATGGTAGATATGTACAATGGAATATTACTCAGCCATGAAGTGAATGAAATAAGGCCATTTAGGGCCACTCAGAAGGACCTACATACATTCATACTAAGTGTCATAAATCAGGCAATGAAAAATATCATATGATACTACTTATCGGTGGAATCTAAAAATTGATAGAAAGGTACTATCTTACAACACAGAAACAGAGTCCCAGACTTAGAACACAAACTTATGGTTACCAAACTGGAAAGGTGTGTTGGAGGCATAAATCATGAGGTTGGAGTTAGTATATACATATTTATAGAGAGAAAACTTGTAATCAACATGGACCTGCTGTAGAGCACTTGGAACTCTTCTCAACACCCTTTAGTAACCTCAATGGGAAAATAATTCTAAAAAGAATATATAGTTATCTCTGTATAAATGAATCATGTTGGTGTATGTCAAAAATGAACACAACATGATAAATCAACTATATACTCCATTATAAATTTAAAATTAAATTAAAGAAAAGAAAAATGATCACTAAATTTGTTTAGTCGCAGTGAACGTACTAGTGTCACATCCCTGGACACAGACACAATTTGGTCCCAAGGCTGGACTGTTGTGGGCCTGAGGACCTCGGGAGGATATGCCAGCTAATTCGCCCCCCTTGAACATGTAGTACCTGGTCCCCTCCGCATGGGATCACTATCTCCAGATCTAAGTGTGCCCTCATACTACTAAACCAACCCTCTGACACCCAAAGGATGGTGGACTCTCTGGGCTGGATGACATTTGGAAAATCACCTGCTCTCAACATATCCTGGTGTTTGGGTTCCGACCTCCCGACTCGTTCGTAAGGGTCATCCCACTCTACAAGACAACATCCTCAACAGGTGATTTTGCAGGGGTTTATACTTGTTCGGGGGATGAAGGGTAAGGGGGAAGAAGGAATGGGACAGAAGCCCTTCCATGGTTGGTCAGCCACATTCCACTCTAATTTAATACCCAAGAACAGGACTTGCCCTACATCTAAGGTTGTGTCAGTAACCAGAGAGGGACAGTAGAAATCCTGCCGCCTTCTGTTTCACATAACAACAATTCTAAAACTGGACCTTATACGCATTTCATATTCACAATGCCTGGGGAGCTGTAAATGACAACAGCCCTCAAAAAATGTCTTGGGGTAGGTAAACGAAGTAGACTTCAAAACAAGGCAACCTTTCAATAACCCTTTTTCAAGGGATAAATCTTACTGACACTGTTCAAAAAAAAAGCACATATGAAGATACTCACCATTGCTTTATGTTAGACAAATGCAAATCAGATGTACAAAGAAGTATCACCTGGAACCACTCAGAATAGCCATCATCACAATGTCTACAAACAAGAAATGCTTCAGAGGGTGTGGAAAAAAGAGAAACCTACTACTTATTTTTTTTTTAATCTGCGTTGGGTCTTCGTTGCTGCGCGCTGCTTTTCTATAGTTGCAGCAAGCGAGGGCTACTCATCGTTGTGGTACGAAGCCTTCTCTTTGTGGTGGCTTCTCTTGTTGTGGAGCACAAGCTGTAGGCACACAGGCTTCAGTAGTTGTGGCTCGTGGGCTCTAGAGTGCAGACTGAGTAGTTGTGGTGCACGGGCTTACTTGTTCTGTGGCATGTGAGATCTTCCCGGGCCAGGGCTCGAACCTGTGTCCCCTGAACTGGCAGGCAGATTCTTAACCACTGCACCACCAATTCTATGCTATCGGTGGCAATGCCAATTGGTAACAGCCACTATGGAGCACAGAATGGAGGTTACCAGAGTAAGGGGACGTGGGAGGGATAAATTGGAAATTGGGATTGACATATACACACCACTATATATAAAAGAGATAACAAATAAGGGCTTACTGTATAGCACAGGGAACTCTACTCAATACTCTGTAATGACCTGTATGGGAAAGGAATCCAAAAAGGATTGGATATATGTATAACTGCTTCACTGTGCTGTGCAGCAGAAAGTAACACAACATTGTAAATCAACTCTATTCCAAAAAAATTGAAATTGAAATGAAATGAAGTAAAATAAAATAAAATAGAGCTACCAGATGATCCAGCAAGTTCACTCCTGTGTGCATATCTGGAGGAAAGCATAAATCGAAAAGACACATCTTCCCCAATGTTCACTGCAACACTCTTTACAATAGCGAAGACATGGAAGCAACCAAAATGTCCATCAACATATGAATATAGGTAAAGAATATGTGATACATATATATAATGGAATATGACTCAGCCATAAAATAGAAGAAAATAATGCCAGTTGCAGTAACATGGATGGACCTAGAGATGATTGTACTAAGTGAAGTAAGTCAGACAGAGTAAGACAAATATTGGATGATATCACTTCTAGGTGGAAGCTAAAAATTGATACAAATGAACTAACTTACAAAACAGAGGCAGACTCACAGACTTGGAAAACAAACTTATGGTTACCAAAGGGGAGAGGTGGGCGGTAGGGATAAATCAGGAGCTTGGGGTAAACATACGAATACTACTATATATAACAGATAAGCAACAAGGACCTACTGTATAGCACAGGGAGCTCTACTCAGTATTCTGGGAATACCGTTATCAGAAAAGCATCTGAAAAAGAATAAGTATATGCATATGTGTAACTGAATCACTTGCTGTGCAGCTGAAATGAACACAACATTGTAAATCAACTATACTCCAATAAAATTTAAATTTCAAAATAAAGAAAATCACCTATATTTCAAAAGAAATAAAAAGAATTCCCATCTCTTTATATGGCTTGATAGCTTACTTTTTTAGTGCTCAATATTATCCCATTCCCAGAATATATTAATACTATATCATTTCATTCACCTATTGGAGGACACCTTAGTTTCATTCACATTTTGGCAATATTGAATTAGGTGCTATAAATATCCATATGCAGGTTTTCCTCTGGAAGTATGTTTTAAACTACTTTCAGTAAATATCCATGAGAACACTTGACAGATTGTACAGTAAGGGAATGCTCAATATTCTAGCAAGTGTCAATCAGACTACCAAAGTAGCTGTATTATTTTTCATTTCCACCAATGACAAATGACATTTCCTATTGTTCCACATCTCCTACAGAATTTGTTCTTGTCATTGTTCACATTTTAGCCATTCTAAGTGTTACATAGTGGTATGTAATTGTATTTTTAATTTGCTTTTTCATGGCAGCATGTAATCTGGATTATTCTTCTGTATACTTATATGCATAGCGTCTATTTTCTTTGGTGAGGTGTCCATAAAGTATATTGGTCCACGTTTTATTTAGGTTGCTTTCATTTTTTTCTACCCAATCTGTGTTTGTTTTATTTATTTTCGTGCCTTATTGCATTAGCAAGGACTTGGAGTAAAATATGGAAAAGGAGTCATGAAAGGGGACATCCTTGCTTTTACCTGAACTTAGTGGAAAAGCTTCATGGTTTTGACCATTAATCATGATGTAAGATAAAAGTTTCCTGTTAATCTTTGTTATCAACTTGAGAAAGCTCCAGTCTATTTCTTTAACTGAGAGTTTTTATGAAGAATGGGTGGTAGATTTTTCAAAGGTCTTCTGAATCTATTGATATGCTAATGATTGTCTTTAGGGTGTTGATATGATAGATATAATTATTTGATTCTAGAATGTTGAACCAGCCTTTCATACCTGGGATTATTTCCTCTCATTCATGATATAAAATTCTCTCAAAATATTGTTGGATTCGATTTGGTAATATTTTGTTGAGGATTTTTGCATTGATGTTCCTGAGAGATATTGGTCAGTTTTCTTTACTATTCATATGTTCTTCTAAGTTTGGATGTTGTGGATTTAGTGTCAGACATTCATTTGGGGAGATTCTCAGTCATTTTTAAAAAATATTTTCTGTTCTTTATTATCTTTATTCTCCTCCTGCTATACCCATTATGTATAGGTCACCACATTTTTCATTGTTCCACAATTATTGATTACTCTGTTCTGTTGATTTCTTTCCTGCCCATTTTCTCTTTTCTTTTGAGATTTAAAGGTTTCTCCTGATATGTCTTCAAGCTCACAGATATTTCTCCTCAGCCAGCTCTTTGACTGCTAAAACAAAATACAAGAGACTTGGTATTTTATAAACAACAGAATATTTTTGTTTTCTCATAATTGCTGAGGCTGAAAAGTTCAAGAACAAGTAACCAGGGGCTTCCCTGGAGGTGCAGTGGTTAAGAATCTGCCTACCAATAAAGGGGACAAGGGTTCGAGCCCTGGTCCAGGAATATCCCACATGCCATGGAACAACTAAGCCCGTGCACCACAAATACTGAGCCTGTGCTCTAGAGTCCACAGGCCACAACTACTGAGCCCGTGAGCCACAACTACTGAAACCCACATGCCTAGAGCCCGTGCTCTGCAACAAGAGAAGCCACTCAATGAGAAGCCCGCGCACCGCACCAAAGACCCAACACAGCCAAAAAATTAATTAATTAATTATCTAATTAATTTAAAAAAAAACAAAACAAGTTGCCAGCTGACTTAGTTTCTGGTGAGGGACCAATTTCTGGTTCATAATGTGAGTCTTCTCGCTCGGCAATGAAATCATGGAATAGGCCTAAGATCTTTTGTGTGCTACATTTATTAGGTCACTAATCTCATGTTTGAGGTCTCTGGCCTCATGACCTAATCACCTCCCAAAAGCCCCACCTCCTAATACCATCCACATGGGAGCTGGGTTTCAAAATTTTAAAATTAGAGGTACAAAATATTTACACCATAACAGGGACCACAGAGTTAACTGATTTTTCCTTTCATGTTAAAGGTTTGCACATTTATATTTATTATATAATCCCAAAACCCTTGTTTTTTTTTATAAGATTCTTTTTCCATATATGCCAGTACAGACCACTGAGTAGAGTTCCCTGTGCTATAAAGCAGGTCTTTATCAATACTTATCTATTTTATATAGAGTAGTGTGTATAAGTCAGTCCCAATCTCCCAATTTATCCCTTCCCCACTTATCCCCTGGTAACCATAAGTTTGTTTTCTATATCCATGACTCTATTTCTGTTGTGTAAATAAGTTCATTTGTACCTTTTTTTTTCTTTTTTAGTTTCCTCATATAAGCAATATCATATGATATCTGTCTTTCTGTGTCTGACTTGCTTCTCTCAGTATAACAATCTCTACGTCCATCCATGTTGCTACAAAACCCTTAATTGTTAAGGATAACTCTCAATTTTTCCCAGTATCATCAGCAATTCTTTCTGGCAGACACGTGATAACACTTTTTAAACAGGGATATTGAGACCAAGGCTCCTGACCTGCAAACAAACAAAACATCATTCATATAGTGAAAACTTTGCAAATCAAAGGATGAAAGCACTTGGTCTAAATCCCTTTGCACCCACTGCTGACAGAGGGCAGAGGAGTTTGACTCACTAATCTTCCTTACGTGCACTTCTTCCTAATGGGGTATTCCATCTAAAACTTATAAGAAGCGGGGATGTATCATGGAACACACCAATCTCTACTACAGATTCTGAAGCAGCAAAAAAAAAAACATGATGAATCCATCCAAAGGGTTCTGTCCACATTGTTACTATACTTTCCCTCACACTGTGAACACTTTTCAAACCCTATCACTTGAACCTATTTTTATTTTTTTCAAGAAAAATAATGTTAATCTGCAGTCACATGCTCCAGTAATATTACACTATCCCTTGTGCAAGTATGTAGGGATTTAAGGAGCTATGGGAGGCCACCATGAGAGGTTGCCTAGAGTAATTAGGACATTTCATTTAATGTTGGTTCTTCTCCCTAAGATGTCTGCTATCCTCTTCTTTTTGTAGCTACTAGCATTGAGAAAGTGACCAAGATAAGGCCCTTCTCTTTTACTGCCCATGAATGCAACTGTGATTAACCCCACAGAACTTGGTGCTTCCAAAATCCCCTGAACCTACTGACCCTCCATGCATGGCATCACATAGATAAGGATGGTGACGTGTATCCTTGTATAAAGCATGCTATAAAATGTTTGACTCTTCCCTTCCTCATAATTCCAAAGAATAGATTTCTTGGGATTTCTGCTTAATGCTGCTGGAGTTGGTACATAAGTTGAGGGAGGTATCAGGGCACACCAAAAGAGAGGGTAACTGCACAGAAAATACAAGCAGGTACATTTCTGTGTAGTTTCAAGCAGCTTATTTGCTATATCAACCATGGTGTCATGTTGACCCTTCCTCTTTCTACTAGTAGTACAACAAACATAAAGGATATTTAGGCTGCTTGTTTTATCTCCACCTCTCACAATTGATCTGCATTAACATATAGGACAATGAAGGGCCCTTTCTACCATCTTAACCAATATTTGAGAACTAGAAAATGTCCAGATTTTTCTGGGGTTTATTTTCGTATTCCCCAATCAGGCCTATGAAGGAATCTTACCTATTGTGTTTAATGAAGTCATATCTCTGACGGCATCCCATCATCAACAAAACTGTAAAGAAATTTGAAGGGTCTTCGATTTTACCATATTTGAAATAACAATATTTTAGCCTGACACGTTTTTGGATTTTAGAAAAAAATATTTTAAATGAGACAAAAAATCATTTTTATGACACAAAAAGACAGCAATAGTTTTATATTTTTATCTGTTCCACTTGCACACAAGTGTCTCATGGGGTTATGTAAAGCTCTCCTGTTGGGTGCTGTGCATGGTGCAAGTATGGATTAAAGC
The DNA here is from genome assembly GCF_949987535.1 of Balaenoptera acutorostrata. NCBI lineage: Eukaryota > Metazoa > Chordata > Mammalia > Artiodactyla > Balaenopteridae > Balaenoptera > Balaenoptera acutorostrata. The sequence goes on along the minus strand of NC_080071.1, from coordinate 117,261,245 downwards.
TTAGGAATCTTAAGCTTCAGTCACCTGAAACATTTAAATTAGGATGCAAGCAATCCTGTCCAACATTTGAAAAGAGCAAGACACTCTCTTTATTTTATTTGTTAGGTAGTTAATCTGTCTTTTCCCCAAGGAGAGAAACAAGTGGCATCTTCCATCAATGTGTTGCACAAATATTTGAACAGAGAGTGCAAGCAGAGGCTGATACAGGATGTGAAAAAAAAAGAGAGACCCTTGTGGCATTTTCTCCTAACTTATTGCAATCTCCCATTTAAAATGTGGGAATAATCAATTTTCTGAGGAAAAAGGCCCAAGGAAGGTTTTTGCTTCTGTGGAATAATGGGATTGCTAAAGATTTCAGGAGGCAAGATGAATTAGTGAGAATGACCATGAGAAATCAGAGAAAATTCAGATCCATGGATGAAGTGATGTTTACCACTGTGAATCAATGAGAAGTAGGAGCAAATGAAAAGAAAGCTGATACAACATTTTCTGAATAAATGTAACCTTTCAGCTGTCATAGAAAAATTAATACTCACTATGATACAACATATTTAGTTTAGAAAGTTAACTTAAATTTAAAGCTTAATAATTACATTTATTGAAGAAATGAAAACATATTTGTGGTTTAGAATAAATAATGTGTTCTGCTACAGGTAAGAAGACTACATAAATAAATAGAAATAAGACTAAATAAATAAAGAAGAAAATAACAAATTAGATGTTATTAACATTAAAAACTGACACTCATCTAAAGAAAGAGAAGGAGAGACAGAAAGAGAGAAGAACTCATCTCAAGCATGTATTAAAAACTCCTAAATAAGAAGTCTTCAGATGTTAAAAAAAAAAGGAAGTCTTCAATAAGAGGATAATGGAATAGCAAAATGGGGGAAATATACCAAAAGATATTTCAAAAAAGAGAGTACAGAATGTTAAGTAAACATATCAAAAGATGCTTGGCTTCTTAGTAGTCAATTAAATGCAAAAGCGTGATACCTGGAATTATCACTCACCAACCAGAAAGTTCAAATGAAAATGACAGGTATTATCAAGTTTGACAAGAATGTGTATAATCCTTAAATCTCATTTACTGCTGCTGAAGATGAAAAATCATACAAATGTTTTGAAAATATTTAGAAATATCTAAAAAGATAAACACAAGAAAGCTATGACTCGAAAATTTTACTACTACATGTATACTGAACAATAATTTATACACACACCACCAAAGCTCAAGTTCTAGAATTTATATACCAGTGCTGTTCTCAATAGACACAAACTGAAAATCACTCATATTGTAATACACACTGGAATAAAGTAATTAATAGTTAAATATTTACACTATGGAATCCTATGCAACAGTGGCAATGCATGATCACAACAACAGGCAACCATATAGGCATATTCACAAACAACATAAAATAAAAAAGCCCAATCCAAAAGTGATTTTACTGTGCCATAACATTTATATAAAATACAAAATACAGGTAAAGTTATCTTTTTGTTAGATACCAGAACAATATTAAACCTTAAGGGGAGTCACTAGAATGGGACCAGGGGGCCTCTGAGTATCTGGCAATTTTCTGTGTCTTTATCTAGAAGCTATGTTTAGAGTGTATTCAGATGCTGAATTTTCTGAAATTTGTCATTTCCTTACAAACCATGCATGTTTTTCGTTGTTTTTTATACATAACAAAAACTAAAAAAGATAGACCAGGGAAGGTAATTGTATTAGCACTTTAATATCCATGCTTTTCAAGGTGGAAGTGAAAAGTATTAAATACTTGACATTGTGATTACTTCTTAAAAGTAAGGTGAAAATTTGAGGTTAATAAATAAGACATACTTCTTCATATATAATCCTCAAAGAGAAGGGGTAGAAAGGAGTATTATTTTTTTTTCTTTAATACAGAATCGTTAAGATAGAAAATAATGAAAACAGACTAGGTTTAAAAAAGAGCACACAGGACTTCCCTGGTGGCACAGTGGGTAAGAATTTGCCTGCCAATGCAGGGAACAGGGGATCCATCCCTGGTCTGGGAAGATCCCACATGCCGCAGAGCAACTAGCCCGTGTGCCACAAGTACTGAGCCTATGCTCTAGAGCCTGCAAGCAACAACTATTGAGCCTGCATGACACAACTACTGAAGCCCATGCACCTAGAGCCCATGCTCCACAACAAGAGAAACCACCGCAAGGAGAAACCCGTGCACCACAACGATGAGTAACCCCTGCTTCTCTAGTAACAACTGTAGAAACCCTGTGCAGCAACGAAGACCCAACACAACCAAAAATTTTAAAAATTAAATCTTTTGACTTCTGAGATGACTCACTCACGTGGCTGTAGGTAAGAGGCCTCAGTTCCTTGCCACATGGATCTCTCCTTAGGGCTGCTTGAATGTCCTCATGACATGGCAGCGGGCTTACCCCAGGATGAGTGATCTAGCAGAAACCAAAGCAGAAGCTGCAATGTCTTTTATAACTTTGGAAGCTACACTTTGTCATTTCTGCAATTTCTTACTAGTTAAACAGTCAACCCTTTTCAAGTGCGAGGAGCCACACTGGTACATGAAGACTGGGAGATAATTAGGGGATAATTAGGGCCATCTTCGAGGCTGGCTACGAAAGTGGCTGACTAGACAAAGTCTGAATTTTGTTTTCTTCACTTCTGGAGAGAAAATGGTCAGTGAACCTCATTGGTGGTCTTTGAGATGTACCAAAGCTACCTCTTGCTCTCACCCCCAGCTGTGTGGCTGACAGGGTCTTGGTGCTCCAGCCAGGTGTCAAGCCTGTGCCTCTGAGGTGGGAGAGCCGAGTTCATGACATTGGTCTACCAGAGACCTCTGGCACCTTGTAATATCAAATGGCGAAAGCTCTCCCTGAGATATCCGTCTCAACGCTAAGACCCAGCACCACTCAGAGACCAGCAAGATCCAGTGCTGGACATCCCATGCCAAACAACTAGCAAGACAGGAATGAAGGCCCACCCATTAGCAGAGAGGCTGCCGAAAATCACAATAAGGTCACAGACACCCCAAAACACACCACCAGATGCGGGTCTGTCCACCAGAAAGACAAGATCCAGACACACCCACCAGAACACAGGCAACAGTCCCCTCCATCAGAAACCCACTGAACCAACCTTAGCCACTGGGGGCAGACACCAAATACAACGGGAACTACGAATCTGCAGCCTCTGAAAAGGAGACCCCAAACACAGTCCCCAAAGCCAAATGAGAAGACACAGAAACACACAGCAGATGAAGGAGCAAGGTAAAAACCCACCAGACCAAACAAATGTGGAGGAAATAGGCAGTCTACCTGAAAAAGAATTCAGAGTAATGATAGTAAAGATGATCCCAAATCTTGGAACTGGAATGGAGAATAGACAAGAAACGTTTAACAAGGACCTAGAAGAACTAAAGAGCAAACAAACAATGATGAACAACACCAAAAAAATGAAATTAAAAATTCTCTAAAAGGAAACAATAGCAGAATAACTGAGGCAGAAGAATGGATAAATGACCTGGAAGATAAAATAGTGGAAATAACTACTGCAAAGCAAAATAAAGAAAAAAGAATGAAAAGAATTGAGGACAATCTGAGACATCTCTGGGAAAACATTAAACGCACCAACATTCGAATATAGGGGTCCCAGAAGTAGAAGAGAAAAAGAAAGACACTGAGAAAATATTTAAAGAGATTATAGTTGAAAACTTCCCTAATATGGGAAAGGAAATCGTTAATCAAGTCCAGGAAGCGCAGGGAGTCCCATACAAGATAAACCCAAGGAGAAACATGCCAAAACATATATTAATCAAACTATCTAAAATTAAATACAAAGAAAAAATATTAAAAGCAGCAAGGGAAAAACAACAAATAACATACAAGGGAATCCCCATAAGGTAAACAGCTGAACTTTCAGCAGAAACTCTGCAAGCCAGAAGGGACTGGCAGGACATATTTAAAGTAATGAAAGGGGAAAAGCTACAACCAAGATTACTCAACCCACCAAGGATCTCGTTCAGATTCGACAGAGAAATTAAAACCTTTACAGACAAGCAAAAGCTAAGAGAATTCAGCACCACCAAACCCACTTTACAACAAATGCTAAAGGAACTTCTTTAGGCAGGAAACACAAGAGAAGGAAAAGACCTACAATAAGAAACCCAAAACAATTAAGAAAATGGTAATAAGAACATACATATCAATAATTACCTTAAATGTAAATGGATTAAATGTTCCAACCAAAAGACATACACTGGCTGAATGGATCCAAAAACACGACCGGTATGTATGTGGTCTACAAGAGACCCACTTCAGACATAGGGACACATACAGATGGAAAGTGAGGGGATGGAATAAGATATTCCATGCAAATGGAAATCAAAAGAAAGCTAGAGTAGCAATTCTCATATCAGACAAAAAAGACTTTAAAATAAAGACTATTACAGGAGACAAAGAAGGACACTAAATAATGATCAAGGGATCAATCCAAGAAGAAGATATAACAATTGTATATATTTATGCACCCAACATAGGAGCACCTCAATACATAAGGCAAATGCTAACAGCCATAAAAGGGGAAATGGACAGTAACACAATCATAGTAGGGGACTTTAGCACCCCTCTTTCACCAATGAGCAGATCATCCACCATGAAAATAAATAAGGAAACACAAGCTTTAAATGATACATTAAACAAGATGGACTTAATTGATATTTATAGGACATTCCATCCAAAAACAACAGAATACACTTTTTCTCAAGTGCTCATGGAACATTCTCCAGGATAGATCATATCTTGGGTCACAAATCAAGCCTTGGTAAATATAAGAAAATTGAAATCGTATCAAGTATCTTTTCCGACCACAATGCTATCAGACTAGATATCAATTACAGGAAAAAATCTGCAAAAAATAGAAACACATGGATGCTCAACAATACACTACTTAGTAACCAAGACATCACTGAAGAAATCAAAGAGGAGATAAAAAAAATACCTAGAAACAAATGACAATGAAAACATGAAGACCCAAAACCTATGGGATGCAGCAAGAGCTGTTCTAAGAGAGAAGTTTATAGCAATACAATCCTACCTCAAGAAACAAGAAATATCTCAAATAAACAAGTTAACCTTACACCTAAAGCAATTAGAGAAAGAAAGAAAAAAAAAACAAACTCAGCAGAGGAAAGACATCATAAAGATCAGACCAGAAATAAATGAAAAAGAAATGAAGGAAACAACAGCAAATATCAAAAAAACTAAAAGCTGGTTCTTTGAGAAGATAAACAAAATTGATAAACCATTAGCCAGACTCATCAAGAAAAAAAGGGAGACGAGTCAAATCAATAGAATTACAAATGTAAAAGGAGAAGTAACAACTGACACTGAAGACATACAAAGGATCATGAGAGATTACTGCAAGCAACTATATGCCAATAAAATGGACAACCTGGAAGAAATGGACAAATTCTTAGAAAAGCACAACCTTCCAAGATTGAACCAGGAAGAAATAGAAACTACAAACAAACCAATCCCAAGCACTGAACTTGAGACTGTGATTAAAAATCTTCCAACAAACAAAAGCCCAGGACCAGATGGCTTCACAGGCAAATTCTATCAAACATTTAGAGAAGAGTTAACACCTATCCTTCTCAAACTCTTCCAAAATATAGCAGAGGGAGGAACTCTCCCAAACTTATTCTATGAGACCACCATCTCCCTGACACCAAAACCAGACAAAGATGTCACAAAGAAAGAAAACTACAGGCCAATATCACTGATGAACATAGCTGCAAAAATCCACTGCACAATACTAGCAAACAGAATCCAACAGCGCATTAAAAGGATCATACACCATGATCAAGTGGGGTTTATCCCAGGGATGCAAGGATTCTTCAATACATGCAAATCAATGTGATACACCATATTAAAAAAACTGAAGGATAAAAACCATATGGTCATCTCAATAGATGCAGAAAATGCTTTCGACAATATTAAACACCCATTTATCATAAAAACCCTCCATAAAGTAGGCATACAGGGAACTTTCCTCAACATAATAAAGGCCATATATGACAAACCCACAGCCAGCATCGTTCTCAATGGTGAAAAAGTGAAACCATTTCCACCAAGATCAGGAACAAGACAAGGTTGCCCACTCTCACCACTATTATTCCACACACTTTTGGAATTTTTAGCTACAGCAATCAGAGAAGAAAAAGAAATAAAAGGAATCCAAATCGGAAAAGAAGAAGTTAAGCTCTCACTGTTTGCAGATGACATGATACTATACATAGAGAATCCTAAAGATGCTACCAGAAACCTACTAGAGTTAATCAATGAACTGGTAAGGTTGCAGGATACAAAATTAATGTACAGATATCTCTTTTATTCCTATACACTAAAGATGAAAAATCTGAAAGAGAAATTAGGGAAACACTCCCATTTACCACTGCAACACAAAGAATAAAATATCTAGGAATAAACCTACCTAAGGAGACAAAAGACGTTTACTCAACAAACTATAAGACAGTGATGAAAGAAATCAAAGATGACACAAACAGATACAGAGATATACCATGTTCTTGGATTGGAAGAATCAACATTGTGAAAATGACTCTACTACCCAAAGCAATCTACAGATTCAATGCAATCCCTATCAAACTACCAATGGAATTTTTCAGAGAACTAGAACAAAAAAATTTCACAATTTGTATGGAAACACAAAAGACCCCGAACAGCCAAAGCAATCTTCAGAAGAAAAACAGAGCTGGAGGAATCAGGCTCCCTGACTTCAGACAATACTACAAAGCTACAATAGTCAAGACAGTATGGTACTGGCACAAAAACAGAAATATAGAGCAATGGAACAGGTGAGAAAGCCCAGACATAAACCCATACACATATGGTCACCTTATTTTTGATAAAGGAGGCAAGAATATACAATGGAGAAATCACAGCCTCTTCAATAAGTGGTTCTGGGAAAACTGGACAGCTACTGGTAAAAGAATGAAATTAGAAGACTCCCTAACACCATACACAAAAATAAACTCAAAATGGATTAAAGACCTAAATATAAGGCCAGACACTATCAAACTCTTAGAGGAAAGCATAGGCAGAACACTCTATGACATCAATCACAGCAAGATCCTTTTTGACCCACCTCCTAGAAAACAGAAATTAAAAAGAAACATAAACAAATGAGACCTAAGGAGACTTAAAAGCTTTTGCACAGCAAAGGAAAACGTAAACAAGACGAAAAGACAACCCTCAGAATGGGAGAAAATATTTGCCAACGAAGCAGCTGACAAAGGATTAACCTCCAAACTTTACAAGCAGCCCATGCAGCTCAATATCAAAAAACAAACAAACAACCCAATCCATAAATGGGCAGAAGACCTAAATAGACATTTCTCCAAAGAAGATATACAGATTGCCAACAAACACATGAAAGAATGCTCAACATCACTGATCATTAGAGAAATGCAACTCGAAATTACAATGAGGTATCACCACACAGAGGTAAGAATGGCCATCATCAAAAAAATCTACAAATAGAGCTTCCCTGGTGGCGCAATGGTTGAGAGTCTGCCTGCTAATGCAGGGGACACGGGTTCGAGCCCTGGTCTGGGAGGATCCCGCGTGCCGCGGAGCAGCTGGGCCCGTGAGCCACAATTGCTGAGCCTGCGCGTCTGGAGCCTGTGCCCCGCGACGGGAGGGGCCGCGATAGAGAAAGGCCCGCACACCGCGATGAAGAGCGGTCCCCGCACCGCGATGAAGAGTGGCCCCCGCTTGCCGCAACTGGAGAAAGCCCTCGCACGAACCGAAGACCCAACACAGCCAAAAATAAATAAATAAATAAATAAATAAATAAGAAAATCCTTAAAAAAAAAAAAATCTACAAACAATAAATGCTGCAGAGGTGTGGAAAAAAGGGAACCCTCTTGCACCGTTGGTGGGAGTGTAAATTGATACAGCCACTATCGAGAACAGTATGGAGGTTCCTTAAAAAACTAAAAATAGAACTACCATATGACACAGCAATCCCACTACTGGGCATATACCTGGAGAAAACCATAATTCAAAAAGAGTCATGTTCCACAATGTTCATTGCAGCTCTATCTGCAATAGCCAGGACATGGAAGCAACCTAAGTGTCCATCAACTGATGAATGGGTAAAAAAGATGTTGCACATCTTCAATATAAAATGGAATATTACTCAGCCATAAAAATAAATGAAATTGAGTTATTTGTAGTGAGATGGATGGACCTAGAGTCTGTCCTACACAATGAAGTAAGTCAGAAAGAGAAAAACAAATACTGTATGCTAACACATATATGTGGAATCTAAAAAGAAAAGGAAAAAATACGGTTGGGAAGAACCTAGGGACAGGACAGGAATAAAGACGCAGACATAGAGAATGGACTTGAGGACATGGGGAGGGGGAAGGGTAAGCTGGGACGAAGTGAGAGAGTGGCATGGACTTATATATACTACAAAATGTATAATAGCTAGCTAGTAGGAAACAGCTGCATAGAACAGGGAGATCAGCTCAGTGCTTTATGACCACTTAGAGGGGTGGGATAGGGAGAGCGGGAGGGAGACGCAACAAGCAGGAGATATGGGGATACATGGATATGTATAGCTGATTCACTTGGTTCTAAAGCAGAGACTAACACACCATTGTAAACCAATTATAGTCCAATAAAAATGTTAAAATTAAATAAATAAATACATACATACATAAATAAATAAATAATTTATGCCCCCACCAAATTAAATCTTTTTTAAAAATAAATAAATAAAAAAGAGCACTCAATGACATGGAATGCTAAACCTAAGTATTTTCAGTACTATAGTAAATGTAAATGGATTAATATCTCCTATTAAAGTGTAATTTTTTATATTATGTGCAACTAAATTTTTTTCACAATATACAGGTAAAATAAAAGAATTACATTAGAAAGGAGAAAACATTCCATGTATTTAAAAACAATAAAACAATAAGCATATAATATGCATCTTAGATATAAGTAGTCTTTAAGTTCAGAACAATTTGTCATTATTGTAATTAGTATTATTATACCAATTTCTTTAAAACATTTTAATACTTTTGGTACTTGAAAAAATATTTTAATATTTTTTTTTCGCTCTTTTGTGGTCTAATACATGGTAAGTATTTAGGTGCTAACATAACTTAAAAATATATTTTGTTTTTTTTACAGCCGACCAAAACTGAATCAAGAAGAAATAGATAACTTGAACATACTGATCACTAAAAGCAAAATAGAGGGCTTCCCTGGTGGCGCGGTGGTTGAGAATCTGCCTGCCAATGCAGGGGACACGGGTTCAAGCCCTGGTCTGGGAAGATCCCACATGCCGCGGAGCAACTGGGCCCGTGAGCCACAACTACTGAGCCTGAGCATCTGAAGCCCATGCTCCGCAACAAGAGAGGTCGCGATAGTGAGAGGCCCACGCACCGTGATGAAGAGTGGCCCCTGCTCGCTGCAACTAGAGAAAGCCCTCGCACAGAAACGAAGACCCAACACTGCCAAAATAAATAAATAAATAAATAGAATTAAAAAAAAATAGAATCTGTAATTTTAAAAAACTCCCTACCAACAGAAGTCCAGGATCAGATGGTTTCACAGGCAAATTCTACCAAATATAAAAAGCAGAACTTACACTGATTCTTCTCAAACTCTTCGAAAAGATTGAAGAGTAAGGAATACTTCCAAAGACATTCTATGAAGCCACTATCACGCTGATATCAAAAACAGATGGGGAGGGGGGACTTCCCTGGTGGCACAGTGGTTAAGAATCTGTCTGCCACTGCAGGGGACATAGGTTCGAGACCTGGTCTGGAAAGATCCCACATGCCATGGAGCAACTAAGCCTGTGTGCCACAACTACTGAGCCTGCGCTCTACAGCCCACGAGCCACAACTACTGAGCCTGATAGCCACAACTGCTGAAGCCCACGCACCTAGAGCCCATGATCTGCAACAAAAGAAGCCACCACAATGAACAGCCTGCACATCACAACGAAGAGTAGCCCCCGCTCGCCGCAACTAGAGAGAGCCCGAGCACAGCAACGAATGCCCAATGCATCCAAAAATAAAGAAAGAAAGAAATTTACTTTAAAAAAACCAAATAAAACAGATGGGGACTTTTCTGGTGGTCCAGCAGTTAAGATTTCGCCTTCCAGTGCAGGGGGTGCGGGTTCGATCCCTGGTTTTGGAGCTAAGATCCCACATGCCTCACAAACAAGAAACCAAAACATAAAACAGAAGCAATATTGGAACAAATTCAATAAAGACTTTAAAAAAACACACAAAGAAAGACACTACCAAAAAAGAAAACTGCAAGCCAATATCGTTGATAAATATAGATGCAAAAATTCTCAACTGAATATTAGAAAACCGAATCCGACAACACATAAGAGGATCATACACCATGACCAAATTTGATTCACCCCAGTTTCACAAAGCTGTTTCAACATATGCAAATCAATCAACATGATACACCCCATCAACAAAGGAAAAACACAAAACAAATTATCATCTCAATAGATGCCGAAAAAGCATTTGAAAAGCTTCAACATCCTTTCATGATAAAAACACTTACCAAAGTGGGCATAGAGGAAACATATCTCAACATAATAAAAGCTATTTATGACAAACCCACAGCCAATATAATACTCAACGTTCATAAGCTGAAAGCCTTCCCGCTAAAATCTGGAACAAGACAAGGATGCCCACTCTCACGTCTTCTCTTCAACATAGTATTGGAAGTCCTAGCCACAACAATCAGACAAGAAAAAGAAATAAAATCTAACCAAATTGGAAGGGAAGAGGTAAAGTTGTCATTATATGCAGATGACATGATAATATATATAAAGGAAACCCTAAAAGTTCCACACAAACACTACTAGAACTGATAAACAAATTCAGCAAAGTAGCAGGATACAAGATTAACATATATAAATTGGTTGCATTTCCTGGTTTTTCTTTCTTTTTTTTTAAATTTATTTTGGCTGCGTTGGGTCTTCATTGTTGTGCACGGGCTTTCTCTAGTTGTGGCCAGTGGGGACTAGACTTTCTTGTGGTGCACAGGCTTCTCATTGCAGTGGCTTCTCTTGTTGTGGAGCATGGGCTCTAGGCACGCAGGCTTAAGTAGTTGTGGCACATGGGCTCAGTATTTGTGGCTCACTGTCTCTAGAGTGCAGGCTAAGTAGTTGTGGAGCACAGGTTTAGTTGCTCCACGGCATGTGAGATCTTCCTGTATCAGGGCTCAAACCTGTGCCCCCTGTATTGGCAGGCGGATTCTCAACGATGTAGCCACCAGGGAAGTCCCTGGTTGCATTTCTTTACACTAACAATGAAATATCAGAAAGGAAATGTAAACAAGCAGTCCTTTCTTTAATGGCATCAAAAAAATAAAATGCTTAGGAATAAACCTCAACAAGGAGGTGAAAGACTTATATACTGAGAACTACAAAACATTAGTAAAGGAAACTGAAGATGATTCAAAGAAATGGAAAGACATCCCACGCTCTTGGATGGGAAGAATTAATAGTGTTAAAATGGCCATATTACCCAAAGCAATCTACAGATTTAATGTGATCCCTATCAAATTACCCATGACATTTTCCCCAGAGCTAGAACAAATAATCCTTAAATGTATCTGGAACCATAAAAAGTCAGAACTGTCAACACAATCGCCAGGAAAAAGAACAGAGCAGGAGGCATAACCCTCCTAAACTTCAGACAATACTACAAAGTTACAGTAATCAAAGCCGCAGGGTATTGGCACAGAAAGAGATACACGGATCAATGGAATGGAATAGAGAGGCTAGAAATAAACCCACACACCTACGGTCAATTAACCTTCGACAGAGGAGGCAAAAATATACAATGGGGAAAAGATAGTCTCTTCAGCAAGTGGTGTTTTGAAAGTTGGAGAGCTGTATGCAAATCAGTGAAGTCAGAACATACCCTCACATCATACACAAAAATAAACTGCAAACAGCTTATATGCTTAAATATAAGATATGGCACCTTAAAACTCCTAGAAGGGAACATAAGCAAAACATTCTCTGACATAAAGCATACCAAGGTTTTCCTAGCTAGTTCTCCCAAGGCACTACAAATACAGTAAGTCACCTACATACGAACCTTCAAGTTGCAAACTTTCAAAGATGCAAATGTCCATCCGCATGTCCAATCATGTAAGTTAGTTCACGGGTCTGGCATACATTGTCACGTGCATGCGTCCTCTATAAGTGGTTGTGCTTTTGTGTACTTTACAGTACTGTATAGAGTACAGTAGTACAGTACCTTTATTTCAAGTCCACGATGCCTGGAAGCAAGCGTAAAAGCAGAGGTGATGTAGCTGGTACTGTTAAGAAGGGCCAAGCGATAATGACGGAAACAAAAGTGAAAGTAATTGAGAGAGTGGAGCGAGGCAAAAAGATGTTAGACATCGCTCATTCTTATAACATGAATCATTCAATCATTGGCACGAATCTAAAGAACAAGGACAAGATCATGGAACATGTGAAGTCTGCTGTGCCGATGATGTTGACAAAATATCCAAGAAGCATGGAAAAGTGATGGAGGAGATGGAGAAACTTCTCAGTGTGCGGATGCAGGATCAACATCAGCGCTGCGTCCTGCTCAACTTAACGCTGATTCAAGAGAAAGCTAAAAGCCTTTATGAAGGCTTGAAGAAGAAACACGGCAAAGAATCAGAGGGCACATCTTTTAATGCCAGCCATGGCTGGTTTCATCGGTTCAAGGCTAGAGCCAGCCTTCACAATGTAAAAGTAAGTGGAGAGACAGCAAGTGCAGATAGGGTAGCTGTCCAGGAACTTCCAGAAACACTTTGAGAAATTATTGATGATGGCGTGTATTTACCCAACCAGGTTTTTAATGTGGATGAGACACAACTGTACTGGAAGAGGATGCCAGACCGAAGTTACATCAGTAAGGAGGAAAAGTTGATGCCGGGCTGTAAAGCAGCAAAGGATAGGCTAACTGTTGTTTGGTGGCAATGCTTCCGGTGAATTGAAGCTGAAACCTCTCTTAGTTTATCATTCACAGAATCCAAGAACCCTTAAAAACATAGCCAAGGGCTCTCTTCCTGTTGTGTGGAAGCATAACCCCAAATCCCGAATTACACAGGCCACGTTCCAGGACTGGTTTTGCCACCACTTTATCCCAGATGTAGAGAAATATTGCTTGGAGAAGGACGTTCCAGCAAAACATTCTTTTGCTGCTCGACTATGCTCTGGGCCACCTCCCATTCATGGATGACTTTCATCCCAACGTCAAAATACTGCATCTGTCACCAAATACTACGTTGCTCATCCAACCTATGGACCAGGGCGTTATAGCGACTTTCAAGAAATATTATTTATGTCACACATTTTGTCAGGCAGTAAAGGTAAGTGACAAATCAGGAACAACCTAGGGACAACTTTGGAAGGACTATAACATCTACAAGACCATAAAAAACATTGACTTTGCATAGTGTGAGGGTATGGCGGTCACCATGAATGGGGTTTGGAAGAACCTTTGCCCACAGTTTGTTCATGATTTTTGTGGATTTGAGAAGGTAGATCAGAAGTCCAAAGAGGTCTTCAGCAACGTAGTGACCCTCAGAGAGAAGCTGGAACTAAATCTGCAAGAGGACGATTTCGCTGAACTCCTTGCTGTGCAACATGAGGAGCTTACTGATGGAATTGGAGGCCCAGAGAAAGGATGAAGAGGGACAGGAGGAAGAAAAAGTAACTGAAGAACTGAAGAGATTCACGACGCAGCAAATGGCAAGGGAATGTTCGTTATTTGAGGAAGCACTGTTAGTTTTTGAGGCACAGGACCCGAACCTAGAATGGGACCCAAAGGTGGCAGCAGCCATTCAGAATGCAGTCCAGTGTTACCTTGTCATCCATGATGAGAAAAAAAGAGCTACTACCCAGACATCAATGGATCATTCTTTCAAGAGGGTAGATAGAATTAAATCCAGCAAGGAACCAGAACCTTTCCCATCAACGTCAGGGATGAGTGAAATTGCAGCTTGCCCTCTGTCTCCTACTGCTGATAATCCTTCACCTCTACCATCTCCCACCTCCTCTCCCTCCTCCAATCAGTAACTCTGCTCGCCTATTCCCTTGATGCCAGCCCGAGTATCCCAGCTGTTGTACTGTATTACTGTACTTTTCAAGTTACTGTACTGTAAGATTAAAAATGCTTTCTTTGTTTTTGTGCTTGTTTTTTATGTATTGTTTGCGTGAAAAGTATTATAAACCTATTACGGTACAATACCATATAGCCAACTGTGTAAGTTGGGTACCTAGGCAAACTTTGTTGGACTTACAAACAAATTGGACTTACAAACGCACTCTTGGAACAGAACTTGTTCATATGTAGGGGACTTACTGTAAAAGCAAAAAAGAAACAGGAACTAATCAAACTTATAAGCTTTTGCACAGCAAAGGAAACCATAATCAAAATGAAAATACAACCTATGGACTGGGAGAAAATATTAGCAAATGATGAGACTGACAAGGGCTTAATTTCCAAACTATACAAACAGCTCATACAACTCAATAACAAAATAACAAATAACTCAATGGAAAAATGGGTGGAAGGCCTAAATAAACATTTCTCCAAAGAAGACATACAGAGAGCCAATAGGCACATGAAAAGATGCTCATCATCACTAATTATTAGATAAACGCAAATCCAAATTACAATGAGGTATCACTTCACCCTGATCAGAATGGCCATCATTAAAAAAAATCTACAATTAACAAATGCTGGAGGGGTTATGGAGAAAAGGGAACCCTTCTACACTGTCGGTGGCCATGTAAGTTGGTGCAGCCACTATGGAAAACAGTATGGAGGTTCCTCAAAAAAACTATAAAGAGAGTTGCCATATAATCTAGCAATCCCACTTGTGGACATATATCTAGACAAAACTATAGTTCAAAAAGATACATGAAACCCTATGTTCATAGCAGCACTATTTATAACAGCCAAGACATGGAAACAACCTAAATGTTCATTGAAAAAGGAGTGTATAAAGAAGGTGTGGTATACGTATACAATAGATATTACTCAGACATAAAAAAGAATGAAATAATGCCATTTGCAGCAACATGGATGGACCTAGAGATAATGATACTAAGTGAAGTAAGTCAGAGAGAGAAAGACAAATACCATATAATATCACTTATATGTGGAATCGAAAACAGGACACAAATGAACATGTCAGTGAAACAGAAACAAACACACAGATATAGAAAAGAGAGTTGTGGTTGCCAAGGAGAGAGTGAAGGAAAGATTGGGAGTTTTGGAATAGCAGAAGCAAACTATTCTACATAGGATGGACAACCCACCAAGACCTACTGTATAGCACAGGAAACTATATTCAATATTCTGTGATAAACCATAATGGAAAAGAATATATATAGATATATAGATATAGATATAGAGATATAGATAGATAGATATAAAACTGAATCACTTTGCTGCACAGCAGAAATTAATACAACAATGTATAAAGGCTGCAGAGGGTGTGGAGAAAAGGGAACCCTTCTGAACTGTTGGTGGGAATGTAAACTGATACAGCCACTATGGAGAACAGTGTGGAGATTCCTTAAAAGCTAAAAATAGAACTACCATATGACCCAGCAATCCCACTACTGGGCATATACCCGGAGAAAACCATAATTCAAAAAGATACATGTACCACAATGTTCACTGTAGCACTATTTACAATAGCCAGGACATAGAAGCAACCTAAATGTCCATCGACAGATGAATATATAAAGAAGATGTGGCACATCTATACAATGGAGTATTATTCAGCCATAAAAAGGAACAAAATTGAGTTATTTGCAGTGAGGTGGTTGGACCTAGAGTCTGTCATACAGAGTGAAGTAAGTCAGAAAGAGAAAAACAAATACCGTACGCTAACACATATATATGGAATCTAGAAAAATGGTACTGATGAACCTAGTGACAGGGCAGGAATAAAGACACAGAGGTAGAGAACGGACTTAAGGACACAGGGGGCAAGGGGAGACAGGGACGTAGTGAGAGAGTAGCACTGACATATATACACTACCAAATGTAAAATAGCTAGTGGTAAGCTGCCGCATAGCACAGGGAGATCAGCTCGGTGCTTTATGTCCCCCAGAGGGGTGGGATAGGGAGTGTGGGAAGGAGGCTCAAGAGGGGGAGGGATATGGGGAATATATGTATACATATAGCTGATTCACTTTGTTGTAAATCAGAAACTAATACAGTGTTATAAAGTAAGTATACCCCAATAAACATGTATTTAAAAAACCCACAACATTGTAAATCAACTACACTTGAAAATATTTAAGTGCAAACAATTTTCTGAATGTAAGTTTTACTGTGTGTGTGTGTGTACCACAGGTTCAATATATATGAATTATGTCAAATTGATTACATTGCTTTTCAAAATAAAGAATTTTTGATATTTTACATCAGCTTCATGTTATAAATGCAGAAAAACTATATTATTTTTTTCTAAAGTTCAGAAATAGCCATTTTGCTCATTCGGTATACTATAAACCATTAACTATTAAAAAGGGATTCGTGACCTCTTCCTTCCAAAGAAATATTTCTCCACTCACACAAGTTTAATAGAATGTTCCGCCATGAACTGACTTCCCACCTTAGAGACACAAGATTTGCATCCTGAAATCTCTTTCTTGCAAAAATGTCCAATTTTCATCCTAGCATTACAGAAAAGAAATGCTTTTTTCCAGATCTCAAATTCCATACAACTTTAGTCAAGACATCATGTATGTTTTTTTTTTCACACACACAGACTGTATTTTATTTTTACAAGAGATAAATCAACTGACACCAAGCATTGTAAATGGATGACCACAACAAAAGCAACAATGATTGCAATTACCAAACACGAAACACACTCATACTATGTCATAATATTGACATTCAGTCCAGTAATCCTCCACTGTAACAGCTCCTTTACTTTGCAGTGAAAGACATCATGCATTTTTAAATAATCAGCACTCACCTGAGGTCTTTAAAAATCAACATAAACATAATTTTGTGTTCTCTTTCATTTACTCTGGTTCTAAATGGTCATTTCTAAACGAAAGTATTTAAGTATGTTAACGTCATCTTATAACATCATATTTCAAACGACTACCGTGTCTCCAAAGATGAAATATGAGGAACTCACAATTAGGCTCTCCAAAGTTTTCATCTCTGAATGTGTATGACCCTTCTGCTGAACTCCACACTGTTCATTATTCTCTGAGAATATTCTTTTTCTTGTATGGCCATCTCACATGCTCTTTCATTTCATGCAGTTTTTTCCTACAATGTTATGCCTAGTTTACTTCTGAGAATATGCATTATTTCAGAATGATATTTATAGACACAAAGACTTCTCTATAATTCCCTGAGAGTTTCAAGAACTCCTTCTTCTTTTTTTTTAATACCTAGATTCTGAAGCTCTCCACAAAGCATTACTAAACTTGCATTTACATAAGTATCTACATATTAATCACACATTAATGCATTCACAATTGTATTATGATTTATTGCTAATTTTGGAGCATAAATGTAGCTGTCTTATTTACCACCCTCTTGGAAATCACTTTAATATTTGCACTTAGGACTTGAAAGAGAATGGATAAATAAAAACCTGAAGAATATGCAAACACAATTTATATGTTTCTCATAAAATTAGGTGATTATCTAACCTTTATCCAGAAAAAAAGAAGAGCCCAGATACTCTGCAGGCATGATCCTCGAGAATGTGTGGTCTTCCAGCAGGAAAACATGCAGTAATCCATGTGGCAGAGTTTACCTGTGACCAGCTGGGGTTAGTGACCTATGCATTCCTTACATGCAACATATCAGGAGTGGAAAAAGGGAATTTGTCTGTTGTGGCAATAAGTATAATGAAGATTTGTAGCAGGTCATGCTCATATGTTCAACACAGGTACAATCAAAAGTTTGCTCAATTCTGGTAGATCTAAGTCTGTATCTGTTACCTTGTCTTTAACGAGGAAATGTCAGAACTGACTTACCAAAAAGAAAAGTGTTTTGTTTGTTTGTTTGTTTTAATTAGAGTCACGGTGAGTAAGGCAGAGTTCAGAACAGCTAATGTGACTTAGTGATTCTCTCATCAGGAAATACAGTTTCTACTTCCCTGCTTATTCTCCACATCCTGTAGTAAGTAAAGTTTCAATGAAAGATAAATCTACAGCGTGAAAAGAAAAGAAAACTTACATGTGTTGATAAGGTCATTTTGACAGGTTTTACCACGTATGTCAGTGTTTCTGGGGATGGACACAAGCCAGAGCTCCCTACTCTGACATTTTCACTGATGTCATTCCCCTTGATCCTCAATTTGAAAGTGGATAAAAATGTTTTCTATGCTTTCTTCTTTAAGAAATTAAATAAAGAATGCTTTCTAGACATGATCCTCTAATGATTTTCAGTCAGTGGTCATCAACAGAGGAAAAGCACAGAATCTCATCCCCACAGAAGGGTGACATTCAGTCAGGTAAGAAAATTCTCCCCGAAATCAGTGCTTCATCTTTAACATGCAATCAAAGGCTTTCACAGGTTCTTCATCACTCTGCACTCAGCCCTACCATATGGGATTGGCTCTGAGAATCTCACATCAGGTGACTGACAAACATGTCATAGTACACTGATCTGGTACCAGATCCTGCCTCTCTTAATGATCTCCCACAGGGACATTGGAATATTCTAGGATATTTCCTGGAGCCCTCTATTCTACACAGGTACACTTCCAAGCAGAAAAAGAAGCTTGGATTCTCACTGGGACCCCTGCTCTGTCCAACCAACCTCTCTAGTAATATGATGTTCTAATCTCTCCTGATTAGAACATTTCAAGGTCTCTCCCTGTGCTAATTTAGTAAAGGTAAAAGAGAAACAAGAAAGAGCAAACTATGCAGGGAGCAATATATAAGATTCCTTTACTTAACGTATTTATCTGATATACCCAAATACTGAGAAATATAGATTCATTTCGTAATGTTCAAGAAAAGAGGAGGAGGAACCTCCATGCCAACAGTATATATAAAATGGAATCAATATTGCATAAGCTCCAGCTTAAGCTTAGCTACGAGGTACTAACCCTTCTCATAAAGAAGCAATAGTTCTCCATCATTTGAAGCACACTGAGGACTCAGACAGCTGGACACTGAAGGTGTAGCCTCCTCACTCGAATTCTGTACCTGCATCACAGAGCAGTGAAATATTCCCAAAGAATTATTAAGGATGAGGGGGGGGAGGCGAAATACAAAAGATGAATCCATAGTCTGTCCTACCGTCTGTTCTGTTGGATATTACCACCATCTTGGCCCAATATGACCTTCCCACTTTTCTCTGGGTCTCCCTACTTTCCACCTCCATCCTCTCATTATATCTTACCTACACTTGGGAACGACTCTAGTTTTTCCACTTATCTTTATCAACAAGTAATCCAAATAGCAACTGTGTATATAACTCCTTAGAAACCTCAGGTCTGACTCAGTAATAATACATGACCTTCAAAGTCCAAAGTTTTCCTAATTCCCTTTATTATTATTTTTTTCTAATTTCCATGTACTTACACTCTTAAGACCTCCACTGTTCTCAGGTTCGTCTTCCCTGCAAAATCTGTCAACCTAGACATAGACTTAAGTACCACCCTCTAATTATCTCCTAGGGAATCCAGTTTTTTAAAAAGCCTCAGCAAGCCTTATGGACTTTATTAAAGACTCTTTAAGATAACCCATGGGATATAGCAGCACACCCACAGATATCTATCTAATACAGCCTCAGAGTAATTTTTTTTCTCTTTTATAAAGTCTCTTCTGGCCAAAGAAGACTCTCAGCTCTTCTTCTTCAACATATGCAGTGTCTCACCCTTCTGATTACTCTCTGCTCTATCCCAGGTCCACTCCCTTTCCTGATATTACATTCTTTCCCAATTTTGTATGTTGGTAAAATCAAATAACATAAAATATAACATGTTAGTTCTTATAAAGTGCACCGTTCAGTGATATTAAATGCATTCATATTATTGGGCGATCAACATCACCATTTATCTTTCTAATTCTTTTCTACGTTTTAAAACTGTAACTCTATATCCTTTAAATATAACTTTCCTTTTTGTTCCATAACCACCTGAAAAGCGTCATTACCCTCCCAATTTCTATGGTTTTGACTACACTAAGTACCCCCATATAATTGAAATAAGTAGTTGTATTGTTATGACTCACTAAAAGTCACAAAAATGGCATTTTTGGTAGCTAAATTTCCTCAAGATTCATCCATGTTGTAGCATATTCCTAGATCTTTTCCTTCTTAACACTGAATAATATTGTATTATATGGGTATACCACACTTTGCTTATCCAGGAACTAGTGGATGAACACTTAGGTTGCTTTCATATTTTAGCTACTGTGATTATTACTGCTCTAAACACTGGAGTACAAATATTTCTTTAAGACCCTGATTTCAATACCTTTGGGTATACCTCATAGTAAAATTCCTGGATCATGTAGTAATTCTATTTTTCAATATCTGAAAAATTGCCATACTCTTTTGCAAAGCAGCTGTATCATTCTGCATTCCCTCTGACATAGCACAATGGTTCCAACTCCCTCACATCCTCATCAATAGTTGTTTTCTGCTTGTGTATGTGTGTATGTGCTTGTGTGTGTATGCATGCACACAAATATATAAACATGCATTTAGTGATATGGAGCATCTATTCAAGTGCTTAGTCATTTGTACATCTTTTTGAAGAACCATCTATTCAAGTCTTTTATCCATTTTTGAATCAGGGTGATTGCTTTTTGTTCAGTTGTAGGAGTTCTCTGTATATTCTGAATAGAAATCTCTTGTCAGATAGATGGCTCTGAAATATTTTCTCCCATCTTGTGGGTTGCCATTTTATTCTGTTTACATTTCTTTGATACACATTTTTTTTAACTTATGTACTGCAAATTGTTTATTTTTTGTTAGCTGTACATTTGTTGTTCCTTCGTTTCATATGGAGGAAAACACTGCCAAATCCAATATCATGAAGCTCTTGTCCTGTATCTTCTTCTAAGAATTTTTATATTTTTAGGTCTTATATTTAGTTTCTTGATACGTTTTCATTAATTTTTGCATATGATGTTAGGTAAGTGTCCATCTTCCTTCTTTTGCATGTTGACCACAAGACTTCTCAGCACCATGTGTTGAAAATACTATCCTTTCTACTTTGAAAAGTCTTGGCAACTTGTCAAAAATCATTTGGCCATATATCAGGGTTTATTTCTGGGTGTTCTATTCTATTCTATTCTATTGGTCTTGAATAAGGGAGAAAATAGTATAACCTATCCAGGTTGATGAAGAACATAAAGAAAGACCAGGACTGAGAATTAGGAGGGCAATATAAAACAGCAGGGAGTAAAGACAGTGTGAGAGAAGATCTTGCATTTGCGAGTTCATGGAAATAGGATCATGCTAAAACCACTAAACGCCTGACTTTGAACAATACGGTAAATGTGCCAGCAAGAAACATAACACTTACCCATCTCTGGGAAATATAGTATGGGCATAAAGATAAACTACACACAAATATATTAAAAAGGGAAGGGTTTTCATGGTGTGAGAATATTGTGGCATTTGAAATACAATTTACTTCTGTTCTACCATTGTCTCTAAAATTTATCAAAGTGTATATACAAGCAATTACAATTCTGGTAATGTGCTTGACAGGTTTATATATGAACTTCAGTAGAGCAGTAAATGTACATTCATAGTAGGACTGTTCCCTAAACCAAAAAACAAAACACAAAAACTGGAAAGACTAGAGTTCACTTTGTCAACACACATACAGATGCCATGATGGTTAACGGTCCGAAAACAGAAAGTGAGCATGGGTGCAAGAGGTTAATCCCCAGGCTGGGGTGGGGTGCAGAGTTTGAGGGTAACACAAGTAGAAAAGGCTTTTGTTCTATCCTTGATTTTTGAGGAATGGAAATTCATTTCAAACTGAATAAATGCACTATTCAATTTTTTTAAACAGGCGAAGTAAACATGAGTGATAATAAATTTCAAACTGTCGCTAATCAAATAAGATACTAAGAAAACTTAAATAATATGATTTAAGAATGAAGTAGAGAGATTGTCCAACATGGTAGCATTCAAAGACCCAGAGCTTGATGCCTCTCATGGGCACACCAAAGTCACAACTGTTTACAGAACAGCAATTGATGATAAAGGCCGGGACCTACCATAAAAGATGTTTACAGCTAAAGATATAAGGAAGGCACCTCGACAAGACAGAAAGGAAGGGCAAAATCTCAATAGAGTCAAGACCCATACCACCAAGTGGGTGGCCCACAAATGGGAGAATAATTACAATTTCAGAGGTGCTCCCAGGTAGCAAGGGGTATGAAGCCAACATCAGGCTCCCAAGCCCAGGGATCCTGTTCTGCAAAGAAGAGTTCCTAGAAAGTTGGGCTTTGAAGACCAGTAGTGCTTATTTTCCAGAGAGCCAGAAGGTTGTGGGAAATAGAGATTCCACTCTTAAAAGATGCTCACAAAATCCCACATGATCTGAGAATCAGAACAGAAGCAGTCATTTGAAAGGATCCCGGGTCACACGTACCTCCTGATCTTGGAGAGTCTCCCAGAGAGGCAAGAGGCAACTACAGCACAGCCTCAGGGACAGAGACACTGGCAGCAGCCATTCGGGGGAACTCCTTCTACCTCGTGGATGTTGGTACCATCAAGCATAATTTCAGAATCCTCCCTGTAGCTTATCAGCCTCAGGACCGAGCCTCACCCATTTCCACCAGACTACAGACACAAGTACTAGGATGCTTCAGGCCAAGCAACTAACTGAGCAGGGGCATAGCCCCATCCACCAGCAAACAGGCTGCCTTCAGATCCTCTCAGTGCACAGCTGCCCCTGGACATGGGTCCAGCCACCAAAAGCCCCAGGACCAGCCTCCACACCTCAGTGGACAGGCACCAGCCCCAGAGTCCCCGGCCCCTCTGACAAGTGAGCCTGCTCTGGCCTTGGAGTCAGCCTCACCATCGGCAGGTGGTAACTGCACAGGGACTGGATGGAGCTTGGACCTACCCAACAGCAAACCTGCTTTAGCAGTGGGATCAGCCTCATACACCAACAGGCACACACCAGCTCCAGGAATACCACAGCCCAGCAGCCTGTGTAACCAGGCCACTTAATTGCAGGCCAGAAGCAGCCATGGACTCAGCTGGGTCCTGACCCTGTCCATCAGAATGCCAACACAAGATTAGGGATACCCCCGGCCCTGCAGAGAGCTGTGTCAGGAACAGTGATCCAACACCAACTCTGTGACTCCTGGGCCCTGCAGCCAGAACGCAGAACCTGTCTCTTCCTCCCAGTAGCCAGCATAGCCCCAGAACCAGTGACTGGGCACTAGCCCTGATATCACCTGGACTGCAATTCTACCCATAAGTGAACCAGCACCAGATTTGGTGTCCCCTAGAGTTGTGCAGCCAGCTGCCTTATGATTTAGTCTCACCAAACAGCACAGACAGCCTCCATACAAGGCAGAGCCTGGCAAACAAGCAGTCTGGGGGCAGGCAAGCCTACCAGACTACCCACAGTAGTCAGCCCACCACAGCAGAAGAGCCCAAGCAGCCCACATAGGGGGTACACCTAGAATATATAGCTCTAGTGACCAGGCGAGAGGGGGCTGCTGGGACCCATAGGACAGCTCCTACAAAAGGCCACTTCCCCAAGGTCAGGAAATGTAACGCACCTACTACACACATAGCAATAAAAACAGGAAGTTAAGAAAAATGAGGTGACACAGAAACACGATCCAAATGAAGGACCAAGATAAGAATTAAGAAGAAGATCTAAGTGAAGTGGAGATAGCCAATCTCCTCAACAAAGGGTTCAAGGTAATGACTGTAAAGATGATCAAAGAACTCAGGAGAAGAATGGACGACCAGAGCAAGAAGTTAGAATTTTTTTAAAAAGAGTTAGACCATTAAAGAACAACAAAATAGAGATGAGGAATACAATAACTGAAATGAAAAATACATTAAAGGAAACTACTGTAGACTAAATGATACAGAGGAATGAATCAGAAAACTGAAGGACAGAGTACTGGCAATCACTGAAGATGAACGGTAAAACAATAGATTAAAATGAAATGAGGAAAGTTGAACAGACTTGTTAAACAACATCAAGTGTACTAATATTTGCATTATACTGGTCCCAGAAGCAAAAAGGAAAGAGAAAGCAGTGCAGAACATACCTGAAGACATAAGAGTTGAAAACTTCCCTAACCTGGGAAAGAAAGCAGACATCCAAGTCCAGTAAACCCAGTAAGGCCAAAACAGGATCAACCCAAAGAGGACCACACCAAGACTCATTGTAATTAAAATGGAAAAAAAAATAAAGATAAAAAGACACTATTAAAAGGAGAAAAGGAAAAGCAACAAGTTACAAACATGGGAAATTGCATAAAGTTATCTGCTAACTTTTCACGATCCTCTGCATGCCAGAAGGGAGTGGCATGGTATATCTAAAGTCATGAAAGGGAAAAGCCTATAAGCAAAAATACTCTACCCAGCAAGGCTCTTTCAGATTTGATGGTGAGATCTAAAGTTTTACAGAGAAGCAAAACTAAAAGAGCTCAGCATCGCCAAACCAGCTTTATGAGAAATCTTAAAGGGGCTTTTCTAAGTGAAAAAGAAAAGGTCACGATTGAAACATAAAAATTAGGAAAGGAAACTTACTAAAGGAAAAACCTCATTGGTTAAGGCAAATATTCAACAAAGGTAGTAAATCAACCATGGACACAGCTAATAGGAAGGATGAAAAAAAACAGTAATAAAATCATCTATATTCACAATAAGAAGTTAAGGGACACACAAAACAAGTAGATGTAAAATATAAGGTCAAATTCAGTAACTGTGGGGGAGCAGAGTAACAATGTAGGGTTGTTAGTGTCCATGTGAAATTAAGAGCTCAGCAACTTAAATAATCACACACACACACACACACACACACACACACACACACACACACACACATACACAAAACTGAAAGAAATCCAAACATAATATTAAAGATAGTCCTCACATCACAGATGAAGGGAATAAAAGGGGAAGAAAGAAACACTGAAGAAATTAAAGAGGGATTCTAAAAATACCCAAGACAAATGAAAATGAACACACAATGATCCAAAATCTATGGGACAGAGCCAACGCAGTTCACAGGGGGAAGTTATAGTGATACAAGCTTATTCTTAGGAATCAAGAAAAATATCAAATAAACAACCTAACATTACACCTGAAGGAATTAGAAAAAGAAGAAAAAACAAAACTCAAAGCTGTCAGAAAGAAAAATTAAGAAAACTATACCATATGCAATGACATCAAAAAGAACAAGATACCTAGGAATAAACACACCTAAGCAGGTAAAAGACATGTGCTCAGAAATCTATCAGCCATTGCTGAAAGAAGTTGAAGACAACACAAAAAGATGGAAAAATATAGCATGCGCATGGACTGGAAGAATTAATACTGTTAAAATAACCATACTACCAAAGACAATCTACAGATTTAATGCAATCCCTATCAGAATACCAAAGCATTTTCACAGAACTTGAAAAAGTAATTTTAAAATTTGTATAGAAACACAAAGACCCCAAATAGCCAAACAATCTTGAGAAAGAACACAGCTGGAGGCATCATGCACCTTGACTTCAGACTATACTGCAAAGCGACAGTAATCAAAGAGAAAGGTACCAGAGCAAAAACAGACACAAAGATCACTGGAATAGAACAGAGATCCCAGGAATAAGCCCACACACTTATATTTAATTGATTTATGACAAAGCAGGCAATATGGAGAAAAAACTGTCTCTTCAATAAGTGGTACTGGGAAAACTGGTCAGCTACATGGAAAAGAATAAAATTAGATTATTTTAGCACACCATATATAAAATAAATGCAAAACTGAATAAACACCTAAATGTAGGACCAGAAACCATAAAACCCCTAGAGGAAAATATAGAACATTCTTCAACATAAATGATAGCAACAGTTTTAGGTTCAGTCTACTAAGGCAAATGAAACAAAGCAAAAATAAACAAATGGGACTTCACTAAACTTAAAAGATTTTGCACAGCAAAGGAAACCAAAGACAAAATGAAAAGACAACCTGCTGAAGGAGAGACAATATTTGCACATGATAAGAGGTTAACATCAAAAAAGATGACCAAGCAAGGGTTCATACCTAAACTACAGAAACAGCACATACAACTCAATATCAAAAAAACACCCAAAATCTTTTTTAAAAAAATGAGGAGACCTAAATAGACATTTTTTCCAAGGAAAAACTACATATAGACAGCCAGAACTCACAAAGATGCTAAACATAGCTAATCGGCAGTAAAATGCAAATCAAAACTATGAGATATATCACCTCAGTCTTGTCAGAATGGCTGTCATCAAAAAGATCACAAATAACAAAGGTTAGTGAGGATGTGCAGAAAGGGAAACTCTTGTAGACTCTTGATGTGAATGTGAAGTAGTCCAGCTACTGTGGAAAGCAGAATGGAGGTTCCACAAAAAACTAAAAATACAACTACCATAATATCCAGCAATTTCACTCTTGGGTATATCAGAAGAAAACAAAAACACTATTTCAAAAAAAATAACTGCACACCAATGTTCATAACAGTGTTATTTGCCATCGCCAAGATACAGAGTCAAACTAAGTGTTCATCAATAGCTTAGTGGATAAAAAATATTTTTTATGATGACTTCAGCAAAAAATGAAATTTTGCCATTTGCAAGAACATGGATGGATTTGGAGGGTATTATGCTTAGTAAAATAAGCCACAGAGAAAACAAGCATGGCATGTTATGAGAAAAAAAGCATGGTATGGTATGAGAAAACAAGCATGGTATGTTATCACTTACACGTGGCATCTAAAAAATTGAATACAATAACAACAAAAAAACAGACTCACAGATTAAAGAACAGACTAGTGGTTACCAGCAGGGAGAGATAGGGTGGAGGAGCAAAATAGTGGTAGGAGATTTTGAGGTACAATCCGCTATGTATAAAATCAATAATCTACAGTGATCTACTGTATAGCATGGGGAATATAGCCCCTCTTTTATAATAACTATAAATGGAGAAGAACCTAAACATTTATGAATCACTATGCTGTACCTCTGAAACTAATATAATAATGTAAATTAACTAGAGATCAATAAAATATAAAGAAACAATAAAGGGGAGACACAGATTATTAGATAGAAATCAATTAAATAAACACAAGTTTTGGAAATCAAGGAATTAAAAAACAACATGTAAGACACAACATTGGCATTTAAAGTGTACAATCTATTCATTTAAAAGAAATCATTTAAGTGGTAAAAAATGGTACCCATTCTCACAATTTTGTATATCTAGGATAAATTATTATCTACAAAAATATGTTACAAATATTCATTCAAAAAGAGAAAATTGGAATAAACCCATTTTAGTATACAAATTTAATATCAAAGTCTTTATGCAAAATTGATTTGAATAAGTTCTGTTAGCCACTTCTAGTTTCTTTGTGATGTAAAATCTTTTAAAGCATAAAAATCAGCCTTTCTACATTATTCCATTAGACATACATAGAAGTTAAAAGAAATGAGAAACAGAACAATCAACCAGGAAGGTGAATTTACTGAGAAACAGTCATTCGTTCTCCCTCCTCCTTTTCTTTTCCTCCTTTTCCAGGTCTCTTTCGGTTCCGATCAAGAGAAATCTTGAGAGTTCTGAGAATATTTCTTTGAGGGCTTCAAATCACCATACCTACATCCTCTGCCACAACTACACACACGGGAACAAAAATAAACCTCTGCTATCTACTCACGTAGGAGGGATTCATGCAAAATAAACTCCTACATGGAGACCAACAGGTGAGTTTTCTACCTGTTCTTTCTAATGTCCTTCCATTATAGTAAATCCCACACATTATGAGGAAGAAACGGTTATGTGAGCTTTTCCTTGAAGTCAAAAAACTTGCATTCATTTCAAGTACCTGGTGATCATAGGGTACAGCCAGGGAAGGTGCCATCCCCCTTGGGGGGAGGGGCGGTGGATGGGCTCCCGCACCCATGCACCTCCTGATGCACAGATTCTGGAGAAACAAAGGGCGGTCACACCGCAGTCAGCCTGTCAGGCTGTCGGGCCATTGGGCAACCCGACCAGCCTGGAAGTGCCCCATCAGTTTGCTGAAAGCAAAACCCTGTCCCCCCTGTGAAGCCAGGCAATTTGGGTCAGAGAGTCAGAGGAGACCGGTAATCAACTCCTCCTCTCTGCTCACCTCCTTGGGGTTACAGCAACCTCATCTCCAAACCCAAATCTGACCCTGGAGTGCCAAACTGGGAGTGGCAGGTGGGCTCTGCCGGTGCTTCAGTGCCCTCTGGAGGTTGTCTGCTCTAATGGCAACTGTCAGCCCTTCCTCCTCCTCCTTCCCTAGTCCTGGGGGCTGCCTTGGCCTCCTGCAGCTGCTGGCCTGAATTCATTCTTCTTTTTTCTCCAATTACAATGAAGTGTCTTACAGAGGTTTGGAATCTCTTGAAGAAGGAAGATCTTTTAGCCAATACACCTTAACCGTGAGAAGTTGGTTGCAAGAATGAACCTCAAATACTGTATTTTTCTCCTGATGATTCCAAGGAGAGACAGCTCAAGTTTTCTAAATCATAAGAAAAACCAAGGTAAATATAATATTCTGAGCCAGAGATGAAAAAGCAGTTTTTAGCACCCCCTCCTCATGTCATATGACCGGGATTTAAATCAATCAACTGCCACTGGTTTTTAAATCAAGTGACCCAACTTTAAATCCATCAGCTGCTTCCCTGTAACTCACGTGACTTGGCTTTGAATAGTAAGAAATGCAGAGGTATAAAAATGATGTTCTGAACAATAAATGGAAAGACAACATTTTAGAAAGTTTTTTCCTTTTCGAATGGACCATTCATTGCCTACAGAATAAAGGATTCCCTTGTGGATTTCTTGAACTGTAAACACATACATTGTCTCCGTTGGCTTGATTGACTTAGATTTTGGGGGGTTTTTGTTGTTGTTGTTAACATCTTTATTGGAGTATAATAGCTTTACCTTGTTGTGTTAGCTTCTGCTGTATAACAAAGTGAATCAACTATTCCTATACATATATCCCCATATCCTCTCCCTCTTGTGTCTCCCTCCCACCTTCCCTATCCCACCCCTCTAGGTGGTCACAAAGCACTGAGCTGATCTCCCTGTGCTATATGCAGCTGCTTCCCAATAGCTATCTATTTCACCTTTGGTAGTGTATATATGTCCATGCCACTCTCTCACTTCATCCCAGCTTACTCTTCCCCCTCCCTGTGTCCTCAGGTCCGTTCTCTACATCTACGTCTTTATTCCTCTGCAGCGACTCCTGCTAGGGACGGATACTTCCTTCTATGCTCAGGGAAATCCCCTAGTTTGAATATGATTTCAGTTTGATCCTGTGAAACCATCAGAACTTCCCACCAGAGATAAATGAGGAGATTCTGGCCTTTACTAGTATGCATGATGAACACGGGTGTCCCGGCTGTACTTGCCAACCCTCCTATTTTACCCACCTATTTTTATCCACCTTCCTCCCTGTGAGTACCTTTGACCAACCCTGAGTTCAGACTCCTGACCTATTACAGTGACTTTGTCAGCCTTTCTTTAAAAATGGACAGGTAATAAAACGAATTTAACCTAGAAGCAGCAGCTCAGTACGGGAAATAAAATCATCAGAAGTTATCTAATCACAGCCACAGTCATCCAGGGCTCTGTCTTACCTGCTGGGTCATAAGAATGGGACCTTCCTAAACTTGAAGGGCATCCAATCAAATAAGTAAAGGTCTGCTCACCTCTGGCTCTTGGAGGGATTGCTAGGCACTCTACCCAGTGTATAGTAACTGCAAAACACTGTCATAGTTGTGAAACACCTATGTTCCAGGAAAGCTTTTTGGGGTGCATGGGGAAGCTTTCTTTTTGACATCAAGCAAAAAATAAATCACCAAGCTCTTTGAGCACAGGGGTTCTTAAGAGGGTAGTAGAAGGAAGGAATGGGCAGAAAAGACAATCTCCAATGAAGTGAAGGCCGTTTTTCCAAAAGAGTAGGATTTAGTCTCAGTTTAAGGAGAACACTTTTAAATAGCTGGGACAGCTCCAAACTGCAGTTTAGGGAACGAGTGCTTCAAAAGAACAGTGCTTTAAAAGTCCTGGCAAGGCAGCAAGAGGATGAAGAGTTGGTTTTGCATAGTTTTGAACACAGGAGTAAAGAAGCAGAGGCATCTCTGACTAAAAGGCCCTGAGATCCTATGGCATCAATGGGTCAGTTGCGGGGGGCAGGGGGTGTGGGGGGCGATATTTCTCTCTCAACGTCTCCCAGGGCAGCCACCCCTCCCGACCCCACCCCCCCACTCCCTTCACCCTTCCTCCCTCCACTGTTGGGTCCCCAGGGACAGCACTTCTTAAGCTGGAGCCCTCAGGCACCATCTCTGCAGTCTGGATTCTTCCTGGAGCCTGGCAAGCTCTGGGACAGGAAGGCGGGTCTGCAAGGCCGCTGCGGTGCAGTCGGTCCTGGAGGCCTGGAGGGGAACTGGAGCCCTGAAGCCCACCCACGTCCTTGAAGCCGAGGGAGGAACACATCCTCCTAACAGTACTTCTCAGGGGTCAGCGTGCTCCCCACCCGACGGTGATCCATACTCACTTGAGGCAGCAAGGACTGCCTCTAACTGGCCCCCTCGATTCCGCCTTAAGGGTCCTCGCATATGTGTGATAGCGCAGGCCCCGGATCTCTTTAGTCAGCTGAGGCCAGTGCTGCTGGCATCCCTCCAGTCCCATCCCCCAGCCCCTCCCTCTGGGACTGTATCTAATAGAAGAAAGAGCACAGAGGAATTGGCTGAATCAAGGGACCTGGGATCCTGCGGATGAGTTTGAAGACCGAGAACCTAAGGCGCAATTACATATTATTGGAAACTCTTGTGGAGTGTGGGGGGGGGAGGTTAGGAGGCTGAGAGGCTGAGTCGACCTGGTGAGCCCAGCCCCAGGACACCACACAGCCCTGTCCCCCTTTGCCTGCCATCAGACAAGCGGTGCCGCAACTCCAGCCAGGACTCTGCACTTCCCCCTCCCTGATTCTCCAGAAGAGCAGGTGGCCCCCCTCTGAGGGCAGGGGCAAGACAACGGACCAAGTCCCCCTGCACTAAGGCGCTACTGGAATCTCTTCCTGAACAGCAGTGCTGGCTTGGAGCGAACCCGTGCACCGCCAAAGTTGGTCTCGTCCTGCAGCTGAGGGACGCAGGCTTTAAGTCAGCTGCCTTGGCTTTAAATAAATCAGTCCCCCCTTTAAGTCAGGTGACCCGACTTTAAATCACTGTGTGCCCCTCAAGCCTGCCACTTCAAAAGTTGGGAACTTCACTTTGATCCCAGCACCTCACACAGCTGAATGCACACTGTAGTCACCCCCAAGCCTGGCTTAGAGGCAGGATATAAGGTAAGGGGATGGGCTGCACACATGGTGAGGAGGGTGCACTTCATGTACCAGAAGGGTCCAGGTACTCTGGGTACAGCAAGCAGTGCACGATACAGCAGCTCCCTGGCAAAGCTGGTGATGCACAGGGGGAGCAGGCACACCCAGGCACGCAGAGGTTCCAGGCCGGGAGCTGGGGCACAGCCAGCCGGGAGGGTGTGGAAGCCGAGGATCTGAGCCTTCTTGAGAAAGGTAGACACAGAGGATGGATGAGAAACAAAGACCAGGTGAAACATGGATTTGAAAAGCACACCCTGCTCTTGAAATTGGGGTGGGGTCACCCCAGATTTGAGTCTTCTTACGCCCCAGTACCTAGTGCTTTGGCATTTGCCCAATTACTTATAAAATGTGACTGATAATATCTAACCCATAGAATATTGCATTTATAGTGGTTTTGCGAGTTTATGTTTCTATAGTGGAATAATCTTTTCTACAAGAAAAATGTATACTATCTGAAATAAATTAAAACCCCTCTTTAAAAAGTACTATATCGGACTTCCCTGGTTGCGCAGTGGTTAAGAATCTGCCTGCCAAGGCAGGGGACATGGGTTCGAGCCCTGGTCAGGGAAGATCCCACATGCTGCGGAGAAGCTAAACCCATGCGCCACAACTACTGAGCCTGCATGCCACCTACTGATGCCCGCGCGCCTAGAGCCGGTGCTCCACAACAAGCGCAGCAAGAGAAACCACCGCAATGAGAAGACCGCGCACCGCAACAAAGAGTAGCCCCCGCTTGCCGCAACTAGAGAAAGCCTGCGCATAGCAACGAAGACCCAACGCAGCCAAAAATAAATACATTAATTAATTAATTAATTATTTTAAAAAAGTACTATATCCTTCTGTACAACTTCTCTGGGAAGAACAGAGAGATGGCGTAGGAGAGTGAGAAAGACCAATATTTAGGGCACATCTCTCATGCAGGTGCTCTGCTGGCTCAGATAGATTTATCCCCACTTTACAAAGGAGGAAGTAAGCTCAGAAAGGTTTAGTAATTTTCCCAAAGTCAAACAGCTATTGAGTGGCAGAACCAAGATCTGAACCAAGTCTGTTACCTTCAAAGCCTAAGTCCTTATCACAACAAAACTCAATTAATATTTACATTTATCGAATTACATTGCAACCTGGGGAGTTCTTGGCACAATCCTGAATAAGAGTGAGAAAGAAAGAAATAACATTGTTCCTACAGTCAACCAAAATTTTTGGAGCAGCTGCTAGATGCCTGGCCCTTTTTGGGGTTCAGCAGTGATCAAGACAGGAAGAGTCCTGCTTTCATGAAGCATGTAGTGGGGAGGAGAGACGAGTGCAACTTGGGTGAGGGATTTCACCTTGCTGGGTCTCTGTTTTCTCATCTGGAAAATGGGATGGGTGTTCCTCATTTTCTGGGATTGTCCAGCCCTCACATTCTCTGATTCCATAAGAAGCATTTGTTTTCCTGTTTCTTTAAAATTCAATCAGGCCATGAGCTGTGATGAATGTTGTTAGCTGCTCCCCAAATCACCCTTCTATTCCCACCCTTTTCCTGTGATCAGGTCTTCCCGAAACATGACTCACAATCAATCAAGTCACAGAACCTAAGGGGCACCCAGCAGAAAAATTCCAACCCTGGCTTCTCAGGAGCTATGCGGTCTACCTGGCCAGGTAAACTTAACTCACTTGGCACAAGGTGGCCATCCCTGGTTTCACATCAACATGATCTCAGGCACAAACCTCCTTGTTTTTCCATTTTGTCTTTAAGTTACTTGTTGAAACAACTGCACAAATATGACAGATATAAAATCAGGCATCTTCTGCCCCCAGTGCCTACTAATAAATGATTTTCTGCCACTTAAATGATAAAGATAGAACGTTTTAACATTCTGCTGCCCTTATTATTTGTCATTTTTGTTGATATTTCTATTGACTACATCTTTCAATATTTTAACAATGGAACATTTATTTAGGTTGTTCCAGACCCAGCCTTCAGTGGTAAAGGTTTTGTTGTTATATTTCTATTAAGTTTCCTTTAAAAGTCATTATCCTATTTAAATGGATTAAGTCAATTCTATAGGCATTTATCTTATGATATTAATGAAATTAATACATAGAGGGCAGAAGTACAAGTTGATTGGACTTGAGAACCTCTATTAGCACAGTTAAGTATAAATAGTATCTATATGTAAACCAAAGTACATGCCGAGTGAGATTCTCTGACTTTTTTCACTGTCTGCCCCTCAAGCCTGTGAGAAATGGAATATTTCTTGCCATATCAGTAAAGAAAGGAAGTCACAGTCATCAGCACTTGCAGCCCTCCAATGTGAGCCGGCGGGCCCTGAGGCACTCAGGATATGCAAATACAGAATGCAGGCCCCAGGGAGCTGAGGTGCATATCAAAGGAAGGATTTCAGTGAGCCCATACAAAGAAAAGCGCCACATTCCTCACCTTGGGAGAGCTGGTTTTCCTTAGTTAACAATCATCTTTGGATGTTCCCCGTTACCTGCGCCAGTCCCCTGCCCTGTCCCCTCCCCCCGGTACTTTAGCTCAGGGAGGAAGGAGCGCAGAGAGACTCCGCTGAACAAGGGGCCTGCGCGCCTCGGGAGGAGTTTTCAGCCGCTTTCCCCGCAGTTGGGAGGAGGGGCGCTGACGCTGCAGCCGGACCCTGCGCCTCCCTTGCCCCGTTTCCCCTCAGGACGCTCAGGCCGACCCCCTCCCCACGCCCACCAGGCCTCGCGAGCCAGGCCGAGGCCAGGGGCGAGAGGAGGGACCGAAGTTCCCGGGGACCAGACGCTGGAGGCCGCTCTTTCTGCACAGCAGCGGCGGGTGGCAGCGAAACCCTGCCCCTCAGAAGGTGGTCTTGTGCTGCCGCCCAGGCACCAGACCAGGCGGAGGGTTGGCGCCCACTTACCCGGCCCGCCGTCCCCGCGACTGTCATGGCTTCGGCCGCCGGGGCACCTCCAGAGCTGGCAGCCTCAGTGAGGTCGCCGTCCCCTCGGGCTCCGGGGCAGTTCCGTGACGGCGGAGGGAAGAGACCCCACCCGAGCCGGGAGTTCCAGCTCTGAGGAAACGCGGGCTCTGTTCAGCGCGCAGTGGGTGGGACCGCTCTGCCCCGAGGCCTTCCGGGAGGGAGCGGGGCGGCGGGGGAGGGAGCCGCCAGGAGCGCAGGGCCCCGTCGGGGGTCCTGGAGGGGCGGCCCGGCCTGGGGGCCACGCCCACTGTGGCCGCAGCCCAGGCCTTTTTCCTGGAATCCTACACAAAAAAGTTAGATACACAGTCTATAGTAAATATTCACAAATGATTGTTGCTGCTGTGCTCACTATTCTATTAAAGGTGTAAAATCCATAAAACACTTTAAGTTCACAATTAAATATGAATTTTTACCTTTCTAATTATGTCTCTGATATTCACAATTGTGGTTAATGAATCAGAGACTGTGGCATCACTAGTTAAAAATGAGCTTGTTAAAAAAATAGAACTCAAGCCCACCGGACCTACTGAATCACAATCTGCACTTTTACAATCTCCCCAGTGTACTTGTGTACCCATGAATAGTTGAAAGGTACACTTCTACCTCGACATGTCTTTTCTGTATGAGAAGTACACACATTTTATCCAGTTTGATATAAATAAAACACTCAAAAATGCATATGCCTGTGTTGAAACCATCATTTTATCATTTCTTTTCCAGACAAGTATAGTCTCTATACTGGTTTTGTGGATCACATGCCATACTCTTTTCTTGTAGTTAGAAATAACGTAGAGAAAGTTACTTTGTAAAAAAAAAAAAATATATATATATATATATATATATATATATATATATATATATTAGTGGATAATTGAAGACACTCTTCTAAATTAAAACCAGTTCTCTTAACTTGCTGTTTTCTTCTTGGGTCACATTATGAACTCTTCCCGTGGCCACATGGCATGTGTACTTTTAATTTCAGGGACTGCTGACATTCCAGGATGTGGCCATAGATTTCTGTCAAGAGGAGTGAGAATGCATGGACCAAGATCAATGGGAATTGTACAGGGATGTGATGTTAGAGAAGTATAGGAACCTGCTCTCCTTGGGTGAGGATACCTTCCTTCCAGAATTCCTTATCCAACCACAGGGTTTGGAGTCCTTCATTTGTAGAATGTCTCCTGGAATCTTTTGCTTCCTACAATAGGGTTTCAGATTGCAACGTTTCAGGAAAGATTGGGAGTTTGTGGGTATAATTTTTCTTATTCTTTTAAAATTGCAGCCTCCCTTTTAATATACTTTGTAACTGCTTGGGATGTGTCTATATGAACTGTGTACTATATGCTTCTGTTATAGTCCTTGCAATATTTTATTGTCTTATTTTCTGTAACAATTTTCCATGGATTCTTTGGGCTTAAGGTATATTAAAAGGGAGACTGCGATTCTGGGACTTCCCTGGTGATG
This sequence comes from Balaenoptera acutorostrata, assembly GCF_949987535.1. NCBI lineage: Eukaryota > Metazoa > Chordata > Mammalia > Artiodactyla > Balaenopteridae > Balaenoptera > Balaenoptera acutorostrata. The sequence goes on along the minus strand of NC_080071.1, from coordinate 117,225,176 downwards.
CAGTGGTTAAGAATTCGCCTGCCAATGCAGGGGACCCGGTTCGATCCCCGATCCAGGAAGATCTCACGTGCCACGGAGCAACTAAGCCAGTGGGCCACAACTACTGAGCCTGCGTGCCACAAGTATTGAAGCCGGTGTGCCCTGAGCCCGTGCGCCATTTATTTTTTGGAGAATAAAACCGCCTCTGAGTGATTAAAATTTAGACCAGCTAGTCAAAATGCTTTATCACCTGTTCTTCAAAAACACTGAACAGCAGAACAAGTTTTACTAGGGATAACAGTGTAATTGTATTCTAGAGTTCATATCGGCAATATGGTTTATGACCTTGTTGCTGGATCACGACATTTCAATGGTATAACTGCTATTAATTGTCTGTTTGTTCAACGATTAAAGTCTCACGTGATCTGAGTTCAGACTGGAGTCATCCTGGTTGGTTTCTGTCTATCGCAGGTTTCTTCCAGTATGAAAGGACAAGAGCAATACGGCTTACTTTACAAAATGTCTTCAAACTAAATGATGATATAATCTACATTCAATTAATTTATACATACCCTACTGTAGAACAGGGTTTGTTACGGTGGCAGAGCCCGGTAATTATGTAAAACTGAAACCTTTATCTGCACTGGTTCAAGTCTTCTTCCTAAGAATATGCTTATAATCAACATTCTTTGACAAATTACCCAATTTAATTCACCATAGCATTCCTCATATTAACTAAATGGAAAATCCTAGGCTATATACAAATCCAGAAAGGGCCAAAAGTCATCAGCCCCCATGGATTATTACAACCCATTGCTGAGGCATTCAAATTACTTATTAAAGAACCACTATGTCCATCAACGTCATCAATTTATATATTATTGCCCCAATGCTAGCCTTAACCCTGGCTCTCACAACATGAATTCCTCTTCCCATATCTTATCCACTAATTAATATAAATGTAGGCATATTATTTATATTAGCCATATCACACCTAGCCATTTATTCCATCCTCAGATCTGGATGAGCTTCACATTCAAAATATTCACTCACTGGAGCTCTAGGGACAGTAGCACAGACAATCTCATATGAAGTAATGTAGCAGTTATTCTATTCTCAGTCTTACTGATAAATGGATCATTTACACTTTCAACAGTAATTATTACACAAGAACACCTATGACTGATTTTCTCCTGACCCCCACCCAGAATTTGATTATCTCCGCAGTAGCAGAAGTCCAACGAAGCCCCACTTGATTTAACAGAAGTAGAATCAAAACCTGTATATGTCTTCAATGTAGAAAATGTAGCAGGCCCATTCACCCTGTCCTTCCTAGAGAATATGTCAATTTCCCTATAATAAACATTTCCACAACAATCTGTTTTTAGGAGCATTCGACAATCACTAAGTGCCAGAATTATAGATTCTTTCTTCTTGTGAATATAGTTTTCTTAAAAAATAATTTTTATAGTTTTACTACCTTTAAAAAAATTTACTCCATTGCTGTGGAATATTCCTTCATAGGAGCGTGCATGGTTCATTTCTGCATCCGCTTGTGATGGCCTTCAGGTTCTGTCAGGTTTGGCTCCTGTGGCTGCAGAGTCCATGTCCGTGTGTCCTTGTGCAGGGCTGGTGGGTTTGTGTTCAACTGGGAGGAGCACTGTGGGTCTCTGTGCATGGACTTCGCTATCTGAGGCCCGATTGTTTCAGAAGTGGTTGCATCCCCCCGCTGCGTACCGGGCTTTCCATTGCTCCACATCCTGCTGATATTTGATACTATGTCTTTCATGTCTGCCATTCTGGTAGGTGTATGCACAGTATTTTTCTTATGGCTTTAATCCCTCTGTTGTTAGTGAAGTTGTGCATCTTGTGGTATTCATGGACTGTTTCCTGTTGTTTTTTAAAAAGTTTTAAAAATTGTGGTCAAATACACATAACATAAAATTTACTATCTTAACCATTTTTAAGTGCACATTTCAGGGTGAAGAAGTAATTCGCACTGTTGTGCAAACCTGACCGCCATCCTCCTCCAGAACTTTTTCATCTTGCAAAATTGAAACAGTCCCCATTAAACACTCACTCCCAATTGTCCCTCCCTCAGCCCCTGGCACTCAACATTCTACTTTCTGTCTCTATGTTTCCGACTGCTCTAGGAGCCTTGTATGAGTGGATCAAGCACTGTTTGTTTTTTTGTGTCTAGCTTACATCACTGAGCATAATGCCCTCAAGGTTCATCCGTGCTGCAGCCTGGGTCAGAATTGCCTTCCTTTTTAGGCTGAATAACATTCCCTTGTATTGATGGACCGTGTTTTTCTTCTCCATTCATCCATTAGTGGACACATGTAATATCGACATTCATTTCTCCTGTCATAATATTTGTGGAATAACGTCAGAAAGTTCTATGAATCAAAAGTCATTTGCCATTAACTTTTTTCTTAAACTTTTTATTGTGAAAAACATCAAGGCTAAGAAAAGGGGAAAATACATGTCAGCTTCACTTGTGTTCAGGAATTAATGCTTTACCGATTCACTTTATTCCCTGTGTGTGTGCTATGCGTGTGCATGTGCCTGTTTGCATACATACGCTGTGCATGTGCATAGGTATGTGCACTTGCACACATTAGTGTGTGCATGGGCATATGCGTGCATGTGTGTTCACATGCTAGTGTGTGAATATATTTGTGCTGTGCACATGCATATGTTTGTGTGTGTGCTGTGCCTGCCTGTGCGCACACCTGTGTGTTTGCTGGAACCACTTGCAAGTTGGTTGCAGACTGAATTGTGCCCCAGATATGTCCACACGCAGCTGCTCTAACAATCCTGCATAGCCACGTAAAGGTCACAGATCTCAGGGATTTAAATGGATGGAGCAGGATGTCCTGACACAGAGTCTGTCTTCCAATGACTGTCACTGTCTCAGTAACATCCTTCACACCTTCTTTAAGCCCCATTCAGGGTCCAGTTTAGACCCCCATTACATTCAGTCACCTGTCCCAGGTCCCCTAAAGCAACAATGTCACCGTTGGAGAGCCCGGCCAAGGCTGGGGGTGCCCCTCCTGTTGGCCTGGCCTCCAGGCCCTGCACTTGGCTCCTGTGTTCCCATCTCTCAGCCAGGCCCCGACTTGGATGGGGCCACCACCTCTTTCCACACAGGGTCCCACCGCCCAGTCAAGGGGGTTCATTCTCCCCAAACACAGCATCAGGGCTGGGGGGTGGGGCTGACAGTCCCCACTGTGTCTCCTTCATGTGAGACCCCGTGCTGTTGAAAGAGCAGGCACCCTGCCCTCAGGGGTGGGGGGCTGGGGGGTGACATGCGGCCCACGATGGCCAGGCGGGTCTCCGGGTGGGGCGAGCCAGTGTGCAAGGAGTTCTGCGGTGGGTTCTCCTCTCCAACGGCTTCTGTGCCCCTACCTCTCCCCGTGCCTCCCCTCGAAGACAGCGCGGTGCCCGGGACGGGAGCCATGGGAGCCGTCAGCCACCGCCCCCTCTACACACACACACACACACACACACGCACACACGCACACGCACACGCTGCAGGGAAGCAGGACCTGAGTGCAGGGCTCTCAGCGGCCCTGAGCGCCCCGCCCGGAATCGGCCAGCCGAATGGACAGACCGGATCTCCCGGCCCGGACCATGCAGGACTCTCCTGCCTGGGCTTCCAGTGTGGCCGCCTCCTTCTGGAAGCCTGGGAGGCTGGAATCAGGCCACTTCTTGTCTGTCCTGGCAGCAGACTGGGCTGCACTCTAAGAAGTTCGTGGCTCGCCCGTGGATCCTGACCATCAGGTGGCCAGAGAAATTGGGAACATTTCTGTTTTGCCTGTTGAAATGTTTAATGTCAAAGATTTTGTTCAGTTTCCTGATGTGGGTGTCCAAAGATGAGAGACCCATGTGTGTGATCTGTACCTCCTATGAGATCAGCCCTAAGCTAGTTTAAACATGATCAAGTTCTGTCTACATGGTAGATTTAGACCTCTGCATGTCCTGTCTACTGATTATGTTTAGAGCTGACCATGTGTTGTCTGTAATAAGAAGATTTAGACCTGACCATGTTCTGTGTACGCTAGGACTATGGGGACCTGGGTAGAGACCCGGCCTGGCCTCAGTACTGGGAAGCTCCGTGCCTGCATCTGAATGTCAGTGCTTAGATGTCTGGGGTCTGGAGCTGAGGTGGGCTTGTCTACGTAACAGCCTCTCTTCTGAGTGTGGTGACCTGGTCCTCCCAAGGGTCAGTGCTATGGTCGGGGCCTAAGTCTTAATCCCTGCAAGGTTCACCTTCCCTGGGGCTCGTGGAGAATCCTCAGGAGGGCTACCTGGCAATAATTCCAATTTACCAGCATGTGAATGGTGAGTAGGGAGGCAGGTTTACCTGGTGAATTGATTGCAGGGCACGCAGATCGGGCAAAAGGCCGATGGGTAACAGGTGAGGCTGCTTCTGAACTCTCCTTCCAGTCTACCGTCCCTACTCAGCAGAGTCCAGAGCTGCCCCTCGGCTTTCAGGCCTGCTGTCCTGTGAGTTTTCTCAACATGTAAGTGAGACAAGAAAGGACTGAGCCTGCCAGAACCAACGTAGTGTGTTCAACTCTAGCATGAAAGCTTTAAAAACAGTTAAAATCACACAGAACCAAAGTGAAAAGAGGAGGACTTCTCTGGGACAAGTGTGGGGAGAGCAGACCTACCTTACACATTTTCCCATCCCAGGAGGTCCCAGGAACCCAGCTTGTTTCCACATTAGGGGAGCAACCAGCAGAGCCATGGTGTCCTGACCAAGGGGACGTGTGACCCCAGGTGCAGGGTCTGGGGAGGTGAGGTCACCCTGGGACTGTGGACATGTGACCCAGGTGGAGGGGTCTAGGTAGGAGGGGTCACCTGTTGAGAGAGAACGTGTGACTTTAGATGCAGGGTCTGGGGAGGTGGGGTCACCCTGGTGAGTGTGGATGTGTGAACCCAGGTATAGAGTGCAGGGACTGTGTGGGTCTCACCACATCTGCATGGGTCAGGATCACATGTACGGGGAGACCCCATATGTGTTCTTTGCCTGCAGTGTGTCCTGTTTCCTTTGAGATTTCCAACCTCTGCATTAAGGGTGTTGCCCCGATTAACCTGTGGTTCCTTTTCTTCTCTTAATCTTGTCACATTCACATGAGGTCAGGCATGTTTGAGTGGGTTGCTGCTCTGTGTTCTGGTAAGTGACAACACTTGGTGGTATCATATTAATATCATAGCATATCATATGTCTAATCTATGGGGTTACCACTGCCTGGGTCCCCCTGGACAGAGGTCAGGTGAGCACAGACTAGCCCCCCCTAAGAATGGTCTCCCACGTGCTCTGTGAGGGTACCGTGATGGCCCCTAAGGTAGGGGACTGTGTCTGGGCCTCCAACATTTGTGATGAAGGGGAGTCGAAATGGAATCTCAATTAACAAGACATTATTTTAAGAATTTATTTGAAGTGAAATAAAACACACGTCACATACCCTTTACCATCATCACCATTTTAAAGCATTTTTTTTTTTTTTTTAATAGCTACTTTATTTTTTTTTTTATTTTTGGCTGTGTTGGGTCTTCGGTTCGTGCGAGGGCTTTCTCTAGTTGCGGCAAGTGGGGGCCACTCTTCATCGCGGCGCGGGGACCGCTCTTCATCGCGGTGCGCGGGCCTTTCACTATCGCGGCCCCTCCCGTTGCGGGGCACAGGCTCCAGACGCGCAGGCTCAGTAGTTGTGGCTCACGGGCCCAGCTGCTCCGTGGCATGTGGGATCTTCCCAGACCAGGGCTCGAACCCGTGTCCCCTGCATTAGCAGGCAGATTCTCAACCACTGCGCCACCAGGGAAGCCCCATCATCACCATTTTAAGTGCACGTTTCTGAGGCATCAGATATATTCACTTTCCCGTGGAGCCATCACCACCATCCCTAGAACTTTTCATCTCGCAAAACCCAAATTCCACAACCATGAAAGTCTCATTCCCCATTCCCTCCCACTGCCCCTGGCACCGATATCCACTTCAGTCCCTGAGTTGTCGACTCCAGGGCACCCACTGGAGTGGAATCCTGCAGTGTTTGCTGACGGGTCATTTTGGAAGAGCTGACTTTAGGTCTGAAGCTCTGCCTGTTTGCATCTGAAGAATCTACATTTAAGGAGAGGGTGTATGTGGAAGGGGGTGTATGCGGGACAAAGGTGTCTGGGGTGCAGGTGAGCCAGGACCTGACCAGCTGCCTTTTGGGTCCTCTGGTCCCATCTCTTGGTCTGTGCCTCATCTGCATCATCACTGTCCCCGCTGGCACCGCTGGGGTGTTGTTGTCTGAGTGAGATTCCCCTGGTGCCCCTGCTCTCCTCCCCTCCTCCTGCTGGTTGGGGAGGGAACTGCTTGTTGTGTGGTCTCTACTCCTGAGGCACGAAGGACCCTGTAGCATGGACCTGCAGAGTGTGGGGTGTGGTCCCAAGAGCATGGGGTCCACATAGGACACAACATCGGGGCGTGACAAGTGCCAGGGCTGCCCCATCACTGACAGGGAATGTTGCCCAGATCCTGCTCAGGAGGGCGTGGTGGGTGGCCTGGCACCCTAGCGGTCCCATTCCTATGCTGGAGCTTGGAGAGTGCATCCCCATGGGCTCCAGATTCACCCCATATCTCAGCCATATCCCTCTGTCCTGTCTTTGAACTCAGGAAAACGAGCTCTCTTGTCAACAACATAGGCCTGGTCCTGTTGGTATTAGGATTCTTTAATTTAGGCGTCCTGGGATAGCAGCTCTTTTAGGCCTGAGAAGGAACAGCTCTGGAGTGTACAACAATTTCAGATGAAACTAATATTCAATGACTATCCCTAACTACTCGGTTGTTGACTTCTATTAGTCATTATTCTCCTGATTTTAGCTCTGATGTGGGGATTACAGAGGAGTCAACATTTAAATCTTCATAATCTGTGTATTTGTAGCTTCAGTATCATTACTGACCCATGTTTTTTATGGTTTGGGAAGAGTTATTAATTTCATGTATCATGTAAAGGATTCACAATGATGATAGGGCCATTAAGATGACAATAATGGCTAGTAAATTGTTCACATTTTCTCTACCTGTGCATCTATTGTATGTATATGAGTTAGTTTAGTTGTCAATATTAGTGAAATGATATAGAGGACTAGAGAACTTATTTTAAAAATAACTATTAATGTGTGATGATGAAAATGTAAAAGTTCTTCCATAATCGGTGATGTTGTATCTTGAGAGCCTAGATGAAATTGATATGCCTTAGTGATATACAGGATTTTAGCCTATGATTTAACTTTGACAAAGCTACATCACTTTTTACTTTTATCTCATTTATTGAGAAAGACATAATTGTTATGGTGTTGGCTTGAAACTGGTTGAAAGGGACTTGAGTCCTTCCTTATTTTACATTTACATAGGTAGGATCTTGAAACATAGGATATGGTGGAGGGCATCCGTGTAACCATTCTAGGTTAGGAGTAGCAATTTCCACTGCTAAGACTTCTTGTTTAGACGCAAATGCTTTTCAAAGTATGAAGATTATTAGCATTACTGCTGCTACTGAGATGAATGAGCCTAAAGACAAAATATTTCATGTTGTGTGTGCCTCAGGATACTCAGACTAACGTAGTGACATCCCTGAGAGGCCACGAAAGTGCTGCAGGAAGTCATATTTACTACTACAAATATACTTGTGAAGTGAATTTTTGCTCATGCTGAGTTAACTGTATAACCTGAGAATAGTGGGAATCAGTGTAGGAAGCCTCCTATAATAGTGAAGACTGCTCCCATGGACATTAGGTCATGGAAGTGTGCTACTACATAGTATGTATCCTGGAGGACAATGTCCGGGGATGAGTTGGCTAAGATGATTCCTGTCAAACCATCTACTGTAAAAAGAAAAACTAAAGCCTAAAACTCATAATATATTGGGAGGTCATATAATATTACCTCCGTGAACAGTTGCTAACCAGGGACTTCCCTGGTGACACAGTGGTTAAGAATTTGCCTGCCAATGCAGGAGACACGGGTTCGAACCCTCGTCTGGGAAGATTCCACATGCCGCGGAGCAAAAAGCCCGTGCGCCACAGCTACTGAGCTTGCCCTCTAGAGCCCGCAAGCCACAACTACTGAAGCCCATGCGCCTAGAGGCCGTGCTCTGCAACAAGAGAAGCCACTGCAATGAAAAGGTCGCGCACCGCAACAAAGAGTAGCTGCCGCTCACCGCAAACAGAGAAAGCCCACGTGCAGCAACCAAGACGCAACGCAGCCAAAAAAAAAAAAAAAAAAAGAGAAGAAAAAGAAAAATTAAAGAAAGAGTTGCTAATCAGCTAGATACTTTTACTCCTGTAGGGATAGAAGTAATTACGGTAGCTGATGCAAAGTATGCTCCTGAGTCCACAGCTATCCCTATGGTAAACATATGATGGGCCCACAAGAGAACTCCTAAAAAGCCAGTGGACATGACTCATACTATTCCCAGATAGCTGAAAGGCACTTTTTGTCCTAAATAGTATGTAATGATATGTGAGTTTATAACAAACCCTGGTAGGCCCTGAATACAGACTTCATGGTGACCAAAGAATCAAAATAGTCGTTGGTATAGGATTCGGTCTCCTCCTGCAGGGTCAAAGAAAGTAGTGTTTAGATTTCTATCTCTTAACAGTATGGCAATTCTGGCTGCTCGGACTGAGATTGGTAATTATAGTAGTATGGCTATAGTTGGGGAAGATTAAACAAATAATGGTGTTTGGTATTGGGATGTGACTGCTGGTTTTGTATTAAAGACTATAGTAATAAAAGTAATAATACCAAGAATTGAAGAGACACCTGCTAAATGTAAGGAGAAAATGGTTAGGTCGACAGAGGCTCCTGCGTGGGCCAGATTGCAGGCTAGAGCTGAATATACAGTTCCACTTGTAACAGAACCAGCTTCTACTATTGGTGATATGAGTAGGAGTAAGAATGATGGGGGAAGTAGTCAAAAGTTTAGATGATTTATTTGGGGAAATGCTACCTCAGGTGTCCAAGTTATTAGTGGCCCAAGTCAGTTTTCAAACCCTGCCATCATAATGGGTACAACTTTAAAGAAAATTATTACAAGTGCAGGGACTGTTATGACTACCTTACAGATTTGGGCATCTCCAAGTAGCGCTCCAGGTTAGCATAGCTCAGCCTGGATTAATATAATTAAGGTGCTGCCTGCTACTCCAGCTCAAGCACCAAATAGTAAATATAAAATGCCAATATCTTTGTGATTTGTTGAAAATAATCAGCAGTGTATGAACAGAGGTAAAACGACTGAGTTAGCTTTAGACTGTAAATCTAAAGACAGAGATTGAGCCCTCTTTCTGGCAAACCCTGTGGTGAATCAACAAATTGAATTGTAACTTCAGAGAAGCAGCTTCAATTCTGCCGGTGATTTTCCTGCCTTTTTTTTCTTTTTTTCTTTCTCAAATGAAGGAGAAGTAGACTGAAGCCAGTTGACTAGAGGATTTGCCTGTTAACTAAAGTTTCCTGGGGTTAAAACTCATCAATCTCGTAAAGATTTGGATTAATTACAATGTTTGCTTTAGATTCAATTGATGTAGGATAAAATCTTGCAATCCTTATTTTTAGAAATTAAGTAAATTTTACTTGTTTAGGGTTTTGAAAGCTCTTGGTCTGAACTAACCTAAATTCCTAGTCCAGCACCGATAGAATGGGTGTTGTGTGTAGTAATCGTGTGGGTATTATGATTGGTAATGACAGGAAGGTTATTTCTTTGTATGTTCAAATAGTTTTGTGTTTGTGTTGTTTAATGAAGGGAATATAGTTAGTGATGTGGAGTATGTTAGCTGCAAGTAGAAATATATGCTGAGGACTGCTGTGATGGCTATTAGTGTTGGTAGAATGATGTTGTCATTTTTGTTATCTCTTGGATAATTATTCATTTGGGTAAAAACCCTGATAGTGATGGGCGATGTCTTAATGATACTATAATGGTGAGGAAAAGGATTGTGATGGGAGGTGTTTTATCTCATGTGTGTGATAATGATACTCTTGTAGTACATGATCTGGGCATAAATAAGAAGAAGATAGTGTTGTTATGATATAAATTAGTATGTTTAGGATTGTTATAATCTGAATATACATTATAATAGCTGTTATTCATCCTATATGGGCAATTGATGAGGAGGGTGTAATTTTTTCCAGGTGAGTATGGCTAAGTCTGCCTCAGCCTCCAGCTATGTTTTATAATATCACTATGATTAATAGTATATTTAGGTTGATGGATGGTGACATGTGGTATAAAACTGATAGGGGTGCAATTCTGTCATGTTAATAACATCAGGTCTGCTGTTCATGGAATGCCTTATGTGACTTCAGGCACTCAGAAGTGAAATGGGGAAAGTCCTACTTTTGTGACAAGGGCGATCGATTGTCATGAGGGTGGTTGCTGCTGGATTAAAGATGTTTGTTATTCATTGTGTTCTTTGACCAGAGTATATTAGATTAATCATAATAGCCATTATAAGTAGTATTGATGTGGTGGATTGTTTTAGGAAATATTTGTTGGATGCCTCTGTAGCTTATGGGTTCATGTTTTTTATTAGAATGGGGATACCATTAACCAGTGTGAGCTTGTTATACAATTATATTTCCTGAGATAATGGTCAGTAGAATGATAGTAAAAACAATGAGTTTATTAGTAGAGGAAGGACATACAACAACATTTTGGGGATATGGGCCTGAAGCTTACTTAGAGAACCTTACTATATAGCATGTGGTGTAATGTGGTAGCATGGAGAATGTAAAATTATTAGGAAGAATTCAATTCCAGGAATAAGAGCATTGAAACCTCTATGATTTACTCTATCAAAGTAACTCTTTTGTCAGACATATTTCTTAAGTTTGTGGTGGGTTGGCTGGTATGATGACAGGTAGTGAAAACTCTCATATACATAGGGCTAATGATAGTAGTAGAAAAACTTTTTATAAGACATGTATACATTGATCATATCAAAATTGTGGGTAGGATGCTCAAATTCATAGAAAGGAGATTGGTAGATGTGTTTTAATGATGACTTGGGCAGTATATCATTCTAGCACCTAGTGATTGTCGAACGCTCCTAAAAATAGATTGTTGTGGAAATGTTTATTATAGGGAAATTGACATATTCTCTAGGAAGGACAGGGTGAATGGGCCTGCTACATTTTCTACATTGAAGACATATACAGGTTTTGATTCTACTTCTGTTAAATCAAGTGGGGCTTCGTTGGACTTCTGCTACTGCGGAGATAATCAAATTCTGGGTGGGGGTCAGGAGAAAATCAGTCATAGGTGTTCTTGTGTAATAATTACTGTTGAAAGTGTAAATGATCCATTTATCAGTAAGACTGAGAATAGAATAACTGCTACATTACTTCATATGAGATTGTCTGTGCTACTGTCCCTAGAGCTCCAGTGAGTGAATATTTTGAATGTGAAGCTCATCCAGATCTGAGGATGGAATAAATGGCTAGGTGTGATATGGCTAATATAAATAATATGCCTACATTTATATTAATTAGTGGATAAGATATGGGAAGAGGAATTCATGTTGTGAGAGCCAGGGTTAAGGCTAGCATTGGGGCAATAATATATAAATTGATGACGTTGATGGACATAGTGGTTCTTTAATAAGTAATTTGAATGCCTCAGCAATGGGTTGTAATAATCCATGGGGGCTGATGACTTTTGGCCCTTTCTGGATTTGTATATAGCCTAGGATTTTCCATTTAGTTAATATGAGGAATGCTATGGTGAATTAAATTGGGTAATTTGTCAAAGAATGTTGATTATAAGCATATTCTTAGGAAGAAGACTTGAACCAGTGCAGATAAAGGTTTCAGTTTTACATAATTACCGGGCTCTGCCACCGTAACAAACCCTGTTCTACAGTAGGGTATGTATAAATTAATTGAATGTAGATTATATCATCATTTAGTTTGAAGACATTTTGTAAAGTAAGCCGTATTGCTCTTGTCCTTTCATACTGGAAGAAACCTGCGATAGACAGAAACCAACCAGGATGACTCCAGTCTGAACTCAGATCACGTGAGACTTTAATCGTTGAACAAACAGACAATTAATAGCAGTTATACCATTGAAATGTCGTGATCCAGCAACAAGGTCATAAACCATATTGCCGATATGAACTCTAGAATACAATTACACTGTTATCCCTAGTAAAACTTGTTCTGCTGTTCAGTGTTTTTGAAGAACAGGTGATAAAGCATTTTGACTAGCTGGTCTAAATTTTAATCACTCAGAGGCGGTTTTATTCTCCAAAAAATAAATGGCGCACGGGCTCAGGGCACACCGGCTTCAATACTTGTGGCACGCAGGCTCAGTAGTTGTGGCCCACTGGCTTAGTTGCTCCGTGGCACGTGAGATCTTCCTGGATCGGGGATCGAACCGGGTCCCCTGCATTGGCAGGCGAATTCTTAACCACTGCATCACCAGGGAAGTCCCAGAATCGCAGTCTCCCTTTTAATATACCTTAAGCCCAAAGAATCCATGGAAAATTGTTACAGAAAATAAGACAATAAAATATTGCAAGGACTATAACAGAAGCATATAGTACACAGTTCATATAGACACATCCCAAGCAGTTACAAAGTATATTAAAAGGGAGGCTGCAATTTTAAAAGAATAAGAAAAATTATACCCACAAACTCCCAATCTTTCCTGAAACGTTGCAATCTGAAACCCTATTGTAGGAAGCAAAAGATTCCAGGAGACATTCTACAAATGAAGGACTCCAAACCCTGTGGTTGGATAAGGAATTCTGGAAGGAAGGTATCCTCACCCAAGGAGAGCAGGTTCCTATACTTCTCTAACATCACATCCCTGTACAATTCCCATTGATCTTGGTCCATGCATTCTCACTCCTCTTGACAGAAATCTATGGCCACATCCTGGAATGTCAGCAGTCCCTGAAATTAAAAGTACACATGCCATGTGGCCACGGGAAGAGTTCATAATGTGACCCAAGAAGAAAACAGCAAGTTAAGAGAACTGGTTTTAATTTAGAAGAGTGTCTTCAATTATCCACTAATATATATATATATATATATATATATATATATATATATATTTTTTTTTTTTTTTTTTTTTACAAAGTAACTTTCTCTACGTTATTTCTAACTACAAGAAAAGAGTATGGCATGTGATCCACAAAACCAGTATAGAGACTATACTTGTCTGGAAAAGAAATGATAAAATGATGGTTTCAACACAGGCATATGCATTTTTGAGTGTTTTATTTATATCAAACTGGATAAAATGTGTGTACTTCTCATACAGAAAAGACATGTCGAGGTAGAAGTGTACCTTTCAACTATTCATGGGTACACAAGTACACTGGGGAGATTGTAAAAGTGCAGATTGTGATTCAGTAGGTCCGGTGGGCTTGAGTTCTATTTTTTTAACAAGCTCATTTTTAACTAGTGATGCCACAGTCTCTGATTCATTAACCACAATTGTGAATATCAGAGACATAATTAGAAAGGTAAAAATTCATATTTAATTGTGAACTTAAAGTGTTTTATGGATTTTACACCTTTAATAGAATAGTGAGCACAGCAGCAACAATCATTTGTGAATATTTACTATAGACTGTGTATCTAACTTTTTTGTGTAGGATTCCAGGAAAAAGGCCTGGGCTGCGGCCACAGTGGGCGTGGCCCCCAGGCCGGGCCGCCCCTCCAGGACCCCCGACGGGGCCCTGCGCTCCTGGCGGCTCCCTCCCCCGCCGCCCCGCTCCCTCCCGGAAGGCCTCGGGGCAGAGCGGTCCCACCCACTGCGCGCTGAACAGAGCCCGCGTTTCCTCAGAGCTGGAACTCCCGGCTCGGGTGGGGTCTCTTCCCTCCGCCGTCACGGAACTGCCCCGGAGCCCGAGGGGACGGCGACCTCACTGAGGCTGCCAGCTCTGGAGGTGCCCCGGCGGCCGAAGCCATGACAGTCGCGGGGACGGCGGGCCGGGTAAGTGGGCGCCAACCCTCCGCCTGGTCTGGTGCCTGGGCGGCAGCACAAGACCACCTTCTGAGGGGCAGGGTTTCGCTGCCACCCGCCGCTGCTGTGCAGAAAGAGCGGCCTCCAGCGTCTGGTCCCCGGGAACTTCGGTCCCTCCTCTCGCCCCTGGCCTCGGCCTGGCTCGCGAGGCCTGGTGGGCGTGGGGAGGGGGTCGGCCTGAGCGTCCTGAGGGGAAACGGGGCAAGGGAGGCGCAGGGTCCGGCTGCAGCGTCAGCGCCCCTCCTCCCAACTGCGGGGAAAGCGGCTGAAAACTCCTCCCGAGGCGCGCAGGCCCCTTGTTCAGCGGAGTCTCTCTGCGCTCCTTCCTCCCTGAGCTAAAGTACCGGGGGGAGGGGACAGGGCAGGGGACTGGCGCAGGTAACGGGGAACATCCAAAGATGATTGTTAACTAAGGAAAACCAGCTCTCCCAAGGTGAGGAATGTGGCGCTTTTCTTTGTATGGGCTCACTGAAATCCTTCCTTTGATATGCACCTCAGCTCCCTGGGGCCTGCATTCTGTATTTGCATATCCTGAGTGCCTCAGGGCCCGCCGGCTCACATTGGAGGGCTGCAAGTGCTGATGACTGTGACTTCCTTTCTTTACTGATATGGCAAGAAATATTCCATTTCTCACAGGCTTGAGGGGCAGACAGTGAAAAAAGTCAGAGAATCTCACTCGGCATGTACTTTGGTTTACATATAGATACTATTTATACTTAACTGTGCTAATAGAGGTTCTCAAGTCCAATCAACTTGTACTTCTGCCCTCTATGTATTAATTTCATTAATATCATAAGATAAATGCCTATAGAATTGACTTAATCCATTTAAATAGGATAATGACTTTTAAAGGAAACTTAATAGAAATATAACAACAAAACCTTTACCACTGAAGGCTGGGTCTGGAACAACCTAAATAAATGTTCCATTGTTAAAATATTGAAAGATGTAGTCAATAGAAATATCAACAAAAATGACAAATAATAAGGGCAGCAGAATGTTAAAACGTTCTATCTTTATCATTTAAGTGGCAGAAAATCATTTATTAGTAGGCACTGGGGGCAGAAGATGCCTGATTTTATATCTGTCATATTTGTGCAGTTGTTTCAACAAGTAACTTAAAGACAAAATGGAAAAACAAGGAGGTTTGTGCCTGAGATCATGTTGATGTGAAACCAGGGATGGCCACCTTGTGCCAAGTGAGTTAAGTTTACCTGGCCAGGTAGACCGCATAGCTCCTGAGAAGCCAGGGTTGGAATTTTTCTGCTGGGTGCCCCTTAGGTTCTGTGACTTGATTGATTGTGAGTCATGTTTCGGGAAGACCTGATCACAGGAAAAGGGTGGGAATAGAAGGGTGATTTGGGGAGCAGCTAACAACATTCATCACAGCTCATGGCCTGATTGAATTTTAAAGAAACAGGAAAACAAATGCTTCTTATGGAATCAGAGAATGTGAGGGCTGGACAATCCCAGAAAATGAGGAACACCCATCCCATTTTCCAGATGAGAAAACAGAGGCCCAGCAAGGTGAAATCCCTCACCCAAGTTGCACTCGTCTCTCCTCCCCACTACATGCTTCATGAAAGCAGGACTCTTCCTGTCTTGATCACTGCTGAACCCCAAAAAGGGCCAGGCATCTAGCAGCTGCTCCAAAAATTTTGGTTGACTGTAGGAACAATGTTATTTCTTTCTTTCTCACTCTTATTCAGGATTGTGCCAAGAACTCCCCAGGTTGCAATGTAATTCGATAAATGTAAATATTAATTGAGTTTTGTTGTGATAAGGACTTAGGCTTTGAAGGTAACAGACTTGGTTCAGATCTTGGTTCTGCCACTCAATAGCTGTTTGACTTTGGGAAAATTACTAAACCTTTCTGAGCTTACTTCCTCCTTTGTAAAGTGGGGATAAATCTATCTGAGCCAGCAGAGCACCTGCATGAGAGATGTGCCCTAAATATTGGTCTTTCTCACTCTCCTACGCCATCTCTCTGTTCTTCCCAGAGAAGTTGTACAGAAGGATATAGTACTTTTTTAAAATAATTAATTAATTAATTAATGTATTTATTTTTGGCTGCGTTGGGTCTTCGTTGCTATGCGCAGGCTTTCTCTAGTTGCGGCAAGCGGGGGCTACTCTTTGTTGCGGTGCGCGGTCTTCTCATTGCGGTGGTTTCTCTTGCTGCGCTTGTTGTGGAGCACCGGCTCTAGGCGCGCGGGCATCAGTAGGTGGCATGCAGGCTCAGTAGTTGTGGCGCATGGGTTTAGCTTCTCCGCAGCATGTGGGATCTTCCCTGACCAGGGCTCGAACCCATGTCCCCTGCCTTGGCAGGCAGATTCTTAACCACTGCGCAACCAGGGAAGTCCGATATAGTACTTTTTAAAGAGGGGTTTTAATTTATTTCAGATAGTATACATTTTTCTTGTAGAAAAGATTATTCCACTATAGAAACATAAACTCGCAAAACCACTATAAATGCAATATTCTATGGGTTAGATATTATCAGTCACATTTTATAAGTAATTGGGCAAATGCCAAAGCACTAGGTACTGGGGCGTAAGAAGACTCAAATCTGGGGTGACCCCACCCCAATTTCAAGAGCAGGGTGTGCTTTTCAAATCCATGTTTCACCTGGTCTTTGTTTCTCATCCATCCTCTGTGTCTACCTTTCTCAAGAAGGCTCAGATCCTCGGCTTCCACACCCTCCCGGCTGGCTGTGCCCCAGCTCCCGGCCTGGAACCTCTGCGTGCCTGGGTGTGCCTGCTCCCCCTGTGCATCACCAGCTTTGCCAGGGAGCTGCTGTATCGTGCACTGCTTGCTGTACCCAGAGTACCTGGACCCTTCTGGTACATGAAGTGCACCCTCCTCACCATGTGTGCAGCCCATCCCCTTACCTTATATCCTGCCTCTAAGCCAGGCTTGGGGGTGACTACAGTGTGCATTCAGCTGTGTGAGGTGCTGGGATCAAAGTGAAGTTCCCAACTTTTGAAGTGGCAGGCTTGAGGGGCACACAGTGATTTAAAGTCGGGTCACCTGACTTAAAGGGGGGACTGATTTATTTAAAGCCAAGGCAGCTGACTTAAAGCCTGCGTCCCTCAGCTGCAGGACGAGACCAACTTTGGCGGTGCACGGGTTCGCTCCAAGCCAGCACTGCTGTTCAGGAAGAGATTCCAGTAGCGCCTTAGTGCAGGGGGACTTGGTCCGTTGTCTTGCCCCTGCCCTCAGAGGGGGGCCACCTGCTCTTCTGGAGAATCAGGGAGGGGGAAGTGCAGAGTCCTGGCTGGAGTTGCGGCACCGCTTGTCTGATGGCAGGCAAAGGGGGACAGGGCTGTGTGGTGTCCTGGGGCTGGGCTCACCAGGTCGACTCAGCCTCTCAGCCTCCTAACCTCCCCCCCCCACACTCCACAAGAGTTTCCAATAATATGTAATTGCGCCTTAGGTTCTCGGTCTTCAAACTCATCCGCAGGATCCCAGGTCCCTTGATTCAGCCAATTCCTCTGTGCTCTTTCTTCTATTAGATACAGTCCCAGAGGGAGGGGCTGGGGGATGGGACTGGAGGGATGCCAGCAGCACTGGCCTCAGCTGACTAAAGAGATCCGGGGCCTGCGCTATCACACATATGCGAGGACCCTTAAGGCGGAATCGAGGGGGCCAGTTAGAGGCAGTCCTTGCTGCCTCAAGTGAGTATGGATCACCGTCGGGTGGGGAGCACGCTGACCCCTGAGAAGTACTGTTAGGAGGATGTGTTCCTCCCTCGGCTTCAAGGACGTGGGTGGGCTTCAGGGCTCCAGTTCCCCTCCAGGCCTCCAGGTCCGACTGCACCCCAGCAGCATTGCAGACCCGCCTTCCTGTCCCAGAACTTGCCAGGCTCCAGGAAGAATCCAGACAGCAGAGATGGTGCCTGAGGGCTCCAGCTTAAGAAGTGCTGTCCCTGGGGACCCAACAGTGGAGGGAGGAAGGGTGAAGGGAGTAGGGGGTGGGGTCGGGAGGGGTGGCTGCCCTGGGAGACATTGAGAGAGAAATATCGCCCCCCACACCCCCTGCCCCCCACAACTGACCCATTGATGCCATAGGATCTCAGGGCCTTTTAGTCAGAGATGCCTCTGCTTCTTTACTCCTGTGTTCAAAACTATGCAAAACCAACTCTTCATCCTCTTGCTGCCTTGCCAGGACTTTTAAAGCACTGTTCTTTTGAAGCACTCGTTCCCTAAACTGCAGTTTGGAGCTGTCCCAGCTATTTAAAAGTGTTCTCCTTAAACTGAGACTAAATCCTACTCTTTTGGAAAAACGGCCTTCACTTCATTGGAGATCGTCTTTTCTGCCCATTCCTTCCTTCTACTGCCCTCTTAAGAAGCCCTGTGCTCAAAGAGCTTGGTGATTTATTTTTTGCTTGATGTCAAAAAGAAAGCTTCCCCATGCACCCCAAAAAGCTTTCCTGGAACATAGGTGTTTCACAACCATGACAGTGTTTTGCAGTTACTATACACTGGGTAGAGTGCCTAGCAATCCCTCTAAGAGCCAGAGGTGGGCAACACCTTTCCTTATTTGACTGGATGCCCTTCAAGTTTAGGAAGGTCCCATTCTTATGACCCAGCAGATAAGACAGAGCCCTGGATGACTGTGGCTGTGATTAGATAACTTCTGATGATTTTATTTCCCGTACTGAGCTGCTGCTTCTAGGTTAAATTCATTTTATTACTTGTCCATTTTTAAAGAAAGGCTGACAAAGTCACTGTAATAGGTCAGGGGTCTGAACTCAGGGTTGGTCAAAGGTACTCACAGGGAGGAAGGTGGATAAAAATAGGTGGGTAAAATAGGAGGGTTGGCAAGTACAGCCAGGACACCCGTGTTCATCATGCATACTAATAAAGGCCAGAATCTCCTCATTTATCTCTGGTGGGAAGTTTTGATGGTTTCACAGGGTAAAACTCAAATCATATTCAAAGTAGGGGATTTCCCTGAGCATAAAAGGAAGTATCCATCCCTAGCAGGAGTCGCTGCAGAGGAATAAAGACGCAGATGTAGAGAACGGACTTGAGGACACAGGGAGGGGGAAGAGTAAGCTGGGATGAAGTGAGAGAGTGGCATGGACATATATACAGTACCAAATGTAAAATAGATAGCTAGGGAGAAGTAGCTGCATATAGCACAGGGAGATCAGCTCGGTGTTTTGTGACCACCTAGAGGGGTGGGATAGGGAGGGTGGGAGGGAGTCGCAATAGGGTGGGGATATGGGGACATATTTATACGAATATCTGATTCACTTTGTTATACAGCAGAAGCTAACACAACCAGGTAAAGCAATTATACTCCAATAGAGATGTTAACAACAACAACGAAAAAAACAAAAAAACTAAGTGAATCAAGCCAACGGAGACATTATGTGTGTTTACAGTTCAAGGAATCCAGAAGAGAATCCTTTATTCTGTAGGCAATGAATGGTCCATTCGAAAAGAAAAAAAACCTTCTAAAATGTTGTTTTTCCATTTATTGTTCAGAACATCATTTTTATACCTCTGCATTTCTTACTATTCAAAGCCAAGTCACGTGAGTTACAGGAAAGCAGCTGATTGATTTAAAGTTGGGTCGTGTGATTGAAAAACCAGTGGCAGCTGATTGATTTAAATCCCAGTCATATGACATGAGGAGGGGGTGCTAAAAACTGCTTTTTTGGGGCTTCTCTGGTGGCACAGTGGTTGAGAATCTGCCTGCCAATGCAGGGGACATGGGTTCGAGCCCTGGTCTGGGAGAATCCCACATGCCGTGGAGCAACTAGGCCTGTGAGCCACAATTACTGAACCTGCACGTCTGGAGCCTGTGCTCCGCAACAAGAGAGGCCGCAATAATGAGAGGCCTGCGCACCGCGATGAAGAGTGGCCCCCACTTGCCGCAACTAGAGAAAGCCCTCGCACAGAAATGAAGACCCAATGCAGCCATAAATTAATTAATTAATTAATTAATTTTAAAAATTAAAAAAAAAGAAGATTCAAGAAAAAAGAGCAGCTTACCACGTGTGTTGTTTAAGCAATGGTAGATTGACTTCTTTAAGCGACCTTTTAAAAAAAAGCTGCTTTTTCATCTCTGGCTCAGTATATCATATTTACCTTGGTTTTTCTTATGATTTAGAAAACTTGAGCTGTCTTCCCTTGAATCATCAGGACAAAAATACAGTATTTCAAGTTCATTCTTGAAACCAACTTCTCACGGTTAAGGTGTAATGACTAAAAGATCTTCCTTCTTCAAGACATTCCAAGCATCTGTAGGACACTTCATTGTAATTGGAGAAAAAAGAAGAATGAGATCATGTCAGCAGCTGCAGGAGGCAAGACAGCCCCCAGGACTAGGGAAGGAAGAGGAGGAAGGGCTGAGAGTTGGCTTTAGAGCAGACAACCTCCAGAGGGTGTTGACGCACCGGCAGAGCCCACCTGCCACTCCCAGTTTGGCACTGCAGGGTCAGATTTGGGTTTGGAGATGGGGTTGCTGTAACCCCAAGGAGGTGAGCAGAGAGGAGGAGTTGATTACCGGTCTCCTCTGACTCTCTGACCCAAATTGCCTGGCTTCACAGGGGGACAGAGTTTTGCTTTCAGCAACTGATGGGGCACTTCCAGGCTGGTCGGGTTGCCCAGTGGCCCGACAGCCTGACAGGCTGACTCCGGTGTGACCGCCCTTTCTTTCTCCAGAATCTGTGCATCAGGAGGTGCATGGGTGCGGGAGCCCATTCACCGCCCCTCCCCCCAAGGGGGATGGCACCTTCCCTGGCTGTACCCTATGATCACCAGGTACTTGAAATGAATGCAAGTTTTTTGACTTCAAGGAAAAGCTCACATAACCGTTTCTTCCTCATAATGTGTGGGATTTACTATAATGGAAGGACATTAGAAAGAACAGGTAGAAAACTCACCTGTTGGTCTCCATGTAGGAGTTTATTTTGCACGAATCCCTCCTACATGAGTAGATAGCAGAGGTTTATTTTTGTTCCCGTGTGTGTAGTTGTGGCAGAGGATGTAGGTATGGTGATTTGAAGCCCTCAAAGAAATATTCTCAGCACTCTCAAGACTTCTCTTGATTGGAACCGAAAGAGACCTGGAAAAGGAGGAAAAGAAAAGGAGGAGGGAGAACGAATGACTGTTTCTCAGTAAATTCACCTTCCTGGTTGATTGTTCTGTCTTCTCATTTCTTTTAACTTCTATGTATGTCTAATGGAATAATGTAGAAAGGCTGATTTTTATGCTTTAAAAGATTTTACATCACAAAGAAACTAGAAGTGGCTAACAGAACTTATTCAAATCAATTTTATATAGAGACTTTGATATTAAATTTGTATACTAAAATGGGTTTATCCCAATTTTCTCTTTCTTTTTGAATGAATATTTGTAACATATTTTTGTAGATAATAATTTATCCTAGATATACAAAATTGTGAGAATGGGTACCATTTTTTACCACTTGAATGATTTCTTTTAAATGAATGGATTGTACACTTTAAATGCCAATGTTGTGTCTTACATGTTGTTTTTTAATTCCTTGATTTCCAAAACTTGTGTTTATTTAATTGATTTCTATCTAATAATCTGTGTCTCCCCTTTATTGTTTCTTACTTTATATTTTATTGATCTATAGTTAATTTACATTATTATATTAGTTTCAGAGGTACAGCATAGTGATTCATAAATGTTTAGGTTCTTCTCCATTTATAGTTATTATAAAAGAGGGGCTATATTCCCCATGCTGTACAGTACATCACTGTAGATTATTGATTTTATACATAGTGGATTGTACCTCAAAATCTCCTACCAGTATTTTACTCCTCCAGCCTATCTCTCCCTGCTGGTAAACACTAGTCTGTTCTTTAATCTGTGAGTCTGTTTTTTGTTGTTGTTGTTGTTGTTGTATTCAATTTTTTAGATGCCACGTGTAAGTGATAACATACCATGCTTGTTTTCTCATAACATGCCATGCTTGTTTTCTCTGCGGCTTATTTTACTAAGCATAATACCCTCCAAGTCCAAGTCCATCCATGTTCTTGCAAATGGCAAAATTTCATTTTTTGCTGAAGTCATCATAAAAAATCTTTTTTTATCCACTAAGCTATTGATGAACACTTAGTTTGACTCTATATCTTGGCGATGGCAAATAACACTGTTATGAACATTGGTGTGCAGTTATTTTTTTGAAATAGTGTTTTGGTTTTCTTCTGATATACCCAAGAGTGAAATTGCTGGATATTATGGTAGTTCTATTTTTAGTTTTTTGTGGAACCTCCATTCTGCTTTCCATAGTAGCTGCACTATTTCACATTCACATCAAGAGTGTACAAGAGTTTCCCTTTCTCCACATCCTCACTAACCTTTGTTATTTGTGATCTTTTTGATGACAGCCATTCTGACAAGACTGAGGTGATATATCTCATAGTTTTTTTTTTAATAAATTTATTTATTTATTTATTTATTTATTTTTGGCTGTGTTGGGTCTTCGTTTCTGTGCGAGGGCTTTCTCTAGTTGCAGCGAGCGGGGACCACTCTTCATTGCGTTGCGCAGGCCTCTCACTATCGCGGCCTCTCCTGTTGCAGAGCACAGGCTCCAGACGCGCAGGCTCAGTAGTCGTGGCTCACAGGCCCAGTTGCTCCGCAGCATGTGGGATCTTCCCAGACCAGGGCTCGAACCCGTGT
Organism: Balaenoptera acutorostrata; assembly: GCF_949987535.1. Lineage (NCBI taxonomy): Eukaryota > Metazoa > Chordata > Mammalia > Artiodactyla > Balaenopteridae > Balaenoptera > Balaenoptera acutorostrata. Next base: position 117,202,507 of record NC_080071.1, on the reverse strand, counting down.
CCCCTGCATTGGCAGGCAGATTCTCAACCACTGCGCTACCAGGGAAGCCCAATCTCATAGTTTTGATTTGCATTTTACTGCCGATTAGCTATGTTTAGCATCTTTGTGAGTTCTGGCTGTCTATATGTATTTTTTCCTTGGAAAAATGTCTGTTTAGGTCTTCTCATTTTTTAAAAAAAGATTTTGGGTGTTTTTTTGATATTGAGTTGTATGTGCTGTTTCTGTAGTTTAGATATGAACCCTTGCTTGGTCATCTTTTCGGTGTTAACCTCTTATCATGTGCAAATATTGTCTCTCCTTCAGCAGGCTGTCTTTTCATTTTCTCTTTGGTTTCCTTTGCTGTGCAAAATCTTATAAGTTTAGTGAAGTCCCATTTGTTTATTTTTGCTTTTGTTTCATTTGCCTTAGTAGACTGAACCTAAAACTGTTCTATCATTTATGTTGAAGAATGTTCTATATTTTCCTCTAGGGGTTTTATGGTTTCTGGTCCTACATTTAGGTGTTTATTCAGTTTTGCATTTATTTTATATATGGTGTGCTAAAATAATCTAATTTTATTCTTTTCCATGTAGCTGACCAGTTTTCTCAGTACCGCTTATTGAAGAGACAGTTTTTTCTCCATATTGCCTGCTTTGTCATAAATCAATTAAATATAAGTGTGTGGGCTTATTTCTGGAATCTCTATTCTATTCCAGTGATCTTTGTATCTGTTTTTGCTCTGGTACCTTTCTCTTTGATTACTGTCGCTTTGCAGTATAGTCTGAAGTCAAGGTGCATGATGCCTCCAGCTGTGTTCTTTCTCAAGATTGTTTGGCTATTTGGGGTCTTTGTGTTTCTATACAAATTTTAAAATTACTTTTTCAAGTTCTGTGAAAATGCTTTGGTATTCTGATAGGGATTGCATTAAATCTGTAGATTGTCTTTGGTAGTATGGTTATTTTAACAGTATTAATTCTTCCAGTCCATGCACATGCTATATTTTTCCATCTTTTTGTGTTGTCCTCAACTTCTTTCAGCAATGGCTGATAGATTTCTGAGCACATGTCTTTTACCTGCTTAGGTGTGTTTATTCCTAGGTATCTTGTTCTTTTTGATGTCATTGCATATGGTATAGTTTTCTTAATTTTTCTTTCTGACAGCTTTGAGCTTTGTTTTTTCTTCTTTTTCTAATTCCTTCAGGTGTAATGTTAGGTTGTTTATTTGATATTTTTCTTGATTCCTAAGAATAAGCTTGTATCACTATAACTTCCCCCTGTGAACTGCGTTGGCTCTGTCCCATAGATTTTGGATCATTGTGTGTTCATTTTCATTTGTCTTGGGTATTTTTAGAATCCCTCTTTAATTTCTTCAGTGTTTCTTTCTTCCCCTTTTATTCCCTTCATCTGTGATGTGAGGACTATCTTTAATATTATGTTTGGATTTCTTTCAGTTTTGTGTATGTGTGTGTGTGTGTGTGTGTGTGTGTGATTATTTAAGTTGCTGAGCTCTTAATTTCACATGGACACTAACAACCCTACATTGTTACTCTGCTCCCCCACAGTTACTGAATTTGACCTTATATTTTACATCTACTTGTTTTGTGTGTCCCTTAACTTCTTATTGTGAATATAGATGATTTTATTACTGTTTTTTTTCATCCTTCCTATTAGCTGTGTCCATGGTTGATTTACTACCTTAGTTGAATATTTGCCTTAACCAATGAGGTTTTTCCTTTAGTAAGTTTCCTTTCCTAATTTTTATGTTTCAATCGTGACCTTTTCTTTTTCACTTACAAAAGCCCCTTTAAGATTTCTCATAAAGCTGGTTTGGCGATGCTGAGCTCTTTTAGTTTTGCTTCTCTGTAAAACTTTAGATCTCACCATCAAATCTGAAAGAGCCTTGCTGGGTAGAGTATTTTTGCTTATAGGCTTTTCCCTTTCATGACTTTAGATATACCATGCCACTCCCTTCTGGCATGCAGAGGTTATCGTGAAAAGTTAGCAGATAACTTTATGCAATTTCCCATGTTTGTAACTTGTTGCTTTTCCTTTTCTCCTTTTAATAGTGTCTTTTTATCTTTATTTTTTTTCCATTTTAATTACAATGAGTCTTGGTGTGGTCCTCTTTGGGTTGATCCTGTTTTGGCCTTACTGGGTTTACTGGACTTGGATGTCTGCTTTCTTTCCCAGGTTAGGGAAGTTTTCAACTCTTATGTCTTCAGGTATGTTCTGCACTGCTTTCTCTTTCCTTTTTGCTTCTGGGACCAGTATAATGCAAATATTAGTACACTTGATGTTGTTTCACAAGTCTGTTCAACTTTCCTCATTTCATTTTAATCTATTGTTTTACCGTTCATCTTCAGTGATCGCCAGTACTCTGTCCTTCAGTTTTCTGATTCATTCCTCTGTATCATTTAGTTTACAGTAGTTTCCTTTAATGTATTTTTCATTTCAGTTATTGTATTCCTCATCTCTGTTTTGTTGTTCTTTAATGGTCTAACTCTTTTTAAAAAAATTCTAACTTCTTGCTCTGGTCGTCCATTCTTCTCCTGAGTTCTTTGATCATCTTTACAGTCATTACCTTGAACCCTTTGTTGAGGAGATTGGCTATCTCCACTTCACTTAGATCTTCTTCTTAATTCTTATCTTGGTCCTTCATTTGGATCGTGTTTCTGTGTCACCTCATTTTTCTTAACTTCCTGTTTTTATTGCTATGTGTGTAGTAGGTGCGTTACATTTCCTGACCTTGGGGAAGTGGCCTTTTGTAGGAGCTGTCCTATGGGTCCCAGCAGCCCCCTCTCGCCTGGTCACTAGAGCTATATATTCTAGGTGTACCCCCTATGTGGGCTGCTTGGGCTCTTCTGCTGTGGTGGGCTGACTACTGTGGGTAGTCTGGTAGGCTTGCCTGCCCCCAGACTGCTTGTTTGCCAGGCTCTGCCTTGTATGGAGGCTGTCTGTGCTGTTTGGTGAGACTAAATCATAAGGCAGCTGGCTGCACAACTCTGGGGGACACCAAATCTGGTGCTGGTTCACTTATGGGTAGAATTGCAGTCCAGGTGATATCAGGGCTGGTGCCCAGTCACTGGTTCTGGGGTTATGCTGGCTACTGGGAGGAAGAGACAGGTCCTGCATTCTGGCTCCAGGGCCCAGGAGTCACAGAGTTGGTGTTGGATCACTGTTCCTGACACAGCTCTCTGCAGGGCCGGGGGTATCCCTAATCTTGTGTTGGCATTCTGATGGGCAGGGTCAGGACCCAGCTGAGTCCATGGCTGCTTCTGGCCTGCAATTAAGTGGCCTGGTTACACAGGCTGCTGGGCTGTGGTATTCCTGGAGCTGGTGTGTGCCTGTTGGTGTATGAGGCTGATCCCACTGCTAAAGCAGGTTTGCTGTTGGGTTGGTCCAAGCTCCATCCAGTCCCTGTGCAGTTATCACCTGCCAATGGTGAGGCTGACTCCAAGGCCAGAGCAGGCTCACTTGTCAGAGGGGCCGGGGACTCTGGGGCTGGTGCCTGTCCACTGAGGTGTGGAGGCTGGTCTTGGGGCTTTTGGTGGCTGGACCCATGTCCAGGGGCAGCTGTGCACTGAGAGGATCTGAAGGCAGCCTGTTTGCTGGTGGATGGGGCTATGCCCCTGCTCAGTTAGTTGCTTGGCCTGCAGCATCCTAGTACTTGTGTCTATAGTCTGCTGGAAGTGGGTAGGGTTTGGTCCTGAGGTTGATAAACTAGAGGGAGGATTCTGAAATTATGCTTGCTGGTACCAGTGTCCACGAGGTAGAAGGAACTCCCCCGAGTGGCTGCTGCCAGTGTCTCTGTCCCTGAGGCTGTGCTGTAGTTGCCTCTTGCCTCTCTGGGAGATGCTCCAAGATCAGGAGGTAGGTGTGACCCAGGATCCTTTCAAATGACCGCTTCTGTTCTGATTCTCGGATCATGTGGGATTTTGTGAGCATCTTTTTTTGTTTGTTTGTTTTGTTTAAACTGCAGGTTCTTATTAGTCATCAATTTTATACACATCAGTGTATACATGTCAATCCCAATCGCCCAATTCAGCACACCACCATCCCCACCCCTCCGCAATTTTCCCCCCTTGGTGTCCATATGTCTGTTCTCTACATCTGTGTCTCAACTTCTGCCCTGCAAACTGGCTCATCTGTACCATTTTTCTAGGTTCCACATACATGTGTTAATATACAATATTTGTTTATCTCTTTCTGACTTACTTCACTCTGTATGACAGTCTCTAGATCCATCCACGTCTCAACAAATGACTCAATTTCGTTCCTTTTTATGGCTGAGTAATATTCCATTGTATATATGTACCACAACTTCTTTTTTTTTTTTTTCAAACATCTTTATTGAAGTATAATTGCCTTACAATAGTGTGTTAGCATCTGCTTTATAACAAAGTGAATCAGTTATACATATACAATATGTTCCCATTTCTCTTCCCTCTTGCATCTCCCTCCCTCCCACCCTCCCCATCCCACCCCTCTAGGTGGTCACAAAGCACCGAGCTGATCTCCCTGTGCTATGCGGCTGCTTCCCACTAGCTATCTATTTTACATTTGGTAGTGTATATATGTCCATGACACTCTCTTACCCTGTCACATCTCACCCCACCCCCTCCCCATATCCTCAAGTCCATTCTCTAGTAGGTCTGTGTCTTTATTCCCGTCTTGCCACTAGGTTCTTCATGGCCTTTTTTTTTTCCCTTAGATTCCATATATATGTGTTAGCATACTGTATTTGTTTTTCTCTTTCTGACTTACTTCACTCTGTATGACAGACTCTAACTCCATCCACCTCATTACAAATACCTCCATTTCATTTCTTTTTATGGCTGAGTAATATTCCATTGTATATATGTGCCACATCTTCTTTATCCATTCATCTGTCGATGGACATTTAGGTTGCTTCCATGTCCTGGCTATTGTAAATAGAGCTGCAATGAACATTTTGGTACATGACTCTTTTTGACCTATGGTTTTCTCAGGGTATATGCCCAGTAGTGGGATTGCTGGGTCGTATGGTAGTTCTATTTGTAGTTTTTTAAGGAACCTCCCTACTGTTCTCCATAGTGGCTGTATCAATTTACATTCCCACCAACAGTGCAAGAGGGTTCCCTTTTCTCCACACCCTCTCCAGCATTTGTTGTTTGTAGATTTTCTGATGATGCCCATTCTAACTGGTGTGAGGTGATACCTCATTGAAGTTTTGATTTGCATTTCTCTAATAATTAGTGATGTTGAGCATCTTTTCATGTGCTTCGTGTCCGTCTGTATGTCTTCTTTGGAGCAATGTCTATTTAGGTCTTCTGCCCATTTTTGGATTGGGGTGTTTGTTTCTTTAATGTTGAGCTGAATGAGCTGTTTATATATTTTGGAGATTAATCCTTTGTCCGTTGATTCGTTTGCAAATATTTTCTCCCATTCTGAGGGTTGTCTTTTCGTCTTGTTTATGGTTTCCTTTGTTGTGCAAAAGCTTTGAAGTTTCATTAGGTCCCATTTGTTTATTTTTGTTTTTATTTCCATTACTCTAGGAGGTGGATCAAAACAGATCTTGCTGTGATTTATGTCAAAGAGTGTTCTTCCTATGTTTTCCTCTAAGAGTTTTATAGTGTCCAGTCTTACATTTAGGTCTCTAATCCATTTTGAGTTTATTTTTGTGTATGGTGTTAGGGAGTATTCTAATTTCATTCTTTTACATGTAGCTGTCCAGTTTTCCCAGCACCACTTATAGAAGAGACTGTCTTATCTCCATTGTATATCTTTGCCTCCTTTGTCATAGATTAGTTGACCATAGGTGCATGGGTTTATCTCTGGGCTTTCTATCTTGTTCCATTGATCCATGTTTCTGTTTTTGTGCCAGTACCATATTGTCTTGATTACTGTAGCTTTGTAGTATAGTCTGAAGTCAGGGAGTCTGATTCCTCCAGCTCCGTTTTTTTCTCTCAAGACTGCTTTGTCTATTCGGGGTCTTTTGTGTCTCCATACAAATTTTAAGATGATTTGTTCCAGCTCCGTAAAAAATGCCATTGGTAATTTGATAGGGATTGCATTGAATCTGTAGATTGCTTTGGGTAGTATAGTCATTTTCACAATGTTGATTCTTCCAATCCAAGAACATGATATATCTCTCCATCTGTTGGTATCATCTTTAATTTCTTTCATCAGTGTCTTATAGTTTTCTGCATACAGGTCTTTTGTCTCCCTAGGTAGGTTTATTCCTAGGTATTTTATTCTTTTTGTTGCAATGGTACATAGGAGTGTTTCCATAATTTCTCTTTCAGATTTTTCATCATTAGTGTATAGGAATGCAAGAGATTTCTGTGCATTAATTTTGTATCCTGCAACTTTACCAAATTCATTGATTAGCTCTAGTAGTATTCTTGTGGCATCTGTATGATTCTCTATGTATAGTATCATGTCATCTGCAAACAGTGACAGTTTTACTTCTTCTTTTCCAATTTGTATTCCTTTCATTTCTTTTTCTTCTCTGATTGCCATGGCTAGGACTTCCAGAACTATGTTGAATAATAGTGGTGAGAGTGGACATCCTTGTCTCGTTCCTGATCTTAGAGGAAATGCTTTCAGTTTTTCACCATTGAGAATGATGTTTGCTGTGGGTTTGTCATATATGGCCTTTATTATGTTGAGGTAGGTTCCCTCTATGCCCACTTTCTGGAGAGTTTTTATCATAAATGGGTGTTGAATTTTGTCAAAAGCTTTTTCTGCGTCTATTGAGATGATCATATGGTTTTTATTCTTCAGTTTGTTAATATGGTGTATCACATTGATTGATTTGCGTATATTGAAGAATCCTTGCATCCCTGGGATAAATCGCACTTGATCATGGTGTATGATCCTTTTAATGTGTTGTTGGATTCTGTTTGCTAGTATTTTGTTGAGAATTTTTGCATCTATATTCCTCAGTGATATTGGTCTGTAATTTTCTTTTTTTGTAGTGTCTTTGTCTGGTTTTGGTATCAGGGTGATGGGTGGCCTCACAGAATGAGTTTGGGAGTGTTCCTTCCTCTGCAATTTTTTGGAAGAGTTTGAGAAGGATGGGTGTTAGCTCTTCTCTAAATATTTGATAGAATTCACCTGTGAAGCCATCTGGTCCTGGACTTTTGTTTGTTGGAAGATTTTTAACCACAGTTTCAATTTCATTGCTTGTGATTGGTCTGTTCATATTTTCTGCTTCTTCCTGGTTCAGTCTTGGAAGGTTATATCTTTCTAAGAATTTGTCCATTTCTTCCAGGTTGTCCATTTTATTGGCATAAAGTTGCTTGTAGTAGTCTCTTAGGATGCTTTGTATTTCTGCGGTGTCTGTTGTAACTTCTCCTTTTTCATTTCTTATTTTATTGATTTGAGTCCTCTCCCTCTTTTCCTTGATGAGTCTGGCTAATGGCTTATCAATTTTGTTTATCTTCTCAAAGAACCAGCTTTTAGTTTTATTGATCTTTGCTATTGTTTTCTTTGTTTCTATTTCATTTATTTCTGCTCTGATCTTTATGATTTCTTTCCTTCTGCTAACTTTGGGTTTTGTTTGTTCTTCTTTCTCTAGTTTCTTTAGGTGTAAGGTTAGATTGTTTACTTGAGATTTTTATTTTTTCTTGAGGTAGGCTTGTATAGCTATAAACTTCCCTCTTAGAACTGCTTTTGCTGCATCCCATAGGTTTTGGGTCATCGTGTTTTCATTGTCATTTGTCTCTAGGTATTTTTTGATTTCCTGTTTGATTTCTTCAGTGATCTCTTGGTTATTTAGTAACGTATTGTTTAGCCTCCATGTGTTTGTGGTTTTTACGTTTTTTTCCCTGTAATTCATTTCTAATCTCATAGCATTGTGGTCAGAAAAGATGCTTGATATGATTTCAATTTTCTTAAATTTACTGAGGCTTGATTTGTGACCCAAGATGTGATCTATCCTGGAGAATGTTCTGTGCGCACTTGAGAAGAACGTGTAATCTGCTGTTTTTGGATGGAATGTCCTATAAATATCAATGAAATCTATATGGTCTATTGTGTCATTTAAAGCTTCTGTTTCCTTATTATTTTCTGTCTGGATGATCTGTCCATTGGTGTAAGTGAGGTGTTAAAGTCCACCACTTTTACTGTGTTACTGTTGATTTCCTCTTTTATAGCTGTTAGCATTTGCCTTATGTATTGAGGTGTTCCTATGTTCGGTGCATATATATTTATAATTGTTATATCTTCTTCTTGGATTGATCCCTTGATCATTATGTAGTGTCCTTCCTTGTCTCTTGTAACATTCTTTATTTCAAAGTCTATTTTATCTGATATGAGTATTGCTAATCCAGCTTTCTTTTGATTTCCATTTGCATAGAATATCTTTTTCCATCCCCTCACTTTCAGTCTGCATGTGTCCCTAGGTCTGACGTGGGTCTCTTGTAGACAGCATATCTTATGGGTCTTGTTTTTGTATCCATTCAGCAAGTCTGTGTCTTTTGGTTGGAGCATTTAATCCATTCATGTTTAAGGTCATTATCGATATGTATGTTCCTATTACCATTTTCTTAATTGTTATGTTTTTGTTTTTGTCAGTCCTTTTCTTCTCTTGGGTTTCCCACTTAGAGAAGTTCCTTTAACATTTGTTGTAGAGCTGGTTTGGTGATGCTGAATTCTCTTAGTTTTTGCTTGTCTGTAAAGCTTTTGATTTCTCCTTCAAATCTAAATGAGCTCCTTGCCGGGTAGAGTAATCTTGGTTGTAGGTTATCCCTTTCATCACTTTAAGTATATCATGCCACTCCCTTCTGGCTTGTAGAGTTTCTGCTGAGAAATCAGCTGTTAACCTTATGGGAGTTCCCCTGTATGTTATTTGTCGTTTTTCCCTTGCTGCTTTCAATAATTTTTCTTTGTCTTTAATTTTTGCCACTTTGATTACTATGTGTCTCAGCGTGTTTCTCCTTGGGTTTATCCTGTATGGGACTCTCTGCGCTTCCTGGACTTGGGTGGCTATTTCCTTTCCCATGTTAGGGAAGTTTTCGACTATAATCTCTTCAAATATTTTCTCTGGTCCTTTCTCTCTCTCTCCTCCTTCTGGGACCCCTATAATGCGAATGTTGTTGCGTTTAATGTTGTCCCAGAGGTCTCTTAGGCTGTCTTCATTTCTTTTCATTCTTTTTTCTTTAGTCTGTTCCGCAGCAGTGAATTCCACCATTCTGTCTTCCAGGTCACTTATCCGTTCTTCTGCCTCAGTTATTCTACTATTGATTCCTTGTAGTGTATTTTTCATTTCAGTCATTGTATTGGTCATCTCTGTTTGTTTGTTCTTTAATTCTTCTATGTCTTTGTTAATCATTTCTTGCATATTCTCAATCTTTGCCTCCATTCTAATTCCGAGGTCCTGGATCATCTTCACTATCATTATTCTGAATTCTTTTTCTGAAAGGTTGCCTATCTCCACTTCATTTAGTTGTTTTTCTGGGGTTTTTTCTTGCTCCTTCATCTGGTATATAGCTCTCTGCGTTTTCATCTTGTCTATCTTTCTGTAAATGTGGTTTCTGTTCCACAGGCTGCAGGACTGTAGTTTTTCTTGCTTCTGCTGTCTGCCCTCTGGTGGTTGAGGCTATCTAAGAGGCTTGATGCGAGGCTCTGGAGGTGGGTAGAGCTGACTGTTGCTGTGGCGGTCAGAGCTCCGTAAAACTTTAATCTGTGAGCATCTTTTAAGAGTGGAATCTCTATTTCCCACAACCCTCTGGCTCTCTGGAAAATAAGCACTACTCGTCTTCAAAGCCCAACTTTCTAGGAACTCTTCTTTCCAGCACAGGATCCCTGGGCTTGGGAGCCTGATGTTGGCTTCATACCCCTTGCTACCTGGGAGCACCTCTGAAATTGTAATTATTCTCCCATTTGTGGGCCACCCACTTGGTGGTATGGGTCTTGACTCTATTGAGATTTTGCCCTTCCTTTCTGTCTTGTCGAGGTGCCTTCCTTATATCTTTAGCTGTAAAACATCTTTTATGGTAGGTCCCGGCCTTTTTCATCAATTGCTGTTGCTGTTCTGTAAACAGTTGTGACTTTGGTGTGCCCATAAGAGGCATCAAGCTCTGGGTCTTTGAATGCTACCATGTTGGACAATCTCTCCACTTCATTCTTAAATCATATTATTTAAGTTTTCTTAGTATCTTATTTGATTAGTGACAGTTTGAAATTTATTATCACTCATATTTACTTCGCTTGTTTTAAAAAATTGAATAGTGCATCCATTCATTTTGAAATGAAGGTAGTGACCTGTGAATTTCCATTCCTCAAAAATCAAGGATAGAACAAAAGCCTTTTCTACCTGTGTTACCCTCAAACTCTGCACCCCACCCCAGCCTGGGGATTAACCTCTTGCACCCATGCTCACCTTCTGTTTTTGGACCATTAACCATCACTGCATCTGTATGTGTGTTGACAAAGTGAACTCTAGTCTTTCCAGTTTTTGTGTTTTGTTCTTTGGTTTAGGGAACAGTCCTACTATGAATGTACTTTTACTGGTCTGCTGAAGTTCATATATAAACCTGTCAAGCACATTACCAGAATTGGAATTGCTTGTATATACACTTTGATAAATTTTTGAGACAATGGTAGAACAGAAGTAAATTGTATTTCAAATCCCACAATATTCTCACACCATGAAAACACTTCCCTGTTTAATATATTTGTGTGTAGTTTATCTTTATGCCTATACTATATTTCCCAGAGATGGGTAAGTGTTATGTTTCTTGCTAGCACATTTACCGTATAATTCAAAGTCAGGCGTTTAGTGGCTTTAGCATGATTCTATTTCCATGAACTCGCAAATACAAGATCTTCTCTCACACTGTCTTTTACTCCCTGCTGTTTTATATTGCCTTCCTAATTCTCAGTCCTGGTCTTTCTTTATGTTCTTCATCAACCTGGATAGGTTATACTATTTTCTCCCTTATTCAAGACCAATAGAATAGAATAGGACACCCAGAAATAAACCTTGATATATGGCCAAATGATTTTTGACAAGTTGCCAAGACTTTTCAAAGTAGAAAGGATAGTATTTTCAACACATGGTGCCGAGAAGTCTTGTGTTCAACATGCAAAAGAAGGAAGATGGACCCTTACCTAACATCATGTGCAAAAATTAATGAAAACGTATCAAGAAACTAAATATAAGACCTAATAAAATAAAAAGTCTTAGAATAAGACACAGGACAAGAGCTTCATGACTTTGGATTTGGCAGTGTTTTCCTCAGTATGAAATGAAGGAACAACAAAGGTACAGCTAACAAAAAAATAAACAATTTGCAGTACATAATTTTGAAATAATGTGTATCAAAGAAATGTAAACAGAATAAAATAGCAACCCAGAAGATGGGAGAAAATATTTGAAAGCCATCTATCTGACAAGAGATTTCTATTCAGAATATACAGAGAACTCCTACAACTGAACAAAAAGCAAACACCCTGATTCAAAAATGGATAAAAGACTTGAATAGATGGTTCTTCAAAAAGATGTACAAATGACTAAGCACTTGAATAGATGCTCCATATCACTAAATGCATGTTTATATATTTGTGTGCATGCATACACACACAAGCACACACACACATACACAAGCATAAACAAGTATTGGTGAGGATGTGAGGGAGTTGGAACCATTGTGTTATGTCAGCGGGAATGTAGAATGATACAGCGGCTTTGCAAAAGAGTATGGCAATTTTTCAGATATTGAAAAATAGAATTACTACATGATCCAGGAATTTTACTATGAGCTATACCCAGAGTAATTGAAATCAGGGTCTTAAAGAAATATTTGTACTCCAGTTATTTGTACTCCAGTGTTTAAAGCAGTAATAATCACAGTAGCTAAAGTATGAAAGCAACCTAAGTGTTCATCCACTAGTTCCTGGATAAGCAAAGTGTGGTATACCCATATAATACAATATTATTCAGTGTTAAGAAGGAAAAGATCTAGGAATATGCTACAACATGGATGAATCTTGAGGAAATTTAGCTACTAAAAATGACTTTTTTGTGACATTTAGTGAGTCATAACAATACAACTACTTATTTCAATTATATGGGGTACTTAGTGTAGTCAAAACCATAGAAATTGGGAGGGTAATGATGCTTTTCAGGTGGTTATGGAACAAAAAGGAAAGTTATGTTTAAAGGATATAGAGTTACAGTTTTAAAACATAGAAAAGAATTTGAAAGATAAATGGTGATGTTGATCACCTAATAATATGAATGTATTTAATATCACTGAATGGTGCACTTTATAATAATTAACATGTTATATTTTATGTTATTTGATTTTACCAACATACAAAATTGGGAAAGAATGTAATATCAGGAAAGGGAGTGGACCTGGGATAGAGCAGAGAGTAATCAGAAGGGTGAGACACTGCATATGTTGAAGAAGAAGAGCTGAGAGTCTTCAATGGCCAAAAGAGACTTTATAAAAAAGAAAAAAAAATTACTCTGAGGGTGTATTAAATCTGTGGGTGTACTGCTATCTCCCATGGGTTACCTTAAAGAGTCTTTAATAAAGTCCATATGGCTTGCTGAGGCTTTTTTAAAACCTGGATTCTCTTGGAGATAATTAGAGGGTGGTTCTTAAGTCTATGTGTAGGTTGATAGATTTTGCAGGGAAGACGAACCTGAGAACAGTGGAGGTCCTGAGAGTGTAAGTACATGGAAATTAGAAAAAAAAATAATAAAGGGAATTAGGAAAACTTTTGACTTCGAAGGTCATTATTATTACTGAGTCAGACCAGAGGTTTCTAAGGAGTTATATACACAGTTGCTATTTGGATTACTTGTTGATAAAGATAAATGGAAAAACTAGAGTCGTTTCCAAGTTTAGGTAAGATATAATGAGAAGATGGAGGTGGAAAGTAGGGAGGCCCAGAGAAAAGTGGGAAGGTCATATTGGGCCAAGATGGTGGTAATATCCAGCAGAACAGATGGTAGGGCAGACTACGGATTCATCTTTTTATTTCGGCTCCCCCACTCATCCTTAATAATTCTTTGGGAATATTTCATTGCTCTGTGATGCAGGTACAGAATTCGAGTGAGGACACTACACCCTCAGTGTCCAGCTGTCTGAGTCCTCAGTGTGCTTCAAATGATGGAGAACTATTGCTTCTTTATGAGAAGAGTTAGTACCTCGTAGCTAAGCTTAAGCTGGAGCTTATGCAATATTGATTCCATTTTATATATACTGTTGGCATGGAGGTTCCTCCTCCTTTTTTCTTGAGCATTATGAAATGAATCTATATTTCTCAATGTTTGGGTATATCAGATAAATACATTAAGTAAAGGAATCTTATATATTGGTCCCTGCATAGTTTGCTCTTTCTTGTTTCTCTTTTACCTTTACTAAATTAGCACAAGGAGAGACCTTGAGATGTTCTAATCAGGAGAGATTAGAACATCATATTTCTAGAGAGGTTGGTTGGACAGAGCAGGGGTCCCAGTGAGAATCCAAGCTTCTTTTTCTACTTGGAAATGTACCTGTATAGAGTAAAGGGCTCCAGGAAATATCCTAGGATATTCCAATGTCCCTGCGGGAGATCATTAAGAGAGGCAGGATCTGGTACCAGATCAGTGTACTATGACATGTTTGTCAGTCACCTGATGTGAGATTCTCAGAGCCAATCCCATATGGTAGGGCTGAGTGCAGAGTGATGAAGAACCTGTGAAAGCCTTTGATTGCATGTTAAAGATGAAGCGCTGATTTCGGGGAGAATTTTCTTACCTGACTGAATGTCACCCTTCTGTGGGGATGAGATTCTGTGCTTTTCCTCTGTTGATGACCACTGACTGAAAATCATTAGAGGATCATGTCTAGAAAGCATTCTTTATTTAATTTCTTAAAGAAGAAAGCATAGAAAACATTTTTATCCACTTTCAAATTGAGGATCAAGGGGAATGACATCAGTGAAAATGTCAGAGTAGGGAGCTCTGGCTTGTGTCCATCCCCAGAAACACTGACATACGTGGTAAAACCTGTCAAAATGACCTTATCAACACATGTAAGTTTTCTTTTCTTTTCGCCCTGTAGATTTATCTTTCATTGAAACTTTACTTACTACAGGATGTGGAGGATTAACACGGAAGTAGAGACTGTATTTCCTGATGAGAGAACCACTAAGTCACATTAGCTGTTCTGAGCTATGTCTTACTCACCGTGACTCTAATTAAAACAAACAAACAAAACACTTTTTTTTTGGTAAGTCAGTTCTGACATTTCCTCGTTAAAGACAAGGTAACAGATATAGATTTAGATCTACCAGAATTGAGCAAACTTTTGATTGTACCTGTGTTGAATATATGAGCATGACTTGCTACAAATCTTCATTATACTTATTGCCACAACTGACAGATTCCCTTTTTCCACTCCTGATATGTTGCATGTAAGGAAGGCATAGGTCACTAACCCCAGCTGGTCACAGGTAAACTCTGCCACATGGATTACTGCATGTTTTCCTGCTGGAAGGCCACACATTCTCGAGTATCATGGCTGCAGAGTATCTGGGCTCTTCTTTTTTTCTGGATAAAGGTTAGATAATCACCTAATTTTATGAGAAATATATAAATTGTATTTGCATATTCTTCAGGTTTTTCTTTATCCATTCTCTTTCAAGTCCTACGTGCAAATATTAACGTGATTTCCAAGAGGGAGGTAAATAAGACAGCTATGTTTATGCTCCAAAATTAGCAATAAATCATAATACAATTGTAAATGCATTAATGTGTGATTAATATGTAGGTACTTATGTAAATGCAATTTTAGTAATGCTTTGTGGAGAGCTTCAGAATCTAGGTATTAAAAAAAAAAGAAGAAGGAGTTCTTGAAACTCTCAGGGAATTATAGAGAAGTCTTTGTGTCTATAAATATTCTGAAATAATGCATATTCTCAGAAATAAACTAGGCATAATATTGTAAGAAAAAACTTCATGAAATGAAAGAGCATGTGAGATGGCCATACAAGAAAAAGAATATTCTCAGAGAATAATGAACAGTGTGGAGTTCAGCAGAAGGGTCATACACATTCAGAGATGAAAACTTTGGAGAGCCTAATTGTGAGTTCCTCATATTTCATCTTTGGAGACACGGTAGTCATTTGAAATATGATGTTATAAGATGACGTTAACAGACTTAAATACTTTCGTTTAGAAATGACCACTTAGAACCAGAATAAATGAAAGAGAACACAAAATTATGTTTATGTTGATTTTTAAAGACCTCAGGTGAGTGCTGATTATTTAAAAATACATGATGTCTTTCACTGCAAAGTAAAGGAGCTGTTACAGTGGAGGATTACTGGACTGAATGTCAATATTACGACATAGTATGAGTGTGTTTCGTGTTTGGTAACTGCAATCATTGTTGCTTTTGTTGTGGTCATCCATTTACAATGCTTGGTGTCAGTTGATTTATCTCTTGTAAAAATAAAATACAGTCTGTGCGTGTGAAAAACACATACATGATGTCTTGACTAAAGTTGTATGGAATTTGAGATCTGGAAAAAAGCATTTCTTTTCTGTAATGCTAGGATGATAATTGGACATTTTTGCAAGAAAGAGATTTCAGGATGCAAATCTCGTGTCTTTAAGGTGGGAAGTCAGTTCATGGCAGAACATTCTATTAAACTTGTGTGAGTGGAGAAATATTTCTTTGGAAGGAAGAGGTCACAAATCCCTTTTTAATAGTTAGTGGTTTATAGTATACCGAATGAGCAAAATGGCTATTTCTGAACTTTAGAAAAAAATAATATAGTTTTTCTGCATTTATAATATGAAGCTGATGTAAAATATCAAAAATTCTTTATTTTGAAAAGCAGTGTAATCAATTTGACATAATTCATATACATTGAACCTGTGGTACACACACACAATAAAACTTATATTCAGAAAATTTTTTGCACTTAAGAAATATTTTCAAGTGTAGTTGATTTACAATGTTGTGGGTTTTTAAAATACATGTTTATTGGAGTATACTTACTTTATAACACTGTATTAGTTTCTGCTTTACAACAAAGTGAATCAGCTATATGTATACATATATTCCCCATATCCCCCCCTCTTGAGCCTCCCTCCCACACTCCCTATCCCACCCCTCTGGGGGACATAAAGCACCGAGCTGATCTTCCTGTGCTATGCGGCAGCTTACCACTAGCTATTTTACATTTGGTAGTGTATTAATGTCAGTGCTACTCTCTCACTACGTCCCTGTCTCCGCTTCCCCCCTGTGTCCTTAAGTCCGTTCTCTACCTCTGTGTCTTTATTCCTGCCCTGTCACTAGGTTCGTCAGTACCATTTTTCTAGATTCCATATATATGTGTTAGCGTACGGTATTTGTTTTTCTCTTTCTGACTTACTTCACTCTGTATGGCAGACTCTAGGTCCAACCACCTCACTACAAATAACCAATTTTGTTCCTTTTGATGGCTGAGTAATACTCCATTGTATAGATGTGCCACATCTTCTTTATATATTCATCTGTCGATGGACATTTAGGTTGCTTCTATGTCCTGGCTATTGTAAATAGTGCTACAGTGAACACTGTGGTACATGTATCTTTTTGAATTATGGTTTTCTCCGGGTATATGCCCAGTAGTGGGATTGCTGCGTCATATGGTAGTTCTATTTTTAGCTTTCAAGGAATCTCCATACTGTTCTCCATAGTGGCTGTATTAGTTTACATTCCCAACAACAGTTCAGGAGGGTTCCCTTTTCTCCACACCCTCTCCAGCCTTTATACATTGTTGTAATAATTTTTGCTGTGCAGCAAAGTGATTCAGTTTTATATATATATATTCTTTTCCATTATGGTTTATCACAGGATATTGAATATAGTTTCCTCTGCTATACAGTAGATCTTTGTGGTTTGTCCATCCTATCTAGAATAGTTTGCTTCTGCTATTCCAAAACTCCCAATCTTTCCTTCACTCTCTCCTTGGCAACTACAACTCTGTTTTCTATATCTGTGTGTTTCTTTCTGTTTTGCTGACATGTTCATTTGTGTCCTGTTTTCGATTCCACACATAAATGATATTATATGGTATTTGTCTTTCTCTTTCTGACTTACTTCACTTAGTATCATTATCTCTAGGTTCATCCATGCTGCTGCAAATGGCATTATTTCATTCTTTTGTTAGGTCTGAGTAATATCAATTGTATACATATACCACACCTTCTTTATACATTCATTTTTCAATGAACATTTAGTTTGTTTCCTGGCTATTGGCTCCTGTCTTGGCTATTATAAATAGTGCTGCTATGAACATAGGGTTTCATGTATCTTTTGAATTATAGTTTTGTCTAGATATATGTCCACAAGTGGGATTGCTAGATCATATGGCAACTCTCTTTATAGTTTTTTTGAGGAACCTCCATACTGTTTTCCATAGAGGCTTCACCAACTTACATGGCCATCAACAGTGTAGAAGGGTTCCCTTTTCTCCATACCCCCTCCAGCATTTGTTAATTGTAGATTTTTTTAATGATGGCCATTCTGATCATTGTGAAGTGGCACCTCATTGTAATTTGGATTTGCATTTCTCTAATAATTAGTGATGATGAGCATCTTTTCATGTGCCTATTGGCTCTCTGTATGTCTTCTTTGGAGAAATGTTTATTTAGGTCTTCCACCCATTTTTCCATTGAGTTATTTGTTATTTTGTTATTGAGTTGTATGAGCTGTTTGTATAGTTTGGAAATTAAGCCCTTGTCAGTCTCATCATTTGCTAATATTTTCTCCCAGTCCATAGGTTGTATTTTCATTTTGATTATGGTTTCCTTTGCCGTGCAAAAGCTTATAAGTTTGATTAGTTCCTGTTTCTTTTTTGCTTTTACAGTAAGTCCCCTACATATGAACAAGTTCTGTTCCAAGAGTGCGTTTGTAAGTCCAATTTGTTTGTAAGTCCAACAAAGTTAGTCTAGGTACCCAACTTACACAGTTGGCTATATGGTATTGTACCGTAATAGGTTTATAATACTTTTCACACTAACAGTACATAAAAAACAAGCACAAAAACAAAGAAAGCATTTTTAATCTTACAGTACAGTAACTTGAAAAGTACAGTAATACAGTACAACAGCTGGGATACTCGGGCTGGCATCGAGGGAACAGACGAGAAGAGTTACTGATTGGAGGAGGGAGAGGAGGTGGGAGATGGTAGAGGTGAAGGATTATCAGCAGTAGGAGACAGAGGGCAAGCTGCAATTTCACTCATCCCTGACGTTGATGGCAAAGGTTCTGGTTCCTTGCTGGATTTAATTCTATCTACCCTCTTGAAAGAATGATCCATTGATGTCTGGGTAGTAGCTCTTTTTTTCTCATCATGGATGACAAGGTAGCACTGGATTGCATTCTGAATGGCTGCTGCCACCTTTGGGTCCCATTCTAGGTTCGGGTCCTGTGCCTCAAAAACTAACCGTGCTTCCTCAAATAAAGAAGATTCCCTTGCCATTTTCTGTGTTGTGAATCTCTTCAGTTCTTCAGTTACTTCTTCTTCCTCCTTTCCCTCTTCATCCTTTCTCTGGGCCTCCAATTCCATCAGTAAGCTCCTCATGTTGCACAGCAAGGAGTTCAATGAAATCGTCCTCTTGCAGATCTAGCTCCAGTGTCTCGCTGAGGGTCACTATGTTGCTGAAGACCTCTTCGGACTTCTGATCTACCTTCTCAAATCCACAAAAATCATGAACAAACTGTGGGCAAAGGTTCTTCCAAACCCCATTCATGGTGACCGCCATACACTCACACCATGCAAAGTCAATGTTTTTTGTGGTCTTGTAGATGTTATAGTCCTTCCAAAATTGTCCCTAGGTTGTTCCTGATTTGTCACTTACCTTTACTGCCTGACAAAAAGTGTGACATAAATAATATTTCTTAAAAGTCGCTATAATGCCCTGGTCCATAGGTTGGATGAGCAACGTAGTATTTGATGACACATGCACTACTTTGACATTGGGATGAAAGTCATCCATGAATGGGGGGTGGCCCAGAGCATAGTCGAGCAGCAAAAGAATGTTTTGCTGGGACGTCTTTCTCCAAGCAATATTTCTCTACATCTGGGATAAAGTGGTGACAAAACCAGTCCTGGAACGTTGCCTGTGTAATCCAGGATTTGGGGTTACGCTTCCACACAACAGGAAGAGAGCCCTTGGCTATGTTTTTAAGGGTTCTTAGGTTCTCTGAATGATAAACTAAGAGAGGCTTCAGCTTCATACCACCAGAAGCATTGCCACCAAACAACAGATAGCCTATCCTTTGCTGCTTTACAGCCCGGCATCAACTTTTCCTCCTTACTGATGTAACTTCGGTCTGGCATCCTCTTTCAGTAGAGTTGTGTCTCATCCACATTAAAATCCTGGTTGGGTAAATACACACCATCATCAATAATTTCTCAAAGTGTTTCCGGAAGTTCCTGGACAGCTACCCTATCTGCACTTGCTGCCTCTCCACTTACTTTTACATTGTGAAAGTTGGCTCTAGCCTTGAATGGATGAAACCAGCCATGGCTGGCATTAAAAGATGTGCCCTCTGATTCTTTGCCGTGTTTCTTCTTCAAGTCTTCTAAAGGCTTTTAGCTTTCTCTTGAATCAGCATGAAGCTGAGCAGGAGTCAGCACTGATGTTGATCCTGCATCTGCACACTGAGAAGTTTCTCCATCTCCTCCATCACTTTTCCATGCTTCTTGGATATTTTGTCAACATCGTTGGCACAGCACACTTCACATGTTCCATGATCTTGTCCTTGTTCTTTAGATTCGTGCCAATGATTGAATGATTCATGTTATAAGAATGAGCGATTTCTAACATCTTTTTGCCTCGTTCCACTCTCTCAATTATTTTCACTTTTGTTTCCGTCATTATCGCTTGGCCCTTCTTAACAGTACCAGCTACATCACCTCTGCTTTTACGCTTGCTTCCAGGCATCGTGGACTTGAAATAAAGGTACTGTACTACTGTACTCTATACAGTACTGTAAAGTACACAAAAGCACAACCACTTATAGAGGACGCATGCATGTGACAATGTATGCCAGACCCGTGAACTAACTTACATGATTGGACATGCGGATGGACATTTGCATCTTTGAAAGTTTGCAACTTGAAGGTTCGTATGTAGGTGACTTACTGTATTTGTAGTGCCTTGGGAGAACTAGCTAGGAAAACCTTGGTATGCTTTATGTCAGAGAATGTTTTGCTTATGTTCCCTTCTAGGAGTTTTAAGGTGCCATATCTTATATTTAAGCATATAAGCCGTTTGCAGTTTATTTTTGTGTATGATGTGAGGGTATGTTCTGACTTCACTGATTTGCATACAGCTCTCCAACTTTCAAAACACCACTTGCTGAAGAGACTATCTTTTCCCCATTGTATATTTTTGCCTCCTCTGTCGAAGGTTAATTGACCGTAGGTGTGTGGGTTTATTTCTAGCCTCTCTATTCCATTCCATTGATCCGTGTATCTCTTTCTGTGCCAATACCCTGCGGCTTTGATTACTGTAACTTTGTAGTATTGTCTGAAGTTTAGGAGGGTTATGCCTCCTGCTCTGTTCTTTTTCCTGGCGATTGTGTTGACAGTTCTGACTTTTTATGGTTCCAGATACATTTAAGGATTATTTGTTCTAGCTCTGGGGAAAATGTCATGGGTAATTTGATAGGGATCACATTAAATCTGTAGATTGCTTTGGGTAGTATGGCCATTTTAACACTATTAATTCTTCCCATCCAAGAGCGTGGGATGTCTTTCCATTTCTTTGAATCATCTTCAGTTTCCTTTACTAATGTTTTGTAGTTTTCAGCATATAAGTCTTTCACCTCCTTGTTGAGGTTTATTCCTAAGTATTTTATTTTTTTGATGCCATTTTAAAAAGGATTGCTGGGCTTCCCTGGTGGCGCAGTGGTTGAGAATCTGCCTGCTAATGCAGGGGACACGGGTTCGAGCCCTGGTCTGGGAAGATCCCACATGCCACGGAGCAGCTGGGCCCGTGAGCCACAACTACTGAGCCTGCGCGTCTGGAGCCTGTGCCCCGCAATGGGAGGGGCCGCGATAGTGAGAGGCCCGCGCACCGCGATGAAGAGCGGTCCCTGCACCGCGATGAAGAGTGGCCCCCACTTGCCGTAACTAGAGAAAGCCCTCGCACGAACCGAAGACCCAACACAGCCAAAAATAAAGAAATAAATAAATAAAGTAGCTATAAAAATACACTTTCTAAAAAAAAAAAAAAAAAAAAAAAAAAAAAAAAAAGGATTGCTTGTTTACATTCTCTTTCTGATATTTCATTGTTAGTGTAAAGCAGCGCAACCAGGGACTTCCCTGGGAGCTCCATGGTTGAGAATCTGCCTGCCAATACAGGGGACACGGGTTTGAGCCCTGGTGCAGAAAGAGCTCACATGCCATGGAGCAACTAAACCTGTGCTCCACAACTACTTAGCCTGCACTCTAGAGCCCGTGAGCCACAACTACTGAGCCCGTGTGCCACAACTACTTAAGCCCGCGTGCCTAGAGCCCGTGCTCCGCAACAAGAGCAGCCACTTCAATGACAACCCTGTGCACCACAACGAAGACTAGCCCCCACTGGCCACAACTAGAGAAAGCCCATGCACATCAATGAAGACCCAATGCATCCAAAATAAATTTAAAAGAAAAAGAAAAAAATAAAAACCAAGAAATGCAACCAATTTATGTATGTTAGTCTTGTATCCTGCTACTTTGCTGAATTTGTTTATCAGTTCTAGTAGTTTTTGTGTGGAAGTTTTAGGGTTTCCTTTATATATATTATCATGTCATCTGCATATAATGACAACTTTACCTCTTCCCTTCCAATTTGGTTTGATTTTATTTCTTTTTCTTGTCTGATTGTTGTGGCTAGGACTTCCAATACTATGTTGAAGAGAAGAGGTGAGAGTGGGCATCCTTGTCTTGTTCCAGATTTTAGCAGGAAGGCTTTCAGCTTATGAACATTGAGTATTATATTGGCTGTGGGTTTGTCATAAATAGCTTTTATTATGTTGAGATATGTTTCCTCTATACCCACTTTGGTAAGCGTTTTTATCATGAATGGATGTTGAAGTTTTTAAAATGCTTTTTCGGCATCTATTGAGATGATCATTTGTTTTGTGTTTTTCCTTTGTTGATGGGGTGTATCATGTTGATTGATTTGCATATGTTGAAACAACTTTGTGACACTGGGGTGAATCAAATTTGGTCATGGTGTATGACCCTCTTACATGTTGTCAGATTTGGTTTTCTAATCTTCAGTTGAGAATTTTTGCATCTATATATATTGAAGATATTGGCCTGCAATTTTCCTTTTTGGTAGTGTCTTTCTCTGTGTTTCTTTTTAAGTCTTTATTGAATTTGTTACAATATTGCTTCTGTTTTATGTTTTGGTTTCTTGTTTGTGAGGCATGTGGGATCTTAGCTCCCCAACCAGGGATCCAACCCGCACCCCCTGCACTGGAAGGTGAAATCTTAACTGCTGGACCACCAGAAAAGTCCCCATCTGTTTTTTTGTTTGTTTGTTTGTTTTTTAGTAAATTTCTTTCTTTATTTTTCGATGCCTTGGGTGTTCGTTGCTGTGCACGGGCTCTCTCTAGTTGCGGCGCGCGGGGGCTACTCTTCATTGTGGTGTGCAGGCTGTTCATTGCAGTGGCTACTTTTGTTGCAGAGCATGGGCTCTAGGTGTGCGGGCTTCAGTAGTTGTGGCTATCAGGCTCACTAGTTGTGGCTCATGGGCTGTAGAGTGCAGGCTCATTAGTTGTGGCACAAAGGCTTAGTTGCTCTGCAGTATGTGGGATCTTCCTGGACCAGGGCTCGAACCCATATCCCCTGCATTGGAAGATGGATTCTTAACCACTGTGCCACCAGGGAAGTCCCCCCCCATCTGGTTTTGATATGAGGGTGATGGTGGCTTCATAGAATGTCTTTGGAAGTATTCCTTACTCTTCAATCTTTTCGAAGAGTTTGAGAAGAATGAGTGCAAGTTCTGCTTTGTATATTTGGTAGAATTTGCCTGTGAAACCATCTGACCCTGGACTTTTGTTGGTAGGGAGTTGTTTTAAATTACAGATTCTATTTTGCTTTTAATGATCAGTCTGTTCAAGTTATCTATTTCTTCTTGATTCAGTTTTGTTCGGCTGTAAAAAAACCAACATATATTTTTAGGTTACGTTAGCACCTAAATACTTACCATGTATTAGACCACAAAAGAGCAAAGAAAAAATAGTAAAATATTTTTTCAAAATAGAAAAAGTATTGAAACGTTTTTAAGAAATTGGGATAATAATACTAATTACAATAATGACAAATTGTTCTGAACTTAAAGACTACTTTTTCTAAGATGCATATTATATGCTTATCATTTTATTGTTTTTAAATACATGGAATGTTTTCTCCTTTCTAATGTAATTCTTTTATTTTACCTGTATATTTGGGAAAAAATTTAGTTGCATATAATATAAAAAATTACACTTTAATAGGAGATATTAATCCATTTACATTTACTATAGTACTGAAAATACTTAGGTTTAGAGTTACCATGTTATTGAGTGCTCTTATTTATTTTTTAAAAAGATTTAATTTGAGAGGGGCATAAATTATTTATTCATTTATTTATTTTTAACACCTTTATTGGACTATAATTGCTTTACAATGGTGTGTTAGTTTCTGCTTCATAACAAAGTGAATCAGCTATACATATACATATATCCCCATATCTCCTCCCTCTTACGTCTCCCTCCTACCCTCCCTATCCCACCCCTCTAAGTGGTCACAAAGCACTGAGCTGATCTCCCTGTGCTATGCAGCTGTTTCCTACTAGCTATCTATTTTACATTTGGTAGTATATATAAATCCATGCCACTCTCTCACTTCATCCCAGCTTACCCTTCCCCCTCCCCATGTCCTGAAGTCGATTCTCAACATCTGTGTCTTTATTCCTGCCCTGCCCCTAGGTTCTTCCCAACCATTTGTTTTTCTTTTTTTTTAGATTCCATATATATGTGTTAGCATACAGTATTTGTTTTTCTCTTTCTGACTTACTTCACTCTGTATGACAGACTCTAGGTCCATCCACCTCACTACAAATAACTCAATTTCATTTCTTTTTATGGCAGAGTAATATTCCATTTTATATTGAAGATGTGCAACATCTTCTTTATCCATTCATCAGTTGATGGACACTTAGGTTGCCTCCATGTCCTGGCTATTGCAAATAGAGCTGCAATGAACATTGTGGAACATGACTCTTTTTGAATTATGCTTTTCTCCAGGTATATGCCCAGTAGTGGGATTGCTGTGTCATATGGTAGTTCTATTTTTAGTTTTTTAAGGAACCTCCATACTGTTCTCGATAGTGGCTGTATCAATTTACACTCCCACCAACGGTGCCAGAGGGTTCCCTTTTTTCCACACCTCTGCAGCATTTATTGTTTGTAGATTTTTTTGATGATGGCCATTCTTCCCTGTGTGTGGTGATACCTCATTGTAATTTCGATTTGCATTTCTCTAATGATCAGTGATGTTGAGCATTCTTTCATGTGTTTGTTGGCAATCTGTATATCTTCTTTGGAGAAATGTCTATTTAGGTCTTCCGCCCATTTATGGATTGGGTTGTTTGTTTCTTTGATATTGAGCTGCATGGGCTGCTTGTAAAGTTTGGAGATTAATCCTTTGTCAGTTGCTTCATTGGCAAATATTTTCTCCCATCTGAGGGTTGTCTTTTCGTCTTGTTTACATTTCCATTTGCTGTGCAAAAGCTTTTAAATCTCATTAGGTCCCATTTGTTTACTTTTGTTTTTATTTCCATTTCTCTAGGAGGTGAGTCAAAAAGGATCTTGCTGTGATTGATGTCATAGAGTGTTCTGCCTATGTTTTCCTCTAAGAGTTTGATAGTGTCTGGCCTTACATTTAGGTCTTTAATCCATTTTGAGTTTATTTTTGTGTATGGTGTTAGGGAGTCTTCTAATTTCATTCTTTTACCTATAGCTGTCCAGTTTTCCCAGCACCACTTATTGAAGAGGCTGTGATTTCTCCATTGTATATTCTTGCCTCCTTTATCAAAAATAAGGTGACCGTATGTTTATGGGTTTATGTCTGGGCTTTCTCTCCTGTTCCATTGCTCTATATTTCTGTTCTTGTGCCAGTACCATACTGTCTTGACTACTGTAGCTTTGTAGTATAGTCTGAAGTCAGGGGGCCTGATTCCTCCAGCTCTGTTTTTTTCTCAGGATTGCTTTGGCTGTTCGGGGTCTTTTGTGTTTCCATACAAATTGTGAAATCTTTTGTTCTAGTTCTCTGAAAAATGCCATTGGTAGTTTGATAGGGATTGCATTGAATCTGTAGATTGCTTTGGGTAGTATGGTCATTTTCACAATGTTGATTCTTCCAATCCAAGAACGTGGTATATCTCTCTATCAGTTTGTGTCATCTTTGATTTCTTTCATCAGTGTCTTATAGTTCTTTGATTAAACGTCTTTTGTCTCCTTAGGTAGGTTTATTCCTAGGTATTTTATTCTTTGTGTTGCAGTGGTAAATGGGAGTGTTTCCTTAATTTCTCTTTCAGATTTTTCATCTATAGTGTATAGGAATGAAAGAGATATCTGTACATTAATTTTGTATCCTGCAACCTTACCAGGTTCATTGATTAACTCTAGTAGGTTTCTGGTAGCATCTTTAGGATTCTCTATGTATAGTATCATGTCATCTGCAAACAGTGAGAGCTTAACTTCTTCTTTTCCGATTTGGGTTCCTTTTATTTCTTTTTCTTCTCTGATTACTGTAGCTAAAAATTCCAAAAGTGTGCGGAATAATAGTGGTGAGAGTGGGCAACCTTGTCTTGTTCCTGATCTTCGTGGAAATGGTTTCGCTTTTTCACCATTGAGAACGATGTTGGCTGTGAGTTTGTCATATATGCCTTTATTATGTTGAGGAAAGTTCCCTCTATGCCTACTTTGTGGAGGGTTTTTATCATAAATGGGTGTTTAATATTGTCAAAAGCATTTTCTGCATCTATTGAGATGATCATATGGTTTTTATCCTTCAGTTTTTTTTAATATGGTGTATCACATTGATTTGCATGTATTGAAGATTCCTTGCATCCCTGGGATAAATCCCACTTGATCATGGTGTATGATCCTTTTAATGCGCTGTTGGATTCTGTTTGCCAATGTTTTGTTGAGGATTTTTGCAGCTATGTTCATCAGTGATATTGGCCTGTAGTTTTCTTTCTTTGTGACATCTTTGTCTGGTTTTGGTATCAGGGAGATGGTGGTCTCATAGAAAAAGTTTGGGAGAGTTCCTCCCTCTGTTATATTTTGGAAGAGTTTCAGAAGCATAGGTGTTAACTCTTCTCTAAATGTTTGATAGAATTTGCCTGTGAAGCCATCTGGTCCTGGGCTTTTGTTTGTTGGAAGATTTTTAATCACAGTCTCAATTTCAGTGCTTGGGATTGGTTTGTTTATATTTTCTATTTCTTCCTGGTTCAGTCTTGGAAGGTTGTGCTTTTCTAAGAATTTGTCCATTTCTTCCATGTTGTCCATTTTATTGGCATATAGTTGCTTGCAGTAATCTCTCATGATCCTTTGTATTTCTGCAGTGGCAGTTGTTACTTGTCCTTTTTCATTTGCAATTCTATTGATTTGAGTCTTCTCCCTTTTTTTCTTGATGAGTGTGGCTAATGGTTTATCAATCTTGTTTATCTTCTGAAAGAACCAGCTTTTAGTTTTTTTGATCTTTGCTGTTGTTTCCTTCATTTCTTTTTCATTTATTTCTGATCTGATCTTTATGATTTCTTTCCTCTGATGACTTTGGGGTTTTTTTTTCTTTCTTTCTCTAATTGCTTTAGTTGTAAGGTTAGCTTGTTTATTTGAGATGTTTCTTGTTTCTTGAGGTAGGATTGTATTGCTATAAACTTCCCTCTTAAAACTGCTTTTGCTGCATCCCATAGGTTTTGGGTCTTCATGTTTTCATTGTCATTTGTTTCTAGGTATTTTTTAAATTTTCTCTTTGATTTCTTCAGTGATGTCTTGGTTATTAAGTAGTGTATTGTTTAGCGTCTATGTGTTTGTATTTTTGTACAGATTTTTTCCTGTAATTGATATCTAGTCTGATAGCATTGTGGTCGGAAAAGATACTTGATACGATTTCAATTTTCTTAAATTTACCAAGGCTTGATTTGTGACCCAAGATATGATCTATCCTGGAGAATGTTCCATGAGCACTTGAGAAAAAGTGTATTCTGTTGTTTTTGGATGGAATGTCCTATAAATATCAATTAAGTCCATCTTGTTTAATGTATCATTTAAAGCTTGTGTTTCCTCATTTATTTTCATTTTGGGTGATCTGTTTATTGGTGAAAGAGGGGTGCTAAAGTCCCCTACTGTGGTTGTGTTACTGTCGATTTCCCCTTTTATGGCTGTTAGCATTTGCCTTTTGTATTGAGGTGCTCCTATGTTGGGTGCATAAATATGTACAATTGTTATATCTTCTTCTTGGATTGATCCCTTGATCATTATTTAGTGTCCTTCTTTGTCTCCTGTAATAGTCTTTATTTTAAAGTCTTTTTTGTCTGATATGAGAATTGCTACTCTAGCTTTCTTTTGATTTCCATTTGCATGGAATATCTTATTCCATCCCATCACTTTCCATCTTTATGTGTCCCTAGGTCTGAAGTGGGTCTCTTGTAGACCGCATATATATTGGTCGTGTTTTCGGATCCGTTCAGCCAGTCTATGTCTTTTGGTTGGAGCATTTAATCCATTTACATTTAAGGTAATTATTGATATGTATGTTCTTATTACCATTTTCTTAATTGTTTTGGGTTTGTTATTGAGGTCTTTTCCTTTTCTTGTGTTTCCTGCCTAGAGAAGTTCCTTTAGCATTTGTTGTAAAGTGGGTTTGGTGCTGCTGAATTCTCTTAGCTTTTGCTCGTCTGTAAAGATTTTAATTTCTCTGTCGAATCTGAACGAGATCCTTGGTGGGTCGAGTAATCTTGGTTGTAGCTTTTCCCCTTTCATTACTTTAAATATGTCCTGCCACTCCCTTCTGGCTTGCAGAGTTTTTGCTGAAAGGTCAGCTGTTAACCTTATGGGGATTCCCTTGTATGTTATTTGTTGTTTTTCCCTTGCTGCTTTTAATATTTTTTCTTTGTATTTAATTTTAGATAGTTTGATTAATATATGTTTTGGCATGTTTCTCCTTGGGTTTATCTTGTATGGGACTCTCTGCGCTTCCTGGACTTGATTAACGATTTCCTTTCCCATATTAGGGAAGTTTTCAACTATAATCTCTTCAAATATTTTCTCAGTCTCTTTC
Organism: Balaenoptera acutorostrata; assembly: GCF_949987535.1. NCBI lineage: Eukaryota > Metazoa > Chordata > Mammalia > Artiodactyla > Balaenopteridae > Balaenoptera > Balaenoptera acutorostrata. The sequence goes on along the minus strand of NC_080071.1, from coordinate 117,174,218 downwards.
TTTTTCTCTTCTACTTCTGGGACCCCTATATTCAAATGTTCGTGTGTTTAATGTTGTCCCAGAGGTGTCTCAGATTGTCCTCAATTCTTTTCATTCTTTTTTCTTTATTCTGCTCTGTAGTAGTTATTTCCACTATTTTATCTTCCAGGTCATTTATCCATTCTTCTGCCTCAGTTATTCTGCTATTGTTTCCTTTTAGAGAATTTTTAATTCCATTTATTGTGTTGTTCATCACTGTTTGTTTGCTCTTTAGTCCTTCTAAGGTCCTTATTAAACGTTTCTTGTCTATTCTCCATTCCAGTTCCAAGATTTGGGATCATCTTTACTATCATTACTCTGAATTCTTTTTCAGGTACACTGCCTATTTGTTCTACATTTGTTTGGTCTGGTGGGTTTTTACCTTGCTCCTTCATCTGCTGTGTGTTTCTGTGTCTTCTCATTTGGCTTTGGGGACTGTGTTTGGGGTCTCCTTTTCAGAGGCTGCAGATTCGTAGTTCCCGTTGTATTTGGTGTCTTCCCCCAGTGGCTAAGGTTGGTTCAGTGGGTTGTATAGGCTTTTTGGTGGAGGGGACTGTTGCCTGTGTTCTGGTGGGTGTGTCTGGATCTTGTCTTTCTGGTGGACAGGTCCGCATCTGGTGGAGTGGTTTGGGGTGTCTGTGACCTTATTATGATTTTCAGCAGCCTCTCTGCTAATGGGTGGGCCTGCATTCCTGTCTTGCTAGTTGTTTGGCATGGGATGTCTAGCACTGGATCTTGCTGGTCTCTGAGTGGAGCTGGGTCTTAGCGTTGAGACGGATATCTCAGGGAGAGCTTTCGCCATTTGATATTACAAGGTGCCGGCGGTCGCTGGTAGACCAATGTCCTGAACTCGGCTCTCCCACCTCAGAGGCACAGGCTTGACACCTGGCTGGAGCACCAAGACCCTGTCAGCCACACAGCTGGGGGTGAGAGCAAGAGGTAGCTTTGGTACGTCTCAAAGACCACCAATGAGATTCAGTGACCATTTTCTCTCCATCAGTGAAGAAAACAAAATTCAGACTTTGGCTAGTCAGCCACTTTGGTAACCAGCCTCCACGATGGCCCTAATTATCCCCTAATTATCTCCCAGTCTTCATGTACCAGTGTGGCTCCTTGCACTTGAAAAGGGTTGACTGTTTAACTAATAAGAAATTGCAGAAATGACAAAGTGCAGCTTCCAAAGTTATAAAAGACATTGCAGCTTCTGTTTTGGTTTCTGCTAGATCTCTCATCCTGGGGTAAGCCAGCTGCCATGTCATGAGGGCACTCAAGCAGCCCTAAGGAGAGATCCATGTGGCAAGGAACTGAGGCCCCTTACCTACAGCCACGTGAGTGAGTCATCTCAGAAGTCAAAAGATTTAATTTTTTTTATTTTTGGCTGCGTTGGGTCTTCGTTGCTGCACAGGGTTTCTCTAGTTGCGTCTAGCAGGGGTTACTCATTGTTGTGGTGCACGGGCTTCTCCTTGCGGTGGTTTCCCTTGTTGTGGAGTACGGGCCCTAGGTGCATGGCCTTCAGTAGTTGTGTCATGCAGGCTCAATAGTTGTTGCTTGCTGGCTCTAGAGCACAGGCTCAGTAGTTGTGGCACACGGGTTTAGTTGCTCTGTGGCATGTGGGATCTTCTCAGAGCAGGGATTGAACCCCTGTCCCCTGCATTGGCAGGCAAATTCTTACCCACTGTGCCACCAGGGAAGTCCAGTGTGCTCTTTTTAAAACCTAGTCTGTTTTCATTATTTTCTATCTTAACGATTCTGTATTAAATACAAAGAAATAATACTCCTTTCTACCCCTCCTCTTTGAGGATTATGTATGAAGAAGTATGTCTTATTTATTAATCTCAAATTTTCACCTTACTTTTAGGAAGTAATCACAATGTCAAGTATTTAATACCTTTCACTTCCACCTTGAAAAGCATGGATATTAAAGTGCTAATATAATTACCTTCCCTAGCCTATCTTTTCTCCTTTTTGTTATGTATAAAAAACAACTAAAAACATGCATGGTTTGTAAGGAAATAACAAATTTCAGAAAATTCAGCATCTGAATACACTGTATACATAGCTTCTAGATAAAGACACAGAAAATTGCCAGATACTCAGAGGCCCCCTGGTCCCATTCTAGTGACTCCCCTTAAGGTTTAATATTGTTCTGGTATCTAACAAAAAGATAACTTTACCTGTATTTTGTATTTTATATAAATGTTATGGCACAGTAAAATCACTTTTGGATTGGGCTTTTTTATTTTATGTTGTTTGTGAATATGCCTATATGGTTGCCTGTTGTTGTGATCATGCATTGCCACTGTTGCATAGGATTCCATAGTGTAAATATTTAACTATTAATTACTTTATTCCAGTGTGTATTACAATATGAGTGATTTTCAGTTTGTGTCTATTGAGAACAGCACTGGTATATAAATTCTAGAACTTGAGCTTTGGTGGTGTGTGTATAAATTATTGTTCAGTATACATGTAGTAGTAAAATTTTCGAGTCATAACTTTCATGTGTTTATCTTTTTAGATATTTCTAAATATTTTCAAAACATTTGTATGATTTTTCATCCTCAGCAGCAGTGAATGAGATTCAAGGATTATACACATTCTTGTCAAACTTGATAATACCTGTCATTTTCATTTGAACTTTCTGGTTGGTGAGTGATAATTCCAGGTATCACGTTTTTGCATTTAATTGACTACTAAGAAGCCAAGCATCTTTTGATATGTTTACTTAACATTCTGTACTCTCTTTTTGAAATATCTTTTGGTATATTTTCCCCATTTTTGCTATTACATTATCTTCTTATTGAAGACTTTTTTTTTAACATCTGAAGACTTCTTATTTAGGAGTTTTTAATATATGCTTGATATGAGTTCTTCTCTCTTTCTGTCTCTCCTCTTTCTTTAGATGAGTGTCAATTTTTAATGTTAATAACATCTAATTTCTTATTTTCCTCTTTATTTGTTTAGTCTTATTTCTATTTATTTATGTAGTCTTCTTATCTGTAGCAGAACACATTATTTATTCTAAACCACAAATATGTTTTCGTTTCTTCAATAAATCTAGTTATTAAGCTTTAAATTTAAGTTAACTTTCTAAACTAAATATGTTGTATCATAGTGAGTATTAATTTTTCTATGACAGCTGTAAGGTTACATTTATTCAGAAAATGTTGTATTCAGCTTTCTTTTCATTTGCTCCCACTTCTCATTGATTCACAGAGGTAAACATCACTTCATCCATGGATCTGACTTTTCCCTGATTTCTCATGGTCATTCTCACTCATTCTTCTTGCCTCCTGAAAGCTTTAGCAATCCCATTATTTCACAAAAGCAAAAACATTCCTTGGGCCTTTTTCCTCAGAAGATTGATTATTCCCACATTTTAAATGGGAGATTTCAATAAGTTAGGAGAAAATGCCACAAGGGTCTCTCGTTTTTTTTTTCACATCTTGTATTGGCCTCTGCTTGCACTCTCTGCTCAAAGATGTTTGTACAACACATTGATTGAAGATGCCAGTTGTTTCTCTCCTTGGGGTAAAAGACGGATTAATTACCTGACAAATAAAATAAAGACAGTGTCTTGCTCTGTTCAAATGTTGGACAGGATTGCTTGCATCCTAATTTAAGAGTTTCAGATGACTGAAGCTTAAGATCCCTAAACTTTAATCCATACTTGCACCATGCACAGCACCCAACAGGACTGCTTTACATAACCCCATGAGACTTTAGTGTGCAAGGAACAGATAAAAATATAAAACTATTGCTGTCTTTTTGTGTCATAAAAATGATTTTTTGTCTCATTTAAAATATTTTTTTCTAAAATCCAAAAACGTGTCAGGCTAAAATATTGGAATTTCAAATATGGTAAAATCTAAGACCCTTCAAATTTCTTTCCAGTTTTGTTGATGATGGGATGCCGTCAGAGATATGACTTCATTAAACACAGTAGGTAAGATTCCTTCATAGGCCTGATTGGGGAATATGAAAATAATCCCTGGAAAAATCTGGACATTCTCCAGGTCTCAAGTATTGGTGAAGATGGTAGAAAGGGCCCTTCATTGTCCTATATGTGAATGCAGATCAGTTGTGAGAGGTGGGGATAAAACAAGCAGCCTAAATATCCTTTATGCTTGTTTGTTGTACTACTAGTAGAAAGAGGAAGGGTCAACATGACACCATGGTTGATATAGCAAATAAGCTGCTTGAAACTACACAGAAATGTACCTGCTTGTATTTTCTGTGCAGTTACCCTCTCTTTTGGTGTGCCCTGATACCTCCCTCAACTTATGTACCAACACCAGCATCATTAAGCAGAAATCCCAAGAAATCTATTCTTTGGAATTATGAGGAAGGGAAGAGTCGAACATTTTATAGCATGCTTTATACAAGTATACACGTCACCATCCTTATCTATGTGATGCCATGCATGGAGGGTCAGTAGGTTCAGGGGATTTTGGAAGCACCAAGGTCTGTGGGGTTAATCACAGCTGCATTCATGGGCAGTAAAAGAGAAGGGCCTTATCTTGGTCACTTTCTCAATGCTAGTAGCTACATAAAGAAGAAGACAGCAGACATCTTAGGGAGAAGAGCCAACATTAAATGAAATGTCCTGATTACTCTAGGCAACCTCTCATGATAGCCTCCCATAGCTCCTCAAATCCCTACATACTTGCACAAGGGATAGTGTAATATTACTGGAGCATGTGACTGCAGATTAACATTATTTTTGTTGAAAAAAATTAAAATAGGTTCAAGTGATAGGGTTTGAAAAGGGTTCACAGTGTGAGGGAAACTACTGTAATGATGTGGACCCAGCACTTTGGATGGATTCATCATATATTTTGTTTGTTTGTTTGTTTTGTTTTTTTGCTGCTTCAGAATCTGTAGTAGAGACTGGTGTGTTCCATGATGCATTCCTGCTTCCTATAAGTTTTAGATGGAATACCCCATTAGGAAGAAGTGCACGTAAGGAAGATTAGTGAGTCAAACTCCTCTGCCCTCTGTCAGCAGTGGGTGCAAAGGGATTTAGACCAAGTGTTTTCATCCTTTGATGTGCAAAGTTTTCACTATATGAATGATGTTTTGTTTGTTTGCAGGTCAGGAGCCTTGGTCTCAATAACCCTGTTTAAAAAGTGTTATCACATGTCTGCCAGAAAGAATTGCTGATGATACTGGAGAAAATTGAGAGTTATCCTTAACAATTAAGGGTTTTGTAGCAACATGGATGGACGTAGAGATTGTTATACTGAGAGAAGCAAGTCAGACACAGAAAGACAGATATCATATGATATTGCTTATATGAAGAATCTAAAACAAAAAAAAAGGTACAAATGAACTTATTTACACAACAGAAATAGAGTCATGGATATAGAAAACAAACTTATGGTTACCAGGGGATAAGTGGGGAAGGGATAAATTGGGAGACTGGGACTGACATATACACACTACTATATATAAAATAGATAAGTATTGATAAGGACCTGCTTTATAGCACAGGGAACTCTACTCAATGGTCTGTACTGGCCTATATGGGAAAACAATCTTAAAAAAAAACCAAGTGTTTGGGGATTATATAATAAATATAAATGTGCAACCCTTTAACATGAAAGGAAAAATCAGTTAACTCTGTGGTCCCTGTTATGGTGTAAACATTTTGTACCTCTAATTTTAAAATTTTGAAACCCAGCTCCCATGTTGATGGTATTAGGAGGTGGGGCTTTTGTGAGGTGATTAGGTCATGAGGCCAGAGACCTCAAACATGGGATTAGTGACCTAATAAATGTAGCACACAGAAGATCTTATGCCCATTCCATGATTTCATTGCTGAGCGAGAAGACCCAAATTATGAACCAGAGATTGGTCCCTCACCAGACACTAAGTCAGCTGGCAACTTGTTCTTTTTTTTTAAAATTAATTAATTAATTAATTAATTGTTTTGGCTGCGTTGGGTCTTTGTTGCTGTGTGCGGGCTTCTCATTGGGTGTCTTCTCTTGTTGCGGAGCACAGGCTCTAGGCGTGCGGGTTTCAGTAGTTGTGGCACAAGGCCTCAGTAGTTGTGGCCTGTGGGCTCTAGAGCACAGGCTCAGTATTTGTGGTGCACGGGCTTAGTTGTTCCATGGCATGTGGGATCTTCCCGGACCAGGGCTCGAACCTGTATCCGCTTTAATTGTAGGCAGATTCTTAACCACTGCACCACCAGGGAAGCCCCTGGTAACTTGTTCTTGAACTTTTCAGCCTCAGCAATTATGAGAAAACAAAAATATTCTGTTGTTTATAAAATACCAAGTCTCTCGTATTTTGTTTTAGCAGTCAAAGAGCTGGCTGAGGAGAAATATCTGTGAGCTTGAAGACATATCAGGAGAAACCTTTAAATCTCAAAAGAAAACAGAAAATGGGCAGGAAAGAAATCAACAGGACAGAGTAATCAATAATTGTGGAACAATGAAAAATGCTGTGACCTATACGTAATGGGTATAGCAGGAGGAGAATAAAGATAACAAAGAACAGAAAATATTTTTTAAAATGACTGAGAATCTCCCCAATGAATGTCTCACACTAAATCCACAACATTCAAACTTAGAGGAACATATGAATAGTAAAGAAGATTGACCAATATCTCTCAGGAACATCAATGCAAAAATCCTCAACAAAATATTAACAAATTGAATCCAACAATATTTTGAGAGAATTTTATATCATGAATGAGAGGAAATAATCCCAGGTATGCAAGGCTGGTTCAACTTCTAAAATCAAATAATTATATCCATCATATCAATACCCTAAAGACAATCATTAGCATATCAATAGAATCAGAAGACCTTTGAAAAAATCTAACACCCATTCTTCATAAAAACTCTCAGTTAAAGAAATAGACTGGAGCTTTCTCAAGTTGATAACAAAGATTTACAGGAAACTTTTATCTTACATCATGATTAATGGTCAAAACCATGAAGCTTTTCCACTAAGTTCAGGTAAAAGCAAGGATGTCCCCTTTCATGACTCCTTTTCCATATTTTACTCCAAGTCCTTGCTAATGCAATAAGGCACGAAAATAAATAAAACAAATACAGATTGGGTAGAAAAAAATGAAAGCAACCTAAATAAAATGTGGACCAATATACTTTATGGACACCTCACCAAAGAAAATAGACACTATGCATATAAGTATACAGAAGAATAATCCAGATTACATGCTGCCATGAAAAAGCAAATTAAAAATACAATTACATACCACTATGTAACACTTAGAATGGCTAAAATGTGAACAATGACAAGAACAAATTCTGTAGGAGATGTGGAACAATAGGAAATGTCATTTGTCATTGGTGGAAATGAAAAATAATACAGCTGTTTGGTAGTCTGATTGACACTTGCTATAATATTGAACGTTCCCTTACTGTACAATCCAGCAAGTGTTCTCATGGATATTTACTGAAAGTAGTTTAAAACATACTTCCAGAGGAAAACCTGCATATGGATATTTATAGCACCTAATTCAATATTGCCAAAATGTGAATGAAACTAAGGTGTCCTCCAATAGGTGAATGAAATGATATAGTATTAATATATTCTGGGAATGGGATAATATTGAGCACTAAAAAGTAAGCTATCAAGCCATAAAAATATATGGGAATTCTTTTTTTCTTTTGAAATATAGGTGATTTTCCTTATTTTTTAATTTAAATTTTATTGGAGTATAGTTGATTTACAATGTTGTGTTCATTTCAGCTGCACAGCAAGTGATTCAGTTACACATATGCATATATTCATTCTTTTTCAGATTCTTTTCTGATAAAGGTATTCCCAGAATATTGAGTAGTTACCTGTGCTATACAGTAGGTCCTTGTTGCTTATCTATGTTATATATCGTAGTATTCGTACGTTTACCCCAAGTTCCTGATTTATCCCTACACCCCCCCCCCACCTTTCCCCTTTGGTAACCATAAGTTTGTTTTCCAAGTCTGTGAGTCTGCCTCTGTTTTGTAAGTTAGTTCATTTGTATCAATTTTTAGGTTCCACCTAGAAGTGATATCATACAATATTTGTCTTACTCTGTCTGACTTACTTCACTTAGTACAATCATCTCTAGGTCCATCCATGTTACTGCAATTGGCATTATTTTTTTCTATTTTATGGCTGAGTCATATTGCATTATACATATGTACCACATATTCTTTACCTATATTCATATGTTGATGGACATTTTGGTTGCTTCCATTTCTTCGCTATTTTAAATAGTGTTGCAGTGAACATTGAGGAAGATGTGTCTTTTCGATTTATGCTTTCCTCCAGATATGCGCACAGGGGTGAACTTGCTGGATCATCTGGTAACTCTATTTTATTTTATTTTATTTTATTTCAATTTCATTTTTTTCGGAGTATAGTTGATTTACAATGTTGTGTTACTTTCTTCTGAACAGCAGAGTGAATCAGTTATACATATATCCAATCCTTTTTGGATTCCTTTCCCATACAGGTCATTACAAAGTATTGAGTAGAGTTCCCTGTGCTATACAGTAGGCCCTTATTTGTTATCTCTTTTATATATAGTGGTGTGTATATCTCAATCCCAATTTCCAATTTATCCCTCCCGCCTCCCCTTACTCTGGTAACCTCCATTCTGTGCTCCATAGTGGCTCTTACCAATTGGCATTGCCACCAATAGTGTAGTATTGGTGGTGCAGTGGTTAAGAATCTGCCTGCCAGTGCAGGGGACACAGGTTCAAGCCCTGGCCCGGGAGGATCCCACAAGCCGCAGAGCAACTAAGCCCGTGCGCCACAACTACTCAGTCTGCGCTCTAGAGTCCACGAGGCACAAGTATTGAGCTCACGTGCCACTACTACTGAAGCCTGTGTGCCTAGAGCCTGTGCTCCACAACAAGAGAAGCCACCGCAAAGAGAAGGCTGCATACCACAACGATGAGTAGCCCCTGCTTGCTGCAACTAGAGAAAAGCCACGCACAGCAACGAAGACCCAATGCAGATTAAAAAACAATAATAATAAGTAGTAGGTTTTCTTTTTTCCACAGCCCCTGAAGCATTTCTTGTTTGCAGACATTGTGATGATGGCTATTCTGAGTGGTTCCAGGTGATACTTCTTTGTACATCTGATTTGCATTTGTCTAACATAAAGCAATGGTGAGCATCTTCATGTGCTTTTTTTTTTCTTAAACAGTGTGAGTAAAATTTATCCCTTGAAAAAGGATTATTGAAAGGTTGCCTTGTTTTGAAGTCTATTTCGATTACCTACCCCAAGACATTTTATGAGGGCTGTTGTCATTTACAGCTCACCAGGCACTGTGAATATGAAGTGCCTATAAGGTCCAGTTTGAGTTGTTGTTATGGGAAACAGAAGGCGGCAGGATTTCTACTGTCCCTCTCTGGTTACTGACACCACCTTAGATGTAGGGAAAGTCCTGTTCTTGGGTTTTAAATTAGAGTGGAATGTGCCTGACCAAACATGTAAGGGCTTCTGTCCCATTCCTTCTTCCCCCTTACCCTTCAACCCCCAAACAAGTATAAACCCCTGCAAAATCACCTGTTGAGGATGTTGTCTTGTAGAGTGGGATGACCCTAACGAAGGAGTCGGGAGGTAGGAACCCAAACACCAGGATATGTTGAGACCAGGTGATTTTCCAAATGTCATCCAGCCCAGAGAGTCCACCATCTTTTGGGTGTCAGAGGGTTGGTTTAGTAGTATGAGGGCACACTTAGATCTGGAGATTGTGATCCCATGCAGAGGGGACCAGGTACTACATGTTCAAGGGGGGCGAATTAGCTGGCATATCCTCCCGAGGTCCTCAGGCCCACAACAGTCCAGCCTTGGGACCAAATTGGGTCTGTGTCCAGGGATGTGACACTAGCACGTTCACAGCGACTAAACGAATTTAGTGATCATTTTTCTTTTCTTTAATTTAATTTTAAATTCATAATGGAGTATAGTTGATTTACCATGTTGTGTTCGTTTTTGATATACACCAACATGATTCATTTATACAGAGATGACTATATATTCTTTTTAGAATTATTTTCCCATTGAGGTTACTAAAGGGTGTTGAGAAGAGTTCCAAGTGCTCTACAGCAGGTCCATGTTGATTACAAGTTTTCTCTCTGTAAATATGTAGATACTAACTCCAACCTCATGATTTATGCCTCCAACACACCTTTCCAGTTTGGTAACCATAAGTTTGTGTTCTAAGTCTGGGACTCTGTTTCTGTGTTGTAAGATAGTACCTTTCTATCAATTTTTAGATTCCACCGATAAGTAATATAATATGATATTTTTCATTGTCTGATTTATGACACTTAGTATGAATGTATGTAGGTCCTTCTGAGTGGCTGCAAATGGCCTTATTTCATTCATTTCATGGCTGAGTAATATTCCATTGTCCATATGCACCATAATTTCTTTATCCAGTTTTCCTTCCGAGGACTTTTAGGTAGCTTCCAAGTAGAGGCTCTTGTAAACAGGGCTGCATAAAGGTTGGAGTGCCTGGGTCCTGTCAATTTGGTCCTGTTGAGTGTGCTGCCTTCCCAAAGTGGGGAGACTCTAAGGAAAGGAGCTGGAGGGGGAACCCGAATACCAGGAGAAGTGGAGATGAGGTGACTTTTCCAAACTCTTCCCGAACAGACGGTGTACCATCCTATGGATGTCCCATTCATGTTTCAGCTGTAGGAAGGGTCCCCTGCACCTGGAGATATGAGACCCATGGAATGGGAACCAGGCACTATTACTCTAAAAGGGCTGCATTTTGTGTCCCAACCTCACCAAGCCTCTCAGCCCCACAAGAGCCTTAGGTCCCATCCAGCTGTGTGTCTAGATGTGGTCAATCCAGGTTGCGTCACAGCCCTTGAACAAATTTTGTAAGAATTTCTCTCTCTCTCACTGTCTTTTTTTTTTTTTTTTTGGTTCTTGTTATTTAATTTTATAATGGGGTATACCCGACTTTCAATACTGTGTTTCTTCCTGCTCTACATCTATCCACTTGATTCACTTAAAGAGAGATATCAATAAATTCTTTTACAGATTCTTACCAGTCTTATATATCCTTTTCCATTGACAACAGTGTGCTGAGTCCAGCTCTTTGAGCTATACAGTAGGTCCTGTCTATTACCTCTTTTGTTTACGGAACAGTATCTATGCTATTTTCAACCTCCTGGTTTATGCATCACCCCAACCCACCTTTCTCCTTTAGCAGCCATAAGGGTGTTTTCTAAATGTGTGACTCTGTTTCTATTTTGTAATTTAGTTCGTTTGTAGCCATTTTGATATACCATCTATAAGTGATACCTTATGATAAGTGTCTTTTTATGTCTGATTATGTCACTTAGAATGATCGTACCTAAGTCTCCACGAGTTGCTGCAACTAGACCTATTTCAGTGATTTAATGGCTGAGTAATATTCCATTGTACATAAGTACCACAACTTCTTTATCCATTTTTCTCTTTCCTGGGATATTTAAGGGGTACCCGAGTCGAGGTTCTTGTAGACAGAGCAGCCCTAAACTTTGGGGTGCCTGTATCTTGTCGATTTTTGGTTTTCCCAAGATTTACGCCCATGAGTGGAAGTGCCGTATGCTCTGTAGCTCTGTTTTTTAGATGTTTTAGGAAACACCATACACTTCTCCAGAGTGGCTGTTGGCAATTTACATCCCGCCCATCAGCGTAGCAAGGCTCCCGTTTCTCCATGGCCTGTCCTGCATTTCTGGTTTTTACACTTTTTCAGGATGGCCCTTTTGACCTATGCGAAGTGAGACTTCTTTGTAGTGCTGATTTGCACTGCCCGCTTGTTTGGTTGGCCAAGAAAGGCGTATTCATTCTTCCTGAATATATTCAGGAAAAACGCATACGCCTTTCTTGGCCAACTGCATCACTGGGGAACTTCTTCCGCTTTTCATGTGCTTTAAAGGCGAGTCCAATTTACGTCTTGAAAACTGTTTCCTGCAATTCTGCCTTGCTTTCAAATCCTTTTCATTTCCTTACCTCAATATATATTTGGACGACAGTTATCATTTATAACCCTGCAAGTGTGTGAACTGCAGTGCCCCTGAGCTCCATTTTTCAACTCGCTTTCTTGGGAGCTGGCCCCAAAACCGCAGGATTGCTTCAGGCCCTATTCTGGTTCCAGGGGGCAGGCTGAGCCTTTAGTTAATTCTTCTTCCTGATTGGAAATTAGAGTGACATGTGCCTGTCCAAACACCTAGAGCTAGTCTCTCATTAGTTCCGCCACTTCCCCTTCATCCTCCAGACAAATTGCAAACTGTATGAAACAGGAGGTTAAAGGCGCTGATTCTCCAAGTGGGGAGATTGTTAGTAAAGCGGCTGGAATGGCAAACCTGAGCACCAGGAGATGAAAAATGAGGTGTGTTTCAGACACCTTTCCTCATCACACGGTGTACCATCCTCTGGGTTTCCCATGCATGTTTTAGCTGTAGGAAGAGTCCCTTGAACCTGGAGATTTGGGACCGATAGAATAGGTACCACGCAGTGTTACTTTAAAGGGTCTGCATTAGCTCACCTAACCTCATCAATCTTCTCAGCCCCAGGAGTGTCCAGCCTTATGTCTCATCCAGCTGTGGGTCTAGATGTGGTCAATCCAGGTTGCATCACAGCCCCTGCACAAATTTTGTAAGAATTTCTTTCTCTTTCACTGTCTTTATTTTTTTATAATATATTTTTATAATGGGGTTTAGCTGATTTTCACTGCTGTGTTTATGCTGCTTTACACCCGCTTGATTCACTTACAGAGAGATATCAATACATAGGTTTTAAGATTCTTACTACTGAGATATATTCTTCTGAGGTAAATAGAGTGTGTTGAGTCCAGTTCATTGAGCAATGAGTAGGTCTTGTGTATTACATATTTGGTTTATGGAACGATATCTGTGCTAATTTCAAACTCTTGTTTTATGCATCACCCCACCTGACCTTTCCCCTTATGCAGCCATAATTGTGTTTTCTAAATGTTTGACTCTGTTCTGTATTATAATTCAGTTCATGTGTAGGGATTTTTCAAAACCGCCTATAAGTGATATCTTTTGACAAGTTTCTTTTTCTCTCTGACTTATTTTACTTAGAATCATCGTACCTAAATCCACTCATTATGCTGCTACTAGCTTTATGACATTGATTTCATGGCTGAGTGATATTCCATTGTACATAACTACCACAACTTGTTTTTCCATTTTTCTCTTTCCTGGGATATTTAAGGTGTACTGAAGTCGAGGTTCTTGTAAACAGAGCAGCCCTAAACTTTGGGGTGCCTGTGTCCTGTCGATTTTTGGTTGTCCCAAGATATACACCCATGAGTGGAAGTGCCATATGCTCTGTAGCTCTGTTTTTTAGATGTTTTAGGAAACACCATACACTTCTCCAAAGTGGCCGTTGGCAATTTACATTCCGCCCATCAGCGTAACAATGCTCCCGTTTGTCCATGGCCTGTCCTGCATTTCTGGTTTTACCACGTTTTCAGGATGGCCCTCTTGACCGATGCGAAGTGAGACTTCTTTGTAGTGCTGATTTGCATTGCCCGCTTTTTTGGTTGGCCAAAACGGGTGTATGCGTTTTTTTCTGAATATATTAAGGAAAAAACACATACTCCCTTTTTGGCCAACTGCATCATTGTCGACGTTTTGCCACTTTTCATGTGCTTTAAAGTCCAGTCCAATCTACCTCTTGAAAACTGTTTCCTGCACCTCTGTCTTGCTTTCATATCCTCTTCGTTCCTTACCTCAATATATTTTGGGACAAGAGTTATTTATAACCCTGCAGGTTTGTGAATTGCAGTGCCCCTGAGCTCCATTTTTCAACTCAGTTTTTTGGGAGCTGGCCGCAAAACCACAGGGTTGCTTCAGGCCCTATTCTCGTTCCGAGGGGCATGCTGAGCCTGTGGTTAATTCTTCTTCCTGATGGGAAAATAGAGTGACCTGTGCCTGTCCCAACACCTAGAGCTAGTCTCTCATTGGTTCCCCCTCTTCCCGTTCATCCTCCGGACTAATTGCACACTGTATGAAACAGGAGGTTATAGGTGCTGATTCTCCAAGTGGGGAGATTGTTAGTGAAGTGGCTGGAATGGCGAACCCGAGCACCAGCAGTTGAAAAATGAGGTGCGTTTTAGAAACCTTTCCCGATCACACAGTGTACCATCCTCTGGATTTCCCATGCACGTTTTATCTGTAGGAAGATGCCCTTGAACCTGGAGATTTGGGACCCATGGGATGGGTACCACGCAGTATTACTTTAAAGGGTCTGAATTTGCTCATCCAACCTCACCAATCCTGTCAGCCCCAAGAGTGTGCAGCCTTATGTCTCATCCAGCTGTGGGTCTAGATGTGGTCAATCCAGGTTGCATCACAGCCCCTGAACGAATTTTGTAAAAATTTCTCTCACTTTCACTGTCTTTGGGTTTTTTTTTTGTAATTTATTTTTATAATGGGATTTAGCTGATTTTCACTGCTGTGTTTATGCCGCTTTACACCCACTTGATTCACTTACAGAGAGATATCAATAAATACTTTTTAAGATTCTTACTACTCAGATATATTCTTTGTGGTGAATAGAGTGTGTTGACTCCAGTTCATTGATCAATGAGTAGGTCTTGTCTATTGCATATTTGGTTTATAGAACAGTGTCTGTGCTAATTTCAAACTCTTGTTTTATGCATCACGCCAACTCTCCTTTCCCCTTAAGCGGCCATAGGTGTGTTTTCTAAATGTGTGACTGTGTTCTGTTTTGTAATTCAGTTCACGTGTAGCGATTTTTACATTCCCTCTATAAGTGATATCTTATGATAAGTGTGTTTTTCTGTGTGACTTATTTCACTTAGAATCATTGTACCTAAATCCACTCATTATGCTGCTACTAGCCTTATGACATTGATTTCATGGCTGAGTGATAATCCGTTGTACATAAGTACCACCGTTTCTTTATCCATTTTTCTCTTTCCTGGGATATTTAAGGTGTACCGAAGTCTAGGTTTTTGTAAACAGAGTGACCCTAAACTTTGGGGTGCCTGTGTCCTGTCGATTTATGGTTTTCCGAAGATATACGCCCATGAGTGGAAGTGCCATATGCTCTGTAGCTCTGTTTTTTAGATGTTTTAGGAAACACCATACACTTCTCCAGAGTGGCCGTTGCCAATTTACATCCCGCCCATCAGCGTAACAAGGCTCCCGTTTCCCCATGGCCTGTCCTGCATTTCTGGTTTTTCCACTTTTTCAGGATGGCCCTTCTGACCAATGCGAAGTGAGACTTCTTTGTAGTGCTGATTTGCATTGCCTGCTTTTTTGGTTGGCCAAAGAGGGCGTATGCGTTTTTTCCTGAATATATTCAGGAAAAAAGAGATATCAATATAACATATTGAAATATACATATATTAACACATTATTAATCACATATTATTATTATATAATAATATAATATGATACCATTAATATGATATTAACAATATATTAATATATTATAATATTAATATAATAATATAATATTATATTATATTATTATCATATATTATTAATCATAAAAGAGATATATTAATATATTTTAAATTATATATTAATGTATGCAAATAAATTATTTGACTGTGGACTCAAATTCCTTATAATGTTTAGTGGTTACATAATATCTCATTGAAAAGATATGCTGAGACAGTTACAGAAAGACAGAGAAGATGAAAAGGCAGAGGGCTATGTACCAGATGAAGGAACAAGAGAAAACCCCAGAAAAACAACTAAATGAAGTGGAGATAGGCAACCTTCCAGAAAAAGAATTCAGAATAATGATAGTGAAGATGATCCAGGACCTCGGAATAAGAATGGAGGCAAAGACTGAGAAGATGCAAGAAATGATTAACAAAGACCTAGAAGAATTAAAGAACAAACAAACAGAGATGACCAATACAATAACTGAAATGAAAACTACACTAGAAGGAATCAATAGCAGAATAACTGAGGCAGAAGAACAGATAAGTGACCTGGAAGACAGAATGGTGGAATTCACTGCTGCGGAACAGACTAAAGAAAAAAGAATGAAAAGAAATGAAGACAGCCTAAGAGACCTCTGGGACAACATTAAACGCAACAACATTCGCATTATAGGGGTCCCAGAAGGAGAAGCGAGAGAGAAAGGACCAGAGAAAATATTTGAAGAGATTATAGTCGAAAACTTCCCTAACATGGGAAAGGAAATAGCCACCCAAGTCCAGGAAGCGCAGAGAGTCCCATACAGGATAAACCCAAGGAGAAACACGCTGAGACACATAGTAATCAAAGTGGCAAAAATTAAAGACAAAGAAAAATTACTGAAAGCAGCAAGGGAAAAACGACAAATAACATACAAGGGAACTCCCATAAGGTTAACAGCTGATTTCTCAGCAGAAACTCTGCAAGCCAGAAGGGAGTGGCATGATATACTTAAAGTGATGAAAGGGAAGAACCTACAACCAAGATTACTCTACCCAGCAAGGATCTCATTCAGATTTGATGGAGAAATCAAAAGCTTTACAGACAAGCAAAAGCTAAGAAAATTCAGCACCACCAAACCAGCTCTACAACAAATGCTAAAGGAACTTCTCTAAGTGGGAAACAGAAGAGAAGAAAAGGACCTACAAAAACAAACCCAAAACAATTAAGAAAATGGTCATAGGAACATACATATCGATAATTACCTTAAACGTGAATGGATTAAATGTCCCAACCAAAAGACATAGACTGGCTGAATGGATACAAAAACAAGACCCATATATATGCTGTCTACAAGAGACCCACTTCAGACCTAGGGACACATACAGACTGAAAGTGAGGGGATGGAAAAAGATATTCCATGCAAATGGAAATCAAAAGAAAGCTGGAGTAGCTATACTCATATCAGATAAAATAGACTTTAAAATAAAGAATGTTACAAGAGACAAGGAAGGACACTACATAATGATCCAGGGATCAATCCAAGAAGAAGATATAACAATTATAAATATATATGCACCCAACATAGGAGCACCTCAATACATAAGGCAACTGCTAACAGCTATAAAAGAGGAAATCGACAGTAACACAATAATAGTGGGGGACTTTAACACCTCACTTACACCAATGGATAGATCATCCAAAATGAAAATAAATAAGGAAACAGAAGCTTTAAATGACACAATAGACCAGATAGATTTAATTGATATATACAGGACATTCCATCCAAAAACGGCAGATTACACGTTCTTCTCAAGTGCGCACGGAACATTCTCCAGGATAGATCACATCTTGGGTCACAAATCAAGCCTCAGTAAATTTAAGAAAATTGAAATCATATCAAGCATCTTTTCTGACCACAACGCTATGAGATTAGAAATGAATTACAGCGAAAAAAACGTAAAAAAGACAAACACATGGAGGCTAAACAATACGTTACTAAATAACCAAGAGATCACTGAAGAAATCAAACAGGAAATCAAAAAATACCTAGAGACAAATGACAATAAAAACACGACGACCCAAAACCTATGGGATGCAGCAAAAGCGGTTCTAAGAGGGAAGTTTATAGCTATACGAGCCTACCTAAAGAAACAAGAAAAATCTCAAGTAAATAATCTAACCTTACACCTCAAGAAACTAGAGAAAGAAGAACAAACAAAACCCAAAGTTAGCAGAAGGAAAGAAATCATAAAGATCAGAGCAGAAATAAATGAAATAGAAACAAAGAAAACAATAGCAAAGATCAATAAAACTAAAAGTTGGTTCTTTGAGAAGATAAACAAAATTGATAAGCCATTAGCCAGACTCATCAAGAAAAAGAGGGAGAGGACTCAAATCAATAAAATCAGAAATGAAAAAGGAGAAGTTACAACAGACACCGCAGAAATACAAAACATCCTAAGAGACTACTACAAGCAACTTTATGCCAATAAAATGGACAACCTGGAAGAAATGGACAAATTCTTAGAAAGGTATAACCTTCCAAGACTGAATCAGGAAGAAACAGAAAATATGAACAGACCAATCACAAGTAATGAAATTGAAACTGTGATTAAAAATCTTCCAACAAACAAAAGTCCAGGACCAGATGGCTTCACAGGTGAATTCTATCAAACATTTAGAGAAGAGCTAACACCCATCCTTCTCAAACTCTTCCAAAAAATTGCAGAGGAAGGAACACTCCCAAACTCATTCTATGAGGCCACCATCACCCTGATACCAAAACCAGACAAAGACACTACAAAAAAAGAAAATTACAGACCAATATCACTGATGAATATAGATGCAAAAATCCTCAACAAAATACTAGCAAACAGAATCCATCAACACATTAAAAGGATCATACACCACGATCAAGTGGGATTTATCCCAGGGATGCAAGGATTCTTCAATATACGCAAATCAATCAATGTGATACACCATATTAACAAACTGAAGAATAAAAACCATATGATCATCTCAATAGATGCAGAAAAAGCTTTTGACAAAATTCAACACCCATTTATGATAAAAACTCTCCAGAAAGTGGGCATAGAGGGAACCTACCTCAACATAATAAAGGCCATATATGACAAACCCACAGCAAACATCATTCTCAATGGTGAAAAACTGAAAGCATTTCCTCTAAGATCAGGAACGAGACAAGGATGTCCACTCTCACCACTATTATTCAACATAGTTCTGGAAGTCCTAGCCACAGCAATCAGAGAAGAAAAAGAAATAAAAGGAATACAAATTGGAAAAGAAGAAGTAAAACTGTCACTGTTTGCGGATGACATGATACTATACATAGAGAATCCTAAAACTGCCACCAGAAAACTGCTAGAGCTAATTAATGAATATGGTAAAGTTGCAGGTTACAAAATTAATGCACAGAAATCTCTTGCATTCCTATACACTAATGATGAAAAATCTGAAAGAGAAATTATGGAAACACTCCCATTTACCATTGCAACAAAAAGAATAAAATACCTAGGAATAAACCTACCTAGGGAGACAAAAGACCTGTATGCAGAAAACTATAAGACACTGATGAAAGAAATTAAAGATGATACCAACAGATGGAGAGATATACCATGTTCTTGGATTGGAAGAATCAACATTGTGAAAATGAGTATACTACCCAAAGCAATCTACAGATTCAATGCAATCCCTATCAAATTACCAATGGCATTTTTTACGGAGCTAGAACAAATCATCTTAAAATTTGTATGGAGACACAAAAGACCCCGAATAGCCAAAGCAGTCTTGAGGCAAAAAAATGGAGCTGGAGGAATCAGACTCCCTGACTTCAGACTATACTACAAAGCTACAGTAATCAAGACAATATGGTACTGGCACAAAAACAGAAACATAGATCAATGGAACAAGATAGAAAGCCCAGAGATTAACCCACGCACCTATGGTCAACTAATCTATGACAAAGGAGGCAAAGATATACAATGGAGAAAAGACAGTCTCTTCAATAAGTGGTGCTGGGAAAACTGGAGAGCTACATGTAAAAGAATGAAATTAGAATACTCCCTAACACCATACACAAAAATAAACTCAAAATGGATTAGAGACCTAAATATAAGACTGGACACTATAAAACTCTTAGAGGAAAACATAGGAAGAACACTCTTTGACATAAATCACAGCAAGATCTATTTTGACCCACCTCCTAGAGTAATGGAAATAAAAACAAAAATAAACAAGTGAGACCTAATGAAACTTCAAAGCTTTTGCACAGCAAAGGAAACCATAAACAAGACGAAACGACAACCCTCAGAATGGGAGAAAATATTTGCAAATGAATCAACGGACAAAGGATTAATCTCCAAAATATATAAACAGCTCATTCAGCTCAATATCAAAGAAACAAACACCCCAATCCAAAAATGGGCAGAAGACCTAAATAGACATTTCTCCAAAGAAGACATACAGACGGCCACGAGGCACATGAAAAGATGCTCAACATCACTAATTATTAGAGAAATGCAAATCAAAACTACAATGAGATATCACCTCACTCCTGTTAGAATGGGCATCATCAGAAAATCTACAAACAACAAATGCTGGAGAGGATGTGGAGAAAAGGGAAACCTCTTGCACTGTTGGTGGGAATGTAAATTGATACAGCCACTATGGAGAACAATATGGAGGTTCCTTAAAAAACTAAAAATAGAATTACCATATGACCCAGCAATCCCACTACTGGGCATATACCCAGAGAAAACCGTAATTCAAAAAGACACATGCACCCGAATGTTCATTGCAGCACTATTTACAATAGCCAGGTCATGGAAGCAACCTAAATGCCCATCAACAGATGAATGGATAAAGAAGATGTGGTACATATATACAATGGAATATTACTCAGCCATAAAAAGGAACAAAATTGAGTCATTTGTTGAGACGTGGATGGATCTAGAGATTGTCATACAGAGTGAAGTAAGTCAGAAAGAGAAAAACAAATATCGTATATTAATGCATGTATGTGAAACCTAGAAAAATGGTACAGATGAGCCAGTTTGCAGGGCAGAAGTTGAGACACAGATGTAGAGGATGGACATATGGACGCCAAGGGGGGAAAACTGCGGTGAGCTGGGGATGGTGGTGTGCTGAATTGGGCGATTGGGATTGACATGTATACACTGATGTGTATAAAATTGATGCCTAATAAGAACCTGCAGTATAAAAAAACAAACAAAACAACTAATACTAAACTTTCATTGGGTTATTTGTATGGAAATATGTTAATATAATTGTTTCAGACATTACATGAAATTTCTAAAAATCTTGTATTTGTATGGAAATATGTATGGAAATATGTTAATATAAATGTTTCAGACATTGCATGAAATTTCTAAAAATCTTATATTTGTCGTTGTATGGAAATATGTATGGAAATATGTTAACATAAATGTTTCAGACATTACATGAAATTTCTAAAAATCTTATATGTTCTGGTATAATGTTATAAGTAATAATACTAGTTATTACTTTAAAATGTATATCTCAGAAATTAAAAAAAAAAGAATATGTATTTCTTGTATGTGGAAACATTAAAGATTTGGGACAACTCTATCCTTGTAAATAATTTTTTTTTTTAATTTTATTTATTTATTTATTTATTTATTTATTTATTTATTTATTTTTGGCTGTGCTGGGTCTTTGGTTCATGCGAGGGCTTTCTCCAGTTGCGGCAAGTGGGGGCCACTCTTCATCGCGGTGCGGGGACCACTCTTCATCGCGGTGCGCGGGCCTTTCACTATCGCGGCCCCTCCCGTCGCGGGGCACAGGCTCCAGAAGCGCAGGCTCAGCAGCCGTGGCTCACGGGCCCAGCCGCTCCGCGGCATGTGGGATCCTCCCAGACCAGGGCTCGAACCCGTGTCCCCTGCATTAGCAGGCAGACTCTCAACCACTGCGCCACCAGGGAAGCCCCTAAATAATTTTTATATCAATTAAATAAAATGAATTTTCTTTGCAAATTAAAAAAAAAAAAGATATGCTGAAATTTATTTAATCAGTCCCACAATGTTGAACTTCTTTTTGGTAGTCAGTTTTTACTAATATAAATAATGTTTAATAGATAATGTTTTACCTAAAGATGGACCCACATACCAGATTAATCCTCTAGGAAAAAATTCCCCAATCTTAAGATTACTAGGTCAAAGGATATGTATATTTTTAAGGCAATACAAAGTGCCAAACTGTCTGCAAGAAAAATTATATCCATTTACACACCCCAGCGAACTCTAGATTTTATCTTTTACTCTCTATATCAATCTCCAAAACCACTTCCTAGCTGAACTGTTGCACCCAGGACTGGAAGGAGGTTGGTGTCCTATCAGTGTGATGACTGTGTGATTCATCAGTCTGTAAGGAGAGACAGATCTGAAACCAACCAGGGAGGAGGAATGCAGTGGATATGTGCTTTTTGATTCCCAGCCTCCAGTAACCCTGTTTCTGCTAATAGCTGCCTAGGGATCCACCTGAGGGCTTTTTTCTTGACACCAAATATGTGGTGTCTTTTCCAACTGGATATCCACATAAAAACAATGAAGCTCAATCCATTCCTCACTCCAAACACAAAAAAATACTCAAAATGGATCATAGACCTTCTTGTAAGAGCCACACTAGAAAAACTCTTTGAGGAAAAGAAAGTAAATCTTCATGACCTTGGGTTAGGCAATGCCTTCTTAAGTATGACACCAAAAGCATAGGGGACAGAAAGAAAAATAGGTAAATGGGACTTCATCAAAGTTAAAAGTTTTTGTGTTTCAAAGGACACCACCAAGAAAGTGGAAGAGCAACCCACACAATGGAGAAAATATCTGCAAATTATATGTTATCTGATAAGGGACTTGTATATAGAGTATACAAAGAATTCTTATAACTCAATAATAAAAAGACCGGGAAAAAAAACCACTTTAAAATGAGCAAGGACGTGAATAGTCATTTTTTTCCCCAAAAACACATACAAATGGCCAATAAGCACATGAACAGATATTTGTATATCAGGAAAATGCAAATCAAAACCACAGTGAGATACCCACGCCCACTAGGATGACGATGATCAAAAGAGGGATGATAACAAGTGATGGTGAGGATGTGGAGGAACCGGAACCCCAGCACATTGCTGCTGACAATGTAAATATTGCAGCCACTTTGGAAAATAGTCTGGCATTTACCATTCGACCTAGCAATTCCATTCCTAGGTATACACCCAAGAGAAATGAAAACATAGGTCCATACAAAAACTTGCACATGAATATTTATAGCAGCTTTATCACAACAGCTAAAGAGTGGAAACAATTCAAATGTCCATCTCTTGCTGAACAGATAAACAAAATGTGGCATACTCATACAATGGAATACAATTTGGCAATAAAAAGAAATAAAGCACTGATACACGATACAACATGGATGACCCTGAAAACATATGCTGAGTGAAAGAAGCCAGTTACAAAAGACCACATAGTATGTGATTTCATTTCTATCAAATGTCCAGAGTAGGCAAATGTGTAGAGACAGAAAACAGATTAGTAATTGCCTAGCAATAGTGGGAGGAGAAGAGTGATGGGGAGTGATTGCTAGTGTGTATGGGGCTTCCCTGGGGTGATTAAAGTGTTCTAAACTTAGATTATGGTAACAGTTGCATAACTTTATGAATATACTAAATACAATTGAATTGTACACTTTAAATGAGTAAATGGTATGTGAATTATATCTTTTTCCTTTTGAATTTTTGAATTTTATTTATTTTTTATACAGCAGGTTCTTTTTAGTTACCTATTTTATACATATTAGTGTATAAACATCAATCCCAATCTCCCAATTCATCCCACAACCACGACCCCCCCCCCGGTTCTTTCCCCCCTTGGTGTCCATATGTTTGTTCTCTACATCTGTGTCTCTATTTCTGCCCTGCAAACCGGTTCATCTGTACCATTTTTCTAGGTTCCACAGATATGCATTAGTATATAATATTTGTTTTTCTCTTTCTGACTTACTTCACTCTGTATGACAGTCTCTAGATCCATCTACGTCCCTACAAATGACCCAATTTCATTCCTTTTTTATGGCTGAGTAATATTCCATTGTATATATGTACCACATCTTCTTTATCCATTCATCTGTCGATGGGCATTTAGGTTGCTTCCACGACCGGGTTATCGTAAATAGTGCTGCAATGCACATTGGAGTGCATGTGTGTTTTTGAATTACGGTTTTCTCTGGGTATATACCCAGTAGTAGGATTACTGGGTCATATGGTAATTCTATTTTTAGTTTTTTAAGGAACCTCCATACTGTTCTGCATAGTGGCTGTATCAATTTACATTCCCACCAACAGTGCAAGAGGGTTCCCTTTCCTCCAAACCCTCTCCAGCATTTGTTGTTTGTAGATTTTCTGATGAAGCCCATTCTAACTGGTGTGAGGTGATACCTCATTGTAGTTTTGATTTGCATTTCTCTAATAATTAGTGATCTTGAGCAGTTTTTCATGTGCTTCTTGGCCATCTGTATGTCTGCTTTGGAGAAATGTCTATTTAGGTCTTCTGCCCATTTTTGGATTGGCTTGTTTTTCTAATATTGAGCTGCATGAGCTGTTTATATATTTTGGAGATTAATCCTTTCTCTGTTGATTTGTTGGCAAATATTTTCTCCCATTCTGAGGCTTGTCTTTTTGTCTTGTTTGTAGTTTTCTTTGCTTTGCAAAAGCTTTTAAGTTTCATTAGGTCCCATTTGTTTATTTTTGTTTTTATTTCCATTACTCAAGGAGGTGAATCAAAAAAGATCTTGTGGGCTTCCCTGGTGGCACAGTGGTTGAGAATCTGCCTGCCAATGCAGGACACACGTGTTCGAGCCCTGGTCTGGGAAGATCCCACATGCCGTGGAGCAACTAGGCTCGTGAGCCACAACTACTGAGCCTGTGCGTCAGGAGCCTGTGCTCCACAACAAGAGAGGCTGCGATAGTGAGAAGCCCGTGCACCGTGGTGAAGAGTGGCCCCCGCTTGCCGCATCTAGAGAAAGCCCTCGCACAGAAACGAAGACCCAACACAGCCAAAATTAATTAATTAATTAATTTTTAAAAAAAGATCTTGCTGTGATTTATGTCAAAGAGTGTTCTTCCTATGTTTTCCTCTAAGTGTTTTATAGTGTCTGGTGTTACATTTAGGTCTCTAATCCAGTTTGAGTTTATTTTTGTATATGGTGTTAGGGAGTGTTCTACTTTCATTCTTTTACATGTAGCTGTCCAGTTTACCCAGCACCACTTATTGAAGTGACTGTCTTTTCTCCATTGTATATCCTTGCCTCCTTTGTCATAGATTAGTTGACCATAGGTGTGTGGGTTTATCTCTGGCCTTTCTATCCTGTTCCATTCATCTGTATTTCTGTTCTTGTGCCAGTACCATATTGTTTTGATTACTGTTGGTTTGTAGTATACTCTGAAGACAGGGAGTCTGATTCCTCCAGCTCCGTTTTTTCCCCTCAAGACTTCTTTGGCTATTCGGAGTCTTTTGTGTCTCCACACAAATTTTAAGATTTTTGTTCTACTTCTGTAAAAAATGCCACTGGTAATTTGATAGGGATTGCATTGAATCTGTAGATTGCTTTGGGTAGTATAGTCATTTTCACAATATTGATTCTTCCAATCCAAGAACATGGTATATTTCTCCATCTGTTTGTGGCATCTTTGATTTCTTTCATTAGTGTCTTAAAGTTTTCTGAATACAGGTCTTTTACCTCCTTAGGTAGGTTTATTCCTAGGTATTTTATTCTTTTTGTTGCAATGGTGAATGGGATTGTTTCCTTAACTTCTCTTTCTGATCTTTCGTTTTTAGTGTATAGGAATGCAAGAGATTTCTGTGCATTAATTTTGTATCCTGCAAATTTACCAAATTCATTGATTAGCTCTAGTAGTTTTCTGGTGGTATCTTTAGGATTTTCTATGTATAGTATCATCATCTGCAAACAGTGACAGTTTTACTTCTTCTTTTCCAGTTTGTATTCCTTTTCTTTCTTTTTCTTCTCTGATTGCCGTGGCTAGGATTTCCAAAACTATGTTGAATAAGAGTGGCGAGAGTGGACATCCTTGTCTTGTTCCTGATCTTAGAGGAAGTGGTTTCAGTTTTTCACCATTGAGAATGATGTTTGCTGTGGGTTTGTCATATATGGCCTTTATTATGTTGAGGTAGGTTCCCTCTATGCCCACTTTCTGGAGAGTTTTTATCATAAATGGGTGTTGAATTTTGTCAAAAGCCTTTTCAGCATCTACTGAGATGATCATATTGTTTTTATTCTTCAGTTTGTTAATATGGTGAATCACATTGATTGATTTGTGTATACTGAAGGATCCTTGCATCCCTGGGATAAATCCCACCTGAGCATGGTGTACGATCCTTTTAATCTGTTGTTGGATTCTGTTTGCTAGTATTTTGTTGAGGATTTTTGCATCTATATTCATCAGTGATATTGGTCTGTAATTTTCTTTTTTTGTAGTATCTTTGTCTGGCTTTGGTTTCAGGGTAATGGTGACCTCACAGAATGAGTTTGGGAGTGTTCTTTCCTCTGCAGTTTTTTGGAAAAGCTTGAGAAGGGTGGGTGTTAGGTCTTCTCTAAATGTTTGATAGAATTCACCTGTGAAGCCATCTGGTCCTGGACTTTTGGAAGATTTTTAATCACAGAATCAATTTCATTACTTGTGATTGGTCTGTTCATATTTTCTATTTCTTCCTGGTTCAGTCTTGGAAGGTTATACCTTTCTAAGAATTTGTCCATTTCTTCCAGGTTGTCCATTTTATTGGCATAGAGTTGCTTGTAGTAGTCTCTTAGGATGCTTTGTAGTTCAGCAGTGTTCGTTGTTACTTCTCCTTTTTCATTTCTAATTTTATTGATTTGAGTCCTCTCCCTCTTTTTCTTGATAAGTCTAGCTAACGGTTTATCAATTTTGTTTATCTTCTCAAAGAAGCAGCTTTTAGTTTTATTGATCTTTGCAATTGTTTTCTTTGTTTCTATTTCATTCATTTCTGCTCTGATGTTTATGATTTCTTTCCTTCTGCTAACTTTGGGTTTTGTTGGTTCTTTCTCTAGTTCCTTTGGGTTTAAGGTTAGATTGTTTATTTGAGATTTTTCTTGTTTCTTGAGGTAGGCTTGTATAGCTATAAACTTCCCTCTTAGAACTGCTTTTGCTGCATCCCATAGGTTTTGGATTGTCGTGTTTTCATTGTAATTTGTCTCTAGGTATTTTTTGATGTCCTCTTTCATTTCCTCAGAGATCTCTTGGTTATTTAGTAACGTATTGTTTAGCCTCCAAGTGTTTGTGTTTTTTAAATTGATTGTAATTGATTTCTAATCTCATAGCGTTGTGGTTGGAAAAGATGCTTGATATGATTTCAATTTTCTTAAATTTACCGAGGCTTGATT
Organism: Balaenoptera acutorostrata; assembly: GCF_949987535.1. Taxonomy (NCBI): domain Eukaryota; kingdom Metazoa; phylum Chordata; class Mammalia; order Artiodactyla; family Balaenopteridae; genus Balaenoptera; species Balaenoptera acutorostrata. The sequence continues at coordinate 117,147,329 of NC_080071.1, read as the reverse complement.
TTTGACCCAAGATGTGATCTATCCTGGAGAATGTTCCATGTGCACTTGAGAAGAAAGTGTAATCTGCTGTTTTTGGATGGAATGTCCTATAAATATCAATGAAATCTATATGGTCTATTGTGTCATTTAAAGCTTCTGTTTCCTTATTATTTTCTGTCTGGATGATCTGTCCATTGGTGTAAGTGAGGTGTTAAAGCCCACCACTATTACTGTGCTACTGTTGATTTCCTCTTTTATAGCTGTTAGCATTTGCCTTATGTACTGAGGTGCTCCTATGTTGGGTGCATATATATTTATAATTGTTATATATTCTTCTTGGATTGATCCCTTGATCATTATGTAGTGTCCTTCCTTGTCTCTTGTAACATTCTTTATTTCAAAGTCTATTTTATCTGATATGAGTATTGCTAATCCAGCTTTCTTTTGATTTCCATTTGCATAGAATATCTTTTTCCATCCCCTCACTTTCAGTCTGCATGTGTCCCTAGGTCTGACGTGGGTCTCTTGTAGACAGCATATACTTATGGGTCTTGTTTTTGTATCCATTCAGCAAGTCTGTGTCTTTTGGTTGGAGCATTTAATCCATTCATGTTTAAGGTCATTATCGATATGTATGTTCCTATTACCATTTTCTTAATTGTTATGTTTTTGTTTTTGTCAGTCCTTTTCTTCTCTTGGGTCTCCCACTTAGAGAAGTTCCTTTAACATTTGTTGCAGAGCTGGTTTGGTGGTGCTGAATTCTCTTAGCTTTTGCTTGTCTGTAAAGCTTTTGATTTCTCCGTCAAATCTGAATGAGATCCTTGCCAGGTAGTGTAACCTTGGTTGTAGGTTCTTCCTTTTCATCACTTTAAATATGTCGTGCCACTCCCTTATGGCTTGTAGAGTTCCTGCTGAGAAATCAGCTGTTAACCTTATGGGAGTTCCCCTGTATGTTATTTGTCATTTTTCCCTTGTTTCTTTCAATAATTTTTGTCTTTCATTTTTGTCAGTTTGATTACTTTGTGTCTTGGTGTGTTTCTGCTTGGGTTTATCATGCCTGGGACTCTCTGCATTTCCTGGACTTGGGTGGCTATTTCCTTTCCCATGTTAGGGAAGTTTTCGACTATAATCTCTTCAAATATTTTCTCTGGTCCATTCTCTCTCTCTTCTCCTTCTGCAACCCCTATAATGAGAATGTTGTTGCGTTTAATGTTGTGCCAGAGGTCTCTTAGGCTGTCTTCATTTCTTTTCATTCTTTTTTCTTTATTCTGTTCTGCAGCAGTGAATTCCACCATTCTGTCTTCCAGGTCACTTATCCATTCTTCTGCCTCAGTTATTCTGCTATTGATTCCTTCTAGTGTATTTTTTCATTTCAGTTATTGTATTGTTCATCTCTGTTTGTTCTTTAATTCTTCTAGGTCTTTGTTCTTTAATTCTTCTAGGTCTTTGTTAAACACTTCTAGCATCTTCTCGATCTTTGCCTCCATTCTGTTTTCTGAGGTCCTGGATCATCTTCACTATCATTATTCTGAACTCTTCTTCTGGAAGGTTGCCTACCTCCACTTCATTTAGTTGTTTTTCTGGGGTTTTTATCTTGTTCCTTCATCTGGTACAAAGTCCTCTGCCTTTTCATTTTGTCTGTCTTTCTGTGAACGTGGTTTTCCTTCCACAGGCTGCAGAACTGTAGTTCTTCTTGCTTCTGCTGTCTGCCCTCTGGTGGATGAGGCTATCAAAGAGGCTTGTGCAAGCTTCCTGATGGGAGGGACCGGTGGTGGGTAGAGCTGGTTGTTGCTCTGGTGGGCAGAACTAAGTAAAACTTTAATCCACTTGACTGCTGATGGGTAGGGCTGGGTTCCCTCCCTGTTGGTTGTTTGGCCTGAGGCAACCTAGCACTGGAGCCTACCCGGCTCTTTGGTGGGGCTAATGGCAGATTCTGGGAGGGCTCATGCCAAGGAGTACTTCCCAGAACTTCTGCTGCCAGTGTCCTTGTCCTCACGGTGACACACAGCCACCTCCCGCCTCTGCAGGGGACCCTCCAACACTAGCAGGCAGGTCTGGTTCAGTCTCCTGTGGGGTCACTGCTCCTTCCCCTGGGTCCCAATGCACACACTACTTTGTGTGTGCCCTCCAAGAATGGAGTCTCTGTTTCCCCCAGTCCTGTCGAAGTCCTGCAATCAAATCCCCTAGCCTTCAAAGTCTGATTCTCTAGGAATTCCTCCTCCCATTGCCGGACCCCCAGGTTGGGAAGCCTGACGTGGGGATCAGAACCTTCACTCCAGTGGGTGGACTTCTGTGGTATAAGTGTTCTCCAGTTTGTGAGTCACCCACCTAGTGGTTATGGGATTTGATTTTATTGTGATTGCACCCCTCCTACCATCTCATTGCAGCTTCTCCTTTGTCTTTAGATGTGGGGTATCTTTTTTGGTGAGTTCCAGTGTCTTCCTGTCAATGATTGTTCAGCAGTTAGTTGTGATTCTGGTGCTCCTTCAACAGGGAGTGAGCACACGTCCTTCTACTCTGCCCTGAATTATATCTTAATAAAGCCATTTAAGAACTGTTGTATGCCTTTGGAAGAGATACCATTAGTGATGCTGGGCAGGAAAGAAGACCCTACCACATTTTCTCATTTCACTCACCCCCTACACCCTAAGAAGTATGATAACTGTGGCTGGGTTACATGTTTCAGGAGCCTAATCTGAGCCCACTTCTTCCCCTCCTGGCTTCTCCCTTGCAGCTATGAACTATTCCCAAGCCTTCCATACTTTCTCTGCCACACAGAAGCTGAAGAAGACATTGCATACTGATCTTCAAAAAGACACTGTCAAAACTGACAGATGACACACTGAAACCACCCTACCTTCTGTAGGCTTTGTTTCTAGGAATGTATCCTCTGTGAAGGCTTGAGCTGTTGACCCTGCAAAGTCCCCACCCCAGTACTTAGGCTGAGCTAGGGTTTAGCGCTTCTCGATTATAGAGATGGCATATCCCACCTCCCCACACCACCTCCAATGATACCCACCCTGAAGACACATCTGAGAAACCCCTAGAGCAATGCTTCTCAATCTACAATGTGCCTACATATCACTGGGGATCTGAAGTCTCATTTCTACAGAGCTTTCTGCTGTGTTCAATACATCCAGGGCTCTTGTCTTGGCTTATTAATATTCCAAGGAAGAGGCTAGTTGAGCCAATATTGCACTCATTAAGATCTTTCTCCCTTTAAGCCACTCTCCTTAGCACAGTGGTGTGAAAAGCAGAATCAGCAACACCTGGAAACTTGTTAGAAAAGCAAATTCTCAGGCTCCACCCAGAGCTACTGAATCAAGAACAATGAAGTCATTTGAACAAGTCCTGCAGGTGATTCCGGTACTCACTAGAGTTTGAGACCCACTGTCTTAGAACAACAGAAGATGTCTAAATGTGGACACCTGCACATGCACACACACACACCGTGTATGCACCATCCAGCCCCTGCCCCTCCTCCCCTGGACTTCTTTCCATGCCTCTTATGTGTCTTTTTTTCTTTTTGCCTCTAATGTGTCTTGAAGCCTTCCTAATTGCTATTCTTTTCACCTTGTGAGCAAAGAGGAACTTTTTTTAGTATGAAGAAAGTTCTACTTTCTTGGTGGGCAGAACACATGACCTTCAGTAGGTTTTGTTCAGCTCTCCCTTGAATGCTGGAGGGGTCCTTCTCATTCTGTAACTTAAGGAAGAAGGCATCCATTGCCCTGAAAAGGGCTTTTGTGGAACTGTTTTCAACTTCCTTCCCGTGTAGGCCCTGGGAACCCAACACCGTCCCTGGCAGAAAAGCCGGGTTAGGGCGCCTCAGGGAAGAGAGAGAGCTGAGCGCTGCCCGCTTCCTCTTCTTCTGAGTCAACACTTTTTAGAAGTTCTCCTCTGTTCTGCATTGGGGTGAAGTTAGCCAGCAGGAAAGGGAACCAGGCAGAGGGAAACCGATGCCATGTGGGGTGGGAGCCTGAACTGGTAACCCGGCCTCAATACACGCACAGGCCTAAAGGGTCACGGGAAAAGATAGCTTTGAATTGAGCCAGTCACATGGGCACAGAGGCTCTGCTTTGGGGCTGAGGGCCGAGCACACCCAAGTCTTGCTTCATCGTGTTAGCCAGAAAATCTCCTCCATGGCTCTTTCCCCAGAACCTAGCCCAGTGCTTGTACAAGGGAGAAATGCAATAACTATTCCTGTGAACGGCCTGCCTGCAAACTCACCCAGAATAATCAGCCAGCCCTTGTTACTTTTGACAAGTTTACAAACTTCTCCAAACCTCAATTTTCCTTAACTGACCAGGAAACTGAAGCCCCCAAAAGTTGAGTGACTTTTCCATGTCACATGCCCAACCAGGGGCAGAACCAGCCTAGAACCTAGACCTTCAGACCCCCAGAGCCTTCACCGCCCCCTCCATGCGTCACACCCCAGGTGAAGTCCCCATGGCCAATACTCATTGCTTTTCTATCAGATTCAAGATATAGCTGGGGAAATAGTTCAGGGTCTGAATTTTTTAAAATCAATATTATAGTTTGGTGAAGAAGAAGAGGGCCTCTGAAAAAAGTAAGTAATTTCAATCCCAAAGCTATTTTTAATCACCTTGGGTCTTCGCAATCTCCAGCAACCAGCACTGTGAATATTGCTGATAGAATGGCACTGCATTGAGCTGGAGATAGCAGACCTAGTCTATGATCCAGTTCTCTGAACTCTACTCAAACACGAAGAGCTAGCAAAACTGGAAAACGTGATTGGGCCCGATTTCTTGTAAGCACTGCCTAACTAGTGAGAAGGGGCGCAGTGACAGTCCGCATGGCTGGGTTTTGTTTTTTGGGTTTTACACTAGAAAAAAGACTTGCTATTTCAGACAAGGTCAAACATTCATAAGAAGAAAAATAGAAAACCTCTCAATGAAAAAGAAAAAAGAAAACCCCTTGAATAAGTATAAATATTGAATAGATGCTATACAGGTGCCTGGAAATAAGATGATTTCCTAAAATTACCAGAATGCATTATTTACTGTACATGTCACTGAGGTAGGAGAACAGCATATTAGGAAAAGCAGAGGGTTAAAGGATTTTTTAATGAGATTCGCAAGCAGTTCAGATGCAGTATCTCTGAGCAAAGGCTTCAGGGCTCCTCTCTGAGGATTATGTGGGCAGCCTCTAGGTCTATGCATGTTGTCACCCCAGTTGCAATGACAATGTCCAGAAGGACCCAAAGGCTACTGCTATTCAGGAAATCTACTCCTAAAAGGAAAGAACCCCCCTTCCAGTACTAATAAAAAGCTTCAGGTAATAATGTCAATAGCAACTCTTGTTCTATTATAAATAATCTTGCTATATTTTCCAATCATTTTTTAACTTGAAGAACTTTTATATTCATCATCAATCTACCCATGCAACAAACCTATGAGGTACCTAGACCAGGCCAAGCTTATTTACTTGTTTTGAGCACCTACCCTGTACCAGGCAACAAGGAACAATGTAGAACAAAACAAAAATGTTCCCTGCCAAAATGAAGCCAACAGTGTCGTGGGAGAGCAGGTATTAGATAGTAATTCCACGTGGAGAAAACTTTGCTCTTTCTATCCATCATGCAGGAATCATTTATGAAAAGCCTGCTTCCTACTGCACTCTTACTAGGCACCATGACTCAAAGATGACCAAGACATAGGCCCAGTGTGTAGGAACTACCCTCTCTAGTTGGGAAGAGAGACTCCAAAACAAAAAGTCGTCAGAAAAAAAAGCATTTGAGCTGAATGTGAGAAAACTGGTAGGATATTTACTTTTCCAAGAAAAGGAACCTTCTGGGCAGAAGAGCAAAGAGCATGTTGTGCTCAGGTATGAGGGAGATTTGGGGCTAGAGTGGGCGTGCAGTTCTGGGAGGGCTGGCTTGTATAGGGGTTAGAATTCTTATACGTCAGAGTTGAAACATCATCTGGGCAAGAGGGTGCCTTTAAGGGTCTTAGCAAAGCATCAAATCAACTTTCCATTTTAGAAAAAAGAACTCTGTTGCCAAAGCAGAGTATGGATTTGAGGAGGAAGACGGACGAGTGAAGTCAGTCAGGAGTTACAATCTGTCAATACAATAGGACCATTCAAATAAGAATTGTTTTAAAAGATGCCATCTACGAAAAGGAGAAGATTGTTCAATAAATCTAGGCTGATACTACTGTGTGCTAAGGATGCCATTTACATGATTTCATTTAATCCTCACAACACCTTTACTAGGTATTCCCATTTTATAAACTGAGGCACAGAGAATTTCCCCAAGGTCACGGGTCTAGTAAGGGAATTTCCCCAAGGTCACGGGTCTAGTAAGAAGCTACAGTCTGGATTCAAAGCCACCCACCCATCACCAACCACTGCACAGAGCAGACAGTCAGTAAAAGTTTGTCTTGGCTCAGTGGGCAAGTGTTGGTTACCCTGCGAGGAACAAATGCAATGATTGTTGGGGGAGTTCAGAGGGCAGAGAGGGGACAGAGGGACTCTCCCCCACCGGCCATCTCTGGAAGTGTCATCCAGTCTCCCTGTCCTCTGATGGAAAAACACCTGGGAAATAATCAAACAAAAAGCAGTCTCCGGGAAGATCCACCAAAACCTCATTAACTGAACAAAGGGTGATAAAATGGCAAGAAACAGACCACAGGGAACAGAAACTGTGGATTCTGGCTGAGATTTCTCTTTCCACCCACTCTGCCTGCTCCGCAGGCCCATACATCATTTTTCCCTCAGACTGTTAATTAGAGAGACACCCGCCACCCTGACACAACACGTTAATTATGAAAACAGAGCACTGCGCACAACATAAGATGGAAATGAAGTGACATGCATCCAATTAATTAAACTTTCACAGCTCCAATCGGTTTTAATTAGAGAAGCTATCCTTTTCACTCTCCTCTCGATCAATAAATAAACTTTGCAATACATACATATTTTTTAATCAATTAGCAAATGGGGGGAAAGTGCGAGTCTACTGCTGAGGAGCACCATGAACTCTCCCACCAGCCACACCTATGTGCATGGTCCATGTTGATTCTCAGTTGAGTTTACAAGCAACACAGTTTGAACCCGTGCAACTTGTTTTCAAGTTAAATCAAAAATAAGAGAGCTGACACAGATATAGAGAACAGACTTGTAGTTGCCAAGGGGGAGGGTGGGTAGGGGAAAGATGGATTGAGAGTTTGGGATTAGCAGATGCAAACTATTATATAGAGAATGGATAAACAACAAGGTCCTACTGTATAGCACAGAGAACTATATTCAATATCCTGTGACAAACCATAATGGAAAAGAATATGAAAAAGAATATATATATATGTATAAGTGAGTCACTTTGTGGTACAGAAGAAATTAACACAACCTTATAAATCAACTATACTTCAATAAAATTAAAAACAAAAAAATAAGAGAGCTGAAAAATGGCAGCCCCGTTGTTTCCACTCCACCTCTCCTCATTTTTGTCTATAGACCTAGAAAATGCATTGAGGACTCCAGAAATTAAGAAAGGCTCATAGTACAATGTCAGTAGAGGAGCCCAAAAGCTGTGTTTCTTTGGGTCATCAGGACAGTGTCTGTGTATCCTTGACCAAAGGACAGCTCTTCCTCTCTGGGAATGGCATCCTCTTTGACCAAGCATACAGCCCCCAGAGGGCTGCCCACAAATCACTGTGGAGGAAGGGTCACCAGCCTAGCCTCTTGGATCAGCCAGCTCAGCCCTAGCCATTGATGGAGTCACACGGGCAGCAGCTATATGGGCCTCATGTGTGATCTTGTTAGCACCACCCATCTGGTGCTTCCAATAGGCTGCAGTGTTCTGCATCCCAGTCCAATCTCCTGGGTGGATTTTTAAATCCCAACATTGGTGAAGAGAGAAAGTCATAAGAATGGAATAAGCAAAAGGTCAGTACCTAGGAGAGTTACAAGGAGCAGAATAAGGGAGGTGTAGATTGGGTTGGGCAGTTCAGGAAGTAAAGCACAGAATGAGACATAAAGGCAGGGGACTCGTTTTAAGCGATAATTACCATGTGCATCTTCAAAGTACAATTCTGGGAAGTAGTGAAAGCAAAACAAACACAATAGAGAAACCCTATGCAAGATGCTAGGGAGGAGCTAGGGGGCATGGGCTGGCAAATATTCACACCTCCAACTGACATAGCTAATCGATCCCACCTCCCTTTCAGGCTGAGTCCAGAAATGACTTCAAAAATCATATCAGTTAGCTTGACTTCAGAAACCTTGATTCAAACTGGCTTCAACAATATGAAAATGTATTACCTCACGTAACAGGAAGTCGAGGGGGCCAGAGTGGGGGTGGGCTTGAGGGTTGGTTGATTTGGTGGCTCAGTGAAGTTGCCAAGGACTTAGTTTCTCACCATCTGTCTCTTCTGCCATCCTCAAAGTTGGCTTTATAGTCATCCTGGCTGCAAGATGGCTGCAGCAGAAATCATATCCAGGAGAACAAGGCCCAGAGGATAGAGAGAGATCATCATGCCCTATTTGCAGGAGAAAAGTCACCTGTCCCAGAAACCACAAGCAAGCTTCTTCTCACAAGTCCGTATTCCGAGTTGGGTTGCTTGTCCTTTTGAAATCATTTACTGGCCCAGAGAAGACAATCTTATCTGCCTTAGACTTATCCATCTGCATTGGAATGGATATTGGGGAATCAATCATCATATCCACTATGGAAATCTAATTCTCCATAGTATCATGGCACCCATGACTAGCTACTGATCAAATTGGCACCAGAGATACAAATCTCTTGGCCATGCTTGGACTGGGAGAAGAGTCAACAACTGAGGAACTAGAGAACATGACTCAGCAAGGGTGAGGGAGTGAGGAGGTGGAGAGGAAACCCTTTTGTTTGGTGAAGAGTTTGAGAGTTTGAGTTCTTGGAGTTGAGGAGAAGTCCTGTGGCCCCCATCCCGAAAGACCTGGTGCAACCTACCTAAACTTATGAAGAAAAGGGAAAAAAAGTTTTCAGTAGAGGTGATACAAGTCAGGGGAAGCTGTGGTTCCATATTATTGGCAAGAACTGAAATCAATGTGCAGACCCTCAGGCAAGGAGTTTAAACCAGTCATCAGTTTGCAAAAGAAAGGTCAACTGGGAGCCAGAAATCTAGAATCCAAGACCTCAGAGAGTTGCCACAAGCAACTGTCATACAAAGGACACTCAGAGAAGTGGGTTACCTAAACGAGAAAACATTTCCCAGTCTCTCTCACTGGCAGAGACTCCCACTTTTTCTGAGTGGTCATCTTAAAGACACTTCTCCCTTGACTTGAGGTGAGAAGGAAACAGATAATAATAAGAATTATTATTGTTAATAATAATAATAAGTTGATAATAATTATCAACTATTGAGAGGAAGGAGGAGAGATGAGAATAGGTGGGCATGGGATATATAAGATAAATCCTCATTTTTCATAGTGGGAATTTAAAAATATTATCTAACACTCATAATTCAAGAAATAGAGGTATAGCATATTATAAGGCAATAACCACCAGAAGAATTAAATCATAAATAGATCAAAGCAGGGGCTGGGGACAGGTAATGACCAGGCAAAAGACTGCTGCTTGCCACTACAAGCTCTTCTGTACTATGGTAAACATTTAAAACAAAAAAATCTGAGGAAATAAATTTAAACTATTGTTCACTCTCACATAACCACTCACTGACACTTAGCAGGTGTTTAATAATTATTTGTTGAATGAATCAATGAACTGTCCCCAATAAGAGCAATCATGTCATGAGCATCCAGTTAAGTATGAAACCTGTGCTTCGCCCCTCAAAGTTGAAACCCTGTACTTTCTTAGGTGGAAAGGTGTGGGATTGCCTATGTGATCATCCCTGGACTCTCAGTCTGGGCCTAGCCTCTTACAAGCCTTGAAGAGCATTTTGGAACACCTGTCAACTTGAAACTTTGACATCTGAAGAGCATCTCTTCTTGCTGATCAAGTCCCAGAGTTTCACTGTATCCCATAGAGTATGTCCCATACTTGCTGTGGGTGTGCACCAGGTGCCCGTCTGAACAGCGGCATTCAGAGCCGTCAACATGAGTAATGTACCCACAGTGGGATCTGCACAGGAGAGTCAAAGGAAATAGTTATCTGGAGCTGTCTAGTCACTTGACCTGATGGTCTGATGCCTAGAGATAATCAAATGTCTACAACAGATTACAGCACAGGCCAGCACACTCAACTACTCTGCCCAAGTCCCTCACCCAGCCACGGGCATTGATCAAGGAACTTTCACAATAAGTGACTTTCCTGAGGATTTCCAGGGAAAGAATTTTTGATGGTGATGGAATTTTCTTCAAACACACAGTGGGAAAATCCCCTTAAGGACCAGAACATTCCTGGCAGGTCATTTTCTTAAGTTTCCTTTGATGATTCCAAGAGGGTTTTAAGTTAGAAACAAGTGTTCTAACATAGTGATTTACAGTATATACTGGGCAGGAGCTGCCTGAATATTAAAATATTAGAAATTTCCAGTTTAATTGGTTATCAAAATGTTTTTGCAATCATGTGGTAACTACTGACATTGGGTTTGCATGTTTTAGTTAAAAGTGTACACTGTACAAATTACTTAAATGTTTAAAGTATTTGGATTGGATCAGTTGAAAGAAAAAGAAGGAAGGGAGGGAGGGAGGGAGGGAGGGAGGGAGGGAGGGAAGGAGGGAGAGGGGGGAGAGAGGGAAAGAAAGAGAGAAAGAAAGAAAGAGAGAGAGAAAGAAAAGAATGAAAAGAAAGTAAGAGTGAAAAATTCTGGTTTAATTGATTCCCTCTGGGGTATCCTCCCAACTGGAGATCAGCATCTGTCCATGAGACCCACCCCTGCACCAGTTTCCAAAAAGAGTCACTGGCCCTGAGCAAAATGGGCTAGAAGTAGAGCCTTGCAGGCTGTATGTGAAGAGACATACATCGTAGGCTATGTTTCGAGAGAGGTGGAACCAACCACAGAGTCCTCTGGGGCCCAGAGTCTGCCTGGACACGTGTCTGCTGCAGGACACCCCATCATCAGGAAGAGTTCCGTCCTTTCCCTCCCTGTCCTCCTCCCCGCCTCACCCAGGGCTGCTCGGAAGATCAAGGGGTGGTGGCCGCAAAGCTGGTGTGAGGATAAATCCACCATCGGCCACTGTGCGTTCTTTGCCATCCCCAAAGAATGATTCTGAGGGACTCACTAGGTAAAAAAGAAAGCACAGGCAGGCAAAACCTCCCATCACAGAACAATGCCGCCTCCCACCCAGTATTTGTTGTCTCAAACTTCTGCTGCTGTGAGCACAGGTCTGCCCCAGTTACACAAAGTGGATGTTGCCAGATACTATGCTTTCTGACCTGGCTTTGCTGTTGTGTCCTGACCCACAGATGATCAGCCTGAAAGGATGGTACAGCTAACCAAGGACATCCGAGCACAGGCTGAGAAAATCCGTCCTGTTGAGCTGCAAATGTGGTCATCTCCAGCTGGCCTTGGGTATCTCAATCGGCTTTAGCCAAAGTCAGATAAAGTCTGGAAGCACTCAGGCACCATTGTTTATATGATGTCTCCTTATTTTTAAGGTGCTGCCGTTAAGGTAACATGCAGCACCACCATGATATTGAGCTGAGGAGGACTCCAGTCATGATCCCAGAGATCACAGGCCCTTTGTCACTCAAGGGACTTATGCCAACAGCGATGTAACATCTGTGTATCGATCAGTATCAAAGGCATCCCTCCCAGGGTGAGAGGACAAGGGATCATTTAAATTATCTCCTTTCCAGCCTTTCTCTTTCCATCTGTACTTCCTGAAGGCTCACAGAGCCACAAAGAGGAGAACCATAATGGTTTGGGGGGGCGGGGTACCACAATTACTGCTGTTTCCACAACACTATAATACAGATTCAACTTCAAAGAAAGAGTACCCCTTGCTGGTTCATGTCGGCAAAGTGGAGGAAGCAAAGAAGGAAGGAGAGACACCTGTATAAGGCAGAGGGCCCCTAGTTCTGTTTTAGTCATTTGTCACAGTGATTTACAGTGGGGCTGTTCCTGCATCATTTTCACTCCAATAACGAATCATTTATGGAAGAGTCCACGGTGCTTGCCTGTTTTATTGCCACACAGCCCAGCAAGAAGATCCATGGAACATTTTCTCGACAGAAGATTTCCCTCCACATCTGGGACACTAAAAACCTGAGATGCACAGGTTTCCTTCCCGGGGCACAGACTCCAGCCATGAACTGTAGTGGGTCAGCCTGACCACCAGAGGGTACCCTGTGGTCAGATTTCCCTCTCCCTCAGCTCTAGGTTGGCATCCCTCCTGAGTTTGGACAGAACCAAGTGTCAAGTGCAACACATAAATTAATACTTAAGGTTTTTGGGGTTTTGTTTTCTTAAGACTGCCTCGGGATGATGTCAGACTCTCACCATACATAAATATTTTGCTTTTGGCACTGTCCTTTGACCCATGCTATTGTGTACCCTAACCGAGGAATAATTCTCTGAACATCGTGCTTTCGTTACGACAGCTGCTTATGTTTGCAAACCACTTATTTCAAAACAACACACTATTCAAATCTCCATGACTCCAGGATGCTGGGGAAAGAGAAGTGACCCTCTCACCAGCCAAATCAGGGCTCATGGCTCTGACATGATGGTCACTGCTATGGGTTTTCCATCCCAAAGGTCTGATCCCCACCAATATCCTATCTGCTCTTCTACTACGGGTCTTCCCAGCCATCTTCTTCCAATGGGAAGATAATGATGGCTAACACCCTGGGTCACAGAGAGCTTTCAGCTGCGTTAAGAGAATGAATAGGTTTGGTCATTCCTGTGACAAAAATATCAGTTTACAAGCTGGGTGGCTGTAGCTCCAATGCTGTATGGTCGTGGACCTGAATCTCCTCTATGTAAAGTTTACTGGTCCATCAGAATGGGTGACTGTTCCCCTTCTTTTCTCAGCCATCGTTTTCCTCTCTGACTTCTCTCTGAAGCCTCCCAAATCACAACATCAACCATTGGGCTGTGTGCTCATACATAATCCTTTCTGTGTTTCAACATATTTTCAGTGCATTATCACATTGACATCTCATAATACAAAGTTGAGGTGCATCGAGAGGGTATTCATGAACTCTTCCAATTCTCCCAAGCAAAATCAGTTGGTTTGTTCTGTATTCCCATATGTTGTATACCCCTTTACAACAGATATTTTTGCTGTGTTGTAACTGCTCCTTTACCAAGTTCTACCACTAAGTGCTCCCCTAAGGCAGGGACTAGATTTATCTTACAGCTTTCTATCTCCAAAGCTTTGCAAATTTCTTGACATACAGTCAGTATTGAATAAACGTTCATTTGAAATAAAACACCCATTTGACAAATAAGGTAATCAAGTCACCCAGAATGACCAAGTGCACCACATGCCACAACCACTGCTTGAAATGAGTAAAGGAAGGATGTGGGATAGCACACGTATGGTCCAACTAGAGGAATAAACAGTCAATGAGAAAATATGTGTTGGATTCTGACTTTAGAACAAGCATCCTGATAAATGCAAAAGATTTAATAATAAGGCATGATCAAGGTCCTAGATTCCCATCCAGGGACTAGTGGGGTCCTTTAACTTCTGTGGGTTTCAGCTTTAACTTATTCAGGATGAGCAGTTTGGAGGATAAGATCTATAATGGCTCATTTAGATGGACCTGGCTTATTCTACAGCCCATCAATATTCTTGCTGATCAGATGCTACATATACATTTGCATAGGCGTACTGCACACAGATGAACAGACACACATGTCACACGGGATTAACAAGACAATACGCCATATCACCAAGTGGAATCAGGGTGGAAAGAGCAGTCCAGACACCTTGAGAAATGTCTAGAGGACAAGAGAGCTCAGGGAGCAGAAGAGTGCAGAAGGTCGTACACAAGCAGGACTAGCATGTGAGTCAGGAGTAACTGAGAAGGGAGGTAAATGAATTGAGAGGGAAGCACAGAGTGTGTGTATTCAGAGGACAAAAGTATCAGGAAACAGGGGAACTGCCTTTCCCATGGTCCTTCCCTGTCCATGAAAGGGGGTTTGTGTTTAAAAAAAAAAACAAAAAAAAACTGTCTCCATTTCAGTTCAATGTCTCTCTCTCATCTGAACTCACTCCTATTTCATTTATTTTTGCTGCTGAACCCCAAATCTAAATTAGGTTTTACCCTACAGCACAGTCTCATACCATTCTGAACTTTTACTTCATGGAAAAAAACCTTAATTATACATCCATGTAGGCTATTATTTGTCTGTTGCCTTTATCCCCTACCAGACTGAAAGGTCTTTAAGAGCAAGACTTGTACCTGTTTGTTCATTGCTGAATCCCCTCAAAACCGAGAATATATTGTTTAATAAATATGCAATTAATAAATGAAAATCAGCAAAATTTGGAAAGTGGGTCCCTATGTAAATGGCACGGCTGCTTTCCAGGCCCCAGTTGCTGTGGCTGCCTCAGCAGCTTATCCCCAAGTCAAGTGAGGACAGTAGTGACAGGTGCAAATGCAGCCTGGCCTGCAAATCTGGACCTGTGCCAGCAGTTTGAGACACACGACCTTGGAATTTCATCAGCAGCCCCTGCCTCTGGCTGCTACACCACATCCCCTCCCCATTTCCTCTTGGTCAAAACGGAAGACACAGGGAAGTTTCCAAACAAACTTCTCCTGATGAGCTTCAGACCCCCTCCCAGCCCTCCCCAGATGCCCCAATTCAAGCATCCCGCCTCCAACCCAGGCTGGTAATGAATGGCTTTGTCTGCACACACCCAGAACGGTACAGTACAGTCATCTGACCTGTACCTCCACCTGCACGTCCCTGGGGCTATTTCTGTTTTTAAAAGAGCTGAAGCAACTTAGTCTCAGAAAGCATAGGTGACCTCTTGAAGGTCACATAGCTAAAAACTCATACAAGGGGACTGAAAGAGAAAAGCTCGGCATCATAACACGAGTTACAATGCACTGCTCACCATCAACTAGGCAATCTGCTAAATGCTTCCTTGCTTTATCCCTGTGAATCCTCACAACAGCCCTGTGAGATAGGTCTGTTATTAATCCCGCTTTACAGTAAGACCAGAGTCACAGATTAGTTATGTCACCAGCCCAAAGTCACTCAGCTTGAAGATCTGGATTCTAACTCAGGACCACATCTGACTCCATGGCCTAAACTCTTTCCCTGACATATTCATCACACAGCTACCAAGATGATTGTTCCCTCCCCCAGCTTCTCACTCATTCAGTTATAAACTCCCTAAGCAATGGGGCTACACTGTAGGAAAAGTGACCCATGATTCATGAAAAGTGTTTGACAGTAGGATTCACCCAGCAGAGTCTTTCTTCAGAAAAATTCCACATCCAGTCTCCACCATTTTTCCAGACATGGCTTGTCTCTTGCTCTCCCATCCACATCAAAGCCTGGACCCTTGATGCCTCCACAGAGGCCTTCACCCAGGCCTTCCCTCTTCCCTCCCAGTTGCTTCACCACCACACTTGACCTTAGCGAGTTTTCCAGAAGGAATGTCTCCAACAACCCAGCTCCTGTAACTAGCACGTGCCTACCACGCCTATGGGGCATCCCTTTACAATCCAAGAGCATTTTATTTCAGCCAAGTCTACGGGGGCCAATTCTGTCAGTTCTGTAGTAAAGTCTTGTGTTTGGGTCTCCAGTGTGACCATCTGATGCTGCTGCTGTAAGCCAGCATTTCTGCAGTCCTGGGAGTAACAGAGAGCTCTTACAGCCCTGGGGGTGCCCTCCACCCGGGGCTCCTGTACTCACCTTTTAACACACAGCAACCTTAAGAGGGAGAGCAAGGCCAGAGCACAAAGGCTGTGAGTGTAGTTGCTTTCTTCCTTGCCTCTTCCCGCCCAGCCCTCTGAAACCGAGAGCGTAGGAATAGCTCCTATATATTGAGCCCCTACCATGTATCTGCCTACATTTTTCCATTTAACCCTTAAAACTACTCCATAAGTAGGCCATAATGTTCCAAATTTACAGGTGAAGAAAATGAGATCTAGAGAGATCAAATAACTTCCCACAAGGTACAAAGGATTTGGAAGCCAGCTTTGCCTGACCTCAAGGCTTGGAGTATCGGCCAGCATGCTAAGCTGCCCCATCCACTCTCTCTATAAGACTTAAGCTTTTGCAAAGCAAAACCCAACTCTTACCTTCCCAGACAATGCCAGCAAGAAGATCAATCAGGAGCGCTGTTTACAGTCAGCATATAGTAGAGACTGCATATGACACACAAGCAGACGTTTGTATTCTAATCTGCAATGAGTTCTGCTCCCAGCTCTGAGATTTCTTACTGTATAATTGTTCCCACAAGTCCAGATTGAGTTGCTGCTCCTCTTATTTAGTCTTTGCATTAGGATTGTGTAGATTCGTTGGACCGACCAAACTTAAAAATGGCAAATTAAACAAGAGGATTATGTGCTACACGCATGCGCTATCGATCAGGCTGAGACAACACAGAGCAGGAAGCCTGTCTTTTAACGCACGGCCAATATTTCTGTGACTCTTGACAACTTCCTCTAAGGCCTTTTAATAATTGCCTGTGTGCTTTGGTTTTTGAGTTGCCTAAACTTTGGGTGATGAAATCACAGCATGTTATTTTAATCTCTTTATAATGGACTGGAGTTCAGTTCAGATAAACACGTCTCCTGAGTGCCTGTGCCAGGAGGCAGGAAGGGTCAAGAAGCAGGTCTCCCCGCCTGCCACACGGATCCCGAAAGGGCTGAAGTGCACCCTCTGGCTGAAAACTACAAAGGCTTCTGGATCTGCTACTCTTTTTTCTAAACCAGGGTTCCCAAAATGTGGTCCCCAGACCAGCAGCATCTCCATCACCTGGGAAAACATTACAAATGCAAATTCTCGGGCCTATATCCACATCACCCATTAGTAGCCACTCAATAAATATGTGTTGCTCATTGATTCAATAGCACCGGGAGAGGGATGAGTATAATGGAGAACCACACGGATGCTGAAGGTCATCTCCTTCACCTCTGTCCAATGGTGGCTTCTATTCCCCAACACAGTGATGCTCTAAGTTGACCTGCTTCCAAATCATCTTAAAACACAGATTTCTAGGCTCCACCCCAGAGTTTCTGATTCAGCAGGTCTGGGCTGGGGGCCCAGAATATACATGATAACAAGTTTCCCAATGCAGACACTGCTGCTGGTGCTGGTGTGGGGACCACACTTTGAGAACCTCTGCCCCAGAGGTAGGACTCACCTGTCTCCACTTCCAGCCTCTCTTTCAGGTCTTGGCTACGAGACTTATGTTTAAGGCCTTCTCCCTAAACTTTTGAAACCTTGGCTCAAAATATTGCCTGATCCCCAAAATAACCAAAACCCAAACAAGAATGAATTCCTTTCTCTTTAAAAGAACAGGTGAGACCTTAACAATACAACAGTTGCTTTCTTCATTCAGGAAATAGAAAAGCAGAGATGGACCATTGTTAGGATTTCACGGTCAGTTTTTACTGCTGAGCAGGTAGAGAACATGCACGCTGAACGTCTGGTTCCTTTTTGGAAGGTTGCTCTAAAGTCGCCAGTAGCCTTTAGAGTTTGCCCAGCCTCAGGCACGTGATGGCAGGGCTCCATCAGGAAATGTCATGCTGGATCCACAGACCCACATTCCTCTGGGGGACTGACTACCCAGAGCAGGAGAATAAGCCACCGACTAAAATATGTGATGGAACCAAAACAGGCTACATCTTTTCCTCCCAGGAAACCTGGCATTGAAGACATTCCCCATCCAGCAAATGCAAAGCCTGGAACAGAGACCCAAAACAGAGCTGCATTCCGTTCGGTCTCTAAAGACAGAGCCACAATTTCCCACAGTCGAATTAGGAAATACGGGGCCAGCGGACCCCCCAAAGCATCTGGGACATCTAGCCATCTTAGTTACAAGGCAACTGATGGTGAATTTGTACAATGAAAGATGCATTAAAATTTGTACATCCTATGCAAATGGAAAGGTGTCCCCAAATCTATTCTCTCGTGGTTAGCCAAATCACAGTGTATTATGAGTAACAGGCATCACTCTGCATGTCAAAAATGAGGATTCGTGGTGAGATATGAGTACTTAACAAAAGCACATATGAAAGGAAGAAACTTCCAGAACATCCAGAATGTATGGCGGCCACACTGAGAGCAAAACTGCTCAGAAAATGTAATTCTTCCTTCTCTGCTCAACCTCACCACTGTCACCTTTTCCAGAGGCCTGGTCTGAGCTGAAATAGGTGAGATTTTTGCTTTGCCAGTATGCTTTCCACCCAAATGTCTCAAAAAGAGTTACTCGATATTCGCATAATTCTAATAAAAATGTGTTTTTGTGCTGGAATTATCTGAACAATTGCTTCCATTTTCCTTGGCCTTGGTGACAGAACTTCCAAACTTTGTAAGACCCTTGCCTTCACTGGATTAGTTCACTGGATCGGTTGTTTCCAAACTTGGCTTATCCTCAGAATAACCTGCAGAGTTTTGTTTCTTCAAGTACAGATTCCATGCCCCAGTCCAGCCTGCTGAGTTAAAATCTTGGGAAGGAGGAAGGAGAGCCAGAAAGCTGTGCTGGTTTCTAACACATACGTAGGAATGGCTGCCCAACTAAGCGGGTGCAATGACCAGTCAGGTTTAGAAACGGCTGCACCAGGTAACACAGCTTTTTAGGCCTCAGAGCACGTTCTCTGTCATATTCACAGTGTCCTATGGGGCCAGTGGCAAGGAAATAGTGTAAGTCTACAGGTCCCCTAATTATCCATTTCTAGTCCATCTGCTTCTATCCTTAGAATTTTCTCATTTGCCGTGGGCGCCGTAGACTCAAGTTTACCAGACACACTGTTGCATGGCTTTCCAAAGCCGGGAAATTACTACACTCCCCCACTCCACTCCATCTTCCTGGAGGCCTTGTAATCCATCCCAGAATTCTGGCACAGCAGCATGTAAAGGAAATGAGTGCAAATAAAGACATATGAGAAAAGGGTCCAGTTGCTGGGGCTCTTTGAACAGGAGAATCAAAGCCTCAGGGAGGAGCTGCTCGCGGCTGGGAGGGCACTGGGGGCGGTGGGAGCCGGCCCGAGGCAGCTGGCGCCGAGAGCAGAGCCGCCCTCTACCGGCACTCACGCCCACACAGAACATCTGTTCACGCCGCCCATGGACGTGCAGGGAGCTTTTGCTGTGATTAACTGGGGCCGGGGTGGGGGGAGGCGGGGGAGGAAGGCATTCGGCTGCTTGGCGGGGAGACTGGGAGAAGAGAGGAAAATGAACAGTTTGTCTTGGCACCTCCCCTGCCATCAGCCCTGCGGTTTGAGTCTCTGGCTGTAAAGGTGATGGTCAGACATTGGACACCGCTTTCACGAGAGGCTTGTATAAAGGTTTTAGCGAAGCAGAGCTGCTCCTGGGCCCAGGTAACCCCAAGTTGCGTGGGAACCCGAGTCAGGGTCCAGTCAGAGAAGCAGAGTCACTGTGAGTGATATGGAATAAGGCATTTATTACAGGGGTCAGACTTCACCCAACTATGGGAGGCAGCAGGTTGTTTTACGCAGGATGTTGCTTCTGTATCTGGTGCTAAACTTGAAGTTGCTATAGATCAGCTAGACTGTCAAGAAGGAAAACTGGATGTGGACAAGAGCAAGGACAAACCGGAACCTATGAGAACTAACTGGGACTTGCATCCATCTCCCACTACCTGCAGCCTCCATGCTCTGGGTGATGTACAGGAGAAGCCCGCCACCTTCGCTCCCAAGCTGCTGATGCACCTGGCCAGGGATGCACAGAAGCAGAGGATCTGGAGGCAGCTGCCCCAGCCAGAGAGCTGATCAGTGATGCATGGCGGGGAGCTGCCACGGTGCTCACGCTGACCATCCGAGGGGGAAAATATGGCTGCTGCTTCCCTCCTGCCTTCTAAATCTCAGGCAAAATATCTCCTGTGAGCAGTGCTAACTTGATCCTATAAAGAAAGGGGGATTCTGTGAAAGGTCACTCTTGCTGAGCTAAGGTGACGGAATGCAAATGCACAACAAGATTTTCTCCCTGCTCTGGCACCTGAGACTGGTAGCTTTGGGCACACCCAGCATTTCAGTAAGTTTGGCGTGAACTCTGAGGTTCTTCCAGTGGGCAAAACTCCAAAACAAGAACAGAAAAATGGATGCAGCTTTTCAGGTCAGCTTGCTGGGCAGTAGATGTCAAAAGTGTCTGAGTAAAGAAAGGAAGAACATGGCAGACTCTTCTGGGAGCATATATATGAAAGCCCATCTGGAGACTCCCCCAGATAACTGGGGGATACTTTATCCCCCAGGCAGGGGTTTCGAGAGTGGTACCACTGCAATTTGCACATTAATGGAGAGGTGACCCCATTTTGTGTTCAGGGATGGGGATGCCTGGACAAGCTGGTCACATGGGTGAGTGACATATTATAGTGAGAATTTCATAAGAATTTCTAATTCCCTCGAGCTGGAAAGGAATACAAGAGCCATTGCCTGGCTCTCCTCTCATATCGCTTCGTCTCCATGAGCATCCTATGTTTTAGTCCTGCCAACCCACGTGCAGATCTCTTAACACACCACACGCTTATGTGCTTTGGAACTTTTGCATTTGGTGTAACCTCCACGTGGAGAGCTCCCCACCCCTCCTACCCATCTTCACCCCCTACCCCTGAATAACAGACACTCAAATTCCAAATCTCAGATCAGGTATCCCCTCTTCGTTGACCACTTGACTGCTGGGTAGTTTCAGTTAAGAGACTCTCCCATGTACTGTCTACTGATACAATTCTGAACTCGCCTCTTCCAAGGCATTCACTGTATTTTTAAGGAATCTTATTGAGGTATAATTGACCTACAGTATAATGCACATATTTAAAGTGAATAATTTAAATTCCACATATAAGCAATATCATATGATATCTTAAAAAATGACACAAATGAACTCATTTACAGAACAGAAATGGAATCACAAAGAAAGCAAACTTATGGTTACCAAAGGGGAAGTGGGGGGGGGATAAATTAGGAGTTTGGGATTAACATATACACACTACTAAGTATAAAATATATAACCAACAAGGACCTACTGTATAGCATGGGGAACTAAAAAAATAAAATTAAATTAAAATAAAGTGAACAACTTGATACATTTTGACATAGGTATACACCCATGGAAGTATCACTACAGTCAGGATAATAAACAAATCCACCACCACTAAAAGTTTCTGTATCATCCTTTATAATTTCTCTCCCTTACCTCCTCCAACTCCATCCACAGGCCAACTCTGATCTGTTTTTTATCACTATAGATAGATTAGTTTGCATTTTCTAGAGTTTTATTTAATGGACTCATATACTCTTTTTGCCTGTCCTCTCTCATACTCAGCATAATTATTTTGAGATTCATCCATCACATGTATGTCAATAGCTCATTCCTTTTTATTGCTGAGGAGTATTGCATTGTATGGATGTACTGCAGTTGGCATATCCATTCACCTGTTGGTAGATATTTGGGTTGTTTCCAGTTTGGGGCTATTACAAATAAAGTTTATATGAACACTGTGTACAAATCTCTTTATAGACATTATTTCCTTTTCTCTTGGGTAATACCTGGGAATGAAACAGATATATGGTAAGTGTAAGTAGAAATTTTTTAGAAATTGCCAAAATGTTTATCAAAGTGGTTGTACCATTTTACATTCCCACCAGCACTGTATGAGAGTTCCAGTTTCTCCACATCCTAGGCAACACTTGACATGGTCAGTCTTTTTCATTTTAGCCATTCTAATATGTCTGTCATGGTATTTTATTGTGGTTTTAACTTGCATTTCCCTAATGACTAATGATGTTGAGTATCTTTTCATGTGCTTTTTTTGCCATCCATATATCTTATCCTTTATCAAATATATGA
Source organism: Balaenoptera acutorostrata (assembly GCF_949987535.1). Lineage (NCBI taxonomy): Eukaryota > Metazoa > Chordata > Mammalia > Artiodactyla > Balaenopteridae > Balaenoptera > Balaenoptera acutorostrata. The sequence continues at coordinate 117,125,451 of NC_080071.1, read as the reverse complement.
TTTACAAATAGTTTCTCCCAATCTGTGGTTTGTATTTTTATTCTCTTAATGTTGTCTTTTGAAGACCAAAAGTTTTTAATTTTGGTGAATACTATTTCATCAATTTTTTTAAAAACTGATTGTATCATTTCTTTAATTCTCTAGTAATTGTCTATTCAACTCTACTAGTCAGTGAATTCCTTGGGGGCAAAGGCCACCTTCTGCCATCTCTGGATTCCTAGCATCAAGACAGTGCCTAGCACTTATGAGACACTGAAATTATAGTTCTTATGGTTACATTATTATTCCTGGTTGTTATGGGAGAGCCCTTGAGCTTCCTGGCATCTGCTGTGTAATAATTATTCCTATTTACAGGAAAAGAGATTTTAATCAATGTGATCATTTTTCTTAAGCAAGGAATGCCTATGAAGGCCTCTGTACATTTCCCCATAAGATATCTGTGTATTTGAATAGAGAGAATGAGTAACAGGAAAATTCTCTCCTGAAGACCCTTCATTTGGGAATCACTTTTAATCAGGGAGAGTCCTTTCTTTCTAGAATAAGTAAAGAAAAATCTTATAAGAGTGTCTCCCCATGGGCAGAAATCAAAGGGAACTTCACCAGGAAAGCAGTTCAAGTAAGTTTCACTATCAGCCCCAGGAGAGGTGTTTTAAGAAAGAGATAAAACATCTCCTCCATCTATGAGAACCACTATCTAGAGATTCCCTCCATTGGTCCCACTATAGGTTGCTGGCCCCCATCAAGGTTTTCCACATGGACAACACCAACAGTGATGCTGGCTCCTTCAGGCCAACAGCAATGAGGGGCCAATCTAAATATTGTTGGAATGTTAAATTCAATAGAAAATAAATAGACACTTGTCTTGTGGAGTCCTGAAACTGCCATCTTTCACAACAACAAGATTCTAAGGATGATTCCAGTTCTGGAAATATGGGAGATTAAAATAACAACCAATAACCACAACAAAACCACTTGCTTCAAAAACCAAGAATTGCTGATAAAATATAATTTTTAAAATATTTTTAAACTATATTGTTAGACTCCCAAGAAAAAAATAAGTGGAAATTTTCAGGTGCCAAAAAGGAGCATGAAACCAGAGTAGCAGCTTAGAAGCTAGTAATGCTGTGGTTACCACAGGGTAAATAATACAATGGCTTGAGTTTTAAAACTGTAAGAGATAAGATGCTGGACCCAATGCAAGAGTGGAGAGTTGGAATTGAGAACCCTCAAACTGGAACACTGGAAAAGTGATATCCTCTGAAAAGATAGACTAGAGCAAAATCTATCAGCACAGATAAACAAGAAGTCTTGTCTGTCTTTGAATTCTAGATGAGAAAAAATGTCTCCTTGGGGAATTAGAAATCTTAGACAGAACTGGGGCTCAAATTTACCCACATTTTCTAGGAACTCCTCAGTTGAGAAATTAGCATAAAAATTGATCATATACCTGTGATAACTCTGAGGGTCATGAAAAGCAAAATCATTAATGCCACAAGGAATTCAGGGAAGAAAAATAGGCTAATCAATTAAAATTTTCAAAATCCACGAGGAGAAATCTACCATACAGAAGAGGCAGCACCTGCAATAAATACAAGACTAGACTCTCAAGAACTTGAAGTAATGGAATTAAAATCTGAAAAAGAATTTTTAAAAACACCATGTAGTATTTAAAATAATTAAATATTATTTAATTAAATATCTAATTTTAAAAAAAAGAAACCTTTAGAAAAGTTGAATAACAGGCAACCTGTAGAAGTTCTAAAGAGTGTGAATAGTAAGCGTGAGCTAATAAACATTTTTAGATCCAAATCTATACCTAATAATGGTAACCCTTCAAACTCCCAAATTATTTCCAAACAAGTTATTGTTTGGAAATAATTCATGGATCAATAAAAGTATTTTAATAAATATTAGAAAATATTTTGCACTGAAAGTAAATGAAAATACCATATATCAAGATGTGGGGATTGCAGCTATGTAGTACTTAAAGGAAATTTTTTATAATGCATATAATAGGACTTAATAAAGACTTAAAATTAGTGAGCTAAGCATCCAACTCAAAAAGCTGGGAAAAGAGTAACCTCCCATCAAAAACTGGATAATAAAGGAAATTCTAAAGATCAGTAGGGAAATTAATAAAAAAGAGAAACAATAGAAAAATCAATAAAACTGAAAGTTTTTATTTGAAAAATGACTAAGTAAGATAAACAAACCTCTGACAAGGCTGATTAAGAAAACAGTGACTGAGTTAAAAATTACACCCATACACATATGCTACCAATAAAAAAAAAATAGGAAGCTAGTTACACATACAGTGGAGATTGTCGGAAATCACAAGAAAATACTACGAACAACAAAACTATGAACAACATTAGAATATTTAGATTCAAGATACAATATTTTAGAAAAATATAATTCACCAAAAACTGTTCAATAATATGTATAAAATTTGAATCGATCTATAATCAGTAAAGAAAATGAATCAATAGTTTAAAATTTATTCACACATAAGCACACACGCACACAGGCACATACATACTTAAATATACCCACAAAAAAACCCAACCTCAAACGATTCCATTGGTAAGTTCTACCAAGCACTGAAGAAACAGATATTTTCAATCTTATTCAAATTGTTTCACAAAACAGAAAAAGAGGAAATGCCCCCCATTCATTTTATGAGAGTGGCATATCCTTGATACCAAACCAGACAGGGCAGTGTGAGAATCGAAAACCATAGGTCAATCTCACAAACATGAGCACACAGAAAATTTTTATAAACTATTATCAAACTAAATTCAGTGATGTAACAAAAAAATCTTGATTGTAGGTTTCATCTCAGGAAGGTTTAATGTTAGGAGATCTATTTGTATAATGCACCCAATAAAAAGTAAATAAGAAAAAGAAATGTTATAAAAGCAAAAAAATGCATATGATAAAATTAAATTCCCATTCTGGGGGGAAAATTCTTAGTAGAAATAAAAGTGATTTCTTTTAGAAAAAGAAAATCCATCAAAACCAAATCATCAACAAAGCAATAGTGAAAAATTAGAGTTTCCCCTTTAAAATGAGGAAAAATATAAAGATGTCAGCTATTATTGCTTCTATGCAAACTTGCACTGTCAATGTTAATCAGTGCAGTAAGATAAGAAAATGAAGTTTTAAAATGTAAGAATTCGAAAAAAGAAAATAGTCACAATTCCCAGATAATGTTGATCAACACAGAAAAGTCAACAACATCTATACACAAACTCACAGAACTAATAACGAACGTTCAGTAAAGATGCTGGCACACAAACGATATACAAAGTCAATAATGTTCTCACACACTTGCAACAAATAGAAGACGTGATTTTGAAAAAGTTGCATGTAACAACAGCAACAAAAGCTATGAAGAACATAGAAATACATCTAACAAATGATGTGAAAACATTTATGAACAAAATATGTTTTAAAAATTTAAGAGTACATTTAGAGAAACTAAATAAATGGAGAGATACACCATTTTGTTATTTGGGACATGGATGTGACTGGGTATAACAGAGATTTTGAAATAACAGTTGTTTAAACTATTAGCCTCTTTCTCTTTCTCTCTGTAATAATTTGGAGGTAGGCATTCCAGAGCTGGTATGGAAACTGGGGCAACTAATGTTATTTGCCATATTTATAGATATTTGCAGAAATCAATTTTCCCACATTAACCTATAAATTCAAGTTCCATTATAAATCCCAATGAATTTTTATATAGGATAAGCTCATCATAAAATTCATATAAAAGAGTGAAGGGCCAGGAATAGCAACACAATTTTGAAGAAGTAAAAGGACGGTACCATTTACTGTATATCGAAACACATGATGGGACAAAGGATTTGAACAAACATTTCTCCAAAGAACATATGCAAATGGCCAAAAGGCACATGAAAGTAAGCTCAGCATCACTTGACATTAGGGAAATGCAAATCAAAACCACAATGAGATATGACTTTATACCTATGAGGACGACTATAATCAAAAACAGATACAACAATAAGTGTTGGTGAGGATGGAGAGAAATTGGAGCCCTCATATATTACTACTGAGAATGTAAAATGGTGCAGCCATTTTGGTGGTTCCTCAAAATGCTAAACATAGAGTTGTCATTTGAGCCAGCAATACCACTCCTAGGCATCTACCCAAGAGAAATGAAAACATGTCCCCACAAAAATGTGCATATGAACGTTCAAAGCGGCATTATTCATCATAGCCAAAAAAAAGTGGAAACAACCCAAATGTTCATCAACTAAAGAATGGATAAACAAAATGTGACATATCCTTGCAATAGAATATTATTCAGCCACAGAAAGAATGAAGTACTGACACATGCAACAACATGGATGAAACTTGAAAAATGCTAAGTGAAAGAAGCCAAAGACAAAAGATCACATATTGGGCTTCCCTGGTGCCGCAGTGGTTGAGAATCTGCCTGCCAATGCAGGGGACACGGGTTCGAGCCCTGGTCTGGGAAGATCCCACATGCCGCGGAGCAACTGGGCCCGTGGGCCACAACTGCTGAGCCTGCGCGTCTGGAGCCTGTGCTCCGCAACAAGAGAGGCCGCGATAGTGAGAGGCCCGCGCACCGCGATGAAGAGTGGCCCCCGCTCTCTGCAACTAGAGAAAGCCCTCGCACAGAAACGAAGACCCAACACAGCTAAAAATAAATAAATAAATTTAATTAAAAAAAAAAAAGATCACATATTGTATGATTCCATTTACATGAAATGCCCAGAATGGGAAAATCTATAGAGATAGAAAGTAAGTCAGTGGTTGCCAGGAGCTAGGGTTTAAAGGGAAGAGACTACTAATGTGAATACAGTTTCTTTTTGGGGTGATAAATGTGTTCTGGAATTAGACAGTGATAGTAGTTGCACAACTTTGTGAATATACCAAATTTTATATTTAATAAGGCAAATTTTATGGTACATATATTATATCTCAATAAATATAATAACAACTTATGGGGTTATAGCAATTAAAACAATGTGGTGTTATTATAGAAGTGGACATCTTGACCAATAGAACTGAATACAGAGCATAAAAGGGATCTACATACACACAAGCCAGGCGTATGACACAGGTGACGTTATATAGGGAAAGGATGAACTCTTGAAGAAATGATGAAAAAAATAAAATTAGGTTCATCCTTCATACTTTCCCCCAAAGAAATTGTAAACAGATTAAAGATACAAATATGAAAAAGCAAAACTGTAAAACCTGTAAAATAAACATAGGAAAATATCTTTAATGAATTTGGGATAGGAAAGGATTTCACAAGTCACAAAAAAGAAAAAAACAAAGGAAAAAGAAATATACAGTCAATTTAAAAACACAAAACAATCATAATATAATCATTTATGAATACACACCCTGTAGTTAAAATAGAAAGACGTTCATGAGAATAACATACATCAAGTTCAAGTGAATAGTTACCTCTGGGGATGGAGGGAGAAAGGAGAAAAAGACAATACTGGTGGGCAATAGCTGTGTGGGTATTAACTTATCTTCCTCTTCTTTAAGAACTCTAAAGCAAAGGTGGCAAAATGATAACCATCATTTAAATTTTGTGATGGATACATAAGGGAATAGCATATTATTTCCTCTAGTCTTCTGTATTTTTTGAAGTGTTTTACAAATAAGAAAAGTTTTATTACATATTAACATACCATCTTGCTTAGAAAGTTGAGGGATGCATAGATGCATCCTCCTACCTTCCCAAGGTCAGCACTTCTGTGGTGAAAGCATAGAATGTTAATCACCTTCTCGAAGTTAGAGAGCAAACTTGTGACAGAAACGGCGCTGAAACCCAGCTACACTCCACCGCAGTTGCCTGTTCTTTCTGGAAACAGCATGCATCTGCCGTGCTGGACAAGCGTTCAAGTTCTTTCCACTCTAAAGTGTTATGTGGATTTACTAAACCAACAAGAAGTCAGGGGAGAAACTTAAATCACTGCCTTTGCAAATCACTATTTGCTGCTAGTCCTGAGGACTTATTTCACCATAAAATCAATGAGGGAAAGGAGAGTAAGGGAGTGAAAATGAGTACTTTTACTCCTCTGAAGTGCAGAGTATTACTCCTGTGCTCCGCGGGGCCGTCCCTGCTTCCCTGCTCAGCTGCGTGATCACAGATACCCAGGCAAAGGCATCCACCAGCGGCTGCCAAGTCAGGACAGGGCAAAGGTGCACTTAGAGAAGCTCCCGCTAAACCGGTGACCTTCAGCAAGGAGCCTGCCAACAGCAAGGAGGGGCCACGCAGCCCCAAGGGAACTAGAGAAAGCCCACCTGCCCAACTCTTCCTCTTTAGCGACAGAACGTGAGGGGGGCAGCTCTGGGCACAGGTTAAGGGCATAGAATGATGCAAAGCTGGGTTCTGGGAGCACACACAACATGCCCAAGGCAACGATTCTTTACCCTAACCACACATTATAATAACCAGGGAACCAAAAAATAAAATAAATATAAAAGTAAAATAAAAATTTAATTTAATTTAAATTTTTAAAAATTAAAATAAAATACAGATGACCAAGTGCCGCTCCCAGCAATTCTGATGCAATTGCTTTGAAGCAGCCAATTGGTTTGAAGCAGGCCATTGGTATTATTTAAAAGCCCACCAGGCAATTCTAATGTGTAGCCTCTCCGCTAAGGACTAAAAGCAATTATTTGGGAGGACTTTTAAGAGAAATGGTTTCCTCAGGGCTGACCATAAATGGGGTGAAATCAGATAAGCCCAGGTTCTAAAGCCAGCTCGGCCACTTATCATATGACCTGGGGCAAGTTATGCAATTTGACCCAACCCCTGTTTTTTCTCATTTGAACCTGGAGACAATAACACCTACTCCTCAGTGATGGCAGTAATTGAGATGATACACACAAAAGAGCGCCTGCCACGTGGCTATCATTATCAACAGTCATCTGGACCCCAGGAATGGCTCATCTGTGGTCAAGTGCATCCTGTGGTGGTGACTGAGAACCAGAGAGAAGCCAGAGCCTGGCATGTCTTAGCCACGCCTGCATTTGTGGAGGAAGGTGATGACCCACAGCACCTTACCTGGTTCTTTCTGGATCAAATACTGGGCTTTGGCTTGAATGGCAAGTCCTTAAACAGTTAACTCTCAGTTATTCAAAGGGATGGAAAAGAGCTAGTGGTAGTGCTGTAGACTGAATGTTTATGTCTCCCCAAAATGCATATGCTAAAAACTATTCCTCAATATGACGGTATTAGGAGGTGGGGGTCTTTGGGAGGTAACTAGATCATGAGGGCAGAGCCCTCATGAATAGGATTAGTGCCCTTATAAAAGAGACCCCAGAGAGCTCCCTCACCCCTTCCTGCATGGGAGAACAGAGTGAGAAGATGCCATCTGTGAACCAGGAAGAGGGTCCTCACCAGACACCACATCTGCTGGTGCCTTGACCTTGGACTTCCAGCCTCCAGAACTTTGAGAAATGAACTTCTGCTATTTATAAGCCACCCAGTCTACAGTATTTTGTTACAGCAGCCCAAACGGACTAAGACAGTTAAGTAACCAAAAGATTCCCTATTGAGGATTTGAAATGTATCACAGGCTGTGGTAGGCAGAATAATGAGCCCCTGACGCTACCCACATCCTACTCCCCAGAATCTGTGAGTATGATAGGTTACCTGGTGGAGAGGAATTAAGGTTGCAGATGGCATTAAGTCTGTGAACCAGCTGACCTTGACATGGGGAGATGAGCCCGTATTTGGGGTGGGCCCAATGTCATCACAAGGGTCTTTGTAAGTGGAAGAGGGAGGCAGAAGAGAGAAAATCTGGGAGATGGTATTGTGAGAAGGGCTGGACCCACTGATGCTGGAAGAAGCTACTGGAAGAAGCAGCAGCCGCAAGTGAGCAACGTGGGTGGCCTCGAGAAGCTGCCACGGTGAGGAAACGTACTCTCCCCAGAGCCTCCAAAGGAAGACAGCCCTGCTGACACCTGGATTTGAGCCCATTGAGACCTGTATCAGACCTCTGACTTCCAAAATTGCCAGATAATAAATCTGTGTTGATTTAAGCCGCTAAGTTTATGGTAACTTTTTTTTTCCAGCCTCTGATTCCATTTCACTTTTTTTTTCTTCTTATGTCTTTCCTTAATTGTATAGTCCATCACCCTGGCTCAGTGCATGTCACCAAAAACTCTCCTGGGATTTCATAGTCTCTGACAGTCCATTACAGCTTGGGGTGCCCATCTTAAGTCTGTGGTAACCACAGCAATGGAAAACTAATAGGACAAATACTTGTATAACCAGAAGGTTTTCAAGTCCTCTCCTTGGGTGACCCTGGCTAAACTAGATGGCTGGGTGGTGACTCAAGGAAGCTGCAGACCATGGAAAAAATGACCTTAACAACTGGTGCTTGAGAAGCAGATTCCAAGACCTGAGGTTTATTCAGGCATTCACTTGAGAACAATAGCTGAGTGCCATCTTTGCACTGGACAGCGGGTATACCAGATGAATCTGCAAGGCATGGTCTCGGACTGCAGGACCTCACCATCTAGACGCAGAAGGCAGTGACAGAAACAGGGAATTATGAGTGCTGTGATCTATGCCTAGTGGCAGGAAATATTCCCCGTGATGTTCCAGCTGAATTTGGGAAAACCGGCAGGTATTTGTGGAGCAAACTAAATTCCAGGAAAAGAGAGGTGTGAGCCAATGCGGGGCTCTTGCGAACACAATCCCCTAGAAGCTGCCCCACGTGGCCCAAAAGCAATAGGTAAGACTTGCACTCTACATACCCTCTCCTCAGACCAGACGCCCCTCTGGGACATCCCCAGCTTGACCTGCTGCACAGTACGGAAGCCCTGGCTCACACATCTCTCTCACACACCAGTACGTTACAAGTCTCTGACATGTAGTAGGTGCTCAGTAAAAACTGTTGAGGGAAGGAATGCATGGAGAGGGAGGGAGGGAAAAACACCACACTCTAGATTTTCCTCATCCCTCACTCTCACTTCTAAGCTTACTTCCAGGATCACTACTCAAGCTCACTCTGATGTTCAACCCAGGAGCCCCGCTCAGCCCCACTCCCACTTCAGAAGCCCCCGAGACACAGCCCTGCCCATCTCCTCCCTGATGGACCACATTCCTTCAGTCTCCTCCCACCACTCCCTCTGGTCTTCCACCTACTGCTGGCCATAACCCAGCACTGCTGAGAGAGAGAAACTAAGATGCTGGTGCCCTTCCAGAGCCCTTCCACTCTGGAAAGGAAACTTCCTTTTCCTCTGGAGGAAGAGAGAGGGAGACCAGGTTCATACAGGTGTGTCTCTATTCTAATGCACTGGAGACTAGCCCTCCTTCCAAACAGAAGGTCACACTTGTTCTCTAAAGGAAAGAGAGTATTTCTTCTTCTATGAGAGTGATTAAAGGCCTCTGGCACCCACCTAGAAATCCCAGTTTTTTTAAATGATAACATTCTGTGACATGGACAATTGCCATCTCGTTGTTTTTATTTAAAATGTGACTATCTTTTAGGAAAAATGTCATTTCTTCATTGATCAGTATTACATAATCTAAGGGTTTTTTTTAAAGCTTCAAATGGGTCCCTACTCTCCCACCCTCTTACTACTCAGTAAGACTACTGTTCCTACATGCTCCTAGGTCTAAAGTCTACAGCTTGCCAGGATTCTTACCATAGGGATCACTAATTTAAAATATCGGCTGACATTTGCTTCAAACTATATTCACGTTTATTGGCCGTTACAACTGGTCCCCTGATCTCTGAGCTTTTCATAAACAAGCAAACAAACAAACAAATGAAAAACCTCAAACTAACATGGCAGATATTTTGACCAGCCCAAAGCAGTGGAAACACAGCATTGAAGAGTAAAGAATTTCCAAACCAAGATTTAAAATCAAGGATGTATTCAACTTTATAGTCAACAGCACCTGTGGCACATTGCACGCCATGCATCACTGTCCAGTCTAGACCATTAGCAGAGGAATTTGCAGTGGCTTCAGATGGGCCTAAGGAAGAAATCTCACCTGTTTCACAGCTTCGCAGAGGCCCGCCTGGGCAGAAACCACAGAGCCAAAGCCTAAGGTAAAAAAGAAGTACTTTACACAAACCAAGATGGAAAAGAAGAATCAATGCAGGGTTTTTTTCTTTATTTGTATGGTTGTTTGGGGACCTAATGAGAACAGTATTCACACTGTGTGTGGGAGGTGAGACCCACACAGCCAGCCTGCTGCCCCAGCACTTTGTGTACTGTACACACTCCAGGTCAGAACTTGATTTGTGGCTGTGAACATTATTTCTCAGCTAGTCGATAGTTGCCTTTCTCACTGCACCTCTGACCGCGTGGCAAAAATCCTCAGCTTGGATTATACAGGCCACGTTGCCCAAGAACCTGATTGGCCTGCCCTCGAGAATGGTTTCTCACCTGTGCATAGCTCTGTCAAAATGCTCCAAGAGGCTTCAACCTTTTTGAATGTTCTATGTGGCTTTCAAGCTGTTCTCCCCCATCCAGAGAAGTTGCTTGCACACTTCACCTACCTCTGTGTGCACAGCAGGCCTGGCGAGCTTCCCACCACCACTCTGAGCCTTCTGACACCCAGCTCTTGATCCCCTTTTCCAGACCAGTTGGTGGCCCTTATCTGCACTCCCCTCATGTCTTGTATCTACCTGTATTGTTAATATGCAACAGAATCATAAGAGGATAATACATGAATATGTTAGGTTCAAGCTGCATCTCATTTATCTTTGTACCTCCAACATGTAAAACCATGACTAGCATCTAATAGGTTCTCAGTAAATGTGTAGGTGAAGCAGACATATGTCATTGCTAAAGCTCTCTCCCATCAAAGGAAAGTCCAGAAAGTAAAGTTAGTACTGCAAGGGCCTAGCAAATCCCAGCTAGACTTCTGGCTGGGTAGGAAGACCTCCCTTCCCCCCTGAAGCCCACGGTTGCTATTCCTCACTCCTTGTGAGTCACTAGAGTTAATTATAACAGGTAGTGAGGGGTGCCTGGCTCTATTTTAGCATCACTCTACCAGTCTGACTCTGCTTTTCTCTTAATGTTGAAGACAAAGGACATTTGGTCTGATGGGAACAAGCATCAAATGGGGCTTTAAAGAGATTTGCTGTCCAGAGCCTAACTCTGCAACATATGAGGCTGTACAGGTCATATCTCCTCTCTGGTCCTCAGCTTATTCATCCTTAAAATGAGCTGGATGCCACTTCACACCCACTATGACGCCATAATAAAAAGACAGACGATAACATGTGTTGGCGAGGATATGGAGAAATTAAAACCCTCGTACACTGCTGGTGGGAATGTCAAATGGTGCAGTGTCTTGGAAAAAAACCGCTTTGGCGGTTCCTCAAAAAGTTGAACTAGAGTCACCATAAGACTGAGCAATTTCACTCCCAGGTATAAACCCAAGAGAAATGAAAACATACTTTCAGACAAAAACTTGTACATGAATGTTCATAACAGCATTATTCATAAGAGCCAAAAAGTGGAAACAACCAATGAATCAACCAATGAATGGATAAATGAAATGTGGTATATCCATATGATGAAATATTACCCAGCCGTAAAAAAGGAACGAGATACTGATACATGCTACAACACGGATGAATCTTGAAGACATTATGGGAAGTGAAAGAAGGAATGGGGACTCTTTCATGGGTACCAGGTCTCCTTTGGGAGTGATGAAAATGTTTTGTAATTAGAGAGAGATGGTGGTTACACAATATTGTGGATATACTAAATGCACTAAATCATACTCTTTAAAATGGTTAATTTTAAGTCATGTGAATTCACCTCAATTAAAACAAAATTAGAGTTGAAGAAAGTGTTTTTTTTAACCCAGCCTAGATTATATTAATCTTTTACCAACAGAGTCATAAAGTATCATTTTTAATATATATTTTTTAATGGAAAGGGGGGCCCACGAAAGCCTTCTGCAGCCCTACTGGGGGTGGAGGCTGACTGTCCCACTGGGAGTTGGTCCCTTGGGGCAGACCCATCAGCATCACAGGCTTTAGAAATGTGAGTTATTGAATCCAAAGTGTCCTTATTTTAACACCAGGCTGGGGTGGCATTTAGAAACGAAATCAATAATAATGACTAATTTTTTGTTCAGCCTCCTTTCTTTATTCATCTGGACACTGCTAGATATTCTGCCTACAAAGGAGGCCTCCCCATTTTACAGATGTGGGAAGCGAGGCTGCTTAGAGAAGCTAAGTGGTTTACCAAAGTCACACAGTGTGGAAGAGTAAGAGCCGAGGAATCACACCGGAGTTTGTGTGTCTGGCTTTTCCCATCATACCATGTGGCCTCCTGCAAAGGGATATTTGGTTCTTACACAAAAGCATCTCAGCTGTAGCAAACCCTGAAGGTTGTGCCTTCACCCGGAGCTCAGTTTCTGATAACAGTCACCGTGGGCTTTCTAAAGCGTGCATGCACTTACATGGGGGCAGGACCTGCCAAGAGGCTCTGTAGGCAATCTTGTAGAGACAGTAGGCCATAAAAGCCGTCGGAGATGATAAACAGGAGCACAAATAGGATCAGGAAAATCTGTGGACTGTCACTGGGGGCATTTTCTTTCCTCAGCCTGAAACCACCACAGATCAATTTCACTTGTAGACTGACAGCTAATCACTTACTGATCTCATTAGCAGTTCCAGGGCTTAAGTGTATTAGTGAGTCGGGGAGGGGAAAGTGGGTTTCGCTCCAAATAGCAGAGGGATGGGGGAAAAAAGCCTCACACACTTGACTTTCCAGAAAGGTTCATGTGAATCAGTTGAGTTCAAGATTTGCTTGCATAAAGGTCAGTAGCAGGTTTGTAAGCCCAACCTAGAGGGTGGCCCTTTGGGAAACAGGTGAAGAGGGGGAGGAGCGCTTTTAGACAGAATTGTTTAACCAGGGAGCCTCCTTCCAGACCAGCACCTGGGGCGACTTGGATACAGGAAGATGGCCTTTCAGAATCTATGCACAATTACCCAGTTAAAAAAACAGAGCCCCAGGCATCTCTCTGGATACCACATTTTATCATCTTTTAGCCGAGGACAGTTTCCAAGAAAGCTGTCCTGTTGAAAAATTGCTGGGTGGTGAGAGAAATCAGCGAAAGGTGCATATTTGTAAACAGAACCTCTAATATTCATTATTTTTCCCAGAAGGGATAAGGCCAGCTCCACTGCCACCAGATAAAAATGGCTTTGAAGGCTGTGGCTGTCATTCCGATGACAAATGTATTTTTCTTTGCTGCCCAGAGCACATGTCTCTTGACACACTCTCAAGGGGGGAACGTTAATTGCTAAGCCCCACTGGAAAAAGAGAAGAGCGTTAACAACGCACATATTTTAATGAGAGGGTCTGCACTGCCAGGAAGGGTTGATCTAAACCCTTTGCTCAACTGCCTGTTCTCCAAGGAGAGTTCTCTGTCTTGCAGAGAAAAAGGGGAGCAGGGGGGCGATTAGAAAAGAGGTGGTGTGACTGCTGAGCTGCACAGAGCTGGTTAAGAGCTGTCCTTGAGAACTGTTACTGGTGGGGGGCAGCAGGTTCTCAGGGGAGGCCGCTATTACAGGAATGAAGCTGGTGTGGGGAAGATGCAGCAAGCCTGGCAGACGTGGATGCAGCAGGGTCTATACTGGATGCTCAACTGCCTTGATCCCACCTCCCTCTTCTTCTAACCCAGATCCCTGTGGCCCACATTTCCCCTCCCCGTTCCACGCTGAGTGTCTCAGGTCAGGGAGTGTGAAAGCTGGGAGGGACCACAGAGATCAGTTGCAGTCAGGGATGGCAAATACGTGCCCCCTGCACCTCCTTCTTTGCCTCCTGTGCCCAGAGTAGACATCATTAATTGATCACACTGCTCGCTCTTTTTGAGTCTAAATGCAGCCTTAAAATTCTCTTTAGCTCACCATTCCAAAAAGCCACAACAGATTCAATAGACCAGATGAAACTTTTCCAATTTTAGTTTTGTCTAACCTCATCACATTTTTTTTCTGTTTTTAACACGTTTCTTGTTTATTTGGCTAAAGATTACATACTATACTAATGTTCTTGATTTTCTTCTTTTTTTCTTCTGTCCCTGACTCCCTTGCCTTTAAAAAAAATAACAGCTTTATTGAGATATAATCCACATGCCATAAAATAAACCATTTTAACATGTACAATTCAGTGATTTTTAGTATATTCCCAAGGTTGTACAACCTTCACCACTATCTAATTTCAGGACATTTTTAATCACCCCAACAAGCCACCTCTAAATCTATCAGCAGTCACTCCTCACTCCCCGCTTCTCCCCAGACCCTGGCAACCTCTAATCTACTTTCTGTCTCTTAGGATTTGCCTCCTCTGGACACTTCATATAAATGGAATCATGCAACATGTGACCTTTCGTGTCTTAAAGGTTCATTTTTTTTCCTTCTGGTATCCTTATTATTATTATTATTATCATTATCATTATTACTTTTGGCCACACAGCTTGTGGGATCTTAGCTCCCCAACCAGGGATCAAACCCTGGCCCTCAGCAGTGAAAGTGAGGAGTCTTAACCACTGGACCGCCAGGGAATTCCCTCCTTCTGATTTTGAAAGAAAGCAAAACATTATCGTGGCTCCTGCAAGTGTCCTGGGCCCCAGGCACTGAGCCTGTGGGAGAAACGGGCCCCGCCTCCCAGGCCGTCTCCCACCCCCTGGAGCACCACCAACCCTGTAGCCACCACACACTGCCTCTGCCGGTTTCTGACACCTCCTCGGCAGGTGCCCAAAGGGCTAGGTCCTGAGAGTGAACAAGGTGGGGGAGGGGTGCTGCCCTCCCCCCATGTCATGCCGTGCCTGCCCTGCTCCCTGCTGCCCTGCTCATGGCACTGACCCAGAAATTAGATCTAGCTCATCCTTGACTCAGCCCACCCTGTGAGGCCCAGAGCTTTGATCCTAGGCCAGGCTTGTCTGCCTGGTCTGTTTCTCGCTTAAAACAGCTCCCTCCAGAGGGTTTCCTTATGCAGAGAGGTTGTCCACCATCAGGGCTGAATTCCAGGGTGGGCCAGCTTACCAGTAAATGCTCCGCTGTTAGCAAATGTCTTTTGCTTCCCCTGTTACCAGCGGGCTGTTCTGGAGGCAGCTCAGAACCCTGCGTGGGCAGCGGGCACAGGACACAGGAAGCTCAAACTTGTGCCTTTGCCAATGTTCCTGGCCTCTCCTCCCCAGTCCGTTCCCAGAAAACTCCTTCTGCTCCCTGAGCCTGTCCAGCTGGATGGGTGGGAAAGGGAGACTGGCTGTCAGACCCTTTAAAGACACTTCCAGAAATTGGGGTGGGGAGACAGAATTTTGAGGAGAGGACCACACAAAGGGGGCCTTGGGGAATTTACATCTTCTGCGTGTGATTAAGTGGCCGACAGGCTGAAGGGAGGGCTGAGAGCCAAAGGCCAAGCCAGGAGGCTGCAAAGCACAAGACAGTTCCAAAACCTGTGAGCCAGCAGGAGGCGGCGCAGTGGGTGAGGGTCTAGGCAACCACCACTCCTGGGTCCTACCCCTCTCCCTGATCCCTCTCCATCTCTGGATCCCTCAATCCTTCCAGAACTTCTACAAAGAATCAAACTACCCACAAGCAGTTATCAGACCCCTTGTTCATTCACTCATTCATACATTCATTCACCTACCTTTTCCCAAGTTCAGGATGTGGCCAGCACTGTGCTAGATGCCAGAAATGCAGGCATGAGCCAGGTGTGGCCCTCAGGAACGTGTGGCCCAGGGGCCATCACAAACAGGAAAACAGCTCAATAAAGGCGACCTGGTGAGAGCACCAAGGAAAGAGTGTTAGTTCTTCCTGGGGGTGGGCCTGGGTGTCAGGGAAGGCTTTAGGGAGTGTACTGGTTTGCTAGGGCTGCCATAACAAAATAGCACAGAATGTGGGGCTTAAACAACACAAATGTATTTCCTTGACATTCTGGAGGCTAGAAGCCCAAGATTAAGGTGTCAGCAACGTTGGTTTCTCCTAAGGCTTCTCTCCCTGCCCTGCTAGTGGCCTTTCCTTGCGTGTATGCATCCCTGGTACCTCTATGTATACCCAAATTTTCTCTACTTATAAGGACACCAGTCAGATTGGGTTAGGGCCCACCCTAAGACCTCATTTTAAATTAATCACCTGGGCTTCCCTGGTGGCGCAGTGGTTGAGAATCTGCCTGCCAATGCAGGGGACACGGGTTCGAGCCCTGGTCTGGGAGGATCCCACATGCCGCGGAGCAGCTGGGCCCGTGAGCCACAACTACTGAGCCTGCGCAACTGGAGCCTGTGCTCCGCAACAAGAGAGGCCAAGATAGTGAGAGGCCCGCGCACCGCGATGAAGAGTGGCCCCCGCTTGCCACAACTAGAGAAAGCCCTCGCACAGAAACGAAGACCCAACACAGCCAAAAATAAATAAATAAATAAATTTAAATTAATCACCTTTTTAAAGATCTTATCTCCAAATACAGTCACATTCTAAGGTACAGGGGTTTGGAGCTTCAACACAGGGATTTGGGGGAGACACAATTCAGCCCATAACAGAGAGGCTGCCTTTGGCTGTGCCTCAATAGCAGAGCCAAAAACAGCCAGATGGGCAGAACAGGCAACTATTCTTGATGTCAAGCCCAGCAGAGCAAAGACCCAGAGATACTAAACACTTGTCTCCTTCAGGGGGTGGAAAAAATTCTCATAGGTGGAAACACAGGACAGAGGCCAGACGAAAATGCTGCAGCATTCAGGAGGGCTGCGTGTTTTCCTGTCAGTTGAGCACGGGCAGGTGGATGGTGAGTAAGTGTTCAGGTTCTGAAAGTCCTCATGTGTAGATGGACTGTTGTGCAGATTAAATAAAACAAAGTTTATTAGATACCCAGTGTTTATAACAAACACTTACCACTCTTACAAGTGGTGCTTTCCTTCTCCACCTTTGTATTTCTTTATGTCCTTCGGTGACCATACATTAGTTTTATAATGAAAACATAAGCTTAAAAATGTAGTCAAGAAGCAGCAGATGCTGGGGAAGTCAGAAGCGTGAGAAAATCCATTCCATGTCGCTGTCTAATCAAGCATTTACTGGGTTTAGTTCTCTGCTCAGCGCTGCGTGGAGGGGAAAAACAATCTAAGGCAGGCTCCTGCTGCAGCCGAGTTGACAGCTCATTTGGGAATATTCCTCAGAAGATGAGCCCACCCCACAGGTTGCTGGTAGGGGTGCTGCCATTGTAATCACAGCCCTCACTCCTCAAACCCCCAGAAGGCACAATACTCAGAACTGGTAGCTAAATCAAAGCACGAGGGACAGAAATGACTTAAAAGACCTCCCAGAAAGTGGCTGAAGGCCATAAGCTCTCTTGGAAAGGACTCAGAGCTCACGTTTAGGTTTCCTTGGAACTGTAACAGAAAGAAAGCTTGGAAGATCTGAGTGTGCCGGTCTCCGAGAGGGACGTGGATGGAGCCATGAGCCTGGAGCCAGAGGGACAAACCTGAGTTCTGGCTCTGCCTTTTCTGACTGGGCAACTTTGGTGGAATCACTGGTCAATGAATCTTTCCGAGTGGTTGGTTCCTTCATCTCCAAAATCAGGAGCAGATTACAACCCATTCCCATCTTCCTTAGGACTGAGTTGTCACAGGATCAAACGGGGTAATTAAGGAGAACATGCTCTGAAACCCCAAAGTTCTACACACCCTTAGCCGTCTTCCAGAAGGGTGAGGCCACTGGGCTTCTGGAGTGGAGGTCCAAGGACATCTCTCTAGTCCCAGCCTGGGTGTACATGGAAAGCATCTGGTTGCTGGTGGGAAGCATCCCACCTGAGCTCTCGGCATGGGTCCTGCGTGTTGTCAGTGCTCCTCAGGTGATCCCAGTGTACGGTCAGGGTTGAGAGGCACAGCTTCCTTACCAAATTGGCTGACTAGGTTGCTTTACTCTTTTAGCAAAACAGACTTCTTCCACAGTTGCAGTGGTAGAGGAAAATCTCTCCTTCCAAAACCCGTCCTCAGCAGAGTCAAATCCTCCCACCAATTCACTAAGGGCTTTGGGTCTCAAAATTTAGTGTGTACAAGAGACATCTGGGAACTTGTTAAAGAGGAGGAGGCCAGGGAACCTCACACACACCCCGCTCCGAGATTCTGATCCAGTCAGTCTGAGAAGGGACTCAGGGAATCTGCATTTAATCACATGTGGTGTAAAGAGAATGCATTGGACTCAACAGAAAAAAAAAAACCCTCAAATCTTATTTTTGCTCTTCTACTAAAACAATGAGTAATCTTGGCCCTCTGACAGCAAGAATAACCACAATAGTTATTGTTTATTGAGCACATACCATATTCTAGTACCTTAGGGACAGTGGAGTCTTCCTAAGAGCTGGGGGGTGGTATTCTGGGTTTGAGCATGTGCACCCAGCATGCCTCCCTCTGTTGAGAGTGCCCTTCCCCCATTTCATGTGACTCAGGTGGAACTGCCAATCAAACGGCCCAGTACCACCCCCCTGGGGAGTGGAGTCAGAGGAGAACATGTGACTCAATCCCAGCCAATCAGGTTCCTCCTCCTGGGAGCCTGACTTGAGCGAAGAGAGGTTAGGGCCAAGGGCAGGTGCCACCTGCTTTCCCCAGGCTGAATCTCTAGCCAGCGTTTCCCAAGACTTGGTGGTTTAGCTCTTTCTCCCGTTTCATGAGCTATCCAATAGCCTACCTGTAGATCTTTTTCTGGATTAAGTTAATCAGAGTGGGTTTCATTTATTACAACAAAAAGTTAATGAAACATTCCTTTTACAGGTCAGAAGCTGAGGCTGAAAGGAAGTAAATGACCCAAGGTCTCCACAGCCAGGAGAGGGCAAAGCAGGATGCACAGCTGGGCATGTGTAGCTGCACATTACCTGTGCCTGACATTACACCACGCCCCTCACATCCTCCTGGGAGCTCAAAAAACTGAGAGGGGGAGGAGAAAGTGCACTTCAAAAAAATACGTATTTATATGCTTTGAAAGGTATGAAGAGAAATTTAAAAGTTACCATTAACTCCCACACTCATCCCTCTGTAGGTTTAAAAGCTCCCAGTCAGAGACCTAGACTAATCGTTAATTTATCCATTTCTATTAAATGTCCCAAGGGGCAGACCAGCAAATCTCTTACTAAATTATATATTACAACGCATAGCAGAGCAAAAAAAGGCATAGAAATGCAAACAGTGGTTCCAGTCGGGAAAATGCCAAAGAAAAGCATTTCAACAAGGTAACAATTAGGAGCAGAATTCACCACCACTTTGGCTGAGCTTCTATTTTATTTGATTAAATTACTGACGTTTTAGATTCATGGACCCTAGATTAGGAACCTAAAATCGCATAACAGAGGCTAGACTTGTGGTCAAAAATTTGACCAAGTCATTGAATGCTTCCAAGCATTAAATCTTCCCACTCTTGCTCCTAGAACAGATGGCATCCCGTGCTTCCTCTTTCTTCTTTCTTTTTCTTCTTTCCAAACATATGCATGAGGCTATCAGGCAAAAATAAATCTATATTTGACTCCACAGTAAGACTTTTGTTCTGCTATTCAGCACAGTGCAAAGCCAAGACCAAGCAAGTATTTGTCACTAAACAGAAACTAATCTAGCAGAATTCACTTTAAAAACATTCACAGGGCTTCCCTGGTGGCGCAGTGGTTGAGGGTCTGCCTGCCAGTGCGGGGGACACGGGTTCGGGCCCTGGTCTGGGGGGATCCCACGTGCCGCGGAGCGGCTGGGCCCGTGGGCCACAGCTGCTGAACCTGAGCGTCTGGAGCCTCTGCTCCGCAACGAGAGAGGCCGCGATAGTGAGAGGCCCGCGCACCGCGATGAAGAGTGGCCCCCGCTCGCCGCGGCTGGAGAGAGCCCTCGCGCGGAAACGAAGACCCAACACAGCCAAAAAAAAAATAAAAATAATAAACAATACATTAAAAAATTAAAAAAAAAAAACATTCACAGTCCCTGTTCACTGAGTTTTGACTATTTCAAACTGACCTCACTGGAGGATTCCAGGCAGCCTTCTCATGCCCAGTATCCCCTATGTGTCCTCCACACCTAATGCCCCTCACAATAAGCCCTTGGCCACGTTCCACCCACTGCTTCACTGCACTTCTAAGCCACTACCAGGCAGCAGTTTGTTGGAGAACCACTAGCTCCACTGCTGGGAATTTAATCTAAAAATATGACCACCAATGTTTAGTGATCAAATATTTAGCCCTAAATGCTATTCATCATAACATTGCTTATAATAGGGAAAAAAATGGAAACAATGGAAATGTCTCAAAGTAAAAGATTAATTAAATATATTATGGCATGATCATTGTAAAAATCTGGTTAAAGAATAGTTAAATGTTCATCAGAAAAATGTTCATAAGCAGCCGCATAGCACAGGGAGATCAGCTGGGTGCTTTGTGACCCCCTAGAGGGGTGGGACAGGGAGGGTGGGAGGGAGACTCAAGAGGGAGGGGATATGGGGATATATGTATATGTATAGCTGATTCACTTTGTTATAAAGCAGAAACTAACACACCATCGTAAAGCAATTATACTCCAATAAAGATGTTTAAAAAAAAAAAAAGAAAAATGTTCATGGAATATGTTCATGAGAGATTGTTAAAAAACAAAACGGGGGGCTTCCCTGGTGGCGCAGTGGTTGGGAGTCCGCCTGCCAATGCGGGGGACGCGGGTTCAAGCCCTGGTCTGGGAGGATCCCACATGCCGCGGAGCAACTAGGCCCGTGAGCCACAATTACTGAGCCTGCGCGTCTGGAGCCTGTGCTGCGCAACAAGAGAGGCCGCGATGGTGAAAGGCCCGCACACTGCGATGAAGAGTGGCCTCCACTCGCCGCAACTGGGGAAAGCCCTCGCACAGAAACGAAGACCCAACACAGACAAAAATAAATATATAAATAAAATTAAAATATTAAAAAAAAACGTATGGAACAGTTATGTCTGTTGTGATTCCAATTTTGTAAATATATATGAAATATTACCCCCCCCCCGAAAAGATTGAAAGGATAGTCACCAAAATAGAAAGGACAGTTATCTCTGAGAACTACAATTATAAATTATTTTTATTTTATTTTCTGACTAGTCCATATCCCTTAAATTTTAAGAAGAAGAAAGAATTCTTTTAAGGCAGACTATTGGTTGGCCACAGAATGTCCAAGCTGGTTACATTTACTGTTCCCAGGCAGATCTCAGTTAGCTGATAATATCCCCCAGGACTGAATTTTCCCATCCTTAACTGCACACTGTCTGAGGAGGCCATTAGGATGATTCCAGGTATTTTGTCATGTACGAAGCTGTGGAGAAAGAACCCAGAGAGCAAATTCTGTAAACTGAAGGGATTAAAAAGTAAGAGGGAAGAAAAAAGTAAACAAATTGCCAAAGGTGTGAAATGTAACTGGTCAAATTTAACAGGTGATTTGTGAAACTTTGCCAACTTGCTTTTAAAAATAACAACAAAATTAGTCTGATGCAAGTAAAAGGTCTTGGTTTGAAGAGGTCAGGTCTCAAGCCAGTCTGGAAGGAGCACTACCACCCTGGTGGCCTAAAGCTGGTCTGACAGAAATGAGGAAGGCAACAATTATATGTCTCCCTCAGGGTCCAAACCCAATCCCAACTCCATCACCAGGCAACCTGAAGCAGGAGGTTGTTTCAAAAGATGTGGAGAATTACCTTCCTCTCTAACATAGTTCAAGGTCTAGAGATCGCTGAAGACACCATCTTGGTTTTGACCCAACCTCCCAAAGCATCTCACATAGAAGGCTCATCTCTGACTGCCTCTGTTACAAAGACACAAAGGATTAAGAGGAAGTCTCTACTTCAGGCTGTGACATGACTCCACAGTCTGCTAATGTGGTCAGCCAGTTCTTCAAACTCTTTTTTCTTAATTTAATTTTATTTATTTTTTATACAGCGGGTTCTTATCAGTCATCCATTTTATACACATCAGTGTATACATGTCAATCCCAATCTCCCAATTCATCACACCCCCACCCCCACCCGCCGCTGCTTTCCCCCCTTGGTGTCCATACGTTTGTCTTCTATATCTGTGTCTCAGTTTCTGCCCTGCAAACCGGTTGATCTGTACCATTTTTCTAGGTTCCACATATATGCGTTAATATGCGATATTTGTTTTGCTCTTCTGACTTACTTCACTCTGTATGAGAGTCTCTAGATTCATCCACGTCTCTACAAATGATCCAATTTCATTCCTTTTTATGGCTGAGTAATATTCCATTGTATATATGTACCACATCTTCTTTATCCATTCATCTGTTGATGGGCATTTAGGTTGCTTCCATATCCTGGCTATTGTAAACAGTGCTGCAATGAACATTGCAGTACATGACTCTTTTTGAATTACGGTTTTCTTAGGGTATATGCCAAGTAGTGGGATTGCTGTGTCATATGGTAGCTCTATTTTTAGTTTAAGGAACCTCCATACTGTTCTGCATAGTGGTTGTATCAATTTACATTCCCACCAACAGTGCAAGAGGGTTCCCTTTCCTCCACATCCTCTCCAGCATTTGTTGGTTGTAGATTTTCTGATGATGCCCATTCTGACTGGTGTGAGGTGATACCTCATTGTAGTTTTGATTTGCATTTCTCTAATAATTAGTGATCTTGAGCAGACTTTCAAGGGCTTTTTGGCCATCTGTATGTCCTCTTTGAAGAAATGTCTCTTTAGGTCTTCTGCTCATTTTTTGATTGGGTTGTTTGTTTTTCTAATATTGAGCTGCATGAGATGTTTATATATTTTGGAGATTAATCCTTTGTCCATTGATTCGTTTGCGAATATTTTCTCCCATTCTGAGGGTTGTCTTTTTGTCTTGTTTGTAGTTTCCTTTGTTTGCAAAAGCTTTGAAGTTTCATTAGGTCCCATTTGTTTATTTTTGTTTTTATTTCCATTACTCTAGGAGGTGGATCAAAAAAGATCTTGCTGTGATTTATGTCAAAGAGTGTTCTTCCTATGTTTTCCTCTAAGAGTTTTATAGTGTCCAGTCTTATATTTAGGTCTTTAATCCATTTTTTTTTAATAACTTTATTTATTTATTTTTGGCTGTATTGGGTCTTCGTTTCTGTGCAAGGGCTTTCTCTAGTTGTGGCGAGTGGGGGCCACTCTTCATCGCGGTGCGCAGGCCTCTCACTGTCGCAGCCTCTCTCGTTGCGGAGCACAAGCTCCAGACGCGCAGGCTCAGTAGTTGTGGCTCACGGGCCCAGCCGCTCCGCGGCATGTGGGATCCTCCCAGACCAGGGCCCGAACCCGTGTCCCCTGCATTGGCAGGCGGACTCTCAACCACTGCACCACCAGGGAAGCCCCTTTAATCCATTTTGAGTTTATTTTTATTTTTTTTTTTTTATTTTTTTTTAAGATTTCTTTATTGACTGATTGATTGCTATGTTGGGTCTTCGTTTTTGTGCTATGGCTTTCTCCAGTTGTGGCAAGTGGGGGCCACTCTTCATCGCGGTGCGCGGGCCTCTCACTATTGTGGCCTCTCTTGTTGCGGAGCACAGGCTCCAGACGCGCAGGCTCAGTAGTTGTGGCTCACGGGCCTAGTTGCTCCGCGGCATGTGGGATCCTCCCAGACCAGGGCTCGAACCCGTGTTTCCTGCATTAGCAGGCAGATTCTCAACCACTGCGCCACCAGGGAAGCCCTTGAGTTTATTTTTGTGTATGGTGTTAGGGAGTGTTCTAATTTCATTCTTTTACATGTAGCTGTCCAGTTTTCCCAGCACCACTTATTGAAGAGACTGTCTTTTCTCTATTGTGTATCCTTGCCTCCTTTGTCATAGATTAGTTGATCATAGGTGCGTGGGTTTATCTCTGGGATTTGTATCCTGTTCCATAGATCTATATTTCTGTTTTTGTGCCAGTACCATATTGTCTTGATTACAGTAGCTCTGCAGTATAGTCTGAAGTCAGGGAGTCTGATTCCTCCAGCTCTGTTTTTTTCCCTCAAGACTGCTTTGGCTATTCAGGGTCTTTTGTGTCTCCATACAAATTTTAAGATTTTTTTTGTTCTAGCTCTGTAAAAATTGCCATTGGTAATTTGATAGGGATTGCATTGAATCTGTAGATTGCTTTGGGTAGTATACTCATTTTAACAATGATGATTCTTCCAATCCAAGAACATGGTATATCTCTCCATCTGTTGGTATCATCCTTAATTTCTTTCAACAGTGTCTTATAGTTTTCTGCTTACAGGTCTTTTGTCTCCCTAGGTAGGTTTATTCCTAGGTATTTTATTCTTTTTGCTGCAATGGTAAATGAGAGTGTTTCCTTAATTTCACTTTCAGATTTTTCATCATTAGTGTATAGGAATGCAAGAGATTTCTGTGCATTAATTTTGTATCCTGAAACTTTACCAAATTCATTGATTAGCTCTAGTAGTTTTCTGGTGGCATCTTTAGGATCTCTATGTATAGTATCATGTCATCTGCAAACAGTGGCAGTTTTACTTCTTCTTTTCCAATTTGTATTCCTTTTATTTCTTTTTCTTCTCTGATTGCCATGGCTAGGACTTCCAAAACTATGTTGAATAAGAGTGGCGAGAGTGGACATCCTTGTCTTGTTCCTGATCTTAGAGGAAATGTTTTCAGTTTTTCACCATTGAGAATGATGTTTGCTGTGGGTTTGTCGTATATGGCCTTTATTATGTTGAGGTAGGTTCCCTCTATGACCACTTTCTGGAGAGTTTTTATCATAAATGGGTGTTGAATTTTGTCAAAAGCTCTTTCTGCATCTATTGAGATGATCATATGGTTTTTATCCTTCAATTTGTTAATATGGTGTATCACATTGATTGATTTGCGTATACTGAAGAATCCTTGCATCCCTGGGATAAATCCCACTTGATCATGGTGTATGACTCTTTTAATGTGTTGATGGATTCTGTTTGCTAGTATTTTGTTGAGGATTTTTGCGTCTATATTCATCAGTGATATTGGTTTGTAATTTTCTTTTTTTTTTTGTAATATCTTTGTCTAGTTTTGGTGTCAGGGTGATGGTGGCCTCATAGAATGAGTTCGGGAGTGTTCCTTCCTCTGCAATTTTTTGGAAGAGTTTGAGTAGGATGGGTGTTAGCTCTTCTCTAAATGTTTAATAGAATTCACCTGTGAAGCCATCTGGTCCTGGACTTTTGGAAGATTTTTAATCACAGTATCAATTTCATTACTTGTGATTGGTCTGTTCATATTTTCTATTTCTTCCTGGTTCAGTCTTGGAAGGTTATACCTTTCTAAGAATTTGTCCATTTCTTCCAGGTTGTCCATTTTTTTGGCATAGAGTTGCTTGTAGTAGTCTCTTAGGATGCTTTGTATTTCTGCGCTGTCTGTTGTAACTTCTCCTTTTTCATTTCTAATTTTATTGATTTGAGTCCTCTCCCTCTTTTTCTTGATGAGTCTGGCTAATGCTTTATCAATTTTTTTCATCTTCTCAAAGAAACAGCTCTTAGTTTTATTGATCTTTGCTACTGTTTCCTTTGTTTCTATTTCATTTATTTCTGCTCTGATCTTTATGATTTCTTTCCTTCTGCTAACTTTGGGAGTTTTTTGTTTTTCTTTCTCTAGTTCCTTTAAGGTGTAAGGTTAGATTGTTTATTTGAGATTTTTCTTGGTTCTTGAGGTAGGCTTGTATAGCTATAAACTTCCCTCTTAGAACTGCTTTTGCTGCATCCAATAGGTGTTGGATCGTCGTGTTTTCATTGTCATTTGTCTCTAGGTATTTTTTTATTTCCCCTTTGGTTTCTTCAGTGATCTCTTGGTTATTTAGTAACGTATTGTTT
Organism: Balaenoptera acutorostrata; assembly: GCF_949987535.1. Lineage (NCBI taxonomy): Eukaryota > Metazoa > Chordata > Mammalia > Artiodactyla > Balaenopteridae > Balaenoptera > Balaenoptera acutorostrata. The sequence goes on along the minus strand of NC_080071.1, from coordinate 117,099,673 downwards.
AGCCTCCATGTGTTTGTGTTTTTTACGTTTTTTTCCCTGTAATTGATTTCTAATCACATAGCGTTGTAGTCAGAAGAGATGCTTGATATGATTTCAATTTTCTTAAATTTACTGAGGCTTGATTTGTGACCCAAGATGTGATCTATCCTGGAGAATGTTCCGTGCGCACTTGAGAAGAAAGTGTAATCTGCTGTTTTTGGATGGAATGTCCTATAAATATCAATTAACTCTATCTGGTCTATTGTGTCATTTAAAGCTTTTGTTTCCTTATATATTTTCATTTTGGATAATCTTTCCATTGGTGTAAGTGAGGTGTTAAAGTCCCCCACTATTATTGTGTTACTGTCGATTTCCTCTTTTATAGCTGTTAGCAGTTGCCTTATGTATTGAGGTGCTCCTATGTTGGGTGCATATATATTTATAATTGTTATATCTTCTTCTTGGATTGATCCCCTGATCATTATGTAGTGTCCTTCCTTGTCTCTTGTAACATTCTTTATTTTAAAGTCTATTTTATCTTATATGAGTATTGCTACTCCAGCTTTCTTTTGATTTCCATTTGCATGGAATATCTTTTTCCATCCCCTCACTTTCAGTCTGAATGTGTCCGTAGGTCTGAAGTGGGTCTCTTGTAGACAGCATATATATGGGTCTTGTTTTTGTATCCATTCAGCAAGTCTGTGTCTTTTGGTTGGAGCATTTAATCCATTCACGTTTAGGGTAATTATCGATATATATGATCCTATTACCATTTTCTTAATTGTTTTGTGTTTGTTTTTGTAGGTCCTTTTTTCTCTTGTGTTTCCCACTTAGAGAAGTTCCTTTAGCATTTGTTGTAGAGCTGGTTTGGTGATGCTGAATTCTCTTAGCTTTTGCTTGTCTGTAAAGCTTTTGATTTCTCCATCAAACCTGAATGAGATCTTTGCTGGGTAGAGTAATCTTGGTTGTAGGTTCTTCCCTTTCATCACTTTAAATATGTCATGCCACTCCTTTCTGGCTTGTAGAGTTTCTGCTGAGAAATCAGCTGTTAACCTTTTGGGAGTTCCCTTGTATGTTATTTGTCATTTTTCCCTTGCTGCTTTCAATAATGTTTCTTTGTCTTTAATTTTTGCCAATTTGATTACTATGTGTCTCGGCATGTTTCTCCTTGGGTTTATCCTGTATGGGACTCACTGCGCCTCCTGGACTTGGGTTTCTATCTCCTTTCCCATGTTAGGGAAGTTTTCGACTATAATCTCTTCAAATATTTTCTCTGGTCCTTTCTCTCTCTCTTCTCCTTCTGGGACCCCTATAATGTGAATGTTGTTGTGTTTAATGTTTTCCCAGAGGTCTCTTAGGCTGTCTTCATTTCTTTTCATTCTTTCTTCTTTATTCTGTTCTGCAGCAGTGAATTCCACCATTCTGTCTTCCAGGTCACTTATCTGTTCTTCTGCCTCAGTTATTCTGCTATTGAATCCTTCTAGTGTAGTTTTCATTTCAGTTATTGTGTTGTTCATCTCTGTTTGTTTGTTCCTTAATTCTTCTAGATCGTTGTTAAACATTTCTTGCATCTTCTCGATCTTTGCCTCCATTCCCTTTCTGAGGTCCTGGATCATCTTCACTATCATTATTCTGAATTCTTTTTCTGGAAGGTTGCCTATCTCCATTTCATTTAGTTGTTTTTCTGGGGTTTTATCTTGTTCCTTCATCTGGTACATAGCCCTCTGCCTTTTCATCTTGTCTCTCTTTCTGTGAATGTGATTTTTGTTCCACAGGCTTCAGGACTGTAGTTCTTCCTGCTTCTGCTGTCTGCCCTCTGGTGAATGAGGCTATCTATGAGGCTTGTGCAAGTTTTCTGATCCAGTTCTTCAAACTCTGAATGCCATTTACCACATCAGCAAATGTCTCTGTGTTACAGCTAGAGTAATTTCAGAATAAGCACTTCATAAAAAGGCAAATAGCTATGAAATATCTATGTCTTGAAGTGTTGAGGGAAACACTGGCATGTCAGCTGGAGGCTGGCTGGTCTGGGATGGTCTTGCTTACATGTCTGACAGTTGACCTGTCGGTGAGAATAACTCATTTCTCCTCCATGGCCTCTCAAGCAGGCAGCTCAGCTTCTGCACACGGCAGCTGGGTCCAAGAGGGTAAGAATGGAAGTTCTCCAAGCCCTTGAGGCCTGAGCATGCAAGTCACATATAAGTTTCCTGCATTCTATCGGTCAGAGCAAGTCACAAGACCAGTCTGGCTTCAGGAAGTGTGGAAATAAGCTCCACCTCCTGATGAAAGGAGCTTTCATTAATTTCTGGCCAAGTTTAACCTATCACCCAGAGTACTTGCAGTCCCCATAGTTTAAAATTATCAGAAATGTAAAAGAAATTCTCTAACAACAACACAAATTTTTTTTTAGTTTTGCATATTGGTCTCAGAGCTACATATATGGTACTGTGTTTACTCAGGTAAAGATGTTGACCAAAAAATTAGGTAGGAAGGGAGGGCAGGTAGATTTATTATTTTCCAATCTGAGAGGTAAGACTACAAAATGAAATAAAAAGTTCTTAGAAAACAAATTTGCTTGTTTTTTCACAAAATTTATGTTTCTGGATAGATTAGAATTATTATTCTATTTAATCACAGATTACCTTTGGAAAACTTTGTTACAGTGGTTCTCAACCTGGCTGCATTATTGAATCTCCCAGAGAAGGCTCAGCCCCTGGAGATTCTGATGCAACTGTTTGAGGTTGGAAAATCATTCATTTGGTGTATGTCCAGCTTTTTTAGTTCTGCCCCTAATCCACAGAGGATATACCCTCTCTGCATGCCACATCTTGGAGCATCAAAGTTTTCTGACTTTTCTGTTGAGTTCAAGGCACAGCTTGGATTCCAAGTCAAAATTACACTCTCTGTGGTCCTCTGACCCCAGAATTATTTACTTGGGCCTGACAAACAACCCTTTTACAATCCTTCTAAATCCTTCATTTAGAGGCTGCAAAATGGTGGCCCACAGGCCAGAAATGACCCGTTTTATTTGACCTGTATACATACTGGTGGCCCAAACAATACATTCTAAAAAGAGGGGAGAGGAGTTAGGTGCCCACATTTATGAATCAGGAGGTTTCACCTTAAGACCAGAGTGGGGCTTCTCTTGAAAATGCTAAAGATCTGAGAAGACACAGCGGAGCTAATAGGCTCTACTCAGCCAGGGCCCCGTTTTTCAATCTGCAGCAGTTTTTATACCTGTCTGCTTTCACTCATTTACATTATCTGTCTCAGCTGTGTAAGCATTTGAGTTTGCACCCTTGGTCTAGTTCAATACCAGCTGCCATTTTATAATTGAAGATTCTGAGGCCTAGAATCTTGGGTGGCATGCATGGTATTGAGCCCTTATGCTGTACTTGCTAGCACACCTGTTACTTCATTTGGTTTTCATTTCAACCCTGGGAGGAAGGCTTTACTAGCCCCATTTTATAGATGATGGAACTGAGGCTCAAAGAGGTTGAGTAACTTGCCCATAGGCACAAATAGCTGGTCAGAGACAGAGCTGATACTCAAACCCAGGTCTTTGTGGGTCTAAAACCAGGCTCTTTGTGCTCCTCCATGGCCATTCTTGCCCACCATGATGACTGCTTTTTCTTGCCTCCAATCTCTTTCACCTCCTCTTCCCCCCAACACCCATTTTACCTCTCCATTAGCACATTCTAACATTTCCTGCCTTCTCTCTCTCATCTCATATTGTCTGATCCTGTCCAGCAATTTACACCTATTAGTCCCAGGACTCATATTCCCATATCATACAGCATATCACAATCATAAAATAACTTGTTCTGAGGCAGGAAGGGGTCCAATTACTACCCATATAATTGGCAAAAGAGAGTCATTCATCACAATGGTCATGGGATTGGAGGTCATCAGAGCAATTCCATTTGTTGGACATTTTCCTGTTTGTTTCAGCCATACCTTCATCACACTGCTTTACAGATCCTGGTGGACTCACTGGGACATTTCACAAGTTATCAAATACATGCATTAAGGACGGTTAATAGCAGCCAAGGAGCAGAAACCATTATGTGAGAATAAAATGCATTGCATAAAATACAATTTTGGAGTGACAGAGTGAAAAAGGGGTGATATTTTTTCCCTCCAAGTGACCCGTAGCTAAGGCCCCATGGGATGACTATTTTGCATGGAGGAAATCCTCCACATCATATAAATCTGAAAAATAACGTGATGGGAGTCCCGTTGCCTTGCTACTTGAACCAGTCTTGCCACGTTGTGTGTTGATTTTCTCTGTGTCATTCGAGAGGCAGCCATTGGTTCTCTACAGAGCAAACTTTCCCCTGTCAGATTGGGAAGACAAATATGGTGGTCTAATCTTTCCCATTTCAGTCAAATAATTTGGTTTGAGTTTAATTAGCCTGTATGTTTCCCACTGCAGTGGGAAAGATAAAAACAATTTAACAGAAGTATAGAATTTTAGAATAGAATAGGATAGAATAAAATAGAATTTTAGAGGGAGAGTGTCTAGTCCAGACATCCCATCCTGGTGCCCACCTCTCAGACCTGACTCATGGATATGTTTTACAAAAACCTATGTGAGGTTTTTGTAAAAATGAGACTTCGTTACCAACATTTAAAAATCAAGTGGAAGCAACCTAAGTGTCCATCAATAGATGAATGGATAAAGAAGATGTGGCACATATATACAATGGAATATTATTCAGCTATAAAAAGAAACGAAATTGAGTCATTTGTAGTGAGGTGGATGGACCTAGAGTCTGTCATACAGAGTGAAGTAAGTCAGAAAGAGAAAAACAAATACCGTATGCTAACACATATATATGGAATCTAAGAAAAAAAAAAAAAGGTCATGAACCTAGGAGCAAGATGGGAATAAAGACACAGACCTACTAGAGAATGGACTTGAGGATATGGCGAGGGGAAAGGGTAAGCTGTGACAAAGTGAGAGAGTGGCATGGACATATATACACTACCAAACGTAAAATACATAGCTAGTGGGAAGCAGCCTCATAGCACAGGGAGATCAGCTCGGTGGTTTGTGACAACCTAGAGGGGTGGGATAGGGAGGGTAGGAGGGAGGGAGAAACAAGAGAGAAGAGATATGGGAACATATGTATATGTATAACTGATTCACTTTGTTATAAAGCAGAAACTAACACACCATTGTAAAGCAATTATACTCCAATAAAGATGTTTTTTAAAAAAATCAAGTGATTTCACTTTTTAAAATATTTCACTTTCTCGCCTTTCTTAAAAGAAAAACTTGAAAGTCTGGCAATACTGAGCCAGCACCCCTGTGACAAGAGTTGGCTGGAGCTGCGGAGTGGCTGCCCCCCAGATGAAGAAGAGCTGCTCACGGAAGTTTGCCCCAGGCCCCACCAACCACTACTGTCTCCCCAATTCTCAGGCCAACGGGCAGTTACCACTTCACTCATTTAAGTTTTAGACTTGCAGAAAATTTAAGTAACATGCCCAAGGTCATTAATTCAATTTATTCAACAAATATTTATTGAGGCACAGACTCTGTGCCAGGTACTATTCCAGGCACCAAGGACACAGCAGTGAACACAACAACCCACAGTTCTGGTCCCGTAGGGTTGACATCCAGTGAGAGACACAGACAGTAAACAAAATCAGGAAAATATACAGTATAACAAGTGGTGATAAGTACCGTGGAGAAAAATCAAGCAGGTAAAGGAGAGATTTTAAGTGGGATGATGAGGAAAGCCTCTCTAAGAAGGTGAGTGGCATTTGAGCACAAACTCAAAGGACAGGAATGAGGGAGCCATTTGCACTTTTAGAGGGAGAGCATTCCAGGCAGATGTAGCAGGGCCTGCAAAGGACACATTAGCACCAGTACTAGGACTTAAACCAGGGCCAGTCTGTCCTTCCAATTAGAGACCATGCCACTGCCCATTAACCCTCAGTAGAAGTGCCAGGATATGCTTTTCCAGAGCACCTGTCATCTGTTTTCTCATGGAAACCCAAAACACCCTAAGTGCAAATCCAGATTCATGCCAATGATAAAATGGAGAAGGATTATTCACTTTACCCAGGGCTTCACAATACGAGCTTTTTATTCAGGAAACTCCCCTAGCACATGTAAAATGGTTTTGGAATTTAGAATTGTGATGCTCACAATTTTTTGAAAACCCAAAGCTTGCGGCTGAGCCAGCCATAGTCCCTCACCAGGTCCTAGGGTCCCCCCACACCTCCTTAACCAGTGTTCTTTGCAAGCTGCCCAGCTACGGTTAGAAGCCCCGACCCTCAGTGGGAGCCAGCGCCAAGTGACAGGCTGGGCTGGACTCCGCAATCCAGGGCTGCTGCTGCCAAAAGCACTGGGCGCTGACCCCTGGCTACTGTCGTAGCTGCTGTTACAGCCACTCTGCCCACCCACCTCACCCCACCCGCAGGGTTTCACTCAAAGCGGTGAGGCTTGTTTCGTTGTTTTTTTCATTAGAGGCTATTGTTTTTCAGATTCAAAAAATACCCCATTTCGAAGATTTAGAAAACACAGAGGAGAATGAGTGGGTTTTTAAAAAACCTCCATAACCCCATCATCCAGAGAAAACCATTGGTATCCAGCCTGGCTGGCCACTCATTATTGAAGTTGTAGGGATTTAGATTAATGATCCTCTTTTCTGTCTCCAAAAAGCTTCTCTGCCATGATGCCATTCCCCTCAAGAAAGCTGGAAGCAACGGCTTGGATGTGGGTAATCAGAAAGGTAGAAAGGATGGAGGTCAACTTAAAATGGCTGGTTCAATTCAAGATGCAAACATCCACGTCTGTAACAAGCGGGGCAGATGCTGAATCTACAGATGGGGTGAGGGGGCTTTCTAGATGTGCAGGGGCACCTTCGAAAACCTGGCTTCAGGCAGAGGCTGGGATCCCCCTGAAGAGATTGAAGGAGGGAGTGGTTACAGCATTGTGCAAGGTAGGAAAAGGACCCAACTCCTTCTCTTCCAGGGTCTGGATGTGCTATGAAGGGCTTGGCTCTGCATGGTGCCCCTCAGGGGTCTAGCTCTATGGTGAGAAGCTGCCTTAGTACCTGCGGCTATACTCCTGCCAGTGTTGCTGGCACCCCAAAACAGTAATGTAGCAGTGATGGTAGAGACAGTGGTAGGAAGGGGTGGGTATGACAATTACAGAGACAGAATGTATCAGTCAGCCCTTGCCACAGTAATGCTGTATGACAAGCCATCCCCAAATAAAGTAGCTTAAAACAGTAATCAGTTATTCTTACTTAAGCATCTATTGGTTAGCTAGGGATTGGCTGACCTAGGTTGGGTTCAGCTCCACTGGGTTTCAAACTGGTACAAGGTATAATCTCCATGTCTCTCTAATCCACCTTGGAGCAGTGGAGTAGCAGATTATGTTCTTCTTGTGCTAACGGTAGAAGTGCAGGAACATAAACTCCATTTCAAGGTACATTTCAGGCCTTGGCTCACATCACATCTGATAACAGTCTATTGGCCAAAGCAAGTCACATGGCCAAGCCCAGTATCAGCGGGATGAGGAGATATTCTGCAAACTCCCGCAAGGGAGGGAAACTGCAAACTCACATAGCAATGGGTCAAGAGTGAAGAACTGAGGCCAATAATGCAATCTACCACATAGATGATAGGCCAACCAGCATAGGCATCAAGAGTTTGCAACAACTTAAGTAGGCCATAAGGTGGTAGAGAGCCAGGGAAGAATCATGGGACCAATGGGGTAAAATCACCCCAGGGTTAGGGGTAGCCAGGACACACCAGTGCTGCCTGGCTTGACTCTTCTGATGCCCTGTAGGGTCTGCCATCCTGGTGGTTGGTGGAGGCTCTGGAAAAACTCTGTCACTCACTATGTACTGAATGTTTATATTCCCCCAAAATCCATATGTTGAAACCCTATCCCCCGATGTGATGGTATTAAGAGATGGAGCCTTTAGGTGGTCATTGAAATTAGATAAGGTTATGGGGTGGAACCCAAAGGAAGAGGATTAGTGCCTTTATAAGAGTCATAGGAGAGTTTTCATCCTCCCTCTGCTCTCTGCCACATGAGAATCCAACGAGCCGTCTGCAGTACAGAACAGGGCTCTCACCAGAACCCTGTGCTAGCATCCTAATCTCAGACTTCCAGCCTCCAGAACTGTGAGAAATAAATTTCTGCTCTTTGTAAACCACCCGCACAGTCTACGGTAATGGATACTTTGTTATTGCAGCCCAAACTGACTAAGACATCAGTCCATGCCCTCAACTTTCTTCTTTAAAAACTGAAACAGGTGGAGGATTTCTTCTGAAGCCCCACCTGTCTCCTGCCCCCTTTCTTATCTTTACACTCCTCTGCCTCTGTCTTCCTCTTCATTAATGTTACCTCTCCCATGGGGTACTTATCCAAAGCAGGTAGAATTGCAAGTACCACCAGAAACTGGGCAGGGGCAGATATTTCTAGGTGGGTTGGACCCCCTTAGAGAAGGCAGTCTAGCTCTATAGTAAGGCAATGTAACTTTAGAGTCAGGCAGAAACATGGTCAAGTCTTATCCCCACCCTATCAGTGTGATCATTTTAGTATCTCTTAGCTTCAGTTTCCTTACCTACAAAATGTATATAATCATTTTTACCTTGGCATTGCTGTGAGAATTAATCATGCTAATGTGTATAAGGCAGGAATTTTCCAGCACGACCTTGGATGCAAGAAATATTTCCTTAAGATAAAAGTAACTCTAACTCTGAATCCCCATCCTAAAAGTTAGTAGTAAGTTCCATCACAAGCATTATTAGAGTTCTCTCCTGTTTCATGGTGTGATATAAATATGTGTTCATTAGTTTCTCTAAGATGCACTCCAGGGACTGTCACTTGCTCTTTCCTGAAGTCCCACTCTAGAGGTGGTCAGCTAGTATGTATCAGGAAGGCTACCCTCCAGAGGTAGCTACTGCTCTTTCATCTGCTATCTACATTGTGATCATTAGCAGACTTACTATATAGCATCCTAAATAGCAGAAAGGGGTTTCATTGAGCAGTGGGTTGAATTGTGACCACAAAAATATGTCCATGTTTGAATCACCAGAACCTGTGAAAGTGATTTTATTTGGAAAAATGGTCTTTGCAAATATAATTAAGTTAGAGATCTTAAGATAAGGAGATTATTTTAGATTATTCAGTTGGACCCTAAATCCAATGCCAAGTGTCCTTATAGAGGGAGATTATACAGACAGAAGTGGAGTCAGTGTCAAGATAGAGGCAAATATTGGAGTGATGTGACCACAAGCCAAGGAATGCCAGCAGCCACGAGAAACTGGAAAAGGCAAGGAACAGATGGTCCCCTAAAGCCTCCAGAGGGAGTGCAGTCCTGACACACCTTGATTTCACACTTCTGGCTTCCAGAAACATAAGAAAATAAACTTCTGTTGTTTTAGGAAACCACATTTGTGGTAATTTCTTACAGCTTTCACAGTAAACTAATACATTGATAACACTAATAGTGTGCTAAACTACATAAAAATGCTAGAAAGAGGTTCTCATTGGTCAACTATGGGGACTGACTAAAATAGCTGAGAGACACAATGCTACCAACAAGGGATTAATTTCCAAAATATACAAACAGCTCATACAGCTTAATATCAAGAAAACAAACAACCCAATCAAAAAATGGGCGGAAGACCTAAATAGACATTTCTCCAAAGAAGACATACAGATGGCCAACAGGCACATGAAAAGATGCTCAACATCGCTAACTATTAGAGAAATGCAAGTCAAAGCTACAATAAGGTATCACATCACACCAATCAGAGTGGCCATAACCAAAAAGACTACAAATAATAAATGCTGGAGAGGATGTGGAGAAAAGGAAACCCTCCTACACTATTGATGGGAATGTAAATTTGTGCAGCCACTATGGAGAACAGTATGGAGGTTCCTTAAAAATGGACCTACAATCCCACTCCTGGGCGTATATCTGAAGAAAACTCTAATTCAAAAAGATATACGCAACCCAATGTTCATTGCAACACTATTTACAATAACCAAGACATCAAAGCAACCTAAGTGTCCATCCACAGTTGAATGGCTAAAGAAGATGTGGTATATGTACAATGGAATGTTACTCATCCATAAAAAAAGAGTGAAATAATACCATTTGTAGCAACATGGATGGACCTAGAGATTATCATACTAAGTGAAGAAAATCAGACAAAGACAAATATCATATATCACTTATTTGTGGAATCTAAAAAATGATACAAATGAACTTATTTACAAACCAGAAATAGACTTAAAGATGTAGATGACAATCTTATGGTTACCAAAGGGGATGGGGGGGAGATAAACTAGGAATTTGGGATTAACATATATACCCTACTATATATAAAATAGGTAAACAACAAGGACCTACTGTATCACACAGGGAACTATATTCAATATCTTGTAATAACCTATAATGGCACAGAATCTGAAAAAGAATACATATGTATACGTAAAAAAAAATAGTTGAGAGATACTCCCCATCTCTACATGAGCTAGCATAAGAACCCATCAAGGCCTTTAGCCTGGACGTGTAGGGACGATGCACAGACTTAATCTACAAACAATCCGTGTTAAGCTATTGGTCTGGATGCCTGATGTCAACTATAAATGGACTAGAACCTTGTCTCTGGTGTACTATTACATCTGTATCAAGTGACTAGTGCACATAAGGAAGTGTTCAAAGCACCTAATAGGACAAAGAACCGGGGCTTCACCAAGTGTACAAGAGCATGTGGTAGGAAGAGTGTGCCAACTGCTCACTACTAAACGCTAGTTCAAGCTACTCTACACTCCACATCTCTGAAATTCACTTGTTCTTACTACCTGTGTTTCTTTAACATTTTTCTTCTGAGTATTGCAGACCAACTCTTAATATGTTGGACCATATGCTAAACATAAAGACTTGGTCCTCCAGTGTTTCGTGTACAAGCAAGCAGATGCTATTTAAGTGCTTCTTAATGGTAAGGAATATAAACAGTTTGTCACAGCACATGGATTTTAAGTGAGATGTAAGAAAGAATTCCTTAATGAGACATCAAGGATGTTGTGGAAACTCCTTTGGTGGAAGTCTTTTAAAACAGCACACTTTTTCTTTCTGGCCGATTAAAGTATCACTTTCCTAAAGAAAAGGGATCCTTATATCCCTTCCAATGTTATAAGAGTCTGTTTTTCAGTGCTTAAATTAATAACATTTTCTTCCAAAAGTTAAAAATAATGATTAACAATAATAATAAAGCAAGAGGGAAGAGATATGGGGACATGTGTATATGTAAACTGATTCACTTTGTTGTAAAGCAGAAACCAACACACCATTGCAAAGCAATTATACTCCAATAAAGGTGTTAAAAAAATAATAATAATAATAATAAATGCTAGTTCAATGATGGCTGTGTGGCAACATTTGACCTGAATTTGATTTTCTTCTAATCTGGTAGTGAGTTTATGCTGGCTACTGTTATGTTGCAAAAAGAATTTAAGACTGGTGTGTGATCAAAGTAGCTTAGATCAGCTCTACAAAGGCTCTAAAGACCACATGGATCCTGAAACATCAGGGACCCTACAAACATCCCTCCACACCGGTCAGCAAGCAGGTGCCACTGTCAAGGTCTTCATGGGCCCCTGAGACAGGTGGCTCAGTGCTCTGTTGCACAAGTGGGTTTGATGACCTTGGCTGTTGCTTCAAGCACAGGTATCTGGAGTCCTCCTCCTCCTGGATGTGCCACGAGGCTTTCCCTCCGACTCCCCCAGGGAAAAGAACGCAGATCTCCACCACCCTCAGGCAGCCCCATCTGTCCCCTTTCCAGTTCTGCAGAAGCTGTTGGCTTTCTTAGTTCCCACCTCTGTCTCCTCCAACCACACTGCTCCGTCCCCTCCTCCTCTTGGACCCCAGCCACGATCTCCTCTGAGATTATGCCTAGAGGCCTCCACGAAAGATGAGGAGAGAAGGTGTTCCCCAGCAACATGAAACTCACCCTCAGGCAAGAGAACATCAGTGTGGGCCAGCACCCTTGGAGTGGGGAGAAGGAAAACTCTGAGAGAATACACGTACAATATCAAAAGAATTAAATTTTCCTGACACATATGCAAACTGCTAACACAGTGCTAGCTACACACTCAGTGAGTCACATTAATACCTGTCGACATCCGTCAGACCACACCGCCTAGGAACGGTGTGTGTGTCTACGGGCAGCCCCACGTCTGGTTTACTCACTTATGTATCCTCAAGGCCCTAGCAGAGTTCCTGGCACATGACAGGCATTCCATAAACAGTGTTCAATGACTAACTTGCTATTCCACGAATGAACAGTGCAGAGTTTTCTAGAAACTGGTGCAAAGTTTAGAGATATGATTAGATACGAGATCCACTAAGTTTGTGGGTAAAACCAGGCAATCGCTCATAAAACATACAACCATTTTGGTTGCTGACACCGGGGTCAGCCATTTATCTTTATAGACAAGTTTCCTCTTTTTCTACTTTCCTGTGTGTTCCAAAATGTCTGTAATAAACAGATAGCAATTGCGCTTTGGGTAAATTAACTGTCTAAAAACATAATTTCTTCCCTTCCCCACTGCCTATTTTCCTATTAATTTTGGAGACAGAAAGATGCATGTGTTCCCCACATTGCATGCTCCTGATTGGTCCCACTAGTTGGTAGGGTAAAGAATGCCATTTGCAGAAAGTGAAAGAAAATGGATCTAAGAAGCTGCTAATAGTGGTTAATGACTCTGTCTAATCCCTCCCAGACTTCAAGGATGGGGTATGAGGAAATCTCGAGTTCTTCAGTTCCTTTATTTGTTTACCCTGAGCTTCTGGGTAGGAATAATTTTCCTGCCAAGTTATCAAAAAACAGGTAGAGTAAATACCTTCACCAGGGAGAGCTGGACCCTGTGAGCCTCTAAAGGAAGAAATGAGTCAACACAAGAGTAAGACATTTGGGACCGCATCTCACAGACCTGCACAGTAGGACTGTCTCTACTGGTCACATGCCTGTGATGTCATGTCTCTAACAGGAGCTCTCTCTTGGATGGGGATTCTGAGGGTTGTCACCATTTAAATGACACCATGGGTGGGGGGGGGGGGGAGTATAGGGCCAGAAAGGATTTTGCTCGCTCCTTTCCGGCCCCAGTGGAGGTCCTCAGAGGGCTTCTGAGGGGCCGCCCTGGGGTGGGAGCTGTTCCTTTCCAGGAAGAGGAAAGCGGAGTTGGCAAGCCCTTAGCACTAACATGTCAATGTTGATGTCCCTTCATTCTCCACTGCTCTTGTGGAAAAACAAGAGGAAGTAACTCACTCATCAATTGCAAGAAACATTTAGGGCACTACAGGAAAAACCGGGCAAGGCTCAGAGGATGAATGGTACTCAAATCCATGCTCTCAAGAGGAGGAGAGGAGGGTTTCAGCTTCTCCTGGCTGAGAAAACTGAGCAAGAGGGTTATACAAGGCCAGGGACTGCCCTGGCCCACGGTCTTGACCTTGAAGACAATTGGAGACAATAAACTCAGAGGAGAAGGCAAAGCCAAAGAACATATCCAAGACTACACGGCACCACTGGATGTCAAAATGCCAGAAGGATCAGGGTGTTTCCAACTCTGGAGGGATGCAAGCTGGGCCTGGGGGTCTAAGTCTGAAGACAGGGTAACTGCTCATTCAGAACGAGCAGCATAAGAGCAAACAAGGATGGAGTTTGAATGAATGAGCACATCAATGAGCGAATGAACAGAGGGCTGGTGTCATGGGGACAACGCTGGAACATGCCCCGGCAGGAAGCTTTTGGGCTCCAACTAAAGGATGATGACGGGGGGTTGTCCAGCTTAAAGACAGAACCAGCATGGAAGTGGCTCAGTGTTGGCTGCAAGCAGAGCAAAGGCCTGGATCATTATCTCCAAAACCCCATTTCTCAGAATGCTTGTCCCAGGATATCATCCTTGAATAAATAATTCCCCAATGAAATAATTTGAGGAGGGGCTACACACCATGGGCTGGTAATGGAGCCCTATAATGCACTTATTGAAAGCTCTGAGATGGAACATGCTAAAGAAACCTGCTGAACCAAACATTTCTCAAATGGGTGAGGCTATAGTACATCTCTCGTCCATTAAAAAAAAAAAATGCCACATAAAACACCAAAACACGGGACATGAGCCCTCCTCTGAATACACTTTGGGGAAAGCTGGCCTGGGGGCATGATCCCTTCAACTATTTTTTGTTTAAGATTAAAGGCAGCACCCACAAGTATTACACAGTCAGCCCTCCGTATCTGCAGGTTTTGCATCCCTAGATTCAACCAACCACAGATGGAAAATATTTTTTTAAAAAACAAAACTCCAAAGTTCCAAAAATGAAAAACTTGAATGCAGGCAACTATCTACATAGCTTCACATTGTTTTAGGTATTATAAGATGATTTAAATTATACGGGAGGATGTGTGTAGGTTATATGCAAATACCGTGCCATTTTATATAAGGGACTTGAGCATCCAAGGATTTTGGTATCTGAGCAGGTCCTGGAACCAATCCTCACCCCCATACTGAGGAAGGGCTGTAGTCTCTCCCTCCCTCCTTCCCTTTCCTCATTCTCTCCCTCCCTCCTTCCCTCCCTCCTTCTTTACCCTCCTTCCCCTTTTTTAAACTGGGGGTTCCCTTTCATTTCGCTCTTTTCCTTGCCCACCTTCCCTGACAATGCACAGCCATTCCTTGGGCCTGAGAGTTGATGTCCCACCATAGCTGTAGCTGACCCAGCTTCCCCTCATCCCCGGAGCCATCCAGAGATCACTATCTCAGCAATGTGCAAATGGTACCGAGGGTGGGCACTGCTCCGACAATGGCCCTATTAGCTGCCAGCTCCATTTCACCAGCCCCCAGGTTAATTGGCTCACATGACAGAGATGGAGAGTAAACTGCACCCCATTAAATTGATCCTCTCTGGGTAACAATCCACTGTGCTCCCCACCTGTTTTCACAAAGCTTCCAAGAGACAGGTGAAGGCACCGGGCTTAAAGATGAGGAATGGTTTCTCATTAGCCTCCCTGTTCTAGAAGACGGCCTGGGCCCCCTGTCCCCTCCCCCATCCCCAAGCAAATCCAGTGGGCTCCCCACTTCTGTGGCCTTTGATAGCTCCACAAATTCATCAAAGGCTCTGCCTCTGGGTTTCTAGTCTTCTGTGGAAATAACTGCTCTTTATTTCTGAGAAGCTTTAGGTGAGGGTTTTTTTTGGGGGGGCGGGTTGTTTTTCTTTTTTTTTAAAGCACATTTAGAGTCTCCCCAAGACTTTTCAAATAATTGCCAGATCTTGGATTCTAACACGCTGTTTCATCATATTCAAACATTGACTGCCCGGGTGGAAATCTATATTCCTTCTCATACTTAAGAGCCTTTTCCCCTGAGTAATGTCTGCCCTGCTATTTTATTCTAGGTACTATCGATCTTCCTGCTCCCCTCCAAAGTGCCTTGCAGAGTGCCAATAATTTTGTAATAGAAACCTTTTATTAATGGACTCCCCACAGCTTAATTCTTTTTAGATAAGTTTAAGCATGCACACACACACACACACACACACACACGAGAAAGAAAGCAACAGTTGACAAACTTTTATCTGCCCCAAAAGTCAGGCCACCTGTGGAGTGGCTTATAGGGACTTGGGGGTATGGAGTGAGCAGGCGGCACTGTTATAAACAAAACTTCAACCAGCTGCTGGGAAGCTCTGAGTCACCCAAAGCAAGCAGGATGTTCCACTAATCTACAGACTGTTTGATTACACCCAGAGCCGAGTGGCACCAAGCCCAGCGGTGACTGATGCATCAGGGCCCAAGGCAGCCAAACACCTCTTAGCTGGCTGTCCCAAGATGCCTCTGGAGCAGCTGTGGGCTGACATGTCATACGTGTTTGACGTGAGAAAGAGCGCATTTCTTTCCCAAGATCAGCCTCTACACAGAGAGATTAAATCAGTCCCATATAGAGGAACTGGTTTTCCCACGCTGACCTGTGTTTGTGAAAAGCTGTCAAAAGTTCTTGCAAGTGAAGCTAATCAGAATGAAAGTGATGACAGGACAGATCATACCCACAATCCGAGTACCCTGACCACAGAAGGAGCCTCACCACTGAAACCCTCCAAGGAGGTCAGCAGCGGGACCCAGGGCAGGTGCTTGCAGAGGCCTCCTCACCTGCTACAAACCTGGGCCTTCCCAGCAGTAAGGCCTTTGTGGCCTCGGCTACAAGGTGATTTCACATTCTATAATGACAGCAATTAGGCAGAGGTGACTTTGGACTAAGCAGAATCCTGACAGAACAGATTTAAGCTAACTAGCTCTATGATTAAGCAGAGAATAGGACAGCTAAATTCACCATATGTTCCTCCCCAAATATTTACCCCATTCGCCTGTTATCATGCCAGAAATCCCTTCAACAGGGGAAGGCTTAATATTAAGACTTTTAAAGCCATTAGCACTGTAGTTTAAATTAACTTGCCCAAATGGTCAGTCGGTTGGTTGGATGGTGGTTGGTTGGAGGATGGGAGAGATGAGTGGATAAAAGTATAAATGGATGGAAGGAGAGATGGAGGGATGGAGAGAAGGTAGACTTAGGCTCCAGAAAATATAGAATAAGACAGTAGAACACACATCAGTAGGGGTAAGAAAATGAGAAGAGGAAAACAAAGAACATGAGAGACTGCCTAATAGGACTCATTTTGGAGAGGAGATGATGTGGACGACCATGACAATACTGGTGGAGAATGGAAGATGGAAATGAAAATGAAGATGGAAATCCTAGGAGAGGTGAGACAAAAATGAATATCTTCTTTACAATTTTGACCAAGTTTTTTTTACAGTCAGCATCTCAGCTGCACGTAGGGCCATTAACCATCATTTCATTCCAGCCATTCATCCAACTACTACACTAGTCCCTTCCCTTCTCCAACTCATGGAATGTAAAGGAAAACGACCCAGAGGGAAGATTGTCCGGTTAAGGATATTTAGTAACTGGACCCATGGATAGATCTTTAGAGTGGACCTCACTGTCCACAAGGGTTGCTGTGTGGCTTGGGAGAAGCACACACTCTCAGCAGCTGGAAGACCTGCATTCCCTGAACATGTAAATAACCTTGAACTCCTCTGGCATGTCTAAGTTCTCTTTTCCGGCCGCGCCTTTGATCTCTTTACCCCGACTCAATATTCCGCCAAAGATTCGGAAAACGAAGTACATTTCAAAACCCTACCATTTGGCTACCAGTTGGCAGTGGAAAGATTTAGGAAAAAGCTAAAGAGTTGGCTGGAATGACATTGAGGGTCGAGTGAAGACTTCCTTTTTGACCTTTGGCCCTATCGGCAGGGATGATCAAGAGCTGATGAGCAACATCATCCTGCAACCTCCACCTGAAGTCGCCTCCTCCAGGGAAATGCCTGCGCGCTCCAACGTTCACCAATCCTTTCCACGCCATGCAGAGTGCGACCCCCACAGCTCAGCATCCCAGTTAATCCCTGACTCTAGCTGCTTCCTGTGTACAAAACTGCCTCACCTGTCTTCTATGTCAGCATCCCCATGGTGTCTGGAGGTTTTACACAATAAAAGGTTATTAATGAACGTTTGTTTAACGAGCATGCCCATGCAACTTTGGTAGAACTGAACTTTTAGCACAAATCATTTTGGAAAATAATTTGGCATGAGTCTTCCGGCAGAGACAATGGCTGCCCACCAATAATCATTCTCCCCATCTTTAGACCCCTGAATTTTAATTAGGCATAGCCAAGCTAGAAACTATATTTTGTAGTCTTCTTGCAGCTTAATACATGGCTATGGGACCAAGTCCTGACAAGGAGATGTGGGTAGAAAAATACGTGCCACTTCTGGGTCATGCCCTCGTAAGGAAAGCCCACATGCCCTCTTGACGTTTTCCTCCCTTGTTGGCTGGGACAGGATGGGAGCTGGAAAAGCCACCAGGACCAGAGGTGCAAGCTGGTGTGGACATGGCAGAACCGCTTAGCTCTGGTCTGTTATATAAAAGAGAAGTAAATTTCCTTCTTTGTTAAGTCATTATATTTTTGAGTTTCACTGTATTTGGGGCTTTACTTCTAGCAATTTAATCAGTGTCCTAACCATTACAAGTTTTAAAATATCTTTGGCCAAGTAATTCCACTTCAGGACACACTAGTGAGGACATAACACTAAAACAGCAAATAACAACAATAACAATAATAATGAGTTAAGCTTTTGTTCGACTATTATTTTTAATATAAAAAATGACAACATCCTAAATGTATAACATTAGGGAAATTTATATCACTGGTGCAACACATATGCCGTCAGGCCTTACCACTTCAGAGCCTTAACTTATCTGCATTTCTTTGCCTGAGGACTTCCTCTGCCCTTGCATGAGGCAGGCTGGAAACACCAGGAAACAAAGCCTTCTAGGAATTATCCACCAACCAATGATTGGCAGGAGTTGGTGTACACAGAACAAACCTTGGGAAATGCTGCCCATTTCATTTCAGAGATCACAGTACTGAGGTGCAAATGATTTACCCATGGCAAGAAATGGGTTAAAACTCAAGTCTCCTGCCTTTTCTCTTTGCTCACCACACCACACTGCAGTGTTAGGTGGGGTATAGATACAGCAACGCTGGAAGGCTTGTCACCTGTTCCTAGAAAAGGACTAAGAACCCAATGGGGGGGTCAAAATTAAGAGTGGCATCAATGGTAGATTAAACCTAGTGATACTTTAAATGGAGAAAGTGACTGCTGATTCAGCTACGACACTTGTAGCCCCATAAAGCGGTTGTTCCCACTAATCACATTTAATGAACAGGTTCAGACCCCAGCTTTATTTAATTACTTCATTCTGGTAAATGGACTGGAGGGAAAATTCTTCTAGAAAGATCTGCTAGTAAATTTCAGTCTTGGTATCCAGGAGTCCATCTTCTGGGAATAAAATCAGAGGGGCACTCGCCCTGATGGATCCCTTAGCTTTAATGGCCTTACAGGCTCCCCCACCACACACAAGGATGGAGGGTTGTCCTGCCTCCCAGCCAGGTCTAACTGTGCATCGGTTTCCCCTTCTCAAGCTGATTTCTTGTCACTGCACAGCAAACCCACTGTTTACATCCATTCCCTACTGCGTCCTTTCTGTTGAGGTTCCTCTTCTTTATCTCATCTCCTCTGTTGCAATTTGTGACTGGGTGAGGAAATGCATCACAGAAAGAGCAGCTCTCTTGCCTTCATTGGTCCCCGTTCTGTTGGCACAAATGGTGGGCTGGAGATAAGGTGAGACTGGGCCTCCAAGGGTGGGAGACAAGCCAGACCCAAACACCAACCCCCATGCAGGTGTCTGCTTCCTCTTCATCAGAGCCCTGCTATATTTACATTTAGAGATCTGGAGAACTGTGCTCACCAACCGTCTTTTTACCTTACCTACAAAGTCTCCTTTAAGAGCATGAAGAAACTGTCTCATCAGGTAAGGGTAGCCCTGTTTAGAGGATTCAAGCTGAGTGCTTTCTCTTGAACAAGAAAAAATTAAAATACAGCAAAGATCTCTCTCACATTTCCTTAACAACCAAGTTCAGAAGAAGGAGACACTCCTGACCAGCTAAATGTGTGTTTCATCTGAAGGTGTCCTCTTTAGAGAGTCACACCTTGGGCTGTCTTCATTTCTTTTACAAGTTGATTCTCCTTTTGAAAAACACAGAAGGGCCCCGGTCACCCAGTTTCAGACTCATCAACATCCTGGATCTTAACAGGCAACAAAAAATAGAAATGATGGATGAATGGATAAATAAAATGTATCATAAACATACAGTGGACTCAGCCATAAAAAGGAACAAAGTTCTGTTACATGCTACAACATAGATGAACCTCAAAAATATGCTAAATGAAAGAAACCAGATACACACGTCATACATTGTATGATCACATTTATATGACATATCCAGAATAGATAAATCCATAGAGACAGAAAACAGAGAGGTACTTGCCAGGGCCTGTGGGAGGGAAAAGGGGGAGGGACTGCTTGGGGGTATGGGATTTCCTTTTGGGGTGATGAAAATGTTTTGGACTTAGATAGAGGTAGTGGTGGCAGGCACAACATTGTGAAAGTACAAAATGTCACTGAATTATATACTTTAAAATGGCTAATTTTGTTTTATATGAATTTGTCCCAATTAAAAAAAAATAGACGTGACAAATCAGGCAGCCACTTCTCTCCCCACAGACAAGCTGGATCTGTCTGAATGCTTGCGAAATAATTCATGAAAATTTCCAAATTTACAGAACACTCCACCATATGACAGGTGAGGCCTAGACAATCTTCCACAAATGCCTGACCAGAAACCTCAGACAGGTTCAACAGGGCCTAACTTTGAAGGAGCAGAGGGTCACTTGTCTGGGTTGTTTCAACTCTTGGCCTAGAACTGAAACCAACCTGGGAACTGATGTTCAGAGTGTGGGCAGCCTCTTTGAATCACTCTTTCCTCCCAGGGTATTTCTTTCTGAAGCACTCACAGGTCTGGTCTGCAGGCTAGCCCCATCCTGGAAGACCTAGTCAATACCACTTAAAAGAGAAGGGTCCTATTGACACCTGGGGGCTTTCATTCTGGGAGAGCTGTTTGACCTGAGAAGAAGGTCAACAGTTGGGGAGGAAGTAGAGGCTTGGTGTGGGGTAAAGGGGGTTGGGGGGGAACATATGGGTTGAGCCAGGCAATGCAGATCTTGCTTAAATTGCTTCTCATTCTAAAGAACTATTTTTCTAATGAGGGCACCAAGTTCCTCATTTCCCAATGCAACTGTGTTACCAAGCAAGGATTTGTGTGCCCTCGGCACAGAAAGTCGAACTCTGACAGCAGGTGTTTGGTGTAAAGTAAGTGTTTATTTTCAGGGTGCCACACAAGAATAACACGGAGCTCATGCTCAAAAAGCCAGAACTCCCAATGGCTTTCTGGCAAGGGTTTTTAAAGACGGTCTTATGGGAGAGGGTCATAGGATGCCTGACCAGCTCCTGGACCTTCTTCTGACTGGTTGATGGTGAGATAGCAGGTGATGTTTTGAGAATCTCAAGCAGCTGGTTCCCAGTCTTGGGTCTATGTATTTGTGGTCAGCATAGCCACCATTCTCCACTTGGCTAGGGGTCTTAGTTTCTATAGAACAACTCAAAGATATCATCAGGTTGTTATCTACATCCCTCAGGAGGAACTAGGAATCCTGTGACTCTAGTGTCCTAATCATTAACTGCTTGAGCCTGCTCTTTGGAACTCGAGGAAGGCCTAGGAGACCGAAGCCTTTTTTACAAAGAAGAAACAGGAGACACAGAAAGGCTTTTGTACCCGAGAAGGTCCCACAGGGCCCTGCTTGGTTTCAGTCCCCTCTTTTCTTTGACACTCCTCAATCCTGAGGGGAACGGGGACAGAACAAGGAAGGGAATAAAGTTTTGGAAAGAGAGGTTAATCATAAACTCAGTAAGGGAATTCAGTTTCGGGGGACTCGATTAATCCTCACTCCTGTTTTAACTTTCCTCAAATCTTCAAGGGAATAGGGTGACAACTGCTCTGGCTATTTCCTGCTGAAAAGGGACACAGTCCTGTCTGGATCTGGGGAACAGACACCATTTCATTTGGACAGGTTTTTACAATCTGATTTGGCCCATACCCTGGGACACCCCACTCCCCCACTCCCAGGATCACTTTGGCTCAGGCAGAGGCATGTTACTCTGGGACCCCTCCCACACATTCCTGCGTGAGGTGGGAAGTGTCTTCTCAGACCCCTAGGGGAAGGTCACCAACCTCCTGGCTACTCTATGTCTTCACTTCTGATGGAAGAACTATCTCCTTGGCTCACCCACATGGGTTTCACCAGCTCAGGACCATCAGTCTAACAGCTGAAATTAGGATTTCAGGCTTTATAATGGGGGTTGGACTTTTAATCAGTCACCTCTTGACTGCCCACTTGATCTCTCTGCCTCCCACTGGAGACAGGACTTGGGTCTTACAACATGGTGTCTCCCCCACTGTGCCCAGCACATAGCAGAGCCTGAAAGGTCATCTGCTAAATGATCAATAAGTTAATGTCAGAAATTCATATGAAGCACTGGAAAAAGCTTTGAGGGTAAAAAATGAGAAGAGGTCCCCATCTATTAGGAAGGTCAAAGAGCTGCTATACAATACGACAGATGCTGGAATGGAGGTTTGTATCAAAGGCTTTGGGAGCACAGAGGAGACTGCAAGTGACCCTCTGGGGAAAGTCTGGACCTGCTGAGCAGGAGAAGGTGGAAGGAGTTGGACAAACCACAGAGGAGAAATGAACTGGGACCTGAAGGATGAGGAAGAGTTCACCCAGGACAGAGGGGTGGGGTATCTTAGAGACAAGTCAGTCATTCAAGGGTAGACTTTACTTCTAAGTCCTTTGGGCAACTGGCTTTTCCCTTATTTTCCTTTCTTCATTTTTTTATCTTTTTCTTTTTCCCTTTGGAATAACCAAGTGGCCTTCTTCTATGGGTATTTTTATTGCCTTGGTTTAAATGTTTTTTAAAAAAATAAATAAAAGGAAAGAAAACAAAATGGGATCATCTTTCTACACATACATTAAAAAATAGAGTAGCACACACGCCATAAGATATATGTCATTGATGGATTTTTTTTTACATTCTGTTCTGGTCTTAGCTTAACAGACAAGTTCTTGGATGGGTCCTGATGGGACATCAGATGTGTTCCACCTCATGTCCTCCTGGCTCACCTTTTCACTCTAGCCAGTGATGAGGCAACAGCTGTGTGGAGGAATAACCTGACAACACCTTGTTTCAGCTGCCCCAGAGCTTCCCTGCAACACCCTATGGGACACCATGCATTTCTAACAGGACACAAGCCTGGAAGTGTGAGGAGTTAACACCTCCTGGGGAAAACCTTGACTAATGGAGGAAGGGAGACAGTGTGTACATTGGACAAACACTCCTGTCTTGTGTCTCCTAAGCAGATATTCCTTAGGCATATGCTGCATAGCTCCTCAAAGGGACCCCATTGGTATCAAGCTCCAGTGTCCCAAAGGGATGCCCAACTCATTCACTTAACAATGCCCCCTTGAATTAACTTCCCCTCCTTGTCTGTTACACTCTTCCCAGTACCTTGTGGTCACTTCCTAAAATAATACGGATGTAAGCCCTTCTCTCAGGCTCACACTTTTGGGAAAAACCGAGGTTAAGACAGTGGATAACAGAAGTGGCCCTAGAAAGCAGACTCTTGGGATGGGATTTTGGAATTTTTTCACTCATGGGTCAGAAGCCCTCTGTTGCTGGTGGTAAATGAGGTGGTAATGAGCACTGGTGTGCAGTAGCATCACAATAACTAAGACTCTCACTGGTAGTCATCCTGGATGAAGCATAGGTGAAAGGTGAAGCATAGGCTTATGTGGTAGTGGTAGCCCTTGAATGGTAGGGACAATGTAATTTCAAGAATTATGGAGGTATGCACTTTTTGTCAATGACTTTAGATACTTTGGTAAAAAGAAAAAGAGAGGTCAACTGAAGATACATATTCAACGATCAACTTCAAGATACCCTGTGAAAGTGAAAATGTATCTTTTGTAGTTTTTAAGATAGAAGATATGGCTTATTTCCTAAAGCCAGAGACCAGGCTGTGCTGAAAACCATGGGCAGGATTTAATAATAAGGTTAGCAGAGCTCCAAAAGAGACTGAATGCACAGCCTCAATCGATCTCTTTGACGAAGTCAGAACCCTCAAAGAGCTGGTTCCAAAAACTCAGGATGGGGACATTTGGATAGATGAGCCTGCACACTTGGAATGCTCAGAATCTTCTTAATTTGCAGCCTAGCAAGTGGCTCCCTCTCCCTCGCCAGAAAAAAAAACAGTCTCTTCTCATCTGCAAACAGCAATAGGACCTCTCCTGAGGAAAGTACTTTGTAGGATGACACTTGTCCTCCTCAAGATCACTTTGCTTCCCCTCATAACCTCCAGACTAAAAATTGGAGTCAGGTTACAGCACAACCCAAGCAAGTAAACTCAGCCCTTGCTATGGAAGGAAATAGCATATAAAACCAAAGAATTGTAAGACCTGCTCAGACCCCTAGGGGAGGGTCACCAACCTCCTGGCTACTCTATATCTTCACTTCTGATGGAATCATTATCTCCCTGCATCATGTGTTTCTACCATGAGCACAAGCCTGGTTATATATGCCAGAAGGAGGGAGCAGGTGGATGGATCTTGAAAGTTGAATATAAGGCTGGATAAGGAAGAATTTTACTGAGATCAGACCATTGTCCCATGAATCTGGGTTTAATATTCTTCCTGGCGAGGTTACCTGGACAGTCCTAATACACTGCTAGGCTGTCTCCTTGAAGCCTGAACACAACAATGGGACTCAAATGCAATAGAGATTCACCAGACTGTCTCAGTGGGGTAATGGGGGAAGAGGGAAAATGGAAGGCTCAGGAACATGTAAATGTTAAAGTGGATTTGTTATGTAAAGCTGAGAACCATCCTCTAGGCTGTGTTCTCTGAAAGGGCCTACAGGGTACACACTTTGAAAGGAAAGCACTGGTGAAGGAGTGCTTTCTGGACCATCTTCACAGACCTTGTAAAGCCCGAGGGCCTTGGTGCTGTACCTATAGTGCCTAGTGGATAAATGGCCTTGTTCATAAAATTCTCTGAGAGTCTCTTTCAGACAATATCAATGGGGACCATCCCTTCTGATTCTTAAGCTGATACCCTTAAAGACAGCATTTTCAAATGTCACAGAATTTACACATTGAAAAATACTCTCAGGACCTTAAGCAAGTAGAAATGTAATATTATCATTGCTTTCTCTCTGTGTCATGAACTTGACCCCCTTTGGAAACGAATAGATAGCTCCCAGATGAAGAAAAGTGTATAATCATCTACAGAGGGAAGAGAAAGAACTTCTGAAGCAATGTCATACCAACTTCAAACAGGGAACAAGCCAGTAACTTCACAAAGCCTTTATATAAATCCAAACCAAAATTTTGGGCACCCCACGTAAATCAAGTCAATTCTGTGGGAAGTCTGATAGAGCAAACAGTCCTTTGAAAAACTTGTATGCCTCTGCCTTTCCTCTGGCTCGCTCTGCGTAAAGGAAATTTAGGACCCTATGCATCCCCGCTCCTGCTCAAGAGTATTTAAAAGCTCATAGATTCTCAATATTCTGTCACTGGAACAGACTTAGAGCATCCCAACCAGTAGTTCTCGGGCCCAAATGTTATAGAGTGAATTACAGAACTTTAAGAAAATGCAAGGTTCTGAATCCCAACCCTGGAGATTTTAATGTAGTAGGTTTGGAAGGGAGAGGTCCCCAAGCAATTTCAATAACCAGCCAGGTTTGAGAACTGAGTCTGTCAATCCTTCACTGTAAAATCTCAAAGTTAATTGATTTCATAAATTTATGTTACACACACACACACTTGCAGAAGAAAAAAACCAATAGATTCTGGACAGAGAAAAACAAACAAACAAACAGTTTGCATCTCTTAGTCTTAGTTTCACCAAATTCAAAGCCTGAGGCAAGGACTTATGTACAAGTATTTTCAATAGTTTATCTTAGGCAGCGATCCCATGGAACAAGTGTGGGCAACTAGGAATAATGAAACAGAGAAAACGGGTACATCTCCAAGATAATCATCACAGTAAGTACCTGAGGGTCAGTCCCACTGGGGACTCTGATGGTCTGTGTAAATGTACCTTAGGATTATACAACTGAAGAAAAGAAGATAGGAGCATTTATCCACAAGCCTCTATTATCCTTAGTCAAGGATGCTCCATAGGGTGGTGATACCTCACGCTGCAGGTTTTTTAATGCATCAGCATGGCTGAGCATCTCTTGTGAAGTAGCAGAGAATGTCCAAGGTAGAAAGCAAGAGAAGTGAGGATCAGTTGAAGAACAATGCTCTCAGGATATAATCGTATGCAGCTGGTGACCACAGCAGTGCTGAAATTTAAAAGGCGGGCCAAGATAATATGAAGCAAGGTACATAAGCTGTCAGATAAGTCCACCCCTTACACTGCTCAGCTCTGCTCAAGCCTTACTTTAAGTCAAAACCATCACAGAACCTTCAAGGTGTTAGCCAGCCAAAATCTCTACAAAAACCTTCAAACAGCTTTAGTGGTATAAACTCTAGTCCCTGCTGATGCCAAGGCCATATCTGGTATTTTTCATCTCCCTCCTCCATCACTTGTTGTAGGTTTCCCTCACCCTCAAGCCAGCAGTGACAGCTCAGACCTTCATGCTCTAAGAATCAGAATCCTCAGTGGCTTTACTCTTCTTGGACTGTGGTTGCTGCACTTGCTCATTTACAGTTAGCACAGAGACACCCCAATGAATCCCCTTCATTCCAGATACAGTCCTTCCTGTCCCCATGGTGTAGCAGCAAGTCTAGTTCTTAATGAGAGTCAGGGTCAATCACTCCTGCAAATATGGTCCATCAGCATAAGGAGCCTAAACTGACTGGGTGGTCATCATAGCTTCAGATCCAGCAGAACCTTAGCTGGGTACCTGGCCTGTGGTTCTCTAGCCCCTCTCACCAAAACCCCAAAACCAGGCCTTCTAATCCAGCACAGCCTAAGTTTTCAAGGATGAGAAGTATGAATTCCACAAGCAGGTCATGGGAATTGTTGATATTAGAGGGCAGTCCTCTTAGATCCTGGACCTATGTAATCTAGCTACTGAGGACAAGAGGCAAAAAGCGACAATGACACAATAATACTTCTTCAAGGTCCTATGCATTTTTAAAATACTTTATGACTTTAAAGGATTTTATAAACTGGGCCATTATAAATATCAGGTGCTATGAACACAAGGCTTCTCAAGAATCTATAGAAATGTTAGAGACTGGGGGAAAAATGTACTGGTTTCAAAATACAAAAAAAATAAAATCACAAAATCTAAATAAATATTTAATTCAATAGCTACAAATATAACAAACTTGACACTGTCACCAATTGCTAAATTTAATACGTGTAAAAATGGAATTATATTTGAAAAGAATTTGCAGGCTAGATTTTTCTCACATCAAAAGGATTTCTAATTATTCATGAATCATGGACAATTCTAGTCAATTACAAATAAATAAGTTATAATGACTATATAATTTTAAA
The DNA here is from genome assembly GCF_949987535.1 of Balaenoptera acutorostrata. Taxonomy (NCBI): domain Eukaryota; kingdom Metazoa; phylum Chordata; class Mammalia; order Artiodactyla; family Balaenopteridae; genus Balaenoptera; species Balaenoptera acutorostrata. The sequence continues at coordinate 117,072,582 of NC_080071.1, read as the reverse complement.
ATCTAATTTATAAAAATCCATAAAACTGTGTGTATGTGTGTGTTTAATGTGAAATATGGGTGCTTTGTAATATGTATGCTTGGATGTACGGTGGGAAATCTCTGGGAGTAGTAGTTTGGTCCATAAAATTCTTAAATAAGCCTTGTTTATAAACATCAACTTGATATTATCATTCCTGTGATTATGTCATTAATTCTAACTTATAGATGTGTTGACTTCATATGGAAATATCTTTGACTCTTCAACCTGAAATCAGAACATACCTGTTAATATGTATTATTATAATTTAAAATTTTAACAAATAATCTTGTGTGAAATAGCTAATATATTTAAATCAATCCTTCTCAGGAAATACACTCTATTATCCATTAAATGATAGTTTTACCAATGGCAAAACTGGTCCACAAAGTTTTACCACTGAATAATACTGATTAGAAATTCAAGTCCCTGGACTTCAGCTCAACTCTGAACTGTTTAATCCAAAAGGAACAATCGGTCCTGCTTTATATTATCATAAATTATCATCTTTTTCAGATCACTTCCTAGTTTTCTCAGGAGTAATCGCCAGTTGGGATTATATACATTTACAAAAGGATTATGAAATTTCAATAGTTTAAAATTTAACAGGCCAACCTGGCAGAACTGTCAGAGATGAACGATGCTTTAGGGGCATAAAATTTTAAAAGATACATAGTGAAGATGCTGCTCCAAAGATCTGTTTACCGAAGTGTGTGGTAAGATGGTGGTGGTTTCTTTTGGACAATTTTGACACCATTTCTAATGAGAGAAGAGACCAATATTCTATTTTGTTTAACCATGGAAACAGGTGGGACCAGAAGCTTCTTCCTCCTCCCTCCTGGGAATAGATTTCGGGTTCACAGCAAAATTCCCCTCTCTTTCATTCTGTTGAGATTTCACAACAGAGGCCCACTGGCTATGCTAAGGCACTCTACTTATTTTGCAAACCAACCATCAGAAGAAAATGCCCACAGATGACATAGCACATCTCGGTGTGAAGACTTTGGAAACGGTAGCATTATTTCAGCGCCCTCTTGACTGTTTTACGCCACTGTATTTCCTGTGTCTGAATCTTCTATGCAAAATCTTACCTTAAATTGGGCTACCTGATATCAGCTCAAAGCTTTGCGGTTTTTCTTGAATAATATAGGCCATTTTTGAAAGTTGGGAAAAAAAGACAAGAGGATTTACCTATCTGAGGTTTATGGGAACTTTAGACACATGTCTCTTGAGGTCCTTCAGAGAGACAAACAGTCTGATACCAGGAGCCCCATTATTTAGCCTTCCTTAAACACCAGGTCAGATGTTTTGCTTCCCTGTTTCCCATTTCTGTTGTCAAGAGATGTTCCAGCTTTGCTCTGACACCCCATCTTCATTGTCTGTCCTCACCTCTGCCCCCGCCACCCAGGGAATCTGTTTATGAATCCATCTGGTTAGTGTCTGAAAGCCACAGAGCTACAGTGCTGGCGGCCCGGACCCCAGCTACCAGCAGCTCACTCTGCGGACCAAAAAACAAACAAACAAAAAAACACGCAGGTTTTTGTTGTTGTTTTTAAGTTGATGAAACTAACAAGGTCCAGTGACTCCTTTGGAAAGCTGGGACTTGGTGATAAATGAAAATTGAAGATGAGATTATTTTTTTCAAACTTCTCCTCCATCCATTTTTTAAAACTACAAATTTAAAACTAGAAATCATCAGGAAAAGTGATTGAACTTAGGGGCAATGCCAGTGAGCCTGGCGTCTCTTAAGTGTGTTTTGAGAACCCATAGAGCCCACAGTGGATTCCTCCTCACACATAATTCTGCAGAATTTGAGAACCTACAGCTGTACACAAATTTAGAGAAAATATCTCATAATATCTCAAAATATCACATCCTGGCAGAGCTTGTAAGTAAAGAAGCATGCGTAGTACATGAACATGCTGTCCGTGTTTGCATTTCAGGAAGGGGGACTGTAAAGCAATAGAGCAGGGAAGGCAGGACCTGAGTCAGCCCTTGTGGGGGTGCTGCTTTCAGCGCTCTCTTGATGAAACCCAGACGCCCACACAAAGTCAGCACAGATTTGAGGAAGGTTTACCAAGTGTCTTGGGGAAACTTCTGTGGCCTGCGAATGGTTGTCTGAAAATGCGTGCCTGAGGTTTTGCATAGCATGCCCAGGAGTGCTGCCCCGGAACCGCCTAGGGAGTGCACAGCATCCCTTAGGCTCCGCTGCCTGGGGATTTCCAGGGCTGAGGGATGAAGAAATGATGCTCCCGACACTCTCCCCAAGCGGTCGGGGTTCTCTTTCTGTCACATAAACAGAGCCTCGTAGCAGCATCTCTGCAGACACCCGTCCTTGGCTTCAGCACTAATTTCAATCTCCCTGGGGTAAGTCATAATAGGAGGGAGAGAGGACCAGAGAAAGCAGCTCTTAACTGGACATTGTACCATTTAGCTGACTCTGACTCTGAACCTCAACTGCTTCATCTTTAAAATGGGGATCATAATTCTTATATAGCTGGTTTTGAGAAACAAAAGTATGTAAAAGGACTTGGAAAATATAAAAAGCACTAAGTAGTGAAAGATATAATTGCGAGACGAGGCTCTGATACCAACTAGTTGTGTGATCTTAGTGATTATGAATAAAACCACTAAAGGCCCTTCTGAAAATGCTATGAGCCTGTGATAGATCAAAGAAGAATTTTAAAGAGCCGGGGGGGGGGGTGCTTCCCTGGTGGCGCAGTGGTTGAGAATCTGCCTGCCAATGCAGGGGACAGGGGTTCGAGCCCTGGTCTGGGAAGATCCCACATGCCGTGGAGCAGCTAGGCCCGTGAGCCACAACCACTGAGCCTGCGCAACTGGAGCCTGTGCTCCGCAACAAGAGAGGCCACGATAGTGAGAGGCCTCTCACCACGCACCGCGATGAAGAGTGGCCCCCACTTGCCGCAACTAGAGAAAGCCCTCGCACAGAAATGAAGACCCAACACAGCCAAAAATTAATTAATTAATTAATTAATTAAAGAGCCAGGTACTTTCTGTCCGGCTAATACGATGCTCAACGCAAATGTGTTCTCTCGGCTTGCTCACGTGGAGTCAATTCTTCTAGTTCTAGTTTAAGTGGTGAAACCCATCCTCCTCTCCACTTCTCCCCCTCTGGTAGTCTTGGGTCTACTTTAGAACTTTTCCCTCAAAGCGCCGTGGCTTTGGAGAGGAAACTGAACCCTTCCGCAGAGGGTCAGGCAGCTCCGTTCCTCTCTCTCTTGAGTTTTAATTCTATGAACAAACGAGTACTGAGTGGCCTGCAAGGTGAATTAATTTGGGAGCTTAACAAACGCTGCACCTATGACTGTGGGCAGCCCGAATCTGCTTCCTAGTTGGCAGAGATGGGCACACCCAACCTCCCTCTGAAAGCATTTCCGTTAGAGTTGACTGTCCTAATTAAAACTGTGACCCAGATATAGTCCCCTCTGCTCCAGAGAGCTGATATAACTGTCTCTGCAGGAAAGAGTTTCCAGTTTGAGTTTTAAGTACATTAAAGTGAACTAGACTCAGATTTCTATCAAGTCAACCTCAAAAGCAGTGAAGGAGGTGATGTGCTCAGCTGGGGAAGAGGAATTGGGACAGAAGCCTTGAAGCTCCCAAGCTGCCAAGAGTTGACCTGCCCTGACCCAAACCATCGTGCTCAGACAGGCTGATGCCGGGCCCCAGTATGCGCCGTGGCCATGCCCATCTCTGTGCCTCTGCTTTTGCTCTGACTTCTCTTCCAGAATTGCCTTCTGCTCTTCTTTTCAGTGCTTCAATTGGTCATGCAACAAACACTTCCTGAACACATTTTGTGGTTCAGCACTGGGCTAGGTATTGTGGATCTAGAAAGATAAACCTGATATGACCAAGGCTCTCAAGGAGCTTGTTTCCTGGCAAGGGAGATGGGGCATGTGCCCAAGTCATTCTAGTAGCAAATATGCAGGGAGAGTGGGATGAATGCCTGATAGAGTGGCTAGGAGAGTATGGAGAAAGGAGAAATCCCTTATGACAGAAAGGGATGAGGAAGGCTTTGTGGAGGAGGTGGCATTTTGTGGAAGCCTCGATAAAGGTTTCAAGAGACTAAGACTGGCACAAGGTGATGTGGAAACAGGGATTGGCTTGGCTGGGTCTGCAGGCCTAATAGGTCCAGGAAAGGATCTGAAGGGACAGTGCAAAGGAAGGGAAGAAATGTTTATTGAGCACCTACTATGTGCAAGTCCATATGTCTTCATATAGTCTATATTATCGCTCTCCGTAGGTTTTACTATTCCTGTTTTGTGGTTGGAAAAACAGAGCTTCAAAGAAACTAAGTCGCTTGCTTTAGGTCCCAACAGCTAGTGAGCGGCAGATCCAGGACTTTTAGGCATGTCTGCCCAACTCCAAAGCCTGTCCACTTTCTCTACGCGAAGCTTTCTCTATGGGAAGGATCTGAGACTCGAAAAGGCAGATTACAGAAATCTGTATATTCACTTCCTAGAAAGCTAAAGAAGTTGGATTTATCCTTCCTCTTTGCTCAGTTGCTCCAACTCTACCCTTCCCACTAGACTTTGCATGCATGTTCCAAGCCTTCTGATATTCCCAGTTACTGTTGATAGGGTCCCATTGCTCCTGTAACATAATTTATTTGGCCCATGTGAATCTATCATAAATCCCCAGTAAAGATGCAAGTTCTTAAGGAAGAGGAACTGATCTTACCCTTCTTCCTTACCCCTGAATGAGCAGTTGTGGAATTAATTATCTCTTTTCAGAGAAGATGTAGAGATCAGCAGTGGCTGCCCCTCCCCAGTATGGTCTGCCTGCACTGATGTTAGAATTAGTGTGGACTCCTCAGTTCCCCAAGACCCATCCACAGACATTTGCCTTCCCTGAAGTTTCTCTCTACAAGGAAGTCACAGGGAAACATGCCTAGTTCTGCTGAGAGCAAACAACTCAGTGGGCCAGGGGGCCACAGCTGGCCTTGCTTACTCATACACTGGCCTGAGAGTTGATTATGGAGTTTTTACTGATGGCTCTAAAGAGCTGCACCTCCCTCCCTAAGTGCGAAGGAGAAGTTCCCAGCCTGGAAGGAGACACGGCCCCAGGCAGCTCCAGCTCCCACGTGGAAAGGCCTGCAGATGGTGCCAAATCACAGCCTAGGAATTTACTTGGGTATCTCTGAATTTAGGCCCTTGATAGATGTGTCAAAGGGAGGAGGTTTCCCACTGGTGTGGATTTGATGGCCCTGATCATTTCCAGACCATTTAACACTTCCACTCTTATAATGGTTGATTTTCCAGGTCACAAATTTCATGGGCATACTTGCTACTTACAGGATAACTATTGATCATTTAATTGCAAGGTAAGTACCATGAAAAGGATGAGAAAATCACATGGTAAACAATTATAGCCTACGTGCTTGGTTATTTTTGAGTCTGCCTGGCTACCAGTCATTTATTTTCAAAGTAAAATTTAGTCCCAGAAAAACTCCCATTGGTGTACATAGGGATGATCAAAAAGCATCTTCCTTTTCATTCATAACTATATCAGCAGTATATTAAGTATGTTCTTATTTACTCTCCCTGAAATCTAACGTGGCCATTTTCTTTCCATGGTACATTCCCCAATGTAACGAAGTAGAAGAAGGCCTTCTACTTCTTCTACAAACCTGGGGGATACAAACCTGATAAAGAATCGCAATCCCAGCAATTACCAGGGTACCAATTACCAGATAACACCTTAGGCAGGATACTTAAACTCTCTAAGCCTTAGTTTTTCATTGGTCAGATGGAGTGAAAATACCTACTTCATGGGAATATTGTTAGCAACAAGTAAGATAATTGATGTAATGTGCCTGGTGCATAGCCCTAATGACTGTAAGTACCCATATGGCTATTACTCTGTGTCAGCCACTGTCTTAAACACTCCATATTACGCATTGACTTGATCTTCACAACCACCACCATCAAGGAGCAACTGTTATCAGCCCCATTTTATGGATGGGAAACTGAGTCACAAGTAGCTTGCTCAAGCTCATCAGCTATCAAGTGGTAGAGCTAGGATTCCAACCCAGGAAGACAGGCTGCAAAGTCTGTGCTCTTAACCTCTGTACTAGACTGGTCCAGAGGCAGTGAGCACAAGTTATTTAAACTCAGAAGGTACTGTGTGATGATGTGGATTCACTAAATGAATGAGAGGATCAGATATTAGGTTAGAGGTTGTAGTAGGCGGCCTTTAAGATGCCTCTCAAGGATTCATGCCTCCTGGTATTCAGGCCTGTATGTAATCCCCTCCCCTTGAATGTGAGCTGGACCTAGTGACTCGAGTCTGAAAATTAAAATATGGCCAAAGTGATGGCATGTCACTACCAAGACTAGGTTGCAAGAAGATTGTAGTTTCCATTTTGGAGCCCCTTTTACTCTACTCCCTCTGAGGGAAGCCAGCTGCCATACTGTGAGCTGCCCCAAGGTCAGGTCCATGTGGCAAGGAACGCATGTCTCTTGGTGAACAGCCAGCCATTGTTTGCCAACAGCCATGCCAGTGAGTTTGGAGGCAGATCCTCCACAAGTCGAGCCTTGAGAGAACTGTAACCAGCATTGTCAACATCACCAACTTCAGCCCACAGTTTCTAAACCCAATAAGCTAAGCAAATACATGGTTCTTTCCAGCACTGTCAGATCCTTCACGAACAAACTTACCAAAGACAAACTTACAGCCAAACAAAAAGAGATAAGGAAGAAGATAGGTTTGTCTATTTGTTGGTTTATATTTTCTTAATAAGGACCATTCATGTCCCTGGCAGAGCGGAGGAGTGGGTGGAACTATGTCTGCATCGGAAAGAATAAGACCCTGGTCCCAGTCCTGTCCCAGTCTCTCTCCTCTTCCTGTCTCTGCACTGAACAGCCACAGAGCTTTGGGAAAGTCTGTGAACCCTCTGGGTCTCAGTTGTCCCATCTGTAAAAAGGGGTGATACTTAGTCTGCCTGAGCAATGAAGTGGACTGAGCCAGATTACCCTTCAAGGATCCTTCTAGTTCTGAAATATATGATACTCTGTTGCTTTATTCAGACTGTGTTTTAACAGCTCTGTTACTGTGGTTCTCAAACTTTCTGGTCTCGGGACCTCTTTACTCTTTAAAAATTTCTGAGGATCTGAAAGTTCCTTTTGTTTTAGAGGGAGATATATATATATATATATATATATATATATATATATATATATATATATATATATATATAGACACACACACACACACACACACACATATATATATATATCAGTCTTTATTGTAGTAGAAATTGAAACAAGAAAATTTCTAAAAATTATTAGTTCATTTAAAAATAATAAGCCTATTACATGTTAACATGAAACTATAATTTTATGGAAAGTAGCTACATGCTATATTTTCTTAAGATAAATGAGAACAGGGGACATTGTTTTACATTTTTGCAATTCTCCTTATATCTGACCTAATAGGAGACAGTTTCTCATATCTGCTTTTGCATTCATTCTGTTGCAACATCACATGTTGGGCAGCTTCTGGAAACTCCTCAGTACTGGTGGTGAGAGAATGAAAGTGAAAAGAGCAAACATCTTAGTGTTATTATGAAAACTGTTTTGACTTTACAAAACCCCTGAAAGGGTTTCTGGAACCCCCAGGGGTCCCTGGACCACACTTTGAAAACTGCTGTTTTGTTAGTACTGGTTGGAAATGCCAAGATTTCTTCCAAACATTTGACTACCTACCCACCATCCAAAAAACAAAAAAACAAACAAAAAACACACGTATATACAACACACAGACACACAAACACACATATACAAGGGCAATTTCCACACTTTTTTTCTAAAGCCTCTCTCTGAGAAACTGCAAGTCAAAATAATTCACCCCAAGGGACTTCCCTAGCCGTCCAGTGGTTAAGACTCCACCCTTCCACTGCAGGGGGTACGGGTTCGATCCCTGGTTGGGGAACTAAGATCCCACAGGCCTCGCAGCGTGACCAAAAAAAAATTCGCACCAAGCAGATCCTCTGCAGAGACTCTGCTCCTCAAGGCAGGGGTCAGCTCATCCTCCAAATGGTGGCTTCCTACTTATCTACAGAACCCAGTGAAAGTAACAAATGGCTTCTTGAGGGTCTCCATCTAGCTCTCCAATCAGATAAATAGCTGAGGAATTTCAGATGTTGCTTGGCTTTGAAGCTTTGGCTTCAAAAACAAACGCCTAAAGGAAATCAGCAATGAGCAGGCCTGCTTCAAAAGCTAGCAACACACACACACCCCCATCCAACAAAACAACAGGGACCCTCTAAAGCCTCTGCAGTCAGCCAACCAGGAAGCAACCCAAAGTGCGGGTGGGGGAAACATCAGACCAGTTGGGGGCTTTCTGAGAAGACCTTTAATAAAGAGCTAAGTGGAAGAGGAAATCCCTAGATCTGGTCATACTAATTGGGTGGGATATGAAGTCGGAAGGCTGCCCAACAAGGAGTTTTAGTTCTGGTTCTACCATCTTGGTGTTGGTAGCAAATGACTTTTTCTGAAAAGGACAAAGGGGGTAAGAAAAGTGCTAAAGTTCCTTCCAGCTCTTTCATGCTGCATTTCTCACCAGTAATGCACACAGGTCTATGGATATATTTCTGAAACAAAGAGAGGACACGGCCCCAATCCCATTTACACCTGAAGTACATAACTCTTTCATTTATTCAACAGCTATCAAGACCCCAGTTTGTTGCAGGCACTGTTGTAGCACTGAAACAATGCCATTACTGAAGTGATATTCAGTGTTCTATCACTGAAGCAGTGACCGCAACAATGAAAAATGCTTGCCTTTATATTCTAGTGGGAGAGATAGACAAACAAAATATATCAGACGTCAGTGGTGATAAGCATCATAGAGAAACTTAAAGCAGGGAAGGGGAATACGGGCTATAGGGTCAGCCCTATAGTGTTGTTTTCAATTTTAAATAGACTGGTCATTGTAAGCAGACCGTATCTGTGAGCCTTGGAATTTGAAATATTATATAACTTTTCATGAATTTGGCCATCATAAAGTCAATCAGCATTCATCCATTCAGTGAGTCGGTTTATCAGTCAGTCACTCAGCAAATATTTACTTGGAACATTGAAGATGTTGCAACTTTGGGAGCTTGGGGAGGTAGCCCCCTTGGGTGCAGATCAGTTATTGTTCAAGAGGCAGCATAGGGCGATTTGTTCCAGGACCCCCCACAGCTACCAAAATCTGAGGATGCTTGAATCCCTTATATAAAATAACATGGTACACTTGGCTCTCCACATCCATGGGTTCCGCATCTGCAGAATCAACCAGCAGCAGATACAGAGGGCCGACTCTACTTACTTGAAGGGTTGTTGTAGGATGTAGCTTTAGTCACACTTGACACTAGACATAAAACCACTCCCAGATGGTAGCCATCAAAGCAGAAATCAGAAGAGAAGTCCAGGAGGGAATTGTCTTTGGGCACATGAGACACTCCCTCATGGAACCCTCCCCCCAAAATAAATGGGGTCCAGTGAGATTTGAGACTTATTTGGATCCCATTTGGCTGATTGAGTCTTGGGAAAATCAGGTTACACTACTCTTTTTCAGTAGATTCTGCTGGGCTCCCAAAGCAGAAGGGAAAACAACTCCCACTGATGATTATAATTGACCAACAGAGCTGGCTGCAAAAGGGGCCGTTCCAAACAGATCAACTGATTTTATTAGAGAAGGAACTAGTTTTCCATGAAATAAAGGACTGTTACGCCTCTGCCTAACTGGAATCCAGGCTTTGCCATCCTCACTGTCCGAGTGCTGGCCAAACCCACTTGGGATATGAGCATCCCCACTCCTGCCCCAAAAATGTTGCCATCAAATGGCTATAGCCCATTCTTCATTTGAATAAGAATCCTGCTCCATCTGTTAGAAGGAGCAATATCTGTTCATGCTAATCTGATTGCTCCTACAACTTGTATTAAAAAACATGGAGGTTACCAGAGGCTTTACTCTGACCTTTGATTTTCCAATATCGCATCTGGGGTAAGCTCTTCCTTTTAATCTCTACGGACAATAGGCAAAATATCACCGAGGGCTCTGCCGACACAGGCAGAGATCATAGAGCATGTGTCCATGACCCCAAGTTAGATGATTATAGTAACGCTTTTTAGGCTCTTCTAATAAAGAATATGCTGAACAGGCTCCAATGCGCGCGTGCAAAAGTCTAATTGCTGTTAACATGTCACTCCCATCACGGAGGAGCAACAATGTCCTGACGGCTTGTCAAATCCCGAATTGATTTTGAAATTGCTTTAATGAGGCAATGAATAAGTTTGCAGGGGCCCTGGCCATCTGAGAGGCCTCCGCGGCATCAGCCCAGATCACCTGCATTTGCTTTGTTGGCCGCTTATAAATGAGGACAGGGCACACAGAGGGTTGCTGTATGGCGGCTGAGTATTTGCAAGCTCTGAGCTGGGATTTCAGTCCCTGTTCCCACCTCTGAAGTCCCTTCTTGCATTTTAGATTTGTTTTGAGGTGTGTGTGTTTGTGTACATTTCCCTTCCAGCTTCATCCTCCCCTCCCCCAATAAATAACTCCAACGGAAAGGGTTGGGCTGGTTTTTCTCAGAAGCACAAGGAAGGGTTACAAGTTCCTTCTTGCTCCTCATCCAATACGTAAGAGAGTCGCTCTGAGAGTAACGCGCCTCCCTGTTTTGAGCTTCGTCCTGTCAATCAAGACTGACAGTGGATAAAGATGGATAAAGATGGATAGAATCAAGCTTTCTACCTGCATCACTGCCCAAGGCAGAGGAGATGAACAACTCTCCCTCTGCCTCCAAAATTACTGCACCCACTTTCTGTGTCCCCTGAAGGATGAGAAAAGTTGGTAATGGTTTTCCAGACTGTCAAAGGCTGGACCTCACGGCTCTTCTCAGTATCCAGCCAACTAAAACCTAGTGGGGCAGAAAGGACCACGTTTGTTTTGATATCACGCTCTAATAGCAACTATCACCAGGTATTTCAACGTTGCAAGGAGGGTATGGGCACAGTACCAAAGAAACCTTCCAAATCTGACCAAATCTGACATAATGTGCCACCTCATTCCTGCTTAAGATGTGGTTTGGGATTCATGATGGGGAAATGGCGTTTCCCCGGCCAAGAGAACTGAATAAGCTTTCCTGTTTCCTTGTCTTTCACACGTAAACAACACCAACACTCTGACAATGGGGACAAATGTATGCCCAGCTTGCAGTAAAAATGAAAAAAACTGCCAGTAACACTTCACAATCATCGTTTTTATTACCTGCCTCCCCCACCCGGAACATTATTTCATTCAGAGCCAAGGTAGAGAGCCAAACTGCCTATTTCAAAAGGATATGAGCGCATTTTAGAAAAGCATCTGTGTGTATTATATTCCGTGGGGCTGTGTCTCATTTATATAGCCCCTTTGCTTCTGAGTGCCTGACCGGCATCCTTATCAGGTACAGATGCCTTCAAGAAATTGGATGCTACAGCATCCATACATCAATGTTAGGATGATGTATTTTTCATGAAATCTGTAAATGAGGTCGACAGTTTAGGGATATTCTGGATGACAGACTCTATAATGGTTTTTGAGGAATGGCCTGTTTCTCTCTAAAAGGTCAATTTAACCTTTTTTTGGAATGCTTGCTCATTACAGTCTGATCTGGCTACTTTGGCACAAAGTTCCCCCCACCATGGCATGCTGCGAGAAAGAGGTATTTACTTCTCTATAAATCAATGAGTAGAAATGCAAGTTGTTAACATGGAAGGGGTAGGTAGTTGGTACCTCTGGGGTTTCTGATATCTTGTCTTTTCTTATCACCAGAAACATAGTCTCAAGCTGAAGGAACAGATGACTTGGTCGTCAAAGAAGAGAGAGACAAAAAAGGAAAAAGAAAATGCTGAGGGTCATGAGTGCTAGGATTTAAAGTTCCAAAATGTCATTTTATACTCTCAGTGAAATTGGAAAGTAACCTCAGCTTCTGCCAAGACCTCTGTCTGTCCCAGAATCAACTGCACATTGGGGCCTATTATTATAATAAGTGTCTGACGGGGCTCAAGAGTGAAGGAAAATGGAACTCTTATGTGCTGCTGTCCATTCCCCCATTCGACTCTGGGCCGCTCAGGGCTGAACGCAGGCACCCAGCACAACTCACACACCTCCCCACCCCACTGAAGGCCAAAAGTAGAGCTGGGTCCCAGGAAGGAGAGACACCAGGGACAAAGGTGACAAAAATGAAGCATGGCTCAGAGTGAAACTGACAACTGCCAGCAGAACCGGGAAGGCTGAAGTCTAGTCACCAGATTTGCTGTCTGGGCATGAGTGTGTTTTACCATTTTTCTGGGACCTCCTCTCCGGAACTGCGAAATAGGAATGACAGGAACTCTGTACATGAAGGCAGTTATGAAGAAAAGGAAATGTTAGGGCTGCAAAGGCCTTAACAAAGGCCAGTTCTGTGAAAGTAGTAAATACTGAACTCATGCTGTAGATTTAGATCCTGATCCTGATCTGTATACACATCTGTATACATGTGTGTGTATACACACACATAGAGAGAGAGAGGGAAATGTGGTTTTAAAGATGTAATAGGAACTTTTAAGCAACTTTAAAAAAGGAAAATACCCTTCTATATTACATGCATTACTTTCTTATTGTCCTTACGATTAACAAAATGGTGTAGACAGTCTCTTCCAGATCAATGAGCGTGGCCTCAGGCCTAAACACAGGAGGGAAAATGAATCCTGAGTGACAGAGCCTGGCATTTCACTTGTTCCTGCCACCTGCTCTTGGAGGTCACCAGCACCATAGTATGTAATTACCAACCTCATGGCCGCCTCTTCCTTCCCCTCTCCCACTGGCTAATTGATGGCCTTCACACCAGTGCTAGGTCAGCCCTCTGAAAACATCCTGAGCAGGAACTATTCCTCCACCTAACAGATGCTGCTCACTCGGGAGCCCCCCAGAGCCAGGACCTCGGCGATGGCTTGTGTTTGCTCAGCCGTGAGAAAAAAATGATAGAGCAAAGAACAAGATTACAGATCTACTCAAGGCGAAAGGATTTATTGGTCCTCTTCCAGGAGAAAGATAACTGAGCTTCAGTTTCTTGCCTTTCTTTTCAGGTCCTCCTTGCTTCCCTCTGAAATTACACGCAGACAGCGAAATCATTGCCTCAGCAAATGCTGAAATATTAGAAGGAGTCCACATGGCAATGGGTGGATCACATCTGTCAGTGGATGCAAAGAGAGCCCCCAACCGCCCCCAGAGCTTCTGTACAAATGAAATACAAATCGCCAGCCCGAATCTGGGACTCTATGCCTAGGTGCTGTGCCGTGATACTGACCTCTCCAAAACCAGAACCGACTTTGCACCCAGGAGAATTTGGGGGAAACTGGTCTCTCTTCTTGCTCATCTCTGAGCCACTAGAGAATAAAGCTCCTAGCTGACTCCTGGAAGCATGTCGCTTCTTTCTCCCCAAGCAGCAAACCCCAACTCCCCTGGGGGACCCAGATCCTCTGTGAAAGGTCTGGTTTCCATTCTAAGCCCTTTTTTATTTCAGCCCATGATTGTAGCCCAGCCAAGACAGGACAAGAGGCTTCCCCTTGAAAACGCGAGGGCAGGGTACCACTCAGAGCTTCTGGTCATTGAATACCTCTGTAAACACTCTCACTTGAACCGCTCACTCTACTGATACACATAAAGTTCAAAAAACACAAAACTGGCAGCAGGTGCTATGTGCTAAGAGTCAGCTTAAAAGCAGGGCTTCAAAGGCCAGTGGGGTAGGCTAGATCTTTTTCGTAGCTAAAGCTATCTGTTTCTATCACTTGCTCTAGATTAGGGATCAGCAAACACAGCCTACAGGACAAATCTGGCTTGTTGCCTGTATTTGTAAATACAGTTTTTGGAATATAGCCATGCTGGTTCATTGGCATACTGTCTATGGCTGTGTTGGTCTCACAAAGGCAGAGGTGAGTAGTTATGACAGAAACTATGCAACTCACAAAGCCTAATGTATTTCCTATCTGGCCCTCTATAGGAAAAGTTTGCCGACCCCTGCTCTATTGGTTGTCCTGATATCTCCCAATTATTGTTAGTGGCAGCATTCATCAATTCATCCGCTATTGACTATTTTGGCTTATGATGGAAAAGCTCACATAATCCTTCCGAAAAAAGGAAACTCATATGCACGAGGTCCTGGTTTGAAGTGGCTACATACATGAAAGGTAGAGCTAACAATTACATGCGAGCAAAATAGTCCAGTGATTTTTTTTAAAGAATGACAAGGCAGGAGTTGCATACATTTAACTGACACCCACACTGTGGACACTGAGCAAGTGCTTTAAAATCATGGAGCAAAAAAGAACTCTGCCCTGTAGAATATCAATGCAAAAAAAATTATTGAAGATTGTTTTGTATCAGGCTCGACTCGCCGAAGTCCACAGATAGGAAGACAAAGGAAATCTCTTTAGAGATTTGTCTCAAATTTGTCTCGCTTGATCAAATACCAACTATTAAGTGATTCTTAACAAAGAAACCTTTTCATAAGGAGTAAATTTTAAAATGAGAGCAAAGAAATGGGTATTTGTTTTTCCACAGAATACATAATGCCAAATCTAGCCCACTTCCTGACTCTGCCCCATGCCTATTGGCCATTTTAGGAGTCATTGTTGAAACCTTCCTGCTGGTCTGATATGAAGTGAGACAAGGTCTGTGCAGAGCTCTGACTTGTATGTTTTCCAAGCAGTACGTAACTAGACCTTACAGCAAACTTAACTTGTCTAAGTCTCCCTCAAACCCCAATCCCTTGGACAGAACTTGACCCAGGTCCCATTGGCTTGGCCAAAAGAGTTGAAGATTGACATGGATTGGGGGTGGAAGTGAGCTGGAAAAGCTTCCTCCTGGGCCAACTTGGATTTTCCCAATTGTTGGATCACAGACCAAAGGAGTTAAGTGTCCAGTATTGTGAGGCTCATGTTTGCACCACAGTCCCAGACGGCTGCACACATGCCCCACCCATTTGACCAAGCCCCTTTGGATGGTGGGCAAAGAGGCTTGAACCTCCCTATACTGACTCCAGGCTCGGATGGGGCAGGCACAGTCAGACAGGCAGGCAGCATCTACATCCATATCCACATCTCTCACACACATACCCACCCAGAGAAAGCCTATTTCTTGCAATTAAAATACAAGTCACATTTAAAATTCAAGGGCAGAAGGACTCTGCTGGAGTTGAAAAAGATGAGTGCTCTTTATTTGAAGCTCATCTCCCCATAGGACATGGTGCCCTTCCACCGTACACTGTTCACACTATTTTATAATTAAACTGTGTCTTATCCATCCATGAATTCCCGGCGTCTGGCATAGTATGGGGCAAGTAGGTGCTCAATAAATGTTTTTTCATGTGTCCATTCATTCAAGCAATAAATGTTTATTGAACACCTACTATGTGACAAATGCCTTGCTAAGAACAGTAAATTAAAGAAATGAATAAGACAATCTGTGTGCCCAATGTTCCTCAAATCTAGAGGAGGAAGAGCAAATAAACAGATAATTACAATATTGGGTGGAGATGCTTCAGTCAAGAATTACAGAGTTGGGCACCTAACCTTGCCGTGGGGTGGGTGGGTGTGGGAGTAGTTAAGCCATGGATGAGGACACTTCCTCTCTCTGGAAATATAGATAAATGTTGTCATATTGGGACTTGGATCTTTACAGGGTGCAGTAAGGAGAGGAGTTTACTTTTTGACTATGAAATTCATATTTTTCAGCACTGATATTTCACTAAGATGTGGGATTGCTCTTCACAAGCAGAGAAACTTAACAAAAGGTTGTTTTGATTCTCCTATTGATGTGCAAAGACATCACCAAAATTCCTTGGGTCTTGCCTTGCTTTAGGCACATGGCAGTTAAAAACAACAATAAAAGGGGAAAAAAATCAATCAGTCAATAAGCTAGAATCAGAGGATCATAGAATGTTAGAGTCTATAAAAGGGTATTTAAAATGTTACTAGAGTCTGTCTGATGCCAGATGACTAGTGTGACCTGTTTCATTCTTCTGTTCAATTGATAGAGTGACTGACGGATCATTTGGGCTTTGCCGGAAGGGAGAGTTGCACAGGAAGACTTGGCATGGGGTGGTCATTTGATAAATGGGCTCTGAATGAATGAAGGCAAACACCTCAGGCTCTGTAGAGCAAAGGGGGGGGGGGCCTCAAAATCCACAAGCTCAAATAACACTGCCACGTTGACCTTCTCATCAATCAACAGTCAAGGTCCAGCAATGTTCTGGGAGCAGTGGAGAATGCAGAAGAAATTATACCTGGTCTCTGACCTTAAAGAATATACAAACAAGGATATGAACAGGCAGTCTTTGGAAGAGGGAAGTCAAAAGTATATGAAGAGATGCTCAGACTCATCAATTGTTGGGAAAAGTGCAAATCAAAATATTAATGAGATGTGATTTCATACAAATACACTGGGAAAAAAATGTTTTTAACTGGATGATAATATTGAGTGTCAGCTTAGAGGTGGGATACAGGGTCCTTTATGCATGGCAGGTGGGAATGGAGACCAGTGCAGCTTGACTGTGAGTAACTGGGCACTTCCCAGTCAAATTAAGCATGTGTGTAACCTACATATCATTATTCTGGTTCTGGGTATGCATATATCCCAAAGAAATCCTCACACAGATTCATAAGGGACCATGAATTAAGATGCTCATGGCACATTATTTGGGATGATGGTGTGAAGTTGGAGGTAATCTGGGCACCCGCCCCTAGGCGACTGGACAGATAAAATTTGGAGGGAAGGGGTATAACCCATGGTGTACTACACATAGTTGGAAGCAACTGACTAGATGTCCACATAAAAACACGGATGATTCTTGAAAGCATAGGGATGGTTGAAAACAGTGAGAAACAGAAGACATATAAAACAATACCATCTGGGAAAGTAAAAAGTTACACTCATAAAATGAGCATAATCTTGTAAGAAATTTTCACAAAGTGATTTTCTTTAAATACTTTAGAATAGTCGCCTCTGGAGGTAAGATGTGGAAAGGATAAATACAGATTTCGGTTCCTGGAAGTGGGGTGATGCTCTAACAAAGTGGGAGTGGCTTTGGAACCTAAGAGTAGGCAGAGCCTGGGGAGAATTTGAGGAGTGTGGTAAGGGGAAGCCTAGTTGTCTTGAATAAACTGTTAGTAGAAATCGTGACTTTGAGGACACTGCTGGTGAAGGCTTAGAAGGAAATGAGAAACACGCTCTTGGAAACTGCAGGAAGAGAAACCTTATTATATAATGGCAAAGTTTAGCAACACTGTTACCTGCAGGTATGTGAAACTAAAAATATGACTAATGAACTGGGTATTCAAGTTAAGAAGGAGTGTTTCCAAGGTGATGGATGTGCCACCTGGTCTCTTGCTGATATTTATAGTAAAATGCACAAGCAGAGAAATAAATTGAGGAAACCACTGTCATACAAACAAAACAAAACAGGTTTTAAAATTTTTCACCTTCTCCAGACAGCAAACAACGCTAAAATTCAGAAATGACTTCCAAGCAAATGTCAAGTCCAGGCACTGCTAGGAAAACAGGGTCTAAAGATAAAACTGAGGATGTAAAAGTAAAACTTTAAAACCTCAGAAAGATCAAAGGTGGTGCCTCAGAGTCTATAAAATCCCCCTTAAAGAGGAAAGGAAAAACTCCACTTTCCCTCTACTTACACTCCTGACACCAGATGTGCAGGATTTTCCACACCAAGAAATTCTCTGATTCTCAGAGGACACCAACTGCGTGTCCTACAATTTAACCCTATTCTGACACTAACTGCCTGGAGTTAGCACAGTCCCAATAGGTTAAGGACTTGGCCCCATAAGACTGTCCCCCCCGCGCCCCCAACTTCAGACCCCAATCTCAAGCCTGTCCTATTTGCTAGAAAGGACACAACTCAGGGACAGCCAAATGGAAGAGATGCAGAGGGCAAGGTATGTGGGAAGGGGCACAGGGCTTACTTGCCCTCTCCAGGGGCTCCACCTCCCAGCACCTCCATGTGTTCGCCAACTCAGAAGCTCTCTGAACCCCTTTAGTTAGGGTTTTTATGGAGACTTCATTACACAGGCATAATTGATTAAATCATTAGTGTCCCCTGGAGGTCAGGGGGTGGGACTGAAAGTCCCAAGTCTCTAAGCATATGGTTGGTTCCCCTGGCAACCAGCCTCCCACCCTGCCATCCTTAGGGGCTTTCTGAAAGTTGTCTCATTAACATAAACTCAGGTGTGATTGAAAGGGACTTGGTATGACAAAAGAGTCTCCTTTTACTTTTAGCGCTCTGGAGCTGTTCCAGGAGCCAGGGACAAAATCCAGATAAACAAAAGATGCTCCTAACGCTATCATCATTTAGGACATTACAATGTTCTGTGGAGCTCTGGCCAGGAGCTGGGGATGAAGACCAAACACATATTTCTTATAATATCATAAGATATGAAGGGTGTGCCCCACAAATCCTCTCAATCAAACTACAGGGTCCCTAGGAAGTTATGGGTACTGGACCTCAGCCATCACAAAAGGGGTTTATCTCAAAAAAATTTGTAAGTATGGATTTGCCTAATGGAGTGAACCCCAAAGAGTTTCACAGGAGACCTACAAGTTTCTTAAAAGACATATTTGCGGAAACATCGCCAACTTGGACTGCAGGAGACAGAGATGGAACAGAATGAGGAGATGCTTTTTGACTCCCAGAATTCTATTGGCAGGAAGCAAGCTAAGGGAGCTGCTCAGCTGCAAAAAAGTACTACCTTCCATAAAAAAGTAAAGATGATCTAGAGGGCAGAATTGATAGCCCAGAGAGTGGAGCCACGAACCATGGAGAAATAACCCAAGGACTTGGGTTCTAATCAAGGAACATCCAACATTTGCTTGGCTGGCTTTCAGAATTTCTATGGTCCAATGAGCCCTTGTGTCTCGAATTTTCCACCTTGTTAAACAGGAATATATTCCTGAACAACAATATATTCCTGTATGTTGGGTATTTGGGGGCCAGATCACTTATCTCTTTAGTTCTACAGGTCTATAGATTGAGTATACACTTGAGGAGTCTCAGCCACACCTGAACGATTTAGATGCAATTCTAGACTTTGAACTGATGTAATAAGATGAGGCTTTAGGGATCTCGGTAGCGGAGGACAGTATTTTGCATGTGGGAGGGCTGTGAACCATTGGAGGTCAGAGGGTGGACTGTGGAAGGCAACCTCTAAGACAGCTCCAAATTATTCCTGCCCCTGATACTCAGGCTCTTGTATAATAACCCCCTTGAGTATGGGGCAGACCTTAGTTTCTTTTTTTTTTTTTAACATCTTTATTGGAGTATAATTGCTTTACAATGGTGTGTTAGTTTCTGCTTTATAACAAAGTGAATCATCTATACATATACACATACCCCCATATCTCTTCCCTCTTGTGTCTCCCTCCCTCTCACCCTGCCTATCCCAGCCCTCTAGGTGGGCATAAAGCACCGAGCTGATCTCCCTGTGCTATGCAGCTGCTTCCCACTAGCTATCTATTTTACATTTGGTAGTGAATATATGTCCATGCCACTCTCTCACTTTGTCCCAGCTTACCCTTCCCCCTCCCCATGTCCTCAAGTCCATTCTCTAGTAGGTCTGCGTCTTTATTCCTATTGTGCCCCTAGGTTCTTCATGACCTTTTTTTTTTAGATTCCATATATAAGTGTTAGCATATGGCATTTGTTTTTCTCTTTCTGACTTACTTCACTCTGTATGACAGACTCTAGGTCCATCCACCTCACTACAAATAACTCAATTTCGTTTCTTTTTATGGCTGAGTAATATTCCATTGAATATATGTGTCACATCTTCTTTATCCATCTTCTGTCGATGGACACTTAGGTTGCTTCCATGTCCTGGCTATTGTAAATAGGGCTGCAATGAACACTGTGGTACATGACTCTTTTTGAATTATGGTTTTCTCAGGGTATATGCCCAGTATTGGGATTGCTGGGTCATATGGTAGTTCTATTTTTAGTTTTTTAAGGAACCCCCATACTGTTCTCCATAGTGGCTGTATCAGTTTACATTCCCACCAACAGTGCAAGAGGGTTCCCTTTTTTCCACACCTCTGCAGCATTTATTGTTTGTAGATTTTCTGATGAGGGCCATTCTGACCGGTGTGAGGTGATTCCTCATTGTAGTTTTGATTTCCATTTCTCTGATGATTAGTGATGTTGAGCATCCTTTCATGTGTTTGTTGGCAATCTGTATATCTTCTTTGGAGAGATGTCTATTTAGGTCTTCTGCCCATTTTTGGATTGGGTTATTTGTGTTTTTGATATTGAGCTGCATGAGCTGCTTGTAAATTTTGGAGATTAATCCTTTGTCAGTTGCTTCATTTGAAAATATTTTCTCCCATTCTGAGGGTTGCCTTTTCGTCTTGCTTATGGTTTCCTTTGTTGTGCAAAAGCTTTTAAGTTTCATTAGGTCCCGTTTGTTTATTTTTGTTTATACTTCCATTTCTCTAGGAGGTGGGTCAAAAAGGATCTTGCTGTGATTTATGTCATAGAGTGTTCTGCCTATGCTTTCCTCTAAGAGTTTGATAGTGTCTGGCCTTACATTTAGGTCTTTAATCCATTTTGAGTTTATTTTTGTGTATGGTGTTAGGGAGTGTTGTAATTTCATTCTTTTACATGTAGCTGTCCAGTTTTCCCAGCACCACTTATTGAAGAGGCTGTCTTTTCTCCACTGTATATTCTTGCCTCCTTTATCAAAAATAAGGTGACCATATGTGCGTGGGCTTACCTCTGGGCTTTCTATCCTGTTCCATTGATCTATATGTTTGTTTCTGTGCCAGTACCATACTGTCTTGATTACTGTAGCTTTGTAGTATAGTCTGAAGTCAGGGAGCCTGATTCCTCCAGCTCCGTTTTTCTTGCTCAAGATTGCTTTGGCTATTTGGGGTCTTTTGTGTTTCCATACAAATTGTGAAATCTTTTGTTCTAGTTCTGTGAAATGTGCCAGTGGTAGTTTGATAGGGATTGCACTGAATCTGTAGAGTGCTTTGGGTAGTATAGTCATTTTCACAATGTTGATTCTTCCAATCCAAGAACATGGTATATCTCTCCATCTGTTTGTATCATCTTTAATTTCTTTCCGCAGTGTCTTATAGTTTTCTGCATACAGGTCTTCTGTCTCCTTAGGTAGGTTTATTCCTAGGTATTATATTCTTTTTGTTGCAATGGTAAATGGGAGTGTTTCCTTAATTTCACTTTCAGATTTTTCATCATTAGTGTATAGGAATGCAAGAGATTTCTGTGCATTAATTTTGTATCCTGCTACTTTACCAAATTCATTGATTAGCTCTAGTAGTTTTCTGGTAGCATCTTTAGGATTCTCTATGTATAGTATCATGTCGTCTGCAAACAGTGACATCTTTACTTCTTCTTTTCCAATTTGGATTCCTTTTATTTCTTTTTCTTCTCTAATTGCGTGGCTAAGACTTCCAAAACTATGTTGAATAATAGTGGTGAGAGTGGGCAACCTTGTCTTCTTCCTGATCATAGTGGAAATGGTTTCAGTTTTTCACCATTGAGGATGATGTTGGCTGTGGGTTTGTCGTATATGGCCTTTATTATGTTGAGGTAAGTTCCCTCTATGCCTACTTTCTGGAGGGTTTTTATCATAAATAGGTGTTGAATTTTGTCAAAAGCTTTTTCTGCATTTCTATTGAGATGATCATATGGTTTTTATTCTTCAATTTGGTAATATGGTGTATCACATTGATTGGTTTGCATATATTGAGGAATCCTTGCATTCCTAGGATAAACCCCACTTGGTCATGGTATATGATCCTTTTAATGTGCTGTTGGATTCTGTTTGTTAGTATTTTGTTGAGGATTTTTACATCTATGTTCATCAGTGATATTGGCCTGTAGTTTTCTTACTTTGTGATATCTTTGTCTGGTTTTGGTATCAGGGAGATGGTGGTCTCATAGAATAAGTTTGGGAGAGTTCCTCCCTCTGCTATATTTTGGAAGAGTTTGAGAAGGATAGATGTTAGCTCTTCTCTAAATGTTTGGTAGAGTTCGTCTGTGAAGCCGTCTGGTCCTGGGCTTTTGTTTGTTGGAAGATTTTTAATCACAGTTTCAATTTCAGTGCTTGTGATTGGTCTGTTCATATTTTCTATTTCTTCCTGGGTCAGTCTCAGAATGTTGTGCTTTTCTAAGAATTTGTCCATTTCTTCCATGTTGTCCATTTTATTGGCATAGAGTTGCTTGTAGTAATCTCTCATGATCCTTTGTATTTCTGCAGTGTCAGTTGTTACTTCTCCTTTTTATTTTCTAATTCTATTGATTTGAGTTTTCTCCCTTTTTTTCTTGATGAGTCTGGCTAATGGTTTATCTATTTTGTTTATCTTCTCAAAGAACCAGTTTTTAGTTTTATTGATCTTTGCTACTGTTTCCTTCATTTCTTTTTCATTTACTTCTGATCTGATCTTTATGATTTCTTTCCTACTGCTAACTTTGGGGTTTTTTGGTTCTTCTTTCTCTAATTACTTTAGGTGTAAGGTTAGGTTATTTATTTGAGCTGTTTCTTGTTGCTTAAGGTATGATTGTATTGCTATAAACTTCCCTCTTAGAACTGCTTTTGCTGCATCCAATAGGTTTTGGGTCACTGTGTCTTCATTGTCATTTGTTTCTAGGTATTTTTTAATTTCCTCTTTGATTTCTTCAGTGATCTCTTGGTTATTAAGGAGTGTATTGTTTAGCCTCCATGTGCTTGTATTTTTTACAGATTTTTTCCTATAATAGATATCTAGTCTCATAGCTTTGTGGTCAGAAAAGATACTTGATACGATTTCAATTTTCTTAAATTTACCAAGGCTTGACTTGTGACCCAAGTATGATCTATCCTGGAGAATGTTCCATGAACACTTGAGAAGAAAGTGTATTCTGTTGTTTTTGGATGGAATGTCCTATAAATATCAATTAAGTCTATCTCATTTAATGTATCATTTAAAGCTTGTGTTTTCTTATTTATTTTCACTTTGGATGATCTGTCCATTGGTGAAAGTGGGGTGTTAAAGGTCCCTACTATGATTGTGTTACTGTCGATTTCCCCTTTTATGGTTGTTAGTATTTGCCTTATGTATTGAGGTGCTCCTATATTGGGTGCATAGGTATTTACAATTGTTATATCTTCTTCTTGGATTGATCCCTTGATCATTATGTAGTGTCCTTCCTTGTAATAATCTTTATTTTAAAGTCTATTTTGTCTGATGTGAGAATTGCTACTCCAGCTTTCTTTTGATTTCCATTTGCATGGAATATCTTTTTCCATCCCCTCACTTTCAGTCTGTATGTGTCCTGAGGTCTGAAGTGGGTCTCTTGTAGACAGCATATATACGGGTCTTGTTTTTGTATCCATTCAGCCAGTCTATGTCTTTTGGTTGGAGCATTTAATCCATTTACATTTAAGGTAATTATCGATATGTATGTTCCTATTACCATTTTCTTAATTGTTTTGGGTTTGTTATTGTAAGTCTTTTCCTTCTCTTGTGTTTCCTGCCTAGAGAAGTTCCTTTCGCATTTGTTGTAAAGCTGGTTTGGTGGTGCTGAATTCTCTTAGCTTTTGCTTGTCTGTAAAGGTGTTAATTTCTCCATCGAATCTGAATAAGATCCTTGCTGGGTAGAGTAATCTTGGCTGTAGGTTTTTCCCTTTCATCACTTTAAATATGTCCTGCCAGTCCCTTCTGGCTTGCAGAGTTTCTGCTGAAAGATCAGCTGTTAACCTTATGGGGATTCCCTTGTATGTTATTTGTTGTTTTTCCCTTGCTGCTTTTAATATGTTTTCTTTGTACTTAATTTTTGATAGTTTGATTAATATGTGTCTTGGCATGTTCCTCCTTGGATTTATCCTGTATGGGACTCTCTGAGCTTCCTGGACTTGATTAACTATTTCCTTTCCCATATTAGGGAAGTTTTCAACTATAATCTCTTCAAATATTTTCTCAGTCCCTTTCTTTTTCTCTTCTTCTTCTGGGACCCCTATAATTCGAATGTTGGTGTGTTTAATGTTGTCCCAGAGGTCTCTGAGACTGTCCTCAATTCTTTTCATTCTTTTTTCTTTATTCTGCTCTGCAGTAGTTATTTCCACTATTTTATCTTCTAGGTCACTTATTCGTTCTTCGGCTTCAGTTATTCTGCTACTGATTCCTTCTAGAGAATTTTTAATTTCATTTATTGTGTTGTTCATAATTGTTTGTTTGCTCTTTAGTTCTTCTAGGTCCTTGTTAAACGTTTCTTGTATTTTCTCCATTGTATTTCCAAGATTTTGGATCATCTTTACTATCATTACTCTGAATTCTTTTTCAGGTAGACTGCCTATTTCCTCTTCATTTGTTTGGTCTGGTGGGTTTTTACCTTGCTCCTTCATCTGCTGTGTGTTTCTCTGTCTTCTCATTTTGCTTAACTTACTGTGTTTGGGGTCTCCTTTTTGCAGCCTGCAGGTTCATAGTTTCCATTGTTTTTGGTGTCTGCCCCCAGTGGCTAAGGTTGGTTCAGTGGGTTGTGTAGGCTTCCTGGTGGAGGGGACTAGTGCCTGTGTTCTGGTGGATGAGGCTGGATCATGTCTTTCTGTTGGGCAGAACCACATCCAGTGGTGTGTTTTGGGGTGTCTGTGACCTTATTATGATTTTAGGCAGCCTCTCTGCTAATGGGTGGGGTTGTGTTCCTGTCTTGCTAGTTGTTTGGCATAGGGTGACCAGCACTGTGGCTTGCTGGTCATTGAGTGGAGCTGGGTCTTGGCATTGAGATGGAGATCTCTGGGAGATTTTCACCGTTTGATATTTGAGTGGAGCTGGGAGGTCTCTGGTGGACCAATGTCCTGAACTCGGCTCTCCCACCTTAGCAGACCTTAGTTTCTAACAAATAGAATATGGGGAAAGTGTTGTGATGTCACTTCTGAGGTTAGGTTATAAAAACACTGTGACTGCCATCTTGGATCTCTCTCTCTTGCTCTCTCATTCACTCTGGAGGGAGCCAATTGTGAGCAGCTCTATGGAGAGGCCCATGTGACAAGGAACTGACTTCTCCAGCCCACAGCCAGTGAGGACCTAAGGTTTGCAAACATCCCCACAAATGAGCTTGCAGGTGGATCCTTTCCCACTTGGGCCTTGACATGACGGCAGCTTCAGCGACACCGTGATTGTTGCCTTGTGAGGGATCTAGAGCCAGAGGATTCCAGCTAAGCTGCACCTGATTCCAGACTCTGAGAAACTGAGATAATAAATGTTTGTCATTCTAAGCTGATGAGTTTCGGGGTAATTTATTATGCAGCAAAAATGACTAATACAGGTTTTATCTCCAGATACAGATTTGATATTCTAAGGGGATAAAAAATGTTTTTAATGTATACTTTTAAAATATTAAGAGGAGTTTTCATCCTGTTTATAATTACCTAGTTGAGTAATTATACACAGTCCACCACATTTTTATTCAGTTAAGTCCTCATTCTACAGAGATTTTTGTCTGATTCTGTGCAAGGGCATGTATGAAGTATAGAGATTAAAAAAGAGAAAAAGAGAGAGAGAGAAGTCAGATCCCCGGGTTTCTAAGAGTAGATGTCCCTTGGGGAGGCAGGCATGTAACACAGAATAGTACAAGGTGATCTGGACCACGATGAAGGCAAGTCCAAGGCAGAATAGGAACACAGGGGTAGCAGTTTCTGAGGCCCACTGTGGTGTCACTAAGAGGGTACTTGACTCAGGACTCAGTGACACAAAACACATCTAATTTGCTGCTGCTCAATAACTAAAAGGCCCAACAAGTGTCACACTGGCTTTCAGCACAGCTAGATTTAGGGGAGCCCAGAAGATGTTATAGAGACTCAGTCACCCTCTGTCTCTGTTTCCTCTATTTTGGCTCTTTTTCAAGCAGACTGTTTATCAAGGGCCGAACTGATCTGCGAACTGTCAAAGTAGTCGATTAAGACAACATGGCAGGGGCTTCCCTGGTGGCGCAGTGGTTGAGAATCTGCCTGCTAATGCAGGGGACACGGGTTCGAGCCCTGGTCTGGGAAGATCCCACGTGCCGCGGAGCGGCTGGGCCCGTGAGCCACAATTGCTGAGCCTGCGCGTCTGGAGCCTGTGCCCCGCGACGGGAGGGGCCGCGATAGAGAGAGGCCCGCGCACCGCGATGAAGAGCGGTCCCCGCACCGCGATGAAGAGTGGCCCCCGCTTGCCGCAACTGGAGAAAGCCCTCGCACGAACCGAAGACCCAACACAGCCAAAAATAAATAATAAATAAATAAATAAATAAGAAAATCCTTTAAAAAAAAAATAAATAAAAAAAAAATAAAAATGGAAAAACATATTATATTAAAAAAAAAAAAAAAAAAAAAGACAACATGGCAAAAGGAAAATAACAATTAAGCCTTTATTTACTGACTGCCATAGTATAGGGAAGAGGCTAAAGCCCTGGTCCCCCAATGTTCCATGGAACCGCACCTGGGGAGGGGCAGATGTATCAGCATAGATGGGGGGAATTGTCTCACTGCTGAGGGAGCCCTAAACAATAGGCTCCTGCCTTTCTATGGATCTGGGGTGGGGGGAGTGGGGATACCTAGGAGGAGAAAAGACCTCAGTACTGAGTCAGAGTAGAGAAAGTATCTGCAAGGTTCCCCCAACTTCCCCAAAAGAAGGTTTCAGCCGAGTCCTCTGCACACCCCCCAGTAAAGAGGCCTCTGACAGAGGTGACTTGGCCAGGAATGCAGTTATGCATAAGATTAGGTTGGCCATGGGACCTAGTCTTTGACTGCAACTCCCTTCAGAGCCTACCATGCATTGGTTGGTGTGGGGAGGACAGCTTTCCCCTGTGAGGCCTGCCAGGTAAAGTGTTAAGGACTAAATGTTTCTGCCCCCCTCCCAAATTCCTATGTTGAAGCCCTAACCCCCATCTGATAATATTTGGAGGTAGAGCCTTTGGGAAGTAATGAGGGTTAGGTTAGGTCATGAGCGTGGGCCCCGCACGATGGGATTAGTGTCCTTATAAGAAGAGGAAGAGGCACCAGGGCTCCCCCCTCTCTCTACACATGCATATACACAAAGAGGTCACGTGAGCACACAAAGAGATAGCGGCTGTCTGCAGACTAGGAAGCAGGCCCTCACCAAGACCAGACTCTGCCAGCACCTTGATCTTGGACTCCCCAGCCTCCAGAACTGTGAGAACAAGTGTGCCTTGTTCAAGCCACCCAATCTGTGGTATACTCTTATAGCAGACTGAGTTGACATGAAGCCTTTGTAATTGCCTATGGTCAGGCCTGAAAGATCACCCATAGGTTTTTGGCCAGGATCTGACCCCTTGTTTTTCCTTTGCGGTAGTGAGATGGCTATCAGCAGCTCCAGACAGACATCCTATTCCTCTCAGAAATACCAGTAGGGAGAGAATACTCTGTCTTAGCAGTTGCAGCAGAAACTCTGAGACTGGCTTTGATGAGACCGACTCGGGTTCTGTACCCATCCCTGAACCAAAGACTGTGACCAAGTGGATGAAACTAACAGATTGGTCTGGACCTGAATCTGGGGTTTGAGGCAGGACTTTCCCAAACTACTTAAACTGAGAGTGAGGGAGGAAAACTTTCACCAGAAGTGGAAGTGGATCCTAGGTAAGCAAAACCCATAGATGCCCACTCTCCAGTTCTTGAAAGTGAATGGATTTCTTTCTTCAACCATTCAATAAACATTTACTGAACTATGTGCCAGGTACTGCTCTAGGCCCTGGAGAGACAGCAGTCAACAAAATCATCAGCTTAAATTCTACTGGGGGTGATAGATAATAAAAACAATCAGCAGGTGAAATATAGCCTGTTAGATTGTGATAAGGGATAAGGGGGGAAAAAATAAAAGCAAGAAATGAGGATAGAAGGTGTGTGTATGAGGGAGGGGTACCCGGAAAGGCCTTGCTGAAGGCAGTCAGAGAACATGCATCCCAGGGAACTGGGGAGAATGTGTTCAAAGCAGAGGGAACAGCCACGACAAAGGCCTTGAGGTGGGAGCATGCTTGTTGTGTTCAAGAAACAAGGAATACAAGTTGCCAGATAAAATACGACATGCCCAGTTAAATTTGAATTTCAGATAAACAACGGATACATTTTTTAGCATAAGCACGTCCCAAATATTGAATGGGACATACTTATGCGAAAAAAAATTTTGTTTCATGCAACATTTGGAACATATTTATACTAAAAAATATTTGTTGTTTACCTGAAATTCAAATTTAACTGAGTGTCCTGTGTTTTTATTTGCTAAATCTGGCATCTCTAGGCCAGTGCGACTGAAGTAGAATGAAGAAGCAGGAGAGGGTGTTATGGGTTGAATTATGTCCCCCACAAAGAAGATATTTTGAAGTCCTCACCCCCAGTATCCCAGAATATGACCTTACTTGGTAACAGGGTCATTGCAGATGTAATATTCAAGATGAGGCTATACTGAAGTAGGGTGGTCCCTGATCCAATATAATTGCTGTCCTTATAAGAAGATGGTCCTTCCATGACACAGAGACATACAGAGAGAAGGCCATGTGATGACAGAGGCAGAGATTAAAGAGCTGCAGCTGCAAGGCAACAAATGCTAAAAATAGCAACAACTACCAGAAGTTAGAAAGAGGCAAGAAAGGATCCTTCCCCTTCAAGTTTCAGAGGGAACGTGTCCCTGTCAACACCTTGATTTTGGACTTCTAGCTCTAAGAACCATGAGAGAAATTTCTGTTGTTTTAAGCCACCCAATTTATGGTGCTTTGTTACTGCTGCCCTGGGAAACTAACAGAGGGGAGCAGCAGGAGATGAGGGCAGAGAGGTAAGGAGGGTGATGGCCAGATCCCACGGGGCCTTGGAGGCCACGTGAGGACTTGGCTTGCACTCTGAGTCATCTGAGAGTTTGGGGAGAGGAGTGACACGTGGAAAGAGATGTTAAGAGCTCTCCAAGAGGATGCCAGGGAAGGAAATGGTATGCAGTGCTCCAGGAACTACGTGCAGTGAAGTCCTGCTAAAGTGTGTACTGTGGGCAGTGGGTATGAAGGCAAGAGGTGAGCCAGATCTTGAAGAGCCTTTTGGTAACAAAAAATAGGGATATGCTTCCCCCTGTAGGCAATAGGAAGCCACAGAAAACTTGGAGCAGAGAGCTGTGATCCAATATGCCCACTCTTCATGGTTTTTGTTATTCATCATATTAGAGATGGGTGCTGAAGAGTTCAAGATGGTGGACAGTGGTGGAATTCCAAGTATCTCGATTGGCAAGGGAAGGAGATGACCTTTCCATTAGATAGGGGCTCTTAATCCAAGCCCCTCAAATCACACAACTGGGACAGCTGCTTTCCCACACACACCCAAGGTAACTTGGAAAATAGCTAGGATTCTCTGGAATATTAGAGATTCTACCCAAGACCACTGCTATGTGGAGGGAGATAAGATTCCCATCTGCAGGGTAGGGTCTAGAGGAGCAGGTAGATGGTCTAGGAGAGAGCAACAGGGAGATTCTAAGAATTCCTGGGTCCCATCCGGGGTATCTTAAGTAAAGGTGGTCCTAGAACCACACTGAGTGGGTGTGCACAGGTATAATGGTGCAATTTTGGACAGGGTAGCAGGTAATGTCACTAAGAAGGTAGTATTATATGCTGGAATTACATGCAAATTTTTGTGAGTATATCCCTTTCTTCCAGGAAGATCCTTAAAGAGATTTTGAACCCAACTGTAAGGAGAACCACTGCAGATTAGTTAACAGACATTTTCTTTTTTCAGATAGAAAGCATTTTCTTTTAGATCAAAGTTCAGAAGCCACTTGTATTTTGAGTGTCCATAATACTTTGACCTTAAACAGTGGTTCTTGGCCTTAGCTGCATATTAGAATTACCTGAAGAGTCATTTTAAAAAATACTGATGGCTGGGTCTTAGCCCCAGAAAGTCTGATTTAATTTGTTTGAGGGTATGCCCTAGGAATTGGGGTATTAAAAGCTCCCCAGGAGATTCTAATTGCAGGAAAAGCTGAGAAAAACTGAGGTAGTGTTTTAGATGAGCCTCACCTGGTGATAGGAAGACTGGAGTGATTATTTCCGCTCACCGACTGGGAAACTGAGAGTCTGGAGAAGGTGTGACAACCCGAGGTCCCACAGCTGGTGAGTAATTCAAGACTCAAGACCAGGTTCTTGGGCTCCCAATTCTGTGCTCTGGCCACTATCCCACCGTGGGGCAGAGGCCAGCAGGATTTTGATAAGGAATGAAGGGCCAGAGCTCGGGCTCCTGCACTAGGCAGGGCAGGCCTGGGGGGAACCCCTCATGGTAGGAAGGGTGGGGTGATTATTCTGGGGTGATTAAGGTACAGAGGGGAAGAAGAGGTGGCTCAGAGGAAAAGCGATCAAGAGCTTATAAAACCAGCTGCCACCTAGCAGGCCAGCGAGAGAAGCTAGCGCTTGGCCTGCATCTGCAATCCAGTCGACACCGGCCTCCCGGCTGGCCCAGTGCTGAACAAAACAACAGCGACCACAAACACTCTCCTCTGAGATAAACGACATCAACAGCTTTGTGGCTTCCGATAATCCAATTCCTTCCTCATTCCTTACCACCAGCCAGGACTGCTGATGTGGGGAGCAGGGCGGTGTGCAGAAGGCAGACCTGAAAGAAGTCGCTATGCACAAAGTAACGGCTCCATCAGGTCAGTAAAAGCCTAAAATGCTTTCAACTGGGACAACGCTTTCCATTCTCCACGTGGTAATTAGTCACGACTTCAAAAGCAAATGCCCCGGGCTTCCCTGGTGGCGCAGTGGTTGAGAATCTGCCTGCAAATGCAGGGGACATGGGTTCGAGCCCTGGTCTGGGAAGATCCCACGTGCCGCGGAGCAACTAGGCCCATGAGCCACAGCTACTGAGCCTGCGCGTCTGGAGCCTGTGCTCCGCAACAAGAGAGGCCGCGACAGTGAGAGGCCCGCGCTCCGCGATGAAGAGTGGCCCCCGCTCGCTGCAACTAGAGAAAGCCCTCGCACAAAAACGAAGACCCAACACAGCCAAAAATAAATTAATTAATTAATTAATTTAAAAAAAACAATAAAAAGCAAATGCCCCTAGGAGAGAGAAGACCGCTAAGAGCTCAAGGTCTTAGTGTTCAAACTTCTTTTTAAACAGAACGCTTTTGGCAAAACTATCTTTGTATGTGTGCATATGTGTGGGCATGTGTATGTCTGTGTATCATATATGTGCCATATTATCCTTTACATTTGATGTGTTACGTATACATACATGTAATATGACTATTACATGTATACTCTATTGTATATTAAGTATATTACAGGTGATAGACATAATATATATAATTTAATATATGTGTATAGAAATATAAAACAGATGAAGGTAAAAACTTGCTGTGGACACAGCAGGGGCCTGGAAATTTCCTGGTGGGTAGGAGATGGTGGGAGAGGAGAATGCCCCTCCCCACTCCCCCTGGCCCCCAGCCTGCCCTTCCCCCAAGCCGGGTGGCCCTGGAGTCACCTCAGCCAAACCCTAGGATAGTTGGTAAGAGCTGCAGGAAGGAATTCATTAATTCATCGGACGTGTGTTGAGAGCCCACCGTGTGCTCGGCATTGTGCTCGATGCTAGGGCCATAGGTGCAGGAAGAAGAGCCTCTTTCTTCAAGGACCTCATCGTCTCTTGAAGGTCATGGACAGGAAAGGGATAATTA
This sequence comes from Balaenoptera acutorostrata, assembly GCF_949987535.1. Lineage (NCBI taxonomy): Eukaryota > Metazoa > Chordata > Mammalia > Artiodactyla > Balaenopteridae > Balaenoptera > Balaenoptera acutorostrata. Next base: position 117,040,845 of record NC_080071.1, on the reverse strand, counting down.
TGCAAAATGTGCCAGGCATCTCACCCTGTGGGAGTGGAGGAGGGAGCAAGGAAGGAGGAGACCCCCAAAGTGAAGGTCCATCCTTACAGCAGCAGTTTTGTTTAACTGAGGTATAGTTGATTTATAATATTGTATTGGTTTCAGTTGTGCGACATATGATTCAAAATTTTTATAGATTATGCTCCATTGATACTTATTATAAAATATTGGCTATATTCCCTGGCTCAGAGCAGATTTTGATAAGATGCTGACAGGGGAGCAGGAAGACTTTGAAAATCAGAAGATAAATGGGGCAGAGCCAGAGAGAGGAAAAGGCAGGGCACCTGCAGGCGCCAGAGACCAGGGTCTCAGGGGACAAGTCCTGCTACCTCACAAGCTTTCCCCACTGGCCCCAGTGCCAGGATGCCGGGCTGTCCTCGCAGTATGTAAAGAAGAGACCAGAGGCCCCGTCCAGACCTTCAGCCCAAAGGGGCAGGTCCGGGGCCACCAGACTGGGGCTCTGGCGTGAAAAGAACTCCCTTTGAAGTGAAAAGATCAAAATGGCTTTTGAGAAATCGGATCTCCTCAGCTGGATTTCAGCGGAGAGCTGGCTTTGCCAAAGGCTGGCAGTAAAAGGAGAGCAAACGCTCAATAAAGTTCTGAAGGGCCAGAGGGGAAGCCTCTCCATCTGAGGCTGACTCCCAAGAAGACCCGCCCCCGACAAACAGGCAAGCAAAGCCGTGCAGAAGAGGGAGGGGGCAGGGGCCTGGGTCAGGGGTACCACGAGGCCAGGCATCACTGGGAGGAGAGGCCGAGCAGAGCATCGCCCTCTGAACAAGCTCCCACTGTAGGAATCGGGTCACAATGACTGTCTGTTTGAGGCAATGGAGATAAAAAGAGAGAGGGCGGTGTGTGGTGTCATCACACCTGCCGCGGGGCCCTCCCCGTGTTCCTCTTCACCCCAAGAGGAAATCAGAAAGCATTTTGGCCTTTTTTCATGGTCTCTGGTCTCAAAAACTGCTTTTCCCTCTCTGCTCCTTCATCTTCCTCCTTCTTCCCCAAGACTCTCCTTTCTCCCATGATAACCTGGCCAAGAAAAATGCCCACGTGGGCTTTGTTTTCAAGGTTCAATCAAGGCTCTCAGCTTTTATCTCGCTCGTAATAGCACCTTGCCCCGATAGAGCCCGGCAAGGCTTTGCGGGCCTTAATTATCTCCCAGAGATGGATGGGGCCCCTCACTCCGGGGAGCAGGCCCCGCCAGCAGCTCTTCCAGATGTCTGAGCTGTGTCCCAGGAGGCAAGGCTGGGCTACCCTGCTTCTCGCAGGCACCCATCTTCGTTTCCACCCCCCAGGGGATTTTTCAATGAGACTGCAGGCTCAAGAAGGCCCGCCCAGCTCAGACGAGAGGAAACCGAGGCCCAGGGACTTCCCGGTGCCCCAGCCCAGGCCTGCGACGAGACACAAGAGCCCAGCGCGAGGATTCCCCGGCCCACGCGCTATCACGTCTCCTTCCGGGGGACCTTCAGCACAGGGAACAGTATTACTAAACAGCCTGGGGAAGCCAAGGGGGCGTCAAGGCCTCCCCGGAGAGGCAGAGAAGAGCTCGCTTTCGGTTCCATCCCCTCCTTCTGCAAGCGGCACGAAGGAGGAAATTAAAGCTTCAGGGAGAGTTGGCTGACGAGAACGCCCTTCACACTAAGGTGCCCGTATCAAGAACCTCAAACGGCCTGGTGCCACCTGGAGCAGTCTGCAAGCTGCAGCCTGTGACACTGTGCCCGAACCTGGGGGAGGATGTGAGATGCTGCAAGACTGAGGAGGCAGGGAGGCGGAGGCCGGGAGGCTGGGCCTCTGATAATCTTTACTTGATAAGAGCAGTGTGTTTTAGAGCAATATAAGTGGGTAATAACAGCTGCTAACTTTCACTGAGCTCTTCTGTGCTCTCACAGGGTTTCTTTCTTTTAAACTCAGAGCAGCGCAGCACACAAGGTGGGCATAGAGGACTGAGTCTCTTGCCAACAGCCAGAAACTGGGGGATCTGGGATTTGAACCTAAGCAGTCTGGCACCAAAGCCCACGTTACTACTACTCCCTTTGCCAGGTCATTCAGCAAAGTTTTAGGCCCCCTGGGCTTCATCACAGAAGGCAGGAGGGCTTCAGGTAGAAGGCACCTGACAGTGTCTCATTTCCTCATTAGCCCAAAGTTGTTTTCCAGGCTGGGCAAAAGCTATACATTATCCAGGGTGACCCTCCAGAAAGGGGAAGGCTGTGGGCTCCCTGAGAACAGGCACCAGATTTGATTCCTCTTTGCATCCTCACACCTAGTACAGTGCTTGGGTCAAAGCAGGAGCTCAAACAGTCCTTGCTGACTCCCAGCCCAGCCAAGTACAGACTGTGCAGTCAGAGGGAAGCTACTGAACTTCTCTGGGTTCCAGGTCCCCAAGCTGTAAAATGGGGGTAATAATGCAGCCCTCCCAGGGTAGCTGCATGATTAGAAACCCTATGTGTAAAGTCCCACCTACCATGCCTGGCACATAGTAGGTGCTCAATAACAATGGCTGTCATGCCTATGTTCAAAGCCATGATACCAAGGGTCAGGAGTGGGATTGGACAGACCCATAGTTCTTGCCTAAAAGCCAGATAGAGCAAAAGGAGATAGCTCAAGATATTCTTATAGATGTTTTTCAAGCACGCTTCTCTAAAAGTTCTCTTTTAGAACTTTAGAAGGCTCTGAGTCCTTCAGCCTCTCAAAGAAGGAAGATTCTGGGGAATCTTTATTGTACAGAATACTTTGATTGGGTGCTCCCCTTCTCTTTCCTCCTAACAGAATTCTGATGTCATGCTACACTCTTCAGTAGGGTCTTATGCTCCCAGGAAGTCTGGCTCCAGCCCCAGAAGATGAGACATAATTGGTCTAAACCTATAATTGTGGTTCATGGCCCATGTCAGAAATTCATTCAGACATGGGCACAGGACGCGGTTATGACTAATAGAAGATGAGAAAAAATAAGAAGCTTCTAGAAAGAATTTTCCTGAAGGACCAAAAGGATGCATGCAGTCCCTTTTCTCCTCTAGGATACTGTCATGACGATGTGACACCTGGAGCTATGGCAGCCATCTTGTACTCATGAGGAAAGCTGATGCAAAGACAAAGACAACACACTAAGTATAGCAGAAAAGAGAAGAAAGAACTTGATCCTTAACGACAAACTGGAGCTACTGAATTAAACAACTCTGTAGCACCCTACGTTGGGACTTCTTGTTATTAGATAATAATGTTCCTTTCTATTCAAGCCAGTTGAGTCCATGATATCTATTGCTCAAGACAGTTGAGCACCCAAGAGTATTCTGGCAAACTTGCCATCTTAAAAAAGGTAATCTCTGAGCGGAAGTAATCCTTAAATTACCTTGGTAGAGAACCAAATATCTTGAGTTGAATAAGAACACATATTCTGAGGCTCAAACACAAATATAATACTTTTGCAAGCACAGGGTGAAGCCAATCACAATACTTCTGAGTCCAAAAAGGTAATCATGGTCTCAGGAAGGAGCAGTCAATGTTCCTGATTCTGCTGAAATCCTGGCTTCTTGACCAACAATCCTGAGACTCAAGAAGCAGCAGATCTGCAGACTGTCCAGGCCAGAGCCACAGCCTGGTTCAGAAGGGGTCCAGGTTTCCTCCAAACCCAAGGGCAGACACATTCCATGCTTTGTGAGCAGATAACAAATGTTGCTAACAGGTTTGTTCAGGGTAACATTCAGAACAAAGAGAGCACCCTTAGGAAACATTCGAGTGGGGAAGGGAAAAAAGATGGAACCCAGTGTGGACTATGAGGCATGCACGCTGTCACACACGATTTGTGCTGTGTAGCAGACCCTGCTCTGGGTGCTGACAGGGGATGCGGTGGTTGAAAACCTGCTGCTGCTGCTGCCCTCATGGGTCTCTCAGAGGAGCTGGAGAGTGTGGGGTGAGGCAGGGAGACCAGCCTGGGCACACATGAACACAGGAAACCGTCCTTCCAAAGGCCAGGCAGTGGACGCTAACTGCCAAGACGGTCCTGCAGAACAGGATTTCCACGGGCTGGGGGATTGGTCAGAGGGCCCAAGGAGTCATGTGACTTCTCAGTACATGTCCAGTTTTCCAAAAGGGGTATCCAGATCTGAGTACCTTTTTGTCCAAAAGGTACCCAGACTGGCTGCTGGGTGCCCACCATCACATCTCAGTGGCTTCAGTGTGGATAGCAAAAATATTCACTGTGTTGTCACCAAACACATTACAGGAGGCAGGGCCGGCTACTATGGCCCTGGGGCCAAATCCAGCCTGAAGCCTGTTTTATTACTGCCCATGAGCTAAGATTGGTTTTTACATGTGGAACAAGGAAGAAAAAGAAGGAGGAGGAGGGAAAAGAGGAGAGAGGGAGGAGGAGGGGAGGATGGGGAGGAGGGGAGGATGGGGAGGAGGGGAGGGGGAGGGGAGGATGGGGAAGAGGGGAGGGGGAGGGGAACGGAGGAGGGGAGGGCGAGGGGAGGGGAGGGGAGGGAGGAGGAGGGAGAGAGGAGGGAGAGGAAGAAGGAGAGCAGCAGCAGGGAAATCTGTGGTCTGCAAAGCCTAAAATATTTACCATCTGGTCCTTTACAGAAAAAATTTGCTGATTCCTGGACTAGACCACAGTGGCCAAAAGTGTAACCCTTATTTGTCAAGGTTTCCTTGAGGCCCACCTCGGAAAACCGGAATGCCTTTGGCTGCCAAGGTCCCCTCCTGGTCCAGGCAGGTGCTCTGGGTGTGAGAGCGGCCAGTTCAAGGGCTGAGGGGTTTGAACTCCTCCTAATTCTCCTCTGCATTCAACCTGGCAGGTCTGTGCCAGCCTGCAGCGACTCCCCACTAATGATTCATGCAGGACAAATGGACATTCCAACACACTCCTGGCATGCACCACCCCTGAGTGCCAGGCCTTGAGGAAAGCCATGGAGAGTTTAGCGCAGCACACAGCCCATCAAACAGACATACTCTTCCTTCCCCAGGTGGGCAGAGCAGGTGGGGGAAAAAAAGAGAAGTAAATGCCAGGAGGTCTGGGGCACCCTCCAGCTCCCCATGCCAAGGGGACCTTCTGGCTTGCAGACTGCAGGGCCCCCAGCCCTGCACCAGACTTATTCCTTGGGCACCAGCCCTGCCTGCCCTGGCAGGAAGCTGTGCCAGAGCGGCTGCCCCATGTTGGGGCCAAGGATCTATTCTAGGGATCCTTATCACCCAGGAACAGAAGCTACAAAGGGAGCCAATCCCCTTATGTATCTGAATAGGATGCAAACAATCTAAGTTTTTGGAGTCTTCCAGCTGGCTGGTATTTCAAGCAGCAATCAGCAGACAGAGGCAGTTATTGTATCAGCTCGGAGAAGACACTTTTATGATCAATGAAACTCATTATATTCAAATATACGATTCCTGCCAATACACAATTTAAATAATTCCAAAGCAATTTGTTATATAATTGAGTCTTTTATATATATTATATATATATATAATTTGCTACATAATTGGGTCTCTTATAATTACCGCCTCCACAAAGCAGCAGCAGCAATTTTTATTTTGGGAGGCAGGGATCAGACTTGGCTGGCAAAGGGACTTTTGGTTGTCCCTGGACATCTGGCCACAGGCAGTATTGGTAGTGAGAGGGGAGGGGTGGGGGGGGGTCGTTTGAGGGGTTCCTGCCTATTCTCTTCCCTTAGCTTAAGGGGTTGACTGTTAGTTAACCTAAGGGTACTTTGAGAGATGTATTTATTTTTGGCAAAATGTTAATAGCCTTGGAAGGTCACCTCTCTCAATTATTCAGTAATGGGCATGTCTTTTCTAGTGGAAAAATTATATTTTTTAAGAGAAATAAATGGTGTGTGAGGTATCTGATGTGAACCTCACTGATGAAAATACCTTCTGCTATAGGTGGCCAGTGGCAGAGGATAAGGCAAGGCTGGACCAGCAGTGGGGACCCTGACTACTTAACAAAATCCCAGAGTCCATGAAAAAGGCTATTCCGGCCTTGAACTAAGGGGAATCCGATTCCTGAAGGCCCAGATCATGTAGGATGGGTAAGATATGGTGGGGTGGTGACGATTCCTCTTTCCACCTCTTGATCCATTTATCTTTGTCAAGGGCAAAACGCAGATGTCAATAGGGGTCAGACAGGTAATATAAATGAAAGAAGTGGACAGGTACAAGTCAGTAGGAAGTTCTGGGGGCTGTGACTAGCTGGAGAACTCTTTTCAATAAAGGGAGCAGCCACTGTTCAGCTCCAGCCAATACTGGCAGGAACAAAGGGCCAGTGCTGCCATATCATCTACTTTTTAAAATAGAAGTTGGAAATTCAGAGTTTATGTGTGATATCCCAATTTTTGTATTTTGACTCATTTTTGTAAACATCATACAGGTCAATCAAAATATGTCAGTGGACTGTGTCTGCATCCTATAAACCGTGACAGTGATATCTGTCAAACGGGAGTGAATAGAGAGGGTACTGTCGCAGGCCAGGTCTCCGGCAGCAGATGCTAAGATGGGGCGTGAGGGGCAGGACGTTTACTAGGGATCCACACCTGTGGAAAGAAGGGGGCAGAGCAAGATTGGACAAAGGGAGAAGGCAGACGTGCCTGACCAAGCTTCTACCAACCTGGCGAAAAGTTCTAGATCAAATACTGCTTGTCAGAGTTGTCTCATGTCAGTCCAAACTGGCTGGACATTTTTTTTTAAATGGAAGTATAGCTGGTTTACAACATTGTGCTGGTTTTGAGTGTACAGCAAAGTGATTGATTCAGTTATATATTTTTTAAGATTATCTTCCATTATAGGTTATTACAAGATATTGAATATTGTCTCCTGTGTTATACAGTATATCCTTCTTGCTTATCTACTTTATATATAGTAGTTTGTGTCTGTTAATCCCATACTCCTAATTGATCCCTACCCCATCCCTTTCCCTTTGGGTAACCATAAGTTTGTGTTCTATGTCTATGAGTCCATTTTTGTCTTGCTATATACATTCATTTGTATTATTTTTTAGATTCTACATATAAGTGATGATATTTGTCTTTCTCTGACTTACTTCACTTAATATGATCATCTCTAGGTCCATCCATGTTGCTGCAAATGGCAATCTTTCATTCTTTTTATGGCTGAGTAATATTCCGTTGTATATATATACCACATCTACTTAAACCAATCATCTACTGACGGGCATTTGGGTTGTTTCTGTATCTTGGCTATTGTACATAGTGCTTCTATGAGCATTGAGGTGCATGTATCTTTTTTAATTAGAGTTTTCGTCTTTTCTGAATATATGCCTGGGAGTGGGATCGCTGGATTATATGGTGGCTCTATTTTTAGTTTTTTAAGGAACCTCCATACTGTTCTCCATAGTGGCTGCACCAATTTACATTCCCACCAACAGTGTAGGAGGGTTCCCTTTTCTCCACACCCTCTCCAGCATTTATTATCTGTAGACTTTTTGATGATGGAGATTCTGACCAGTGTGAAGTGATACCTCATTGTGGTTTTGATTTGCATTTCTCTAATAATTAGCAGTGCTGAGCATCCTTTCATGTTCCTGTTGGTCATCTGTACGTCTTCTTTGGAGAAATGTCTACTTAAGTCTTCTGCCAAAATGACTAGACATTTATAATCCATCTTGCTCAGTCATCAGATACAGATTGTCCTAGGAAGGGTCTGACCTTGGGCAAGGCAGCTCTCAGCAGCAGAGGCTGACCCTGGAGGAGCTCAGTGCTGGAGGCTGTTTCATAGCTGGGCAGCATGTCCTTTCTTGAAGGTCAAATCCTTCCTAGGACATATGGACAGTGCGTCTCACGTCTACCAGAGGTACAGAATCAAAATCCCAGACTCAGTATAACACAATTGGCCAGGCACGTAATAGAGTCACAGTGTCCAAAGCCACCTTCTGCAGGTCACTGAGACGGCCTGGTCTGTAGGAACGAACTTGAACTGATGGCCAGAGTATCTGGGGATTCATCCCAGGACTGACACTTGCTTCCTTGTTTTCTTGCCCTGGAAATATAGACAGTAACCCCTTCTTTTTCCCGAGCTCTGCAGTGAAGATCAAATGCTATGTAAGTTCTTAGAAAAGTTAAAAACACTTTGCAAGAGTCTTGGAAGAACTGTTACTCTTAACCACCCCCAAGCTGATGACTGTCACACTTTCCTTAACTGTGTATGGTAAACCAGCAGTTTGGGTCCCTCTAGTAGAAAGTTCCTGAAGCCTAGGATTCTGGGTTCTGAACTGACCAGACTTCTGAGTTTCAATTCAATGTCCTTTATGGATACAGATGACAGAAATGACTTGGTCCATTTGTTTGGACTAAGGCATCAGTAAGACCACCATTATAAAAAATAGTAAGTGGCACATAAAATATGGTTCTAAAGAGCTAAAGATTGTCTCCTCTGACCTCCTGGGTACCAGCCTGCAAATGTGCACAGTCAGGCCATCCTTGGCATCTCAAACCCAGTATCTCTAAAACACACCCTGCAAAAGTATGTAAGATGACCAACAAGCCTAAACCACAAACAAATCCAAGCAGCTGGCAGGACTTGGGTCTAACCCCTTGGGAACTCATGGCCCCAGGACCTTCCTGCCACTTCCCATATAACCCAGCAAGCCACAAAGATTTACTGAGAGCTTGTGTAAGACCTGGGCTCTGAGCTCTCTGGAGGGACACCAAGAAGGAGAAAACCTGGCCCCAGCTCTCAAGAGCAGCTCATGTCATAGGGATGGCAAAACATGCACCCATGAAAATAGTGGCAGGAATCAAAAGAATCAGAAGCATCAGAGGGGTGCCCTCGGAAGTCCCTTCTGCTCTAAACTTCTGGGATCTAACAAGTCACTGTCCAATGTATTTTAGGTTTTCTTTCTCAGTAAAGTTACCATTTAAAAGTAATAGTACTTGCCCGCTTTCTCAGTTTTCTCCTCTCTATCAGTTACCTATGGCTACATAACAAACAATCCCAAAATTTTGTGGCTTAAAACAACCTTCAAAATTTTTCTGATTTGCTCATGGGTCTCTGGGTTAGCAATCTGAGCTGGGCTCAGCAGGGCAACTCTTCCCCCAGTCTCATCTGGGGTCAGTCATGTGGCTGCAGTTATCTGGAGCTTGATTGGGGCTGGACACAGCCTCAGATGACCCAATAGAGCCTCAGTCCTATGTCTGCAGGTTGAGGCTGGCTCTCAGCTGGTGGGCCCAGGGGGTCTCAGCTGGGATGGCTTGTCTCTGCTCCATTTGGCTTCTTCACGGGGCAGACTCAGGGCGGTGTTCCAAGAAGACAAGAGCTGAAGCTGTTATGGCCTCTTAATAATTAGAGGCCATAGAGGCTCCAGAGTTTTACAGCTTCTGCTGCATTTTATGAGTTAAAAAAACAAGTCACAGGGCCACATAGATTCAAGGGATGAGATTTTGCCTCTTGATGCAAGGAATAACAAAGGTCACTGAAACTGAACTTAAAATTGTTTGCAGCTTATCCTGACATTATCTGCTCACTTATCTCCACAGTCCATTGGTCACCAATACCAAGTATTCATGTCAATTTCATTGGAAATCCACCCACATGCGAAAATACATAACTACAATCACAGAATGTGATTAAGCAGCTTTTGGAAAACTGCCTCTTGCTTTCCCATACATGAAGCAAAAAAAAAAAAAAAAAAAAAATATATATATATATATATATATATATATCGTCTACTTCCTTACTTTATACCACACTTGATCCAATACCTTCACAATGTCTACCAAAGAATTTCAAACAAAACAGTCAGTCACCTTCTTTTGGAACCAAGTCCAACAAGCATTGATCACAATGTTCCAAACAACTATTGTAAATAAAGGTAAATTAAGAATGATGCATTAAAGAAAGGCCAGCTGATGTTCACAGTTCCGGATTAATTCTAGATGCATTTTAGGTCTGAAGGCTGAGTAATTTTTCACGGTTATGCTAGAACATTATATAACAAGCAAGTCACCTATAGCTCTGTCGTGAGAACTGATTATTGACCGTACTCCTTAGGACCTTATTAGTTTACAGCTGTCTCTCCCCTCCCCCCACCCAAATATTTGGAGGGAGAAATCCAAGTAGCAAGTCACGGATCAGGTTGCCCAGCAGTTCACAGATCTAAAACAACTCATAAATCAAAACTGACAGATATTAGTCGACTAGCTTAGACAGTAAAAATCTTGCCATCAAATCTTCCAACTCAGAGGCTTACAAACACTTGATACCCCTTGATAAGATAGAACCTCGCCTTGACACGCAAAGCCAGCAATAACAAAGGCACTCATATTGCCTTCTTTGTACATCACACAGAGTCAACCTTGTCAGAAATTCAGCCCTTCCAGTGACGCCTCACCCAAAACACTTACAGCTTCCTCAGACCCTTGAGAAGATACTCTGAAGGAAAAATAAGCTCAGGCCCAGTTTGGTTGAAATTTGTCACTTCCTCAAAATTTACTCAAATCATCAAGGCAAATCAAGGCAACTTCTCTTTCTGGTGTTTGGAATTTGTTCATTCCATTATTTTAGGAGGATTTCCTTTGGGGGTTAGAGAGAAAAACAAACAAACAAAACAAAAAGTAGATCCTGCCTTCAAGGAAGAAGAAGTAGTTCTGTGACAGTGAGCTTGGCTTTTTCACATATCAACACATTTCTTGTTTAAGGCTCACAACACCCCTATGATACCGGTATTATTATTATCCCCATTTTAAAGATTGGGAAACTGAGGCTTCAGTTAGCAACGAACAAAGCCAAGATTCAAATTCAGGGAAGAACAAAGTGAAAGAAGCAGGGTTGGGAGGGTGATGGAGCTCAAGTGAAACACTGGGGGTATGGCACTTTCTAAGCAATAAAGGACTTTGCGAACACTGTTGATGGTAATGGCGGTAAGTATGGGGCATAGATGGGACATCCAGGTGCACGATATCCTGCTGCCTATTGGAAATGAAAATTTGAAACCTGGGCAAGAGTTGAGATGTGCTGAGAGTGAAAATGAAGAAAGGGCCCAAGGATGGGTCCTGGGTGAATCTGGCACATGTGGAAGGGAAAAATGCAAATGAGAGAAAGAGCATCTGAGTGAAGCATCCACTGGTCCAGAAGCCAAGAGTGTCAAGCTTTATGAAGGAGTTAAGTGTAGCCAAAGGGTAGAGTGGGATGAGGCTTGGGGTAAAAGTCACTGGATTTTTGAATGTGGGAGACCACTGGGGACCATCAAGAGAGATTTCGGGTAGATGACAGATTGTGGGGCATTAGAGAGATGGTGGGTGGTGAGGGAGTGAGGTCACCAGTGTAGACTCCCCTTCCAGAAAGCTTCTCAAGGAAGGAATGAGGGAACTGAATGCAATGACAGTTTAGAGGATGGTTAAGATCAACGGAAGGGATGAGTTCCTAATATCCAGGAACTCTGGAGGAGGGACGAGTGTGGGCGTGGAGATTTGATTCCATTCCCCACTTCCTCGCCTGTGTAACTTTGGGACTATCCGTATAAAGAGAGATTTCTCTCATTGCTGCCACAGCTAATTAGAAAACAGGTCCTCACTTTTTCATCCCACCATGTTCTATTAATTCTTTCTGTCCTACGTTTCTTGACTTCATCTTCTCTTTTCTGCTCCCCTACCGGAGAGCACAGACCTCTCTCCCGGAACTCTGTGTCATCCTGCTCTCCGCTTTTCCAAGCCTCCCACTCCCTCCCCTCATTTTGAATCTGAGCCAGATTAACCTGCCATAAAAACTAGTTTGTGAAACATGAAAAGCACCGGAGGGTGAAAGCACCCTCATACGCATTGGCCCAAGTCCAAAACTCCTGGCCCAGAATGGAAGAGATTCCATCAGGAGTCTCCATTCTTCAAACCCAGCCTTTCTTACACCCCTTCTATATGACTTGATGGTCCCGGGACTGTCCTCAGCCCTTTTGCACACTAGACCCATCAAGGAAGCTATAAAGTGCCAAGGCCCAGGCACATTCCGGAGGCTCTGGTTCATTTGGTCGGCAGTGGGGTCCAGACATGGGTGTATTTGAAATACTCTTGTCAATTCTTTCCTGCAGCTCTTTATTGCTCTATGGGATATTCATAAACCTTGCTCTGAGTCTTTGGTCAGCGATGCTTTCCATGCCTGAAATGCCCTCCTTCTTCCTTTCCATGAATCTAAATATGCCACATTTCCCAAGACCTAATACAAGCCTGATTTTTTTTTAGGAAGTCTTCCCAGACCACCCCGGCCTGTAAAGATCTTCCCCATCTCTAGTTCTGATAATGCTTACAGATGGCACCTCGAAATCCAGTTCTTAATTCAAGAAGCACGCGCCAGGTCCTCACTTAGTTACTGGGGGTCCATACAGATAAAATATGGCTTCTGTCTTCAGAGTTTATCACTGAGGTGGGGTATGGTTTCCGGGGTGCTGATGAGGCACACAAAGCATAGAGAACTGCACACGTTACGGCAGGGCAGCACAGAGGCCCAGGAGTCAGGAAAGCCCCCAGGGTTTGGGCAGCAGGACGTGGGTCTGGATCTGTAGCCATGGTGAGATCAAGAAGGACCCTGTACACCAACAAAAGATTGGATCCTGCAGTCCCCAAACCCTTGTCCGAGGAAATGTCCTCTGAGTCTGTCCTTCTGCCTTTGACCTGACCCCATGCTCACCTAGCCGCCCCTCCAATTCCAATCCACCTTCCCTGGGTGGGGCAGGGGGTTCCTCCCCAATGGCAGATACAAATCATTTTCCCCAGGAAGGAAAGATCCCTTACTGCAAGTGAGCAAGATTGTCAGCGGCTTATTATTGTGTTTATCTCAAGGCAGATAGCTCTGCCTTGATAACTGCCGGATAACTCGGTTCCAACGACATCCTACAGAACGACAGGTGGGCCCCTTCTCACCACCCCACCCTCAGGTATGGGGGGATGCACATCACACAACAGGAGGCCTCCGGAAACACAGTGTGAAAACCATTGTCAGAGGCCACTGGGGAGTCCTCAGAGGTATAGGTTGTCCTATAATTATTTCATGTATACAAATCTCACCTCCAATAGGTTTTAAACCCTTAAAGGCAAGAAACCTGCTTCTCATAGCTTTGCCTCCTCTGGTTCGGCATTCGGGACACAGAGCATAATAAAGAGTTGATACGTGAGCTTGAACAAAGGAGGCTACCCACAGTCAGGAAGCATGGAAGACAGAATTTTCAAAGGGCTATTAATCATTTCAAGACAAATGTAAGTATCTAGATGGTACATGAGGAATAGAAGTGAAGTTGACTTCCAAGAACTTGAAAGACAGTTGCCCTTGGAAAGTTAGGTTGGTGAAATTCATGCACAAGTGGATGAGGTTAGCTATTATACTAAGAGAAAGGGGGGGGAAAATAACCTAAAAGAGTTTCTGCAAGTGTGTGCCCAAGGAGTTTGGGAACACCTAAGGCTCCCTTCAAGGTGACAGGGTTGAAATACAATTGGATTCAGAAAATGTGCTGCCTGGGAAAGTTCTGTATAAACAGAAAGAGGCCAAGTTCATGGAGAAAGGAAAACCAGCAGGGTCAGAGGTTGGCAGTGTTTACCCATGACCCCCAGGGGAGAGAGAGACAATTCGATGACAGAGCCTCATCATTAGAGGGGTGCACCCTGGGTGAGGCAAGGAGGGCTCCATAGGTCTAACCAGGACCTTCATCTGTCAAGGTTTCTGACTGCAACACAGCAACTGACACTGGACTATTTCAGGAAAAAAGGGAGGTAGGGATGGGGTATGCTTTATTGGAAGGGAAAATATACAGAAAAGCACAGAAGATCACAGGGGCTGGCAAACCAGGCTTGGAACAGATGAGACCCCGGCCACCTGTGAAGGTCTTGGTCATAGAAGCTACTACACAGCCTCACCTGGGTCCTGTCCCCAGTATAAATGAACTCCAGCCATTACTCCCATTCAAGAAGCAAAGCCCTGGGAGAGAGAGTACAGTGGAGCAAGATGAGCTCATTTGCTTCCTTCTCAGTGGAAGGTTCCATTAGGAGGAGCCTTTCACTTATAACATACGAGGGGATGTATTGGACCAACCAGTCCCAAAGCCTAAACGCGACGGAGGAAAGAAAAATCCCTGGAAGGGAACTGGGGTGCTGCTGGAAAGAGGGAATGGTCACTGGGCAGTCAATATCCACAGCATGGTCTGAGGAAATGTTTTCTGAGGCCGTCCCTCTATCTTTGACCTGACCCCATGCTCACCTAGCCACCTTTCCAATTCCAATCCACCTTCCCTGGGCTGGGGCAGAGGACGCCTCCCAGATGGCAGATGCAAACTTTCCAAGGGAAGAAGGATCCCTCACTGTAAGTTAGCAAGATTGTCAGTCACTTGGGGACATCAATCCTGCAGATATGATGCTCAGGCAGGAATAAATGGACCCGTGGCAACAGATCGGTCTGCTGAGACCTCAGAATCGGGAAGGCTGCTGTGATGATATTTATCCTTTGGATCGTAGTTAAAGCTGGAAGGCCTTTTAGCAAACACTTGGTTCAGTTTTCTTCTTTTTCAGATGAGAGCTTTTCTGAGCCCAGAGAGAGGAAGTGACTTGCTCAACATTGCACAGCTCATGGGTGGAAAAACTAAAACAAACCTTGATCTCATCCATCCTTTGCATTACATCATAACACCCTCTTAAAAATGAGAAATGGCCTCAACTTTCCAGGCCTTCTGGAAGTAAAGTGGGGGTTCACCTCACTGTCTTCTCCACCCTTCAGTTGAGGGCAGTGATGAAAGCAACTTCTGACCCTTTGTACCCAAATACCAGTCGTGATGCCTCCCTTGCCTTGATATGTTAACTCAGTGAAACTTTCATACTCAAAGCTCAGGAACTGTGGTGCCCTGAGAATTCAGATGCCTGAAGAGCAACTGGAAAGAAATCGATTGGCAAGACCTTTTTAAGAAATACTTATTACTGAAAATGTTACTAAATTGTGTGTGTGTGTGAGACAGAGAGAGAGAGTTTCCCACCTTAGTAAATATCATCAGAGCCAAGCTCAGACTCTGAGGTCAGTGTCCCTGGAATGGCATTTCTGCTGCATCACCTTGGGAAAGTTCCTTAACCTATTTGAAGGTCAGTTTCCTCTTCTATGATATAAATAAACTACCTCCTCAGCATGCTGTTTTAAAATTTGAGTTAGATAATTTACAGAAAACATTTGGGACAGTGCCTGGTTAATGGCAAACCCTCAAGTGTTCTTAATGTTATTTTGAATGTAATGAAATCCTTGGTGTTTGCGGTTTCTCACAACACCCAGGAGGATCCCAAGAACACCTCCCACATATTTCAAGGCATAACACTGATTCTCACCCTTGTTTAGAATCACCTGCAGAGTTTTTAAAAGTACAGATGCCTGGGTCCCACTCCCAAAAGATTCCAGTTCCACTGGTCTAGGGTGCACCTGGGACACGGCTCCCATTGCATCAAGCTCCCAGGGGAACCTACACACAACAAAGTCGGGCAATCACTGATCAACAGAACTGAACCTATAACTAGAGACCACCAAGCAGCCAAGCTTACAGCCACTGTACCATCACCTGTCTCCCTACTCCACTGAGGACATCAATGAGAAAGAACCTGCAGCTGTTCTCAACCATCTCAAGCTTCTCCTTCCAAAACAATTAGAACGAAAGAAATTAGGCCAAAGTTGAGCTAATTCCAGATCTCACCCTGGCAGCTAATTTGGGGGGACCAAACCCTTTACCATTTTCTCCTTAAAAAAAAAAGAAAAGCACCTAAAAATATTAGAATTTTAAAAACCCAGCTCATCAAAAGTACAGTGATGGTGGTCCTAAAAAATTCAGGTAGTCACTGCTTTGTTTGCCATATGGAGGGTAGGTTCTCACTGTGCCTATAAAACATTTTCCTACCTGTTTGTCAGGCTTGAGTTTGGCCACATTTTAACAGGACACAAGAGTTTGGCTATATTTTAATAGGGCACAAGAGACTCGGAGGAAGCTATTTTTGGAGGCAGACTTTCTTTTTAAGGCTGGCCAGGATGGAGGGGAATCAGGCATGTGACCTCCTTTTCCAGCTGACTTCACAAAAGACCGGGAAGAGGAGGGCACCTTGGATGGTCCCCATGAGTCACTGACTCCGATCCCACCCTTCTGCTGGCCTGGTCTTAAAGATCCCAGGGTGCTGCGGCCAGGCGGGTGCAACTTTTCACGTGCCCACATTTGGGGAAGTGAGCCTGGGAAAGCAGCAGTGCAGGGGCAGAGTTTGTTGCTCGTCAACGGAATTTTGCCCTGAGAGACGGGCTTCCTCCTCTCAGAGGTCCAGTCCTGGCAAGTCCCTTCACGAGCCAGCCTGTCCAAAGAGGAACGCCTGGGGGTGAGCTCCTGCCCCCTCAGCTTCCTCTCCTTCCCTAGCCCCGCTGCGAGGCTGGCCCCAAGGCCCCTGATTCCAAGCAGCTCCAAGGGCCGCTGTGGTGGGAATCTTGAGGGTGGAGGCTCAGACCTGGGACCAATGGCCTGACGCCAGCAGGAGACCGCTTTCAATGTAGGCAATAACTTTCCAAGAGTTCCATTTGGGGGGCAGCTCCAGTGGTTGGAGATCCGAGTCAGAACAGGGGTTCACACAGGGCCTTAAGCAAGTCATAGAGGAGATTCTGGAACCAGACAGAGGTTGACCAGATGTTCTCAAAGGCCTTCTCCCCACCTGAGAGTCTATTTCTGTGATTCTTCAAGTTAGTGTCACTTACCCAAGACAATATTTAAGCCCGAGAAACAGTTTTCTTATTATTTTAAATTTGTAAAGGGGAAATATTTCAATCATACTGAATAAAGAAAATAATAAACTAGACTTTTATAAGCCCATCACCAAGATTACACATATTTTACCAAACTTGCTTCAGACCTCTTTCTCTCTCTTCCTCTCTCCTTTCAGATATAGTTCCATTTCTTCAACCTTCCCTTTTCCTTCCCCAAAGGAACTATTAACCTACAATTGGCCTAGATCATTCCCATGTATGTTTTTGTTTTTTAATAAACATGAGTGTATTAATAAAAATCAAGTTTTTACACTTTAATATAAATTACATCTATATATATTATGTATATGTATGTCGCACACATATATCCTTTTACAACTTGTTTTTTCACTCAACAATGTTTTAGAATTTATACCTTTTGATAAGAAGCCTAGTACACTTACATTAACTTCTGCATAGTATAGTATTCAATTCCATGAACACATTCATAAACCATAGCTTGTGGGCTGTGTGATCAGTACTCTTTTGTGTATGTGTGTATATATATGTACATATATGTACATGTGCATCCATGTGTGTATATACATGTACAGGTATACTATACATATATACACAACACAAATCTGTACACATATATGATAGCTTCTCTGGGCTTTATGCCCAGGAGCAGAATTGATATTTCATAGCAGGAGCACATCTTCGACTTCAGTAGGTATTGCCAAATTGTTCTCCAAAGCGACTGTTCCAATTTACACTCCCACCAGAGTTCCTTTATGCCCACATCTCACCATCCCTGTTGTCATCAGACTTAATTAATTTTTGCTAAGCTGGTAGATGTGAATGGTATTTCATTGTCTCAATTTGCATTTCTCTTATCGTGGGGAACCAATTATAGTTTTTGAGGCCAAGAATAGAAGCTAACCCTTCCCCACCCCAATCCCACACACACACTTGGTGGAGGCAGGAGGAAGCATGGGAGCCCAGATGGTGAGGTTCCAGACACCCAGGGCTGGAGCAGGGATGTTTCACTTAAGGATCAAGCACAGATGAGCGTCAGAACAAAAGAAAGGCTGAATTCCAAAAGGACGGGCCAAGGAGTTGCCAAAGAGAAGGGACCAGAGAAGGGACAGGGTCATAACTCTGACATCAGAGAAGGTCGACAAGCGCAAAGCATGTTGGAATGAATGGGAAAGGGTCCACGCTGCTTCCTGAGAACAAGGGCAGTTGTTTGCAGCTCACAGCTGAAGAGGGAGCAAGACTGGGGTTGGGACAGCTGAGCAGAAAGGAAGGGGGAGTAACAGGCGCCAAGGCTCCTGCAGTTCAGCCTGCCGCTCTCACCATACCCTTGGCCGTCGTTGTTCTCCACTGTGAACCCCAAGAGCCCTAAATAACAGTGTTATGTCCTTCTAAATGAAACTCCTCAGGTCAGGCCATAAAATCTGGGCCACACTTGGGTTTGAGGGTTTGGGGTTTTCATTTCTTTTGAGCAAACAACAACAGAAACTCTGCGATGGGTGAGTGACTTATTTTTGGCAAATTGTTTCTCCTTCTGGTGGCTTCTTTTCAAAACATGTTTTGGAAACATTTAACCGTCTTTCCCATAGCACTGCTTCTCAGGGAAGTTAAACAAAGCCAGATTGACAGACGGACTTCAAGATATGTGCGTCAAAATATGTCTCCCATATGAAAGAAGCTGGAGCTTTCTGGGAATAACTCATTTCCTTCGGGGGCACTGGGGGGTGTGGGAATCCCATATATCTCCATGTCCTCTTACCAGGCAGAACTCTGAGAAGCAGAATCCTCTGTCAATGTGTGTGACAGACATGGTTCTTAATGGGGACAGGAAACCACTCTAACCTCAATAAGTCCACAGTTTCAAAGCCAACTTTCCCTTCAGTGCACTTTGCTTCAAGTACGGCCCAGTGTTAAGGACAACAGCCAAGGAAGCCTCAAGAGAGACAGACGAGGAATAACAAGTCATGGCTGCACAATGGCATCTTGAGGGGCTAAGACACCAGGACCCTAATGTCTCCGTTTCCTCATTTGACACCATGGCAGTATAAAATGGGATGAAGTCCTCAGTCCAAAATGGACAGGATCTAATAAAAACCTAGAAACACTGAGTGTCTGGAATTATTCTGTAAACCCAAGATGCAGTGAGAGTGAATCCTCACTATTATGACCTCTCTAAGATTAAATATGACCAAGATATATTATATTTCTGATGACTTGTGGAGGACAAGGCCATGCATGATACTAATGGTCCTTTCTAATACCTCTTGGCTTTGAAATCTACTGTAGAATACCTGTATCTTTGAAGTAAGTTTTAGGGCCCATCATGTACATGCAACACACACACACAGAGTAGCATCGTATTAACATAAGAACATATGAGTCATGCCCTCTGGGATACCGAAAATGCCACAGAGCTGTTCCATTCAAGATTCTTGGCTGAGCCCCTGCTAGGTAGGGATTGATTAGAACAGAACAGCCTATGAGTAAGTCAGGGTCAGCCAGTAGGCAGCTCACAAACCATCACAGATGCTTCTCGTGAGAGGATTCCTGATTCAGGTGTGGGCCAGGTTGAGGGAACAGACCAAGGATGGTGAGGTGCCCAGCCACCAGCAGGAAGCCATACCACGCTAGGGCTGAGGGGACTCAAGGAGGAAGTCATGTGTGGAAGTAGGAGCCCACTGGGAGCTGGAGCCTTGAAGGATGGCTGCCCAGTGGGAATTGCAGTGATGGAGGGACACAGCCACTGCTAGAGAGTCAGGACAGAGACATAACCCAACCTCTCTCTCTTCCAACCCTTGGACCTCCTGCTGTGTTCTCCGTTTTGCTAAACCCACCTGGAAAGCAGCTGGCAAGGAGACCTGGGTGATACAGTCCTCTGGAGTCAGGCCCCACTGAGCGCAGAGCAGGGTGGGGAAGAGAGAAGCCGGCTCAGGGGCTGGAGGGCAGGTGGGTGTGCTAATGGAAAATAATCAGCCCGGTGGCTCTCCTTCCGTCCTGTGCTGCTTCCTGTTTGAACCGGGCTGTCCCGCAGTCAGAAGGCACCTGCAGAAAACAGCACAAATCCTCTCTTGATCTCTTGATCAAACAGCTCATAAGTTCTCCTGATCCAGGGTCAGTCTCCACATTTCTTAGCAGAAAGATAGTCCAGTTCGGAGTCATTTAACTCAGCAGTTCACCAAGCAGGAGTTACCCTCATAACTTGACCATGGTCACAGCCAACTATGTGGGTGAGGAACTATACCAGGTTTTGCTCCAGCAGCTAGTTCCATGTCTCCAAACCAACTCTCTATGGTTTGCAGCAGAGAGAAAAGAGCTCTCTATTCATTCTCTGGAGAAACAGCATCAAGCAGGCCCCAGACCAGAGGATGAAGATACCACTGAGGGAATAATGGCCAGCACTGACTTGTCCCTTACTATGTGCCAGGCACCATTCTCCAGGCTTTGGGTGTGTGTGGGTGAGTCCCGTTTGCCAAGGCACAGGATCGTAGAGTGAGAAGAGGAAAGTTGGGGGACTGCTTCCCCTGTTCTGCCCATCCCCACTTTGGCAGGAGCTGCATGCCTCTAACTATGCCCTCGGCTCCTGTCTAGAAGTGCCTCTCCCAGGGCCACAGTTCTCCTTGGGTTTGAGAAAACACTCCCTCTGTTTGCCCCTCCAGGCCCAGAGTGCTATCCCCTGGGCGCCTTTCTATTCCTTGTTGGTTCCCTAACCCTACCCAGCCTCTATAAACTGGTTTTTTCATTAAACTCTCCTCCATTACTCCTTTGAATGTTCCATCTGCCTCTTAGCGGCTCCCTGGCTGGTACAAGATATATGAACTCAGTTAGTGATGCTGCAGCTCCCAGACTGAGAGGGTCACCTTCACAAGTGCACCGTGGAAACTGATGCTGGCAGGGAGGGGCTGGCCTCCTCTAGGGACATAGGGATACAGAATAGGGGTCTGACTTCAACAAAGACATAGTCTAACTTCTTTTCTTTTCACAAGGAGTAAGTCAAGCAGTCTATAGGGAACCCAGAAATGGGCTGAGCATTGCTATCTTGAAAAAGCACTTCGCATTCAGAGAAGAACATGAGCTTTGGAGTCAGCCTTCCAATCATTCGGACCCCAGCTCTACTACCTACCTGCCAGCTGACAGAGGGCAAGTTATTTCTCTGGGCCTCAGCATCTTAGTCTGTTAAATGGGACTAAAAATATCTACCCTACAGGGTCATTAAAAGGTAACAAATGTTAAATACCTGGTACAGAGTACACCTTTACTGAATCTAAATTCTCTCTCCCCTTACTTTGAGGATTCTACCGTTTTCTCTTGGGCCCTAGCTTTAACTCTGTTGCATCTGGGCCTGAGAATCCTTCTCTGATTCCTCTCCTTCACATGAATTGAGTTCACTTTGTCTCTCCATCTGGAATCCATGAGTTCCGAGGGCTTTATTCCTGGAGTGGGGTGGAAGGACGGCTTTCTTGATGAGACCTGAGATTCTAGGTACAGGCAGTTTTCCCTCTGATGTAATGCTGCACACGCACGCACACGCACACACACACAGGGGTACACATGCAAACACATTGAAATCCGATCTCAGACAAGCTCATTCCCACTTATGACTCATGCTTCCATTCAGATAGTATTAATTGGTCCCTGGAGAACATTACGGGGGATAAAATGGCAGGGATAATAAATGGGGGATGAGAGTGAGAACACTTTTTGAAAATAATAGTCACTAAGGGCCCAGGAAGCTGATGCCTGGTTTGGTTAGAGTGTAGTAGGTATTTATTCTAAGGCAATTTTGGGTTGATGCTCAGTCCTTTGTGGCAAATTCAGGAACATTTCTAATTACTTTAGTCGTAACCGTTGGGTGGAAACAGTCCATGCCTCTTCTTCTAGTGCTTATGTCTGAAATGACAAGGCCTGTGAAATTCCAATTTGGAGTCCTCCGGCATGCCATTATCAGCCTATAGACTATAGGAATAGATTTCAGGCAGTGGTTCTCAAACTTCATGTGTATCAGAATCACATGCCCAGAACATAATCATATGCCCCATATCCAATGGCGTCAAAATCACCCTTGCATTTTTAGGAAGTTCCGCAGATAATTCTGATCAATATAAAACATTGATAACAAATGAGGTTAAAGGACTTGCAGGAGAGCTTGTCACATCCCCTCAGGCCACCTGCCAAATGAATCAGAGAAGGTAGATCCATCACTGATGAATACAGACTTGCAAGTAGCCACTGGCCGATGATTAAGAGACAGCGGGAGAAAAAAAAAAAAAGAGAGAGAGAGACAGCAGGAGAAATGACCCAAAAGCCATTTCTGTCTGGCTTTCAGAAGGGGCTTCTCTCTGATTTATCTCTTGCAAAAGATTCACCGAACATGTACAACACAAACCTCCACACATAAAATTTCTTAGGGGCAACTGGTGAAGTACATTGCTCGGTAAGAGAGGAAAGTAAGAGGGGTGATAGGCAAGAAGGTGGCTTCACTTTGGAAAGTGAAGGAGAGCAAGTCTGAGTGGGGCAGAGAAGCCCAGACATTAGAGCTGAGCTGGAAAACTCTAGACGGCAGAAATCCACATGCCACCTTTATAACGCTGGCATGCCCGCGTATCACTGAGACTTACACAGCCAGCGCGATAGCCACAGCAACACGTGGCCACTGAGACCATGAAACATGGCCAGGTCAAATTGAGATGTGATGGAAGTGTAAAATCCACATCAGATTTTGAAGACTTATTACCAAATAATATAAAATATCTCGTTTTACCAAGTACACGTCAAAATGATGTTTTAGATATATCAGCTTAAATAAAATCTATTCTTAAAACATTCACCTGTTTCTTTTTTTAATGTGACTAATATAAAATTTTAAATTACATATGTGGTTTGCATGTTTGCCTCCCATCGTAGTTCTACTGCCCAGCACTAACCTATACCATTATCTAACTGAGTTTTTTTCCTTTACATTTGACTCCTTATTTTACTTCAATAAACTTAGCCTTATCCCAGGCTAACACTAACGATGAAACCACAAGCTTGATGTGCCAGTTTTCTTCTGATAAGCGCTAAAATAAACACATAAAATAGCTCATCCACACACTACCTAAATTCCACCTGTGTTTTGCCAGTGGGACAGAAAGCCACATTTTGGGAAACACGGATCTACTGCAAACCCTTTGACACCCAGAGAGAGAGAAAATGACCCGTCCACAGTCACTAGTGTGGTCAGGGACAGAGGTAGCCTAGGGCTGTTTGATAAGCTCTGAGGGTGGGTGGAGCCCCCCAAACACTTGCAGGTCTGGACAGGAGAGTGTGTGACCGTCAGCACAGAGGGACTGGTGTCTGGTCACGCTCTCTGGGTTTTCACTCCACTGGTGCCTTTCTTAAAGGGTCAGTAGGGAACGCAGCTTCTGCCTTTGAGTAATTGTGGAGGCAGGCAGAGCCCTGCCGTAACCCAATAAGCCACGCCAACCCCCGACTGCCCAGCCACCACCAGCCTCTTCCTCGACACCCCCCTGCACCAGCCCTGCTTCCGGGTGGCAGTTGCCATTGCCCACAGTTCAAGGTCCCTTTGGGTCACAGCCTGGTTCTGGCTGCCCTACCCCAGCTGCCCTTTCTGATCTCAGGAGAGGATCAAAGGACAGCCACCCTCCAGAGGGGCCCCTGCAAGCGCCTTACTTTGGCAAGAGGTAGGGACCCCCCAGGGAAGTGGAGGGGCCAGCCCAACAGCCCTTGACCTGCAACTTTTTATAGCTCACCCTAACCCAGCAGGTGCTAATGAACGCTGGTGAGGAGCCAGCCTGTGGGTGTGGGAGCCCTGCCATTTCCATCAAGTATCCTCCAACCTGAGGAGGAGGAGGTTTGGGGTCAGTCCCAGCAGCCAATACTCACCACAGATGCAAAGGCAGGGGACCCTGGCTTCTGCTCAAAGGAGCCTTCTAGAACACTCTTGACCCTTCAAAAATGGCACTGAAGGGTCAACACTCTTGACCCTTCAAAAATGGCACTCTGAAACCACCTCTTCACAGACATCAGTGTATGCCCCCGCCATCGTCTTGAGCAGCTTTCCTTTTCCTCGTCTTCCTGCTGCTCCTCTCAGCGCCCCTACCATCCAGATTCCTCACAGTTCCTATCTGCTCTTGGCCTTCTTCATAGTTTTAATGTGACTTCAACTTTTGACTCATTGGTCCAGAGTTAGAGCTGCCCACGGCCCCAGATGTGGTCTCCTCTGCCCCAGAGCGGGCCTGAGGAGCGCCCATCCATCAAACCAGCTGCTGCCTCCACCACAGGCAGGAGACAGCCCCCCACACGGCCAGGCGTGTAGCCCTCGGAAGAGAACCCGGGCAGCTGTGCCCACACACAGGGCTGGCGGGCCTGTCCCATCCCTCGGCAGACCATCTGAAGACCTAGCTGGGAAGCAACCCACGTGGGAGACCTGGCCCCCAATCCCAGCCTGGCCTCCACACACTCATCCTTCCATGGGCACTAGAGGTTATGAGGCCACGTAGAGTTAAAATGCTACTGAAATGAGAAACCAGCAAGGAATGCAAGCTGCCTTGTGTTTCACCTCCACAAACTCTAACAATAGCTGATAATCATTGAGCAATTACCATGCGCCAGGCCCTGCGCTTAGCAGTGCTTCATCTCATGCAGTCTTTACCACAACCTGAGGAAACAGATTCAGAGAGATTCAGTAATTTGCCCAAGGTCACACAGCTTTTAGGTGGCAGCAGTTGGTATCCTTAAGCGGCTCCGTGGGCTGCCTCCTTCCAAGTTCCTGGTGAGAGCTGGCACAGCGGGGCTGAGGGGGGAAACACACTCAGTGCAGCTGCCCAGACGCCCCTCAAGGACAGACGTAGAGGGGCTGGCATGGACCAGCACAATGGGCTACTGGCCCAGGTGGCTTCTTCCCATTTGTCCTTCTTATCGCCACAGTGCCACACTCAGCAGAGGCCCCTCAAGGTCGCCCGCCGCACGCGCGTCCCCAGGGGTCTGGGACAGGCTTTCAGGGTCTGTGCGGTTGACAGCTTGAATCTGACAAGATCTGTGCTGAAGACAGAGCCCCATAACCAACTCGCAGCGAAGTGCCTGTGGCCCTCCCCGGGGGACCCCTGTGATGGATGGGCCTCTCTCTGAGGGTCCCGGGGGCCCACTGGGGGAGGGCTGAGGGCTTCAGGGCCTCACTCAAGCTGCCAAGAGGTCAACCACTGTTTTAATGACTATGCCGTGCCAGCCGCCTCTCACTTGCTCAGAATCTCAGCCCAGGACAATCTCGTCTCTGGCAAACTCCAGGCTTCCCAGAGGGCTGGGCACACTCCTGTCCCAACATGCTCCTTTGTCCCGGCAGGATCACAGTGGCCAGGGCTGGATGGAGGCCCGCGGGGCTGCAGAGCTGAGACGGCCTCTCATCCTAGCCCAGTGCTCTCCCTGTCTCCCTCCTAGTCCCAGAATCATGGAAACGACAAGGGGAGGGACCCACCATGCACCTAAAGGGAATCAGGAATTCACTCATTCATCCATTCATACATGCATTCATTCACAGATATTTACTGGGCCCCTACTCCATACCAGGCTCTGTGTAAGCACTGGGGACACAAGAGTGAGGAAAACAGACATCGTCGCTGTCCCAGGGAGCAGACCATTTGGCAACAGTTTTAAACAAGGGCCCCCCTTGGGAATTCCCTGGTGATTCAATGGTTAGGATTCCACGCTTTCACTGCCAAGGGCACAGCTTCAATCCCTGGTCAGGGAACTAGGTTCCCACAAGCCACACAGTGTGGCCAGAAATAAATAAATAAAAATAATAAAACTAAATAAATAAGCAAGGATCCCCCCAGGAAGAAGTAAGCACTTCAGGACAGTTAGAGGCCATTGAGCCCAAATACAAAGGATAAGGGATGAGACAGGGCAACACCTGCCTGCAGTAGCCCTGTGTCTTGGTTTCCACTCCTTCTCAGGGTGTTTGCTGTACAGGGAAAATCTCCCAGACGAGAGGTTGTCCAAACCGGCTGTGCCTCAGAGCTACGCTGAGCGCATCTTAAATATACAGGTTCTTACAGTTACAAGATTACTGCTCCTAGAGATTCACCTCTGGAGGGATCAGATGGGGCCTAAGAATCTGTATTTGTAAAAATTGTTCTACATGAGACTAAGGCATATCCAGGTTTAAGAGACACTATCCTTAATTGTGAGTTTCTTATTTATCCAGATCTCTATAGGACTTAGATCGGCGGGGAAATGAATGAAAGAATAAATGAACGAATGACGTACAAACGAAAGCACGCCTGTTTGGAAGCTTGCATGTGGCTGTGGTTAAGAGCAGGAGCCCAGGCCCAGAGATCTGGGGAGCTGGTGTGGCCTCGAATCTATGGGTGAATTAGTGCCGCACGAAAGGTGTGCAGGATGGGAGCAGGAAGTGAGACCCCACGCCAGGCATTGGGCCCAGGCCGTGCTGCCCGGGAGACGTAGATGAGCTAAGAGTACACAGAGAGCTGATGATTCAGGGGAAGTGGAGTCCACAGGCCACAGACATGGTCATGACATCTCAGGCAGCCCATCTGTGACAGGCAATACAGAGATGGAGGCGGGCAGACAGCATGGGATGGCCCTGCACCCTGAAACGCCCACAGTCACTGCCTTGCATTCATCAGTTACTAATTTTACACACACTGGGTGGAAGCCTGCCATGGGCCAGGCAAGCCACCAGCACTGAGAAAGCAGAGACTGACCCAGCCTCTGGCCTCAAGGATGCCTGAGGCTGGCAGGGGTGGCAAGCATGGAAAGAGACAGAGGTGACAGAGGTAAGGATAGGAAGCCTCTGGACATCCTGGCTGAGGACACAGCCGCATACCCAGGGAAGAATGAATCCTGGAAATACCAAAAGCTAAAGAGAAAATAGTGACCCCAGGTTTAGGGTAAAATGTGTTGTGTAGGGCTCAGGTGGGGAGCAATGTGGAAGGGTCCAGTTCCTACTACTTACTTGCTCTGTGACCTCAGACAAGTTACTTAGCCTCTCTGAGCCTCAGTTTCCTAATCCATGAAACGGGAATAATAACACTACTAATCTCATAAGATTATTGTATTGACAAAATGAGAAATCAGGTGTGAGAACACTGAGCACACAGTCGGCACTTAATAAAACGTAATAAGGGCAACCATTAATGGAGCCATTTTCATACAATTCTCATAAATACAATACAATCTGAAGGAGCTCCTCCTAGGCCCAGTCTGATAAGGAAACAGACTCAAAGAAATGAAGTTTCATATAGCAGATAAATGGTGAATCCAGAACGTGAACCTAGGCCGGTCTCATTCCAGAGGCTCTAGTATTACGCTAAGCTGTATGCAAATATATTTTTGAAAGGGAAGATGTTTAAAAATCATAATAATTATCATAACAATTAAAAGTGGAAGTTAATTGGAATTTCACATTGGATTAAGAAAACTGGACTGTATTTATCCAGCAGGATGCTAATAATAGCTTCCTTTTTTTGAGTACTTACTTGGTGCCAGGCACTGTACAAAGCACTCTTAGAAATCCATAAAAACAACTGTTTTACAGACAAAGCAAGTGAGACTTAAAAAGATTAAATACCTAGCCTGAGGTCATTCCGTAACTAAGAATGGCTGAGTGAAGATTTGAACCCAGGACTCTGAGTCCTTACGCCCTTAACAAGGCTGCTGTACTATAGATTCCCACAAGGGAGCACTCAGCAGAACATCCAGAAGATAAGACTTCCTAGACTCCGAGACACATGAGGTATTTCTCAGGGGATGTCCTCACTGACGTTGGAATTGTTAGGGGAAACACTGACCGAAATCGCTCACCCTGGCCTGGCAAGATAGTAGCCACTTGCACGAGTTATCTTACAACAGGAGGTCCTGGTAAGGAACACAGAACTAACAAGCTACCACCAACCATAAGAATTCAGTTAAGGTCAAAAGGAGAGAGGAGATTCCAGTCCATGTGTACTCCCAGAATCCTTCTCGCTGGATTCCATCTTGGTTGAGTGATGTGCATGCCACCAGGAAGGACCCTGAGTCAGAATGATTGGCCAGAGACAACCCGGAAAATAACCCCATCACCATAAAACCTGAGACTGCGAGCCACGTGGCAGAGCAGTCCTCCTGGGTTCCCTTACCCTGCTGCTCTCAGCCCGGGTGCCCCTTCCCAGTAAAGTCTCTTGCATTGTCAGCACGTGTGTCTCCTCGGACAGTTCATTTCTGAGTGTTAGACAAGAGCCCACTCTCAGGCCCTGGAAGGGGTCCCCCTTCCTGAAACAGAATCAGACCTGGTCTGGGGGGCTGGAGGGGAGAAGGAAGAAGCACAGGGGGACAGAGCAGGGGCCAGCCCAGGGTGAGCTGCTACCTTCCTTGCAGGCACTGGGGAAACACTTAAGGCCAACATCTGTAAGGGCAGCAGGGGTAGGGTGCGGAAGGGCACCTTCCCGCATGGAAGCAGGAATTAAGGAGACTCTAGAATAATCTCCAGTTATGCCCCAGACGTCTGCCTGCCCCTTTCTCATGGCCTTGATAACTTTGTGATGGTCTCATCTGCTTTGGATAGTTTCCCTAGCACCTTCAGTCACATCTGAATCTTCAGTCTGTCTGGATGAAAGTATTTTTTATGGTGTGGTTTTGTTGCTTTTGTCAAGTAAAAATGAAAGACCAGCGCTCCAAACCCACCCTGGCCTTGGAAGCCCACTGACGTTGGATGGGTCCCTTCCCTCCTCCGTCTTAACTCTCCCATCCACCAGTGACGTCCATCCTCCTGACCTCATGGGTGGCTGCAGAGGAGAAACGAGGTCATTTAAAGGATTACACAGAAACAAGGGGGTTTTTTTGGTTTGGGATTTTACTGGGTTTTTTCTTGTTTTAAGTCATGACACTAAGCCCTGTTGCCTCTCTTCCCTTGGGCTCAGGGAAGCACTTGATTTTGACTGAGGAATATAAAGGGCTGAGTTGTTGAGCGATCCCACCTCATGCACGCAGAATTACACAACGGGCCAGACTTCCACCATCATCACCCAGAGAAAAGGCAGTGAAGAGAGGACTCAGACAGGAGGGGATTTCCTCACTCTTGTGCCAAGGTTGGCACAAATGCAAGAGGCCCAGACATTTTCCCAGCCCCAGGGGTCCCTTGGCCTGGGGTAAGGTAGAGTGAGGGAGGACTTGGCCTCGGCCCCTCATGCCCCTGGGAAGCAGAGCGGTCCAGGCCCTTCCTCTGAAAATGGAGCCTTTGTGAGTCCAACTACGGCCTCAGGAGACACCAACGGAACTGCCCACAGTGACATTCCGACCCTTCACAACCGCCATGTCCAATCGATCCCTTGTTCAGCGAAGTTTTCACACGGAGGAGCAGAATGTCAAGTCTCAAGGGCTGGTTTCCATGTTTTTATAGATTCCCCAGCCTTCCCCCACCCCTCCTCCGCTGCTCCCTGCCAAAAGCTGCCATTGCCTTTAGGGCAGAATAAATCTCCTCTCTCCCATTATCTTAAATTCCCTGAATCCATCCATCTGCCTTAACCAAAAAAGAAATAAGGTAAGTCTGGTACAGCTCAGGCCAGCAAAGCTCCTCTCCCCAGAGGGCCCGGAAGCTGTGTAAGTGATATATCATAAATATTCTATTCCTAGATATAAATGTCTTGGGGCTTTCATCCCCTTCCTCCCAAGTCAGGCCATTCCGTGGAAAGAAAGGTTAAATGAAGTGAACTTTTCAGGGACTAAAACGTTTCTCTTTCTTTGGCAAAAATAAGGAAATCTGCATTTAGTAGCATTTTTGCGAGCCTGACAAGAGGCATTTCATCAGAGCTGACCCCTTTGAAGAGGAGAGGAAACGGGAGACCAGTGAACCCAAGACTGGGAAAGGAGGCATGGGGGAAGCACCAGGAGGACGGCTAAGCCTGTCACCCCTGAAGCAGCCTCGTTCTGAGAGCTGGACCCCTGGGGCTTGGGACCCACATGGGGCTCAGGAGCTCTTGTTTAGGGAGAGAAAACCGCTCTTGAATTGGTGGGGATGGAGGTGGGGAAGGTGACCTCCACCCCCAGCACCACATCCACACGAGGGAGAGAAAGTCCCAAAGTCTGAAAAACAAAAACTCATAAATAAGGAAGTATCTGAAGCTGAGAAAACCAGCAGACACCTGACAGCTTTCCTTACGCAAATCTCTGTTAGGATACCAAAACAAATGACTAAAGCCGGCATCACTGATGAAGAAGTTGACCCCTGGTTTCTACAGTCGGATGACTTGAGTCAGAGACTTTAAAAACAGGAAGCACCAGATGTAATATCAAATGACCCAGACAGTGAAAAGCGAGGCAGAAAGCTAAATTGGAAGACAGGAAGTCACAATCATGCCACAAACAATACAGATATTTGTCTGAGATATGTTTGGCATGGTGCCCTATCACAGCCAGAAAATGGAAAAGTGCAGCCAAGATGAGGGTGCTTATCAGACACAAGGCCGCTAGGAGTGGCCAACCTGATACCCTCTCCCACAAAACCTCATCTCTGCCGTTGAGTAAACCTTCAGAGGTTATATTGCTGGGTTGAAAGTGCAACTTGCAGGCCTAAGGCCAGATACCATTACTAAGCCCTGCTCTAGTCTCCCCCAGACTCCTTCCTTGCTCAAGGTAAGAGAAGCGGGCATCTATCATTTCTGGCAACTGTCATTCCTCCTCCAGGTAACAACAGCAAGGTCACTTTGGTCACCCCTCCCCGACTCTCAGCCTCCCTTCAACTGGCTTGCGTGGAGCCCACCCCTCCCGAGCTGCTAGAGTCTGGGGTGGTCCCACGATGCTAACAGCAACACCAATCCCTAGCCACAGTGACCCTCTCTGAGCCCATGAACATGAACCCTGGGATTCTGCAGGAACTCTTGGAAAATAGAAGCTCTTTATCAAGTAGAATTACTAATCTGATAGCATAAAACCTAACTGTTGCCAAAAGCCACTACATGGATAGAATCTGCTGGAGAATCAAAGCCAACACAGAGGAAAGCAGTGCAATTAATACAGAGGAAAAAAAAAAAAGACTTGTCTTTATGACATAATTATGAACTCTTGGATCCACCCTTACTTGAAGTTAGACCAGTCTCTTGGAGTTTTTAGCTATGAGAGCAATAAAGTCCTCTTTTGCTGGTTTCAGTGGCAGAGATGTGTCACTTGCAGCTGAAGGGTGTTAATACAGTGAGCAAAGGGTTTAGTCTCTGGTCTCTGCGAAGTATGCAGAGGGACCCTCTCTATTCTTCTAGTTCTTGGTAGTAGCAGTCTGCAACCATATTGGCTATGAGACCTTAGCAAAGCTTCTTTGTCTCTCTGAATCTTTCCTCCTCTGAAATGAGGAAGTTGGACAAAGAGAGTTCTAGGATCCAGGAACACACTAAAACTCTGATTTCAGAACTTTGTAATATTCTCTGAAATGTCTCAGATCCCTGAAACACAGGGATCCCAGATACACAGGACACACTTGACTTTCCAATTCAGCAGATGATTTCTACAACTTTTCTACATAACCCAGAGGGTCAACATTTGCCTGAGGATTTTTCAGTGTTACAAAATACAAATAGAAAGAAGTGTAAGTTCTCTGGAAAATCTTGGTTCAGGAAAGTTCTGCAACTAAATGTTCCCTTTGACTCTCTTCTCTATGTCTAGGTGGCCAATAGCCACAGGTATTAGAGATGTGAAAGTACCACCTCCCTGCCACCCAAGATTGCTGTGATCCCTGGATGGGTGGCAGGCTGCTGGTATACCAGAGATATGTGAAGACACAGTCATCAGGAAAATTTAAGTTTATAAATTTAACTGTACATATTTTGGATGATCTAGAATGTGGCCTGTATCATCCAAGATTATTTAGACTGTAAGTGACAGACAGACCAGTTCAAAATGGCTCAAACAAACAAAAAAATAACTTATTTGGCTCATATAACTGAAATGAAAAGAAACCTATATTATGTCTTCAGGAACAGTTGGATCCAGGT
Source organism: Balaenoptera acutorostrata (assembly GCF_949987535.1). Lineage (NCBI taxonomy): Eukaryota > Metazoa > Chordata > Mammalia > Artiodactyla > Balaenopteridae > Balaenoptera > Balaenoptera acutorostrata. Next base: position 117,009,136 of record NC_080071.1, on the reverse strand, counting down.
GCTCAACTGATATCTTCAGGGATATGCCCCTCTCTTTCTCTCAGTTTTACTTTATTCTCTGGGCAAGTTCTTCTTATCTCTTCCCTTAGATTTCTACCAGTTGTTCCAAGTTTATACCCATTTACCAAGATAGCAACCTCAGGAGAAAGTAAGCACCTCTTTGCCAATAGTGACATTGAAAGCCCAAGGACTAATACCCATCAGTTCAGCTTGACTTATATGTGTCCATCTCTGCAACAAGCACTATGATGCCCATTGGCCAAGTCTAGAACACACACCACACGCGCACGCACACACGTAGGACTCAGGAGGGGGAGTCTGCCTCATGTGGCCCACATGGGCTAAGACTGAGAGAGGGATGCTGACCCAAAGGGAAACTAGAATGCTACCTCTAGAGGAAAAGGAAATGGATGCATGGAAAACACCCGACAGACACTACCCAGCTTTGGGTCCAAATGCAAAGGGCCCGACCCTGGGGTACAACAAGTTTCTAGAACTAAAAGGAGAGGGAGTCATTCTTTTCCCCCTACAGAGGGCCTCTCTCCCTGCAAGGAGGACAGCGTGGAATAGGGAAGAGGACACAGGAGTGCAGTTCCATGGGCCAGGAATGGAAGCTTAGCTTGTCTGTGGAAAGGATTTGCCATCCTCTATGGGAAGGACCTGGTCCCAGGGAGGCAGCTGATGTTAAGGCTGTGCCCTGAGCCGAACAGTGACAGGTACAGGGCTGTAGGTGCCCCCTTCCTTCTCTCTTAGGCCCCTCTTCCATACCTTCTTCTCTGGGACCCACACACCAATAATAACAACCCCAGATCACAGGCTACCCGAGCTGCCATCATCATCTGTCTGGTTCACCAGCACATGTGGCCCCAGGGCCAGTCACTGCAGGGGTACCTGCTGCGGAGCATCCTGAAAGAGCACTGGTGTTGAGTGCCTTTCCTTCCATCACATCCACATCACACAATTGCACTGATAGTCCAGCTGGAGCACGGTGAAGACCTGCTGGCAAAAGACAATAGGGCTGGACCAAGCCTCTGTGTGCACCTGACTCGCCCTGAGTCATATCCCCTGGGGACCACCTCAGTGCACCATTGTTATCAATTAAAAAGAGTCACGTATGTTCCCAACATTTGAACGTCAGAGTTGCAGCTGAGTTTGAGGATGTTGTTCTTTGCTTTGGAATATAATTCTCCACTTAAGACGTCCACTGATAACAGCACAAAAATAATATCCCTTCCAAAGGCAGTTACATTTTAATTAACAATAAGTTAAGCTACAGCATCCAAAAGAATAACGAAGGTTCTAAAGAGTGTGTGGTATTTCATTTGCTTTGCCAGTTCTCTTTTAGCAATTCTGGTCACTCCAAATCTTCTTCAAGGACGAGGTCTTAAGTTTGTCTGAGAAAAAAAATCATCCTGGTCCCTTCAGATCTTTTACTGCCTTCTTCTTCAGAGGGTGGAATAGCCTGACCATCACTCCCATCCCTCATTTTCACATGAGAATCTCTGACTGGTAACGGTGGTAAATGCTAACAGAAGAGGTAACTAAATGTCATTGTGTTTATATCTATGTGTGTCTTCTGCAATATAAGATAAACAAACTAATCTTCTCACCAAGCTTAGGAGGCTAATGAACAAAAATTATAGTTGAGTAACCTGCCAACGTAAATATTTCACAAAAGCTAAGTGACACTAAATAGAGCCGAATTGTGAGACTGGAGTGGGACTTCCCTGAAGTATTCTCAAGCTCGACCCCTTAAAGGAATAATTTCTTGTTGTTTTTAATATCTGGCTTGTCAAACTTACTATGATTTTACCATGCTGATGAAATGAGTATTAATATTAATTTGCATATAGCAGCTAATTTTTAGGCTCATGCAATGTGCTGGGCACTGTGTTAAATATTTACATGTATACAAAATAGATTATCAACAAGGACCTCCTGTATAGCACAGGGAACTCTACTCAATACTCTGTAATAACCTATATGGGAAAAGAACCTGAAAAAGAATAGATACATGTACATGTATAACTGGATCACTTTGCTGTACATCTGAAACTAATACAACATTGTAAAACAATTATATTCCAATATAAAATAAAAATAATTTTTAATAAATATTTTACATGGATTATCTCTTTTATCCTCAGAGCAATTCTATGAGAAGAAGCTATCACCATCCTGATTTTACAGATGGGGAAACTGAGTCTCAAACAGGTAACACAAATTGGGACCGGGAATCAAACCCAGGCAGCATCACCCAGAACCCGTGTCCTTAACCATTTTCAGGCTGCATTACATGAGCCCTTCCCTGAGAGTGATAATAGCTCCCTACCACCTCCCACTTCAAGGCTATGCCACTGTTCTGTTCTCACGGCCCTCCCACACCTCACCCACCCCCAGCTCTCCAGCCTAACGCCCCAGTCTTCCTCACTTAGCACTTTATTCTAGATACACATTTTCCTCCCCCTTCCCACCTGTTATTCACTTCCTTGCTACCCCCTAAAGCTAATCACATGGGCTGACCTTACTTCCACGCCTTTCTGCAAGCTGTTTCCTTCCCTGGAAGGCTGCCTCCTCTTCTCCACCGATGAAGACCTCGAAATCTCATCTCAAAACACCACGTTCTTTGTTCTCTTTTTTTTTTTTTTTTTTTGCCGCACCGTAAGATACGCGGGATCTTAGTTCCCCGACCAGGGATCGAAACTGGACCACCAGGGAAGTCCCTTAAAACACCACATTCTTTTTTTTTTTTTTTTTAACATCTTACTGGAGTATAATTGCTTTACAATGTTGTGTTAGTTTCTGCTGTAACACAAAGTGAATCAGCTGTATGTATACTTATACCCCCATATCCCTTCCCTCTTGCGTCTCCCTACCCCCTCCCTATCCCACCCCCCCTAGGAGGGTCACACAGCACAGATCTGATCTCCCTGTGCTACGTGGCTGCTTCCCACTAGCTATCTATTTTACATTTGGTAGTGTATATATGTCAATGCTACTCTCTCACTTCGTCCCAGCTTACCCTTCCCCCTCCCCGTGTCCTCAAGTCCATTCTCTACATCTTCATTTTTATTCCTGTCCTGCCCCTAGGTTCATCAGAACCTTTTTTTTTTAGATTCCATATATATGTTAGCATACGGTATTTGTTTTTCTCTTTCTGACTTACTTCACTCTGTATGACAGACTCTAGGTCCATCCACCTCACTACAAATAACTCAATTTCGTTTCCTTTTATGGCTGAGTAATATTCCATTGTGTATATGTGCCACATCTTCTTTATCCATTCATCTGTTGATGGACACTTAGGTTGATGCCATGTCCTGGCTATTGTAAATAGTGCTGCAATGAACATTGTGGTACATGTCTCTTTTTGAATTATGGTTTTCTCAGGGTATATGCCCAGTAGTGGGATTGCTGGGTCATATGGTAGTTCTATTTTTAGCTTTTTAAGGAACCTCCATACTGTTCTCCATAGTGGCTGTAACAGTTTACATTCCCACCAACAGTGCTAGAGGGTTCCCTTTTCTCCACACCCTCTCCAGCATTTATTGTTTGTAGATTTTCTGATGAGGGCCATTCTGACCGGTGTGAGGTGATTCCTCATTGTTGTTTTGATTTGCATTTCTCTGATGATTAGTGATGTTGAGCATCCTTTCATGTGTTTGTTGGCAATCTGTATATCGTCTCTGGAGAAATGTCTATTTAGGTCTTCTGTCCATTTTTGGATTGGGTTGTTTGGTTTTTTTTGATATTGAGCTGCATGAGCTGCTTGTATATTTTGGAGATTATTCCTTTGTCAGTTGCTTCATTTGAAAATATTTTCTCCCATTCTGAGGGTTGTCTTTCCATCTTGTTTATGGTTTCCTTTGCTGTGCAAAAGCTTTGAAGTTTCATTAGGTCCCATTTGTGTATTTTTGCTTTTATTTCCATTTCTCTAGGAGGTGGGTCAAAAAGGATCTTGCTGTGATTTATGTCATAGAGTGTTCTGCCTATGCTTTCCTCTAAGAGTTTGATAGTGTCTGGCCTTACATTTAGGTCTTTAATCCATTTTGAGTTTATTTTTGTGTATGGTGTTAGGGAGTGTTCTAATTTCATTCTTTTACATGTAGCTGTCCAGTTTTCCCAGCACCACTTATTGAAGAGGCTGTCTTTTCTCCATTGTATACTCTTGCCTCCTTTATCAAAGATAAGGTGACCATATGTGCATGGGTTTATCTCTGGGCTTTCTATCCTGTTCCATTGATCTATATTTCTGTTTTTGTGCCATTACCATACTCTCTTGACTACTGTAGCTTTGTAGTATTGTCTGAAGTCAGGGAGCCTGATTCCTCCAGCTCCGTTTTTCTTGCTCAAGATTGCTTTGGCTATTTGGGGACTTTTGTGTTTCCATACACATTGTGAAATTTTTTGTTCTAGTTGTGTGAAAAACGCCATTGATAGTTTGATAGGGATTGCATTGAATCTGTAGATTGCTTTGGGTAGTATAGTCATTTTCACAATGTTGATTCTTCCAATCCAAGAACATGGTATATCTCTCCATCTGTTTGTATCATCTTTAATTTCTTTCCGCAGTGTCTTATAGTTTTCTGCATACAGGTCTTCTGTCTCCTTAGGTAGGTTTATTCCTAGATATTTTATTCTTTTTGTTGCAGTGGTAAATGGGACTGTTTCCTTAATTGTACTTTCAGATTTTTCATCATTAGTGTATAGGAATGCAAGAGATTTCTGTGCATTAATTTTGTATCCTGCTACTTTACCAAATTCATCGATTAGCTCTAGTAGTTTTCTGGTAGCATCTTTAGGATTCTCTATGTATAGTATCGTCATCTGCAAACAGTGACAGTTTTACTTCTTCTTTTCCGATTTGGACTCCTTTTATTTCTTTTTCTTCTCTGATTGTTGTGGCTAAGACTTCCAAAACTATGTTGAATAATAGCGGTGAGAGTGGGCAACCTTGTCTTGTTCCTGATCTTAGAGGAAATGGTTTCAGTTTTTCACCATTGAGAATGATGTTGGCTGTGAGTTTGTCATATATGGCCTTTATTATGTTGAGGTAGGTTCCCTCTATGCCTACTTTCTGGAAAGTTTTTATCACAAATGGGTGTTGAAATTTGTCAAAAGCTTTTTCTGCATCTATTGAGATTATCCTATGGTTTTTATTCTTCAATTTGTTAATATGGTGTATCACATTGATTGATTTGCTTATATTGAAGAATCCTTGCATTCCTGGGATACACCCCACTTGGTCATGGAAAACACCACATTCTTATATAGCCTTTCCAATCTCTCTCCCTCCTAGAAATGCCCATGGCCCATTTGGGGTTTTTATTTTTTAACCATTTATTTGAAGTTTAAACACTGCCTTGTGATGTTGATTAGCTGCTGAAGCTTACAAATCACTAGCCCAACTACTAGATCAGCCTCCTAGAAGGCGTGAACCACATCCTGGCTCCTTTGACTCACCGTCACATCTAGCACAGAACCGGGCCCACTCCTCAGCTCAGCCCTCAGTGAAGTCACAGGCTGGGGTCAAGAACCTGAGTGCCTTCTAACTGCTGGGATATTTCGTATATGAAACATTCAATACAGGTTTTGATTTGTGCTTGATTATCATGACACAGCTCAAATCAATCCCTGGAAGGGAACAGCCCACAATAGACTCAATCCTCAGCTCTGCTACCCACGTGGCCCCCTGTCACAAGGATGTGGCCCAGTTTGTGGGTGACTGTGAGGAAGAGTCAGCTTCCCTGCATGTCAGAAGCTCAGGCAGAGGATATGCTGCAATAGCCTTTAGCGTGGACATTTGTTCAACACTCTCCTCTCCTCTCTGATCCTAAGTGCTCAAAGAGAAAACTATTTTTTTTTAATTTTTCTGATTCTCTAAGTAACATCTCTTCATGGTTTTTTAAAAAAAAGAAAAAGAAAACATGAAAAATGTGGTGCTCCAAGGACAATGGTGCTTCAAGGACAAAGGACTACCCTGCCTGAAAAAGTTTCGGGGTTACACCCCTTACCGGACTCTTAATCGCACTCCCCTCCATGTTGAGATGGTTATGAAATTCCTGAGCCCACCTGAGCGACGCCCACCTGGGCAACGGAACCTGTCCCAAATAAGGAAAGGCATCTGGTCTGTCCCACTCCCACCCTACAGAAGGAAGATATATGTGCCTCAACCAATCAGTAAACGAAATTTTCACCTCAGACCATTCCTTTGTTTTCTGGCTATAAAAACTGATCAATAGCACATGTTCAGGCTCAACTCTCCCAGACTCCTAGGAAGTCGGCCTGCTGTTCTGGCAGCGACCCTTCCCTCTAATAAATTCTATCTTCTTTACATTCTGCCTTATGTCTGGAAATTCTTTTCCAGCCCGCATTCAGACCACAACAAAAAATTATGATGAATAACATATTACCCATTATCTTACCATTGTTATCTTTCTGGTATATTTCCTTCCAGTCTTTTTTTTTTTTTTTTTTTTTTGGCTACCAGCCTGCCACTTGCTAAACAATGGAATGACAACAGTAAAGACCCATCCCAGCCCTCTAGTCTCCTGCAGATGAGCAAGAGAGAGATGCAGGACAACAGTGACGGGTCACACGGTATGAAGACCAGGACTGTACAAAGGACAAGGCCATGGAACTTTCCACCTAGAGGGAGAAGAAAGGGCAAAGATGGAGAAAGAACTCTGAAAGGGCCTGCATTTTGTTCCCTCCAGAACAGTTACTGAGATCCTGCTGTGTGTCAGGGTGGTGGGGAACTGAGAAGACCCAGAGGCAGGAAATGACTTGTTCAAGGTCACTCAGCTAGTTAGCTATTTCCACAATACTTACCAGAACACATGTTCTGAAGCCACAAGATCCTAAAGAAGACTTCATGCAAATAAACCCATAAATCACGTATATATGTGTGTGTGCGTGTGTGTGCAATATATTTTTTATATTATTATATTATTTACATATTATTTATAAACATATATGTATTTCACACACACACACATAAATATATGCTTTATCAAATTCTGTGTTAATACACACAAAATAAACTGCCTTAATTGAAGCCTCAAACTACGTGAATAGAGGACCATCCAGGAAAATCTGGGGCACACGGTTTGGTCACAATCGTTACACCACAGCTTTTTCTCAACCCAGCACGGATTTCCTAAAACAGCCTTGCATTCCAGCAGGATATAAAACCCTGTTGAGGATGCCCCACTCCGGAATCAAAGAGTAAGAGTGGCTGGAAACAGATCTCGTTGACTTTACCCTCTAAGTGAAATGGGATGCAAAACTAAACAGTGTCATTAGGGAGACAGAACTTCATTTCCCTCAAACAGTCCTTTCAACCTAGAAAGCAAAAGGGCCTGGGCCATTAGCAAGCAGAACTATTTCTTGCTATTTTGCATTTCCTTCCTCGAAACTACCTTTAACAGTTTGAGCCATGAAGGCTCTAGGCAAGGGAGGAGGAAGAAGGCAAACTAAAAGTAATTTGAAAATTAAATAACAGAAAGGAAGCCCAGGCAGAAACCTCCGCAGCCCCAGAATTTGATGTACTTTGAGTCCAGGGCTCACTCCATCCTGACAAAAGGAGTGGAGAGAGCTGGGCTCTGTTCCGCCTGATTAATTCCACATTGTTCAGCAAAGGTCTATCCAAATGGTTAGAACAACAACTAGATGATAATCACAAAGCCCTCCGCAAGCTGTTAAAAATGAATTTGTCTGATACATTCGCAGCGTCTACTGAGCAACATCAAAGGAGCTCAAAACACAGTGAACTTTGTTGAGTAACCGGTTTTAAGTAGGGTAAAAAAAATGAACATTTTTCTGCCTGCAAACTCTAAAAGCCCAACTTGTGTTCTCAGAGTCCAGAAGAATAAATCACTCCAGCAAAGAAATAATAATAATGAAGACATATGGTGCGGCTCCCAAAAACCCATCATGCACCCATCATTAATACATAGCAGATCGTTCATCACAACATCATCTTTTCATTACTTTCTTATAGGGACAAACTCAAATGGATTTTCTTTCTCCCTTTCTCTTTGCAAGAATACTTTCTTAAGAAACCATCTAAGGTATTACAATGGGCAGCACTAGAGGATGACCTTCTGGCAGCAGGATTCCCAACTCAGTGAGAGCTCTTTCCAACCTTTGGAGCCGAGGAAGCGGGGCATTTGGCTGGTTTTCACAGCAGGATCCCAGCATCCCTCCAACTCGCTGATCTTCCTGCTTTGCTTTATTGCATGTGCTGCTATTTTCCACACATCACTGGCTCCAAACTTGCTTCTCTCCAGACCCCTTTCATCTCATTCACCATCTCTATTACTTTCTGACTCTTTTTTCTTTCCTTCCTTGCCTTCATTAATTCAGCAAACATGGCTGAAGCACCTACTCTTGCAAAACACAGCATCACTTTCTCTCTCTGTCACACTCCCATACCCATTTTCCTCCCTGAGCAAAGCTTCCCTCGATTCTCCATACATTCTGTGTGCACAGGAAGGAGGTGCATACGTTATCATGAAATATTTCAGACTTACCTAAAAACTGTAAACAGTAATATAACAAAACACTTGTGTACCTACTGCCCACCTTAAGGGATAAGACATCAATATAACTGATCTCTTATGTATCCCCCTTCCTCCCTGGTGACATTCCCCCTCCCCACTTACCCACAGATAATCACTAAACTAAACAAGGTTTTTCTTATTCCCATGAATTTTTAAACATCTTTACAACATATGTAAATATCCAAACATAATATATAGCGTTGTTTTACAGTTTCTTGACCTTTATATTCATGGTTTTGTACCACATACTTTCTTCAGCGTGCTCCTTGGCTCAGCATTGTAAAGTTGAACATCATTCATGTGAATACTTTAGCTCTAGTTATTCTTTTGTCATCACTGTCTATTATTCCATTGCATCAATGCAGCCCAATTCACTTATCCAGTCTCCTCCTGATGGACATTTAAGTTAATCCCAATGTTTCTGAGTGAACATTCTGGCATACGGCTCCTTGCACACATTCCCAATATCCTCTTGATCTTCACCTGCACATTGAATATCAGAGGAATTGCTATTCCTTAACGTTGCCAATGAGACACCTTCCAACGCAGCCGTATTTGCCTCAGCCTGAACTCTGGCCCTTTTCCATCTTATCCATGACTTAAAAGGACATGGCCGGGTGACTTTGATCAGTGAGGCCGAAAAGACAGACCCCAGTAGATGCCATCCCCAGGCTCCCTGGTCTTTGGCTCTGCCTCTCATCAGCATGCCGTGGAGCTGGGGAGGTGGCATTCCCATGCTGGGAACCTCGGCACAGAATCAAGTCGCTGCTATTGGGTTTTATGTGGTACATCCGACCCGCTGTTTGTTGCCTCACACAAAGGAGTTGATGCTCTCCTGAGAAATTAATTTGGATTTCCATTCCACTTCAAATTGTGAAACAAGAATGAACACATCTCAGCCTGGGTGGTCTGGTTCCCTCACTGTTTCTCCTAATCCCCTTCCCCACAGTTGGGCTAAAAGCACCATTATCCACTCCTCATAAGGGTCTGGGATGCCCTGTCCTGGGCTTGTTCTGTTCCCTTGCTTTGCTTTATTTCCTGTGTCATCTCTTTTGTCTGTGCTTCCAGATGTTATTAAATAATCCTCTAGATATGCCTTTAGGATTTGCTGTAAAGACACTTGAGATAAAATAACTGTCAGAACCAAGCTGGTAAGAATAAATGGGAAATGTTTGGTATGAGAGTCGGGACCTTCCCTCCAGCAACAATTACACCAGGACAAATCAGTTTTGACTGAAGACAGAGCCTCTTCCAGAGTCTCCTTTATCAAGAAATTAAAATCTTCCCCTTATTTCCTGAAAGTTAAATCTCCTCTTTCTCATTGGCCTGAATACTGAGGGTTTTCTAAATTACTTTATAAGATGCATGTGGGGAGTCTGAATAAAACCATAATACGAATAAGGATATTTGAGAAATAAGGATATTGAGAAAGAATACCCAACTAATAACGAGGAGCAAGGAATTGTTAATACCTATAATCATTGGCATTCTATGCACAGAAGACAAAGTTCTTTACAAGGAATGGTACAACCAGGAACAACATAAGGAACTATGCATAGCAAAGACCATACAACTGAAATATATATTTCCAAAGGCCTCATATATTATAAAACTGGTGTTGGGGAGGAAGGCATTACCTTCTAAATTTCCCACATGAGAATCTAAACGGATATAGAATTTATCACCATAAACACATAGGGAAATCTTGCCCCATAAGGTATATATTCCTTGATTTACACACACACACACACACACACACTCACAAAGCATGAATAGTCATTTGCCTGCACATGAGGTATGTGCTTAAAATTTGCACCTACATTGAATTTTTGCAAGCTAAATAATATTTAAGCATTTCAGAGGTGCTTTTTCTTCACTATGCAGTTGTATTCTATTTAATGAGCATGTACTATAGTCACATATTGTGTCAGTTACTCTTTTATAAGAATTTCATTCATGCCCCAACCAAGGCAAAACGCTGCACATATATTATTTCATTGGATCTTCACAAGAGGATATTCTTACCCTCATTTTTCTGATGAGGAAACTGGTGCTTCAATAGGTAGGCAACCTACTGACATTTCCTCAGTTAGCAAATGAAGAGAAGGATTATAAACCCAAAGCAGTCTGTTGGACTCTAAAATCAAAGAACTTAAGCACTACCCTAACCTGGCTCCACAAAAAAGACAACTATGGTACTTACAAACTTTCAGTACCTTGACTATAGTAGATTCAGATGGATGGATGCATGGATGGATGGATGGATGGATGGATGGAAGAATAGATGGATGGACGGACAGATGATGAATGAATGAACAATGGTTGGATGGAGACAAAGGAGGTTCACATCTCAATGAACGATGACTCAACAAACAGTGGTTTTTTTCCTCCATGATAAGGGATGTATATAAATAACCATCCTTCCAGACACACAGATCCTTTATTATTATTCATAACAGATAGATAGAGAGATAAAATGTAAATCCAACCCTTTAATCTATCTGTTTATGAATTTCATTTTCCCTTCTGAATTTCTTTTGACCTTTGTATCTGAATCCACAGAACAGGAAAAAATACTTGGAAATGGGGATTTCCTGAGTTGTGCCCTTATACCTCAAACTCAGTTGCTGAACACATGAAAACAGCAAGGCCAAGGTTCCATCCCTACATAGGTCTGCTGGTTTTACCAGTTCCTGTCACATAGAACCTTTCAGCACAGCCAGCCGCCTCCCTTGGACAGGAGGGGTCTGATCACAGCGATCTCCAGGAAAGAACTAGGGGATGGACCCACACACCCACCTCTGTTGTCTACCAACCCACGTTTCCCCAGTGGATTCACAAAATCCTCTTCATATAGGGAGGCCAGCATTTTCTCAGCATTGCCAAACCTTGAATATGAAACTGGGAAACTCAAATAAGGAAAAACAAACCTGTGAATGAGCTACATGAAGCAGAAATGCCAGTTCTATGCCAGGAGTGACATCTAAGCTGGCACAACACAAGAACCATGAGTCACAGGCCCCATGCAAGTCAGGCACTCCCATGTAAACTCTAGTGGCAAGCTCCAGGTAGGAACTCTACACCTCATTTAATGAATCTTCACCTGCTGGAGTTTCTATTAAATGGATCCCATTTTGCAGGTGAAGAAAGTAAGGTTCTGAGAGGTCAAGTCACTTACAGGACAGAGCCAAGGTTCAAGCCCTCGTCTGTCCACTTTCCAAGCTGGTGCTCTTTCAGACACACTGAACCCCTCATGGTCTCTTTCTGTTGCTGGTCATCCATCTGTCACCCAGCTGCACAGTACAGCTCTCCTGGTGCATGGTAATGTGACACTTAATTAAATAACAGTGGTAAAGACCCACATAAAATGTTTATGGCTGTATGAAGTTTTCCTCAGTGCCAAGTGCCCAGGTGCTGCCTGCATCTGATGACCATTTGGCTTCGGGGTTTAACCAAGACTGCTCACAGTGCAGACGCGGCGGTCCGCAGGAGAGCGGAGACTGTGTCAGAGGCAAGGAAATGACCTGTGTCCTGCATTTTGTGTTCAAGACATGATAACCCTAGACACTTCAGTCCAGGGGGACTCCCCAAGATGGAAATAAATCTGTCACGCAAAGCGTTGAGTGGGCTGATGAACATTCCTGGGAACCCATCCAGAGCTTTCACCCATTTTCCAAAGGGGGCCTGTGACCATCCCCCAAGGTGGGAGAGCACTGCCTAAGCTGCCTATTTTAATGCCAGTTCCTTTGGGTGTTGTCCCAGGGCAGCTGTGGGGAAGCCTTGGAGCCGGCACCTGTTTGTCATTCAAGTCTCAACCCGGGCTGTTTTCTAAGGCTTCCGTGCTTAGCCTTCCAGGAAATGCAGATTAACATCCTAAACAGGCCCCTCTCCAAGTTCTCACCTGCATCCCTGTCCAACAAGTCCAAATGTTCACCACAAGCCACAGCAGTTGTAAAGCTGGGTTTCTGGGCTCTGTTCCTTATTCCTTAGAAGGAGCACACCTCACAGCTGATTTCAAATTTCCACAGACTGGACTGTGAAGGCAGGCAACCAACGGGCCCTTAACTGTTACGCAAAGAGCACAGATTCTCAAGAAAGAGAAACTGGGGAGGAAGCCACAGCCAAGACTGCCATTTGGAATCTCAGCTTTGACAGTGCTGAGACAGTCCGAAGGCCTCCAGCCCTTGTGTTCTGGCAGGTCCCGTTTTGCCAGAAAAGAAGGGGTGGGCCCTGTTAGGTCAAGCCAACGTTTTCAGGGTTCCCAGACACATGCTGTGTGTCAAAACAGACTTCGAAGGTATGGGCATCAGGCAGAACTGATGGGAGGCCAAGAGAAGCCCACAGGTGATAATAACCCTCACTGAAGCCTGGAAACCAAGAATAAGCAAACACCCAGTGTCCTTGGGATGTCACGTCACAGGACTCCTGCCAGGGCATGCTGAGGGGTGCAGAGTCTGCCCCTCCCCTGCTATCTTTCTGAACTGCCCCCAGGCCTGAATTCTAGGCAAAGACCATGCTCCCCGACAGCTAAACTGAAAGGGAAAGAAACTTCCTTAAACTACAGTGGGAAGAATGTTCATTGCAGCACTATTTATAATAGCCAGGACATGGAAGCAACCTAAGTGTCCATTGACAGATGAATGGATAAAGAAGATGTGGCACATATATACAATGGGATATTACTCAGCCATAAAAAGAAACGAAATTGAGTTATTTGTAGTGAGGTGGATGGACCTAGAGTCTGTCATACAGAGTGAACAAAGTCAGAAAGAGGAAAACAAATACCGTATGCTAACATATATATATAGAATCTAAAAGAGGGAAAAAAAAGGTTCTGAAGAACCTAGGGGCAGGACAGGAAAAAAGACGCAGACGTAGAGAATGGACTTGAGGACGGACACCGGGAGGGGGCAGGGTAAGCTGGGACGAAGTGAGAGAGTGGCATGGACATATACACACGACCAAATGTAAAACAGACAGCTAGTGGGAAGCAGCCGCATAGCACAGGGAGATCAGCTCGGTGCTTTGTGACCACCTAGAGGGGTGGGATAGGGAGGGTGGGAGGGAGATGCAAGAGGGAGGGGATATGGGGATATATGTATGCATATAGCTGATTCACTTCGTGATGCAGCAGAAACTAACACACCATCGTAAAGCAATTATACTCCAATAAGGATGTTAAAAAATAAAATAAAATAAAATAAATTACAGTGGGGAAAATTGAGATTTCAAGAACAAGTTTGACAGCAGGGAGATTGACAGAAAGCAGATAAAAGGCAGAAAGGCTTTCCCAGCAAACATCAGTCAGGGCAACAGTCTCACCTGTAAACCTAATGGGAAATTCAAGGAGCAGAAGGCATGCCTCCAAGCTGAACATTTTAATAAGAAACCCCCCGTTGTATGAACCAAAGCCAATAAATTAATTAGGAATAGCATGACACTGATATATGGCATTATCCACTTGTCAATTTAATTTCTTTCTCTTTTTAATGAAAAATAAAAATAGAAGAGGCCGTCTTGCAAGTTGGCCAATGACTCTCCCCAGAGCAAGTTCTGGGTACGTTTGCTGAAGAAGTGAATTCTCATTGGGTTTCACACTTGCAATGATGCACAGTGATAACTTGTGCAGGAGGGCGAGATGATCAAGTACAGAAAATGGAAAATGCCAGTGGGATCCTTATTGATCCAGGGAGGGCTGTTTTCAACTGCAAGAAACCTGGAATCTCTTCTTCTGAATATTTACTGAACCATCAGAAGGCACCGAATCCCAGCACAGTTTAAAAGTAGATCCAACAGGCAAAGATCTTTCTGGGCAGCTCTCCTATGGCCATCTGTTCAGGGATTCACTAATCATAAGCTCATACTTATTGAGCACTCACTGTATATCAGCCCCTGTGCTAAGTGCTTCAGGGATCCTCACTCATTTAATCCCTATCTCAGTGCTCTGAAGAGAATATTTTCACTACCTCCATTTTACAAAAGTAGAAAGCTGGACTCAGAGGTCAAGGCACTTCCCAGAGGTGCCATGCTGTGGAGTGGCACAGTGAGGTCTGCCGCAGGCCTTCTGACTCCCACACTGAATTGCCACCAATTCCTCTTGCTTCCTGACCTGGAAGGGTTTAGCGGTAGATAATTTTAAACCAATCTGGGGATTCACATTATTGCTGTTGTAGGCAGCCTTGCTATTTAACACTTACCCTACCTCCCAACTAGCTCGCTTTGGAATTCTCAGATACAAATCCTGCGTCTCAAACTACCAATACTACTACTAACAGCAGTAGTGATAACAATACTTGGCATCTGTGTGAGCATCATACATTTACACATCACTTCATTTCCATGCTAAGTCGTGCTCTCACCAGATCCCCAAAAGATCCCGATGAGTGGCAGGTAGCCTGGGTGTCAGAGAGACTGATCAGGGGTAGGAGGAGGGAAAGCCGGTATTTCTCTCTATTTTCTTCTATCATGTATTACTTCTTATCGCAAGCACATATTACTTTCCCATTTCTTTAGAAGAGTCAATAGAAATATTTAAAAAACTCTATGAGGTAGATATCATATTATTGCCCCATGTTCTATGGCTTACCCAAGGCCACATGGCCAATTAGTTCAGAACCAGAACCCAGGCCTTCTAACTCTTACCTATTTGTACAGTTCACCCCACCAGGGATATCTATAATAGCTTCCTGAATTTCAACCTTTTATAGAATCTTCTAGAACAGTAAAGGTGATTTTATAGGCCCAGGGCAATAGGGGCATTCCCCTCAGATGTCAGCCATGGTGGGTGGAAGAGCCAGGGCCAGCACCCTGTTCAGTGTATGCCTCATATACACTCTGCAAACACTACCTTGTGTTTAGTCTCCTAGGCCCAGGCAACTCCCCTAGGTCTTGGGAACACACAGGCATTGAGAAATGGTCCCTGGTCTCCTATGTTCTCACAGAGCAGCAGAAGCAGAGAAGTAAAGAGATTCAACAGTACTGCGAGAGAGCATTGGATGGCAGTGGGTATGGGATGCAAGGGCAGCATTTAACCAATGTTTATTGGGCTCCACATTAGGCCAGGCCCTGGGGATTCAGAGGGAGTAGGGAGGGGTCCTTATCTTGGAGGAGCTCAGTAGCCAGGGAAGCAGATGAAAGCACAATGTGATCCGTAGATAAGGGCTTTAGTGGACAGTGGACATTTGAATAGAGCTCAGAGGATGTGTGTGTGTGTGTGTGTGTGTGTGTGTGTGTGTGTGTGTGTGTGTGTGTGTGTGTGTGTGTGTGTGTGTGTGTGTGTGTGTGTGTTGGGGGGCGAGGGCTCCGAGTTGCGGGACAACTGGCATTCACTGGGTAATTCCGAACAAAGGCCCACAGTCAGCCAAGCCCAAATGTGCTAACCTCTTCTCTGCTGTGTGCCTTGAGGGAAGCTGTCTTTCCCCCATAACCCGAAGAGTTCGTGCTCCTCCATCTTCTCCCTCTAGTTGGGGTAGAATCACTACTAAAGTTCAGGGGTTCATGTCACTTCAAAGCACTCTTCCTCATTGTTGTGTTGTCCTTGTCAAGTCATCCTTCAGCTCTGTTTGTCTCCTTCACATTGTTTTCTCTGCCAGGCCTAGGAGAGCCTTCAGAGGGGAATTCATTCAGGAATAGCCCTCCTCCCAGAGAAGTCCATCAAAGGGAGCTCCTCTGGGTAAAAGGCTCCACGAGCCGAGGGCAGCTGTAGGAACCACACCAGCTGCTCTCCTGGGTCAATAGGTCAAGCCCAGCAAAGAGCCGAGCTCATATTTCTGACCCTGGGTGGTTCAATAAACCTCAGAGACCATTTTGGGTATTGAGGTAACACTAGCAAAAAAAAAACAAAACTAGAAATTAGAAATGTGATATTCCTACCATGGTATGATAGCGAAGTACAGTTCAACGTGGCTGACTAACTTGTCTTTGAGGCAAGCAAGTGAACTGAAAAACATGCTGGGAAAAGGAAAATGCTCCTGAGATGCAGAGTTAGAGGTGTAGGCTCTAAAGAGATCCACCAGCACAAAGAGATAGTTCAAGTTTAGAGGTTATACGTAAATCAGAGGGGCTCTTGGGCCCTCCAGCATCTGGAAGATGGGTAGGAAGAAAGAAGCAAGGGAACATTTGTAGAACACTCCAAGAGCCCTTCGCACAGCATAAAAAACTAATAGCGAATATTTTCGACAGCTTGTTTCCTTAAAATAAACACAGAGCCTTGTGGTAGATCCTAGTAAGCACTGCTTGAGTGACAATTTTAGTATGATGATTTTCACTAGAAATAAGCTTTCATTACAAATGTGGGTGGGTCCATTGATGCGTCCTACAAGTCTTCATGTTATTTTTATAAAGATAAACAAGAGTAGGAACAGTGAACTCAGGGGACGTCCCCAAGTGTCTCTGAGGAAGGCCCCCAACGAATGACTCTTCTTTCTTTATTTCTTTTTCAGCTACAGGAAATCCGAAATCACTGAGACTGTGTCAAAGGCAGCCAGTCAATAGCTCAGGAAGGAAACTGCCCATCTGGGCAACCTTATACAACAGACCCAGCAGAAGGGACGCAACGAAAGTTTACTTCATGCCTCATCTCTACTGGTAAAAAAAATACTCATTTCTGGGAATCAACATGAGCAAAGTAACCTGGGAGATCAGTATGGCAGAATTAAAATGAGGGCCAGTGGAGGGAAGAGTCTGATGGAACTCAAGTACCTTTGATTAATCATCTCCTACAAGGACAATTCGAGAAAGAACATGGTGATGTCATCATCCATCAATCACGATATAATTCATCTCTCCCTCTCACACACACCCCCTGCTTCTGCACCCCCCCCCACTCCATATATCACAGCTGACTTTTTTAATTCCCTCAGCAAATTCTCCCAGCATCAGCCACACCTTCTTTCTTTATGTTTCCAGAGATGTAGCCCAAGCTAAGGACTAGGTTCGGTTGTGTGGAGAGCAGGCAATCAATAGGTGCTTCTTAGATAATGGAGCCTGGAGATAGGATCATCCTGCCTTCCCCAGCAGCTGTCAGAGCTCACTACAAAAGTGCTGACCTGAAGACAGCCCCAGAGAGCACAACGAGTGATTTGGGCAATGGGGTGACAATTGCTCTCAGAAAGAGGACAAAGCTGGGAACAGTGGGGCACATTAGGAATACTTATAAACCAGGACAGTTAATCCCTTTTTCTGGGAAGTGTGGTGAGAGACAGGAAGTATGTAACCAGGTCCTCTGATTTAGGGAGGAAAGTTGTCTGTATGTGGGCATGTGCATTTTCTAGAGGGAGTGCATAACCGTCATCAGAATTTCAAAAGGGTCCCAGAACCTTCCGTTTCCCCTTTATCTGTGTCCCCCCCAAAAAAATGTAAGAGCCATTAGGAGGCTGCCCAGGAAACCAGGTCAACTGTGAAAAAATACACAAGGAAAGAACTCCAATGGTGACCAACCAGGAGGTCCATCCCCTGCATGGAGATTCTTGGCTCTGTTGCTTCATTTGTCTCCTTCAATGGTCCCCATTCCAGTGTTTCATAGGCAGGAATTTTTTCCAGGTAAGTCCTTTGTAAGCACAGTTTGAAAAGGGCATCCAGATTTTCAGACCCCAACCGAGGCATCCTTCACCTAAAACCATCTCTTCCCGCCCTAACATAGAGACCTCAAGGCCCTGAAGAGGGAGACCTGAGAATCTCCAAGTCTGAAGTTGATTATCTCTATAATAGACAACTCATGGAAAACTAAATAGGTTTAAACTTTTAAACTTTGAATAATTTGGGTTGTGGTCATTCAAACAATGGAATGTTAACCTTCTTGCTCACCATTTAGTCACTTTTTCGTCCAGCAAGCATTTATTGACCTGAGCCTTAGGGATGCTCCATGTGGGACATCATCCCTTCCCTCAGGAAGCTCATCATTCAGGACACAGTCTGCCTTCCCTAACCCACAGCAGCCATGTTTAAGCTTGTCACAGGGTCTGAACTAAGACTCCACCAGACGACCGTATAAGGCAGTTGTCCTATTTTTGAAACCCACTTTGAATCTTACTAGCCCATTGTATCACAAGGATTCCAACGAGGACCATCTGCAGTTGTTGGAAGGATCAAGAAGATGTAGGTGCAAGGGCTTTGTAAACTGTAAAACATTTTAGATATAACATATTATAACGATGGCCATCTTCTCTCTTACTCTCATCACTTATGGTTTTCTTTCTTCCTTTTTTTTTTTTTTTTTTTTTGGTGGCATGAAAAGAAAAGATACTGTCAGTAAGGCTGTGTAGATAGACTTTAAAATTTAGAAAGCACTGAAAAGCCTGGAAAATCCACTCCTTTTTTTGTCTCCACCACCAAGAGAGGAAAATGGTTTTAGAGAAGGAGAGGGATGAAGAATAAGAGGGCAATTTGAAGCAAGTAGCCCGGAAGAATCGATATGGGTAGCCGAAACATAGTGATGGGCAGAGGTGCTCGAAGCCTAGAAGATAGTCAAATACTGCTCTGAATTTAAAAAAAGGAGGAGGAGAAGGAGGAAGAGGAGGAGAAGGAGGTGAAGAAGGCAGAAGGGGGAGGAGAAGAAAAAAAGATACTGTAAACAGATCTCAAACCCAAACATTAATTTTGGGCGAGAATTGAGAAGTGATTATAATAACAATTGCTTTTATAATATAAATATAAGTGATTATAATAACAATTGCTATTATAAGTGATTATAATAACAATAACATATATGAATGCCATGCTAAGTATTTTTCATGTACTAATTCACTTATACCTTGAGAGAACTCAATGATAAGAATTTAAATGAGTTAATAAGGGTATAGTTCTTAGAACAGCACCTGGCACATAATAAGTACTCAAAACACTCTCATTATTTTTATTAGCTCCGTTTTATAGGTGTGAAAACTGAGGAAAGAGAGGTGAATTGATTTGCCTAAATTTACCCAGTGAATTTAAGTGGTAGAGCTGAGCTGCCTGATCTCAAAGCCCAGAAGAAAAACACCTCTAAGAACCCTTCTATATTTAAATTTTTACCATTCTTTGAATAACTAATTCAATTCAACAAACATCTGTAGTCCCTGCTTTGAGAAAAAGGCTCCAAGTTCCAGGAGAAAGGGGATCTGGGTTAAATAACTGCTATTTCGGTATTATACTGACTGTTCTAGGCATTTGAAAGGATAAGAATTAAGACACAGTAGTGCAGATGCTCACAAGCCAGTGGGAAAGATACCTGCTTAAATAACCTAATACCTGCCTGGTTGAGATGTGGAGCATGATAGAAGAATATGCTGGGAGGAGTGGGGAGATGAGAAACTACGGATCAGGGAGAATTGATTTGAACTAGCTGTCTGTCTCAGTGAGTCAATGTTAGAGAGCATTGAGGCATAACCCAGGGTTATTATGAGGGTTATTAAGCCACTAGAATTAGGGTTAAAGTTTTGTTGATAGGAAGAATATGAATTTCTCCTGTTGACCAGATGGGGGTCTTTGGGAAGAATTAGTCCCAGGGGTTGTGAACTGTATTTGAGTTCTTATACTTCAGGAGAAAGCCAACCCAGTCTGGAGTTAAAGCCCCACCATATTCCCACCTGCCAAAATCCTCCAGACCAGATCTCACCCTTGTACGGTACCAGGGAGTGAAATGCCTAGAGCAAGGACACAATGCCCTACTCCTCTGCCACCACCACCTCCATCCCTGCCCCCAACTTGACCCAGAGAGCTCTGGAAAAATCACATTAAAGCCCTTCAAAAAGAACTCCTGAAACCCTCAATTAATTTCCCAGGGGAGTGACTTGCTAGAGTTGATTGTGTTGTTGGCAGCAACATACCAATTTTTCAGAAAAACTACATTTTTTTCAAAGTTTCTGTTAACTGCAGTGGCCACATGAAAGTTCTAAACTTCGAAATATATGTGGAAGTTTTTAGGTAGGGGTTCAAAGAAAGTTCCTAAAAGGGGGGGAAAGGGTATTGTCAGCCGGCATGTACCCTTTTGCCCTTCAGTCTTCCTCATCCTCCTTCCTGAAATGTAGACATGGTGGCAGGAGATGTGGCAGCTCTTTTGCAACCATTAGGGAAATGCCAAGAGATTCACAGCACTCTCAGCTTAAAATTTCTGAGCCCAAATGAACATCATCCACTCAATATCTAAGGATTTCTCCTTACACAAGAGAAAAGAATTCCTATGATGTTTGAGCCATTGTTATTTGGGTTTTCAGTTATCTGCAGCTGAACTCAAAACTCAAGGGAGTCACAGACTACTAGAGAGGTACTAGAGAGGCAGTATGGTACAAAGGTATAGGGGTATAGTACAAAGAGCTTGGGGATCAGGGTCAGACTGAAGCCCCACCTCTGTAGTAATTGTGTGTGACCTGCATCAGTGAGGGTCATCTGTAAAGGACAGTGTCTTCCGTGGGTGCTCCCAAGTTAGAGCAAGAACTTGCGTGCAGAACAGTTGGTTTATTTGGAAGGTGACCCTAGGGAGCCAGAGACAGGTGGTGAGACAAGGAAGGAGGGAAGACCAATAAGAGCATGCTACTGAGCTGGGTCTTGCTGTGGGCAATTCTAGTTTTAACCCCTTAGGGACTTTCAAAGGAAATCCTGTAGAGACTTCTCCCTGTAATTGTGGTCCATGGCCGGCAGCATCAGCATCACCTCGGAGCAGGTGAGAAAAGCAGAATCTTGTCCTAACCCAGACCGCCTGAACCAGAATTTGCATTTTAATTAGATCACTGGGTGGTTCAAAATTGACAGGTCCTAGTGTAGAAAGCACCTCAGTGCTAAGCCTCAGAAAGGCAGGAGGCGCTTGTCCTTCATCGGTCAAGGAAGCATGTACTCTCCTGCATTTCCTGGCTTAACAGACCTCCGTGGTTTAGGAGAAAACCCTAAAGAAGAAAAGCTGGGAGACTCAGCAAGCACTTGATGTGGGAAGCCCTCATGAGAGAGATGGATGGCCCAGGCTGAGGGACGAGGAGAGGGCCCCCGATAGCACCCCTGCAGGGAGTGGTTATAATACCTCGGTCATATGGACATCAGAGGCGTTAAGTGAGCTACTGTGTATAATAGGATAGTTGCCCAATTGTTGAGGTTGAACACAGCTACAACAACCAAAACCATCTGAAAAGACATATTACAACTCATATGATAATAGCCAACCCAGTTTCCATCTAACTTTTTAAGATAAAGAGAGCATAGCCCCTGACCTCAAGGGACTAACAACCTTGATAGAGAGATAAATCTTGGGTACATGAGGCAAAGCAGGACCAGTGCCCCACGTTAGGTAACAACAAGCTTACATAAGCATTAGCAAGTGTCCCCATGTGCTTAATATGTACTAGGCACCATCATAAGGACTATAAAGTATGTGTGTGTGTGTGTGTGTGTGTGTGTGTGTGTTTGAAAGCCCAATAAGGTAGATACAGTACTGTTATTAACACCAATTTACAGATACGGAAACTGAGGCACAAAGAGGTTAAATGACCTGCCCAGAGGCCACATGCTTAACCCCCATGATGCTACTAACACTGATGGGCTTCCACGTTATTTGTCACCTTTCCTTCAGTGAGCCCGAGACTGATTTTAGGCATGTTCTCTTTTTCCATGCTTGACTCTCCTTCAAGGTGAGCTAGTTGCCTGATGCTGTCCTCCTTATGTAGATGGCGGGGCAACTCGAGCTTGGCAGGATTACGTTTCAGAGCAGAACAGTGGCAAGGGCTCCATTCTAGACTCAGAAAAAGCCAGCTGAGCTCCTGTCCGCCAGTAGGTCCAGGAGGTGGGGTGGACAGACCCCAGAGCTAGAGGCAGAAACCCTGAGTCCTGAGCCTCATCTGGCCAGTACTGAAGCACGTGAACAAGCCATTCAGCCATTTAGGTCTCACGGTTCTCATCTGGAAACCAAAGCAGGTGGGAGCAGCTCCTGCAATAGTGCTCCCTTAAGCTCTAAATTCCTACAGCAGGAAGACCTGCCCAAGCCCTCTTGTCAACTCCCAACCCTCCTGGGAAAACAGCTCTAATGCAAAATCTGGAAGTAAAGAGTGTTTTCCTACTCTTATTTGCCATAATGCTCTTCCATCAAAGATTTAAATATGGATCGTTTATTAAGCTGCAGGCAAACTCAAAGTCCACATAATGATATCTATAAATATTCTCTAGATGTCACCACCCATCTAATTTTAAGGTATACAAACTTCTAAAACTATTTCCGCATTTTACAAAGCATTTGCACTTGGGCTAACCTGGTTTTCCATTTTATACTCTGCAAGTCTAATTGACTCGCTCTCTGTGACTGATGTGCCCTTGGCAGCCCCCTGCTCCTTCCACAATGGTCAGTGGTACCACATGGCTTCATCATGAATGCCGTGATGCAGAATCGCCCTCCACACTTCTCATCACGAGGGCCAGGTTACTCTGTTGCTTCAGTGATGCAATCTTTCTACCAGTGTGTAATTTTTTAAATGGATCAAAGATAAGAGCCTATTTCCTGAAAAGTCACCCTCGGGCCTCCAATTTTCCAGAAATCCCTCCTTTGCAAATACCCGTTGGACAACTTCAGTGCAAACAGAAAAAATGCCATTCTGCAGGCTCCAGGGAAAATATTTATGAAGGTGCCCCATCCAGTCAATCCTCTCTTTGTCCCCACACAATCCTCCTCCACCCTCAAGGGAGGATCGTGTGAATTGAAAGGAGGCTCAGGCCTAAGAAAAGACTGGGAGGGAGGGATGTGAATGGCACATTGTGATGTTCGGCCAATTGTGCAGACTCAAGCACCGCAGCTCAACTTCGTGATCTTCGCCTTCCACGCCCCTTTTCCATTTTGTCTTTAAAGCAGACAAGCCATTAGCAGGACTCGCAAAGCATTTTAACAGTCATCTTTTACGCCTCTAACACTCTGAAGGACACCACATCCGCCATATGCAAAATCACCATAGAGACACAAAGAGCACAAACCCAGTTCCTGTCTCTCTAACCCCTGAGAAAAAGAAAGTACAGTCCCTGACCTCAAGGGCCTTACAACCAACCTTGATAGGGAGATAAGGCTTGGGTACATGAAGCAATAGAGGACCAGTGCCCCACATTAGGTAACAGTATGCTTACATAAGTATTAGCAAGTGTCCACAGGCAGAATTTCCCCTGTTCTCTTCCACCCTTCAGTATCTTCAATGTCTTCTCTTGAACCAAAGGTATCTGTGCCCAGTTGAAAAAACTGCTCTCTCCTATAACCCGGCAGCAAAGACAAGGACCCTGGCTTCTCTGAGCAGCTTGAAAAGCAACAGTGGGCAGTTGGTACAGCTAGGCTTGAGTACTCATCAGAGGTGTAACAGGATATTAGTCAGAGTCACAGACTTTGACATCCTGCATCTGTGGCAGATATCACTAATCAATGATGGCACTCTCCCCTGCCGAGTATTGTGGCCTTAATACAGTTCTCAGCACAGCACTCCAGGCAGCCACTCCTAGTTGACCTGAGTTGCCATACAGATGAACCCTCCTTCTATCCCAGTTAGTTAAAGGAAGTGAGGACAGCTGGTACCACTCTCTGGGTTCCCTCACCTTCCCACAAACGCAACATGCTCACTTGCACCTCCGATTCATCACATGTCAGGACTTTGTGCTCAAATGTTCTGCCTTCTGTTTTTTCAAAGCAGAGTCATCCTTTGAGGCCTGGCTTACCTTCTATCTCCTCCCAAGAAGCCTTTCAGATGCCCCAAGCCCTGCCCCCACAATCGCCCAGCCCTCACATTTCCCACAGCTGGCTTCTGATACCATTCAATGGACCCCCATCCTAAGGCCTCCAATTCCGTTTCGAATTACTCTTCCCTCCTCTACTACAGTTTAAGCCTCTAATGCTTTTCAAACTTTTAAAAAACTTTACTGAAAAGAAGCCTAACATAGAAGGATAGTTGCTATGTAGTAGAGTAGGTGAAGAGAGATTTTGGATTTATTTTTTTACTTCAGTGAGGGAATTGTAATTTGGAAGGAGGCCTGTAGTTTTGATTTCTAGATGCAGAGGTTGTCATTTCCTTTAGAGCCCACTCCCTTTATTTGGGCAAGTTCCTGGGCCTTTCAATTCTATCAATGAAAGGGACTAGTCCCTACCCATCATCCTAGGAGGAAACTGTGAGGGCTTCTCACACTTGCATGCATGTGCTACAGAAAGAAATGTAAAATGATCTCCCAAGCTGCACTGTGCACCTGAAACCAGAAGAAAAATGGCTTTTCCTAGAGAGAAATTCACGCTGGACCGTCAGCCCTCCCCAGTCCCTAGCCCCAGTGGGGTGATTTAAGAGTAAATGCCTGAGACACGGACAATGGGCTGTGAATCACTAGTCTGGGTCATGGAGGGCGCCCCCAGTTGGACTTCAGGAGGGGAGGGAGGGGCCTGTGTCTGGGCTTGGAGCAGATCTAGAGGGGCTGGTTCTTCCTTGAGGTCTGGGGCCAGGGTAGTAGGAGTGGCAATGAGCCTGCGGCTGAGCAGGACAGCCTGGGCTCAGCAGTGGCATCGTGACAACCCTGATGGCAGTGGATGGTGGGGCCTTGGGCAGACTGACCTGACTGTGGTAACCAGGCTGATGTCCTGGGACAGGGTGGCAGTCCTGGAGGTCCCTGAGGACCTCTTGGGAGAAGAACCACAGGAAAATGGACTTCCCCAAATCCATTCAATGAGGAAAGGGGAAAACAATAGACATGTTCATTGACTGTTAGTAGAGGGATGACTACATGTCATACCGGGCCGCTGCTGGCAATCTGCTCCAAGCAGGCAACACAGCTCTGGTCCTACCTGTTTGGACCCTCTCTCTTTCCTAAAGAGCACAAATTGAAAACCATAAATTCTAATCCAAACCCCTTATTTTACACCTAAAGGAACCAGGGCCCAGAGAAGTAGAGAAAATTGCTCAAGTGCCTAGGCCAAGTCCAAGGCAACACCAGGAGCAGCACCCAGTCTCCTGGCTTCTGATCCAGTGCTCCCTCCAGGTCAGCACAAGGCCTTTCAAGTCAAGTAGGCAGCAAAGCTTCGCTGATGCCAAGCACTCAGCTCATGTGGAATGGAACCCTCAGATGTGACCAATAAGCATCGTCCCCTCAGAAGTTTACCGTCAGCTTGGGGACCCTGACTTCATCCTCATGCAATGGGTGGCACTGGAATTAATCTTCTTACTTTAGATTTGTAGCATCTACACTCATGAAAGAGTAATGTAATGAGTTGTTATTACCATTGGCCTAGCTCTAGAGACGTCTAGCAACCCTCCTGCCCCCAAGTGGGGTTGCCAGATAAAATACGTACATTATTACATGGGGCACACTTACACAAAAAATTATGTTTCATTATCCAAAATGCAAATGTAACCAGACATCCTGTCTGTTTTCCTAAATCTGGCAACTCTACTCCCAAGCTCAGATGTTGGGGGAGCTTCTACTACCATCGGCCTTTTCTTGAGTCCAGTAGTGTCCCAGGGGGGAGGCTGCAGAGAAGAGCTACACAGGGTGACCAGTGGGGCTGAGCAAATCTTAGAGCATGGACAACGTCACTCCAGACAGGGAGGGACAGGTCAAGGTCCCGAATGTTGATGAAGGCAAGGCCTCGCCAGGTGCCTACAGAGAGGTCTGCTGACACCTTGAGGTACCTGGGCTCATGGCAAATGCCGTGACTCAGTTTCCACACAGGGCTTGAACAATAGTCATCTTGCTAGCCTTTTGCCAGCTCTGTGCTCATATCTCCACCCACACAGCAGACCCTCTCCTACTTTAGTAACTTCTGGGCTCAGTCCCAGCTCCTGGGGTCACCCTGAGTTTCCCTCCTTTTCCTCCTCTGCCCCCGATATCCTTTTCAGCATTAATGAAATCCTTCTTTCCACGAAGGCACTTCCTTCCCTCTAACTCCTCCTCAAACGCTCTTTTCTTGTTCCTTCACAGTAAACATGATGCCCAACAAACCAGAACTTGAGGAAAACCAGTCCCCCTTTCCTGAGGGGCAAGAAGGGCAGGACTCTTACATCCTCCCAGGAGGTTGGGGGAAACATCTGTATACCACCAAGGAAAAGGAAGAATTGCAAAGCATTTAACTTCTTTATTAGTTTAGATATAGGATAAGCTGCTACAGTGAGACCAATATTATAGAGGTTAAAACAAGACATCAATTTCTTTCTCTCTTATCAGGAGGTAGATGGGCAGCCCAGAGCAGGTAGGCAACTCCATTCTACAAAGCCAAGCCAGGACTTGAGTCCCTTCTCTTCCGTTATCCCACAGGTATGTGCTGGTCTATATTCCAACCAGCTAAAAAGGAAGAGGGGAGAAAAGGGAAGGCAAGCAATTTCCTTGTAAGGAACAATTATGAACTTCCATTCACATTCCATCATCAGCCACACCTAGCTGCAAGGGAGGCTGAGAAATATAGACTCTAGCCAGGTAGCCATTACTTTCTACCAGAGGGTGGGACTATCTTCTTAAAAGCAAGGAAGCCATAAGTATCATTCTCTGCCATAAGTCCCCATATTAGAACAGTCTGAAAAATTCAAATCCCACTACAGTGCACTTGCTATACCAAACCATACATGATGCAATACAAAGATGAGTAATGCAAATGAATAAGGACTCCAGGGAAGGAAGATATATTGTAAAGTTTATGGCAGGGGTGGGGGCGATGAAACTTCACCTCGGCCCTGGAAAGCCAGCAAATGGCTGGACTGAGTAGATGGAAAGAAACTGTATTTTCATTTCATGGGCAGGTGACTTTTAACCAGTCACCAGTAGCACTGGGGACATACACTTATTACAATCATTGGCTAGAAACGAAACTCTAGTTCTTGATAAAGCTGAAGCACACACTCAAGACATTCGTATCTCAAGTTACTTCGCAAACAACACATTAAACCTCAAGCCTCTTTGTCTTCTGGTTTTACAGGTGTGTACTGAGAAGTTAAGCAACTAAAACATCATAAGGAGATAAGAATTAAGTTCAATTTCCTCTTGTAACACTCCTCCTGAACAAAGTCATTTCCTGACATATCGCAAGACACCGTTAATCATCCCCACCCCATTAAATCTATTCGCTTTCATTATGTGTTCCTCATCCAGTTGGGCATGGACAAAACATTGGGTATGCTTCCCACGAATTTCACTTTTTATTTGAATACTTACTTCCTTCACTTATTTTCCCTGGCTTACCTTTCATCCTCTCCTCCCTAATCCTTCAGCTTCCCTGTCACCTGGGATACAGTGGGCTCAAAGAAGCTGTGACAATGCCCCCTCTTCACATCGGCCCACACCCACCTCCGCCCCCAGCTCAATCCTATGCTCCACTAGTTGCCAGCAGTAGTCTGATCTCAGGGTTAAGAGCATAAGAACTACAGGAAGATATTTTGCAGGCAGAGGCCCTGGGCGATGGCAGGCTCTCTCATCCCCTCCTTCAGTGCCCTCTGAAACAACATTTTTTCAACTTTTATGGCTTTTTTTTAATTGATGTATAGTTGATTTATAATGTCGTGTTAGTTTCTGGTGTATAGCGAGGTGATTCAGTTATACATATATATACATATTATTTTTCATATTCTTTTCCATTATGGTTTATTATAGAATATTGAATATAGTTCCCTGTGGTATACAGTAGGACCTTGTTGTTTATCTATTTTATATATAATAGTTTGTATCTGTTAATCCCCATCTTCTAATTTATCCCTCCCCCACCCACCTTTCCCTTTGGTAACCATAAGTTTGTGTTCTATGTCTGTGAAACTGTCTCTGTTTCGTAAATAAGTTCATTTGTGTCATATTTTAGATTCCACATATAAGTGATATCATATGGTATTTGTCTTTCTCTGTCCAACTTACTTCACTTAGTCTGATCCCCTCTAGGTCCATCCATGTTGTTGCAGATGGCATTATGAAACAACATTTTGAAGCAGGTGTAAAAAGTCACACCAAGCCCATCTTTTCGGCTGCACAAGGTCAAAAGAATAAGAATCAAGGGCCGGTGCAATCCCAGTCATTCTCCTTGTTCGTACTGCCAGGCCATGAGAGTCCAGGGAGAAATCAGCTTCAGAATTACAGTCTGAGCCCCTTGGCCTCCTCTAAAATGAATGTTCACAGTGCCCCATAGGCAGATCATTAAAACCTCCTTAGGCATTGTTACAGGAAGGCTTCTGAGGGCCACAAATCTTGCCACAGAGCTCCAGCATTTAGCCAGTCAGCATTTCCACAGCGCGCGGATGGCTGGTGAAGGATTTAGCAAGGTGGTCCTTCCAGCCTCCCCACTTTGCAAAGCACCTGTTGGAGGTGGGCTGACCTTGAGCAGGGCATGTCTCTTCTCTGAACCTCAGTTTCCTCATCTGTAAGTAAGAAGGGATTAGACCAAAGCCTGCCAGGCTGAGTTGTAAGGAGATGGCTTCAAGGGCCCTGCTCTCCTTCACTATTCCAAAGAGCCTGGATTCCATGCACCCAAGGGCCTGGTTTCATACCGGGTGGTCTGGCTTTGAGAAAACTGGCTAACAGTCCCCAAACTCAAATAGAATAACTGGTGACAGATAAGCCATTTAACCTGAATATTAGGCAATGGGAGTAGACATCTCTCAGGTGTCTGTCTGCTCAGCTTACCAGAAACCCCCTTTTCTCTTGAAAACGTTCTCCCGAGCAATTCACGTGGGTGGGCTTCCAGCGGCAGTGCTGGTGACCCCACCCCTTCTGATGACCGGCCAGCAATAGACACTTGATCCACGGAGAGCCAATCAGATCCTCTCTTCCAGGAATTCAGATTTGGGATTGTGAGACTGCAAGTCAGTTTCCACCTAAGACTGGAATTGTAACCTGTTTGTGGGCTGCCCAGGTCAAGATAGAAAATGCATGCTCATCCTCTATCCTTCTTTCTAGCCTTTGAACTTTAAAATCCGAAGTGCTCACTCTTACAGAGCTCCAATTGCCTAGGTGTGTCTGCCCAACAAAACGTTTACCATTTCTCCTGGGATGTGATACACAAAGTGCGGATAGGGTGAAAAAAATCAGAATTGTGTAACCACCATTTGGTGCCAGAATAGCCTCTCCACTGGTTTGCTTGGCTTGGAGGGATGGTGTGGTGGCTTAAGTGTATAGACCAACTTGACAGGTGAGCTTAAAGACGGCATTGCAGGTAACTTCCTGAATCAGTGGTTCAGAGCTGGGAAACCCATACCATCTTTTTTGTTCCCCTTGCACTGGCCTCTGTGGCATTTGAATAACATGATCCTGGCACTTACTGCAAATTAGAAGGTTAATGAGACTCCCCTCTAGAGCCTTTACATGGACTTTAGAGGCCAGGGCAGGGCAGGGCTATGCAGTGAGGGGCAGTGGGAGTGGTCAGAGGTCTGTGTAACACGGCTCCTGGGCTGAAGGGCAGTCATGGTCGGCCAGGTGGACCAAATAAGAGAATGTTATTCTGCTGGTGGAGAAAGGATGCTCAGGGTTCTCTTTTTATTAGCTGCAGTTGCTTTCTATTACTGGCAACCTGAGGGCCCTAACTTACCCAGCAAACCTAACAGTCAAGGTCAAAACTGAAGGCTCCTTGAGAGTCTATGAGAACAGAGTGTCTCAGAGAGAGGGTGACAAGTCTTGTGGGCTGCCAGCCGCTCTGTCACCGAGACAGTGCCAGACATTTGCACCACAACCTGGCCTCAGCTTCCCTTTTCTGTGCTGCCAACAACCCTTTCAGTTCTTCGCACTGTACCAAGTTTGCTATCACTAGTCTCCCAAAGTGGCTTTGGGGAAGAATCGTTGGTAGGTGTTAGGCTCTGTTATGACCTGGGGCTCAAAGCAGTGAGCTGAAAGAGACAGCATGATGGGTGGAATGACTAACAGGAAACCAGGACTCAGAATCAGCAGGCCCAGCCCACTGGTGAGCTGTGTGCCCATGGGCAAGTCCCTTACCCTCTCCGGCTTTCACTTAACTCCTCTGTAAAAAGAAGACGGAGGGGCAGGTGATCGCCAAGCTCCTCTGAGCAGAGGGTGTGGCTTCCCTCACCTCCTCTGGCAACACCTCCTGTCTCCCAGCCAATTCCAAGGAGAGTTACTCCCCGGAAAGGTGTCCGAGCCTTTCCCAGATGCTTTCTGCCTAAAGGGAGTGAGCTCTGATTGCGATTCACCCCACACTTCTTTCCTCCATCACCAGAACTGCTCACCTGAACTGATGAGTCGAGGACTGCCAGTCCGGGCGGCTCTGGCAATAGACGGTTGAGTTTATTGGACCGAACAGCAGCCTTTCAGTTCATGTCAATCCGGTCCTCGGATTTGCATGATTGCACATTCAGAGACAGGCCCCTGCACTCGGAGCATCCTCGCTTGGCTGCCAGCACGCTCCGCTGAGCCAGCCCCAGCTGTTATGAGCCACCGGTTTAAACAAGCAAGGCCTGCCGGGAGCTGGGCCTGGCGGCTGAGGTGAAACTGTATGTTAGCGGTTGAGGTCGCTCGCACAGGAGAGGCCCCACTGCTGGCTGGGCCCGTCGAAGCTGCTCTCGGGGATAGCTGTACAGGGTGTTTGGCCCCCAGGAGCCTCCTCCCTCGTGGGTTGAGACATTTGCTAAGCCTGTTTGTCGTTCTTTCCCAACGTCAGAGCTGGGTCCTGGGATAGTCAGCTTCCCCATTGCAAAGACTCCCTGGGCCCCTGGCTTCCCTCGAGTGATGGATCCATGAATGGAAGGCTCTCCATGAAGATTTCGTCATAGCATACGATCCACAGTTAATTTCAGGGTTTAAGTCCCAACATTACATTTACTAGCTGTGTAACCCTAGGCCTATCTGAGCCTCTGTTTCCTCAACTGTAAACGGAAATAACAATACAGCCCACCTCAATGGGTTGATGTAAGAAATAAATAAATACAGGTTAAGTCTTAGAACAATTGCCTGGCACATGGTAAATGCTCAACAAATCTTAGCCATTATGATTGTCATTAATTTGATCAAGGGAGGTCAGATGTGGAAGGCAGCTGGAAGAAGACAATTTCATTTCATCACTGAAAAGCACTACTTCTATTTAAGTATCAAAATGTTCCTTGTATTCAGATGGAATTATTTAACCTGACCCTGGGTACTATAAAATGAAAGGTAATCTCTCACGAGATTTTACAGTTTTAAGATAAGGTGCATTATTTAGAATGCAGGCTGAGGGGAGGGTGGAAGAAGAGGAGGGTCTGGTAGACCTTTCACCAGACCTGGTAGAACACCCCTCAGGCTTGTGGCCTCCCTCTCCATGGGGTGACATGCCCTCAGCTCTGAACAAGAAAATGTCAGAACAGAGAAGTTACATAATTTGTCCATGGTGTGTGATTCAAAACCAGATCTACCTGGTTGAAAAGGCTCTGCTGTTTCTACTCCTCCGTTGTGTCAAGCATAGTGCCAGGCAGGCACTCTGGAAGAGACACAGACATCGGACACAGCCCCAAATCCAAGATGCCATCACCCTGACAGGAACAGCTAGTGTTACACAGAAGGCCCGGAATATAATTGAGAAAAAGCTCCCAGCAATCAGAACAAGAAAAGAAAACTTAGAGGATCAAAACAAGAGCTCTAATATCCAACAAATAAGAGTTCTAGGAAAAGGCAGAAAATGGAAGAGAGGAAATCGAAGAAATAGAAGAAAGTTTCCCAGAACTGAAAGGCATGAGCTTGCTGATTGAAAAGGATCTGCTAAGGATACAGACCAACTGGGGGTCCGGGATGCACCATCATGAAATTTCCTATCATCGGGGATAAAGAGAAAATTCTAGAGGCGTTCAAAGAAGAAAAATAAGATACATACAAAGGACTGGACCCAGGACAGCCCTGGAGTTCTCTCCAGCAACACTGGAAACAAACAACACCCCTCAGTTCTGAGTAAAAACCATTTCCTACCTAGATTTCAATCTTAAGACAATGTCAGTGAAGTGCGAGAGTAAAAGAGCCATTTTTTTAAAATGAAAGTTTTCGAAACCTTTACTTCCCACGTACCCTTTCTCAGGAAGCTATTAGAAGAGATGCCGCATCCGAATTAAAGTGGTGACCCAGTGGTGTGCTGTAGCTGGCTCGTACCGGCCCACACGAGCATTTCTTCCCAATCCTGAGCACAACAGTTAATTCTAGGTGTCACTGTGACTGGGCCAAGGGGTGCCCAGATTAAGCATTAGTACTGGGTGTGCCCAGATGAGATTAATATTTGACTTGCTGGACTCAGTAAAGTATCCTGTCCTCCCCAGTGTGGGTGGACATCACCCAATCCGTAGAGGGCCTGAGAGCAAAAAGGCAGAGGAAGGAGGAATTTGGCCCTTTTGCTTCCTGGCCACCGGCTGAGCTGGGGCGTTGTTGGTCTTCTCCTGCCCTCAGACTAGGATGTATAGCACCAGCTCCCCTGGTTCTCAGGCCTTCAGACTGATAGTGGACTTATCCCAACAGCCTTCCCAGTCCTCCAGCTTGCAGGTAGCAGATCATGGGAATTCTCGGCACCT
Organism: Balaenoptera acutorostrata; assembly: GCF_949987535.1. NCBI lineage: Eukaryota > Metazoa > Chordata > Mammalia > Artiodactyla > Balaenopteridae > Balaenoptera > Balaenoptera acutorostrata. Next base: position 116,976,162 of record NC_080071.1, on the reverse strand, counting down.
GTAACCGCGGGAGCCAATGCCTCATAATAAATCTCTTGCTTGACTGACTGATAGATCTCTTATTGTTTCTGTTACTCTGAAGAACCCTGACTAATATACCAAGTTTAGTGACATGATATTAGTCACTTAAAATCAGCCCTGGAGGGAATACTGATACCACAGAAATCAGTAACACTACAAACGAGCGCTTCCTCTCCTCCTCAACCGTCCTCCAGCCCCAGGTGGTCAGAAACATTTACCAGCACGTCACTGCAATAAACCAGGAAAGAGAAAGACAAGGGAGCCTGGAAACAGAATCCCACTTAGAAGAAAAGCTAAGTAAATTCCAAAGATAATGATGATGAGAAATCCCAGAACAGCTGAGGAGAAAGTAAATAGAGGGTTCTAAGAAAAACGTCTCCCCCAAAAAGGGCTAGGAAGGCTGATAAATTATCTGACAGTTTTGACCACCTTGAGAGGTATTTTTCAAATCTGGCAAAGACTTTAGGGATATATTAGTAACAGGTGCAAACGAAAACACAAAAGCAAAAAGTCAAATATTAACTACAGAAAAAATAAAATGGTTCACAGAAGAGGAATTATAACTCTAGGATACTATTCGGCTCGGCTGTGAACAATGTCTATATGGTCATAGTGATGTAAATACCAATATTGATCTAATTAAAACTGTCGTATAACATCAATAGAACATAAGGAGGGGAACTGGAGACGCTAAGATATTGGAATACTGTCTAAATCTATAGTAGGAAAACAATAGAGAAAACATAATATGGAAAAAAATTGCTATGTTATGTAAAAATAAGGAGATAAACATCTGAAGAAGTGGAAAAGTGTAACTGGTTACCTCTGAGGAATGACAGGTAATTGGAGGGTGTCAGGAGTCAGGCAGGTGACTGTCATTTCTTGCCTAGTCCTCACAGTACTACCTTCCTCTTTAACTGTGCCCCTAATTATTTTAGACAAACAAGGAGAGGAGGCAACATGGTATAGTTAGAATTATGTCAGCCTTAGGCCCTGTTGGCTCCCGAGATGGAGAGCAAGACAGAGTGAGCTGGGGGAGATGGAGAGCCCTGCGCTTCCCTCTGTTATATATCTGTGAAAGGAAGAGGGGGGAAAGTCAGAGGCGGAAGAAGTGAAAAGGGCAGGCACAAGAATCCATCTTGGAGTCAGTCAGCTGGGAACTTGTAAAATTGAGTCAGCTTCTCTCTGAACTGTTCCCGAAAAAGGCTGCTAGCTATAAAACCCAGAGTTCAGTGGATAAAAAGTATTATTGACAATAATGGAAAACACATGATGCAGAAGTGTCCAACCATAAGGGATGGCTTAAATAAATATAGTACATCCATATACAGAATACTGGGTAGACATTTTAAAAGATGCTTCGGAGGCTATTAAATGGCATGGAAAAGGCATTTACAGTCTATTCAATTTAAGGGGAGGAAAAGGGAGAAATAAGGAGGGCATACTATAGCATGTATATCATGCCTTTTAAAAAAAAAAAACATTTCAAATTTGATCATCTCCTTCTAAAACTATCAGGCAACACAGACATCCAAATCCAACATGCCAAAATGCTGGTTTCTATGTTAAAACAGAGCTGTTAGTTTGGTTAACACAGCAATTAAAAGGAGTTACTCCAGGCTTCCCTGGTGACACAGTGGTTGAGAATCCGCCTGCCATTGCAGGGGACACGGTTTCGATCCCTGGTCCGGGAAGATCCACACGTGCCGCGGAGCAACTAAGCCCGTGTGCCACAAGTACTGAGCCCAGGTGCCACAACTACTGAATCCCACGCGCCTTGAGCCCGTGCTTCTCAACAAGAGAAGCCACTGCAATGAGTAGCCCCCGCTCACTGCAACTAGGGAAAGCCCATGCACAGCAATGAAGACCCAAGGCTGCGAAAAATAAATAAGTAAATAAACTTATTTATTTAAAAAAAAAAAGGAGTTACTCCCTCTTCATTGGATGGAATATAAACTAGTACAAACATTCTGGAAAACAATTTAGAACTATGTACTTAAGCCTCGAAAACTGATCTAGTATTCCTCTTCTGGGAATATGATCTAAGAAAACAATGAAAATGCAGGAAAAAGGACCTTGCAACATTATTTATAAGGCAGATCAAGTAAAGTGTTTAATCCCAAGGGTGGTATGTTACACAGCCGTTAAAAAACATGGTTTCAATAATTTTAATAAAAACACAGGAAAATGCTTATGATATGATGGTCAAGAAAAAGGATGCCAACTGAATAATCTCAAATATTTAAGCAAAATGCACAGCACGAAAGAAACGCGTCAAAACATTAATCATGGTTATGTTTAGTGGTAGAATTATGGATAATTTCCATTCTCTTTTATCTAGACCTATGTTTTCCTCAGTTTTGTACAATGATAGCGGAGAGGTTGAATGACATTCCTAAGTACGCACGAACTAGTTAAGTGCCAATGCTGTTTTAAATCAATGTTGTTTTAAATCATGCATTCAGAGGTGTGCTCATAAACCGAGTCTCTAGAAAACAAAGAAAAAAATACCTTGAACTATAGCATTTGCGGTTTCCATGGTGTAAATATTCCCACTGCGGTCAATTTCAAGCAGCAAACAGCCTGCCTCACACAGGTAGACTGGAGCAGGGAGGAGGCAGACGAACACCTAGGGCAAAGGTGAAACCAGGGTGAGCTGAGAATGCGTTAACCGCTCTAAGCACATTATCCAACCCACCTGCCCACACTCCTACCTTCCCGTCTTCCCCTTCCACTGTTGGAATCCAGCTAATGAGGGTCACTTTTACCTGTAGCCATGATAAAGAAAACCAGTCTAAGAGTAGGGTTTATTCAGTCCCGAGATAGATTTCAAAAAACCTGGAAGGTCCAAAAGCCAAGGCAAGCCCAGATGGGTCAAAAGCCGAGATCATCGCAGGTACGACCCAGAGCAAGTAGCAAGGAGTCAATCAAGCCATGGAGACCAGCTGCCTCCAATTAGATTCATTCCCAGAGTTCGCAGTGGGGTTAGGGATGGTTTAGGCACAGGATCCCACATTTTAAGGAGTATTAGAATCACCTGAGGGGTTTGGTAAACACAGATTGCAGGGTCCCACTGCCAAACTGTCTGATTCTCAGCAGGTCTGGGGTAGGGCCAGAGAACGTGTATTCGTCACGAGCTCCCAGGTAATGCCTGTGCTCCTGGCCCAGAAACCACGTTTTGAGAACCACTGGCCTAGATGGTTCACGTTACCAGCAAAAAAAGAGGAGCCTTTCAGTAGATGAGTTGATGGATGGTGCCTACATGTAGATTAAAGGAAGGAAGACAGCTTCTGTTCCTTCTAAACACACAATTACAATAGCTTCCAGTTCATGTTTTAATAATTTACAGATCTCAAAGGTAATTTTATTTTTGCTTGAACATACAGTGGGAGCTACTGTAAATTTCCACTACCCTCAGCCTAGCTTAGCAAGAAAGGAAAGTCAGAAGTCAGTGTGAGCACTTGACATGCTCAGATGCAGTTGGACCTCCTAAAAACAACGAGGGTTTTGCTATCGTCATCGCTATTTTTGAAAACGGAACACAGAGCCGCAGAGAGGGTCAGTTGCCCCAAACCACTTGACGTGAGCGGCAGTGTGTGCACCGAGGATGGAGGTGGGGAGGGGCGCTCCCGTGCTGCCCCCCACCGTGTGCGCCTTCACCCCCACTGTCCCTCCAGTCTCTCTGACGGCAGACAAGGGATGAAGCCCCAGGTTCTTCGCTTTCTTGGGCCGTGAACCCTGGGGCAGGCTGGAGGAGTCTCTGAACCTCTTCTTAGAATAATGTTTTTCAATGCTTGATGTAAAATACCCAGGATAAAAAGGAAATCAACTGCACTGAAATCTTGCTGTAAAAATATGGTTTTTGTACAGTAATAGGTAGTGATGACAAGACATTACTATATATTGAAGCACTTAAAATCTAGGGGCTGGCCTAGTAACTGCCATAATTTTGAAATTTTGAAATAGTGAAGTAAATCATTTTTTGAGATATCTGAAGTAATGTCAATGTGCTATGAAAATGGCTGTGATTTCTACTGGTGACAGTCCTAGGTCTGCTAACGTTGCTGTGGTTTGTCACCTATATTCATAATTAAAGGACACGGCAATTTTCAATTAGAATTCTAATTGAATTTGCTAATTCAATTCTAAACATGGACCCCAGTTTAAGTCAGGTTCAACAAGCCTAAATAAATCCTCATGCCACTCAAATTTACATTTTCATCTTATTTTTCATATTCCTTTTAAAAATAAGGCTGCATAATTCCTTGCCTCCTTTTTTCTTTTCTTTTCTTTTTTTTTTTTAATTTTAAAACTTGGAATGAGTTATACTTATGGCTTGGTAATTACCCTAGAGTCTACTGTATGAAACACAAAACACTCACATTCTTGTCTCAACAGATCTCAGCAAACATCATAGATCCAACCTAATTTCCAAATATAAAACATCATTGGTTAAAAATAATTGTATTTTCAAAGTTTCAGTTTTGCAAAGTGGAAAGAGTTCTGGAAGTCAACGGTGCTGATGGTTGCACAACAATATGAATGTACTCATGCCACTGAACTGGACACTGAAAATGATTAAGATGCTAAATTTGATGTTATCTACTATACTTCACCACAATTAAAAAAATACAAAATGCAAAATAATTCCTAGGTAAAAGTTAGTGATAGAATAAATATAGGTTTTTTGTGTGTGTGTTGCATTGAAAATCTTGATCCCTAAAAAAAATTGTATTTTGACCCATCTTTTTCAGAATCATAAACTCAACAAAATCTTGCCTGTAGGGTGCTGCACCAAATCCCATCCGTTGCTCATTGCAAAGCATTTATGGCTCCTTATAACACATTCCACTCCATTCCCTACTGGGGGTCTTAATTAATGTCCCATTTCCCCCACCTCGAGGGGAAAAACCATTCCACAGAAAACTTTATTCTCTTCTGGACAACCAAAAGCGAATAACCATCATAGCAGCAAAGGTAAGAAAAAAGGAAGAGCATTTGTTCTTTTCCCGGACTCCATAACTGCACACGAACATATCAAGGAAACTGGAAGTTAAACTGCTACTTTTTACAAGTCGTGGGCATCTCCAGAGAGCAGGCACCGCCAGCCAGCTCATTCACGTTTTTCTCATGCCTTCCTCAAGCTCCTGCCCTTTCAAACATGTATGGAAATGAGGGGGCCCAAAGAGCTCTTAATGCAAATTTCTTTAAATAAGGAGCCTGAAAACCAAAAGGCTGTTGGTGGTTTCAGAAAATACCTTGCAGGAAAATGCTGTGTCCATAGTGAACTGCTGCCGCATGACCCTGGGAAAATTAACTTGTGTGGAGGGAAAAAACAAAAGAGTGGCAGCCTAAACAGGACACCTCCGTCAGTCTCCGAGCACAGAACCCTGCAGATACACTGGTGGGGAGGAAGATTTTGAAAGGGGGTTAGGAGGGGTGCTGGTTCTTCTTCAAGGACTTGGGGATCATTCTTTAACAGGAAAATGTCTCTGAACATCATGCTTAATAATTCATTAATAAATGTGTGAAAGGTCTTTGTTGGAGGGATGCAATCCTCCTAACCACCACCGGATCCTGAGAGAGCCGTGTTAATGGGACCAGAAACCAAAGGTCCCACTGGGGGCACCCCACATGGCCCCCACCCAAGGTTCTGCCCCTCCGCTGCCAGGAAGCTACACATGCAGGAAGCCGGCTCCGGGTTTGGCTGGCAGAACTGCTTCTTGCCTACAGTTTTTCCTGCTGTTAGAGGGACTGGACTTTGTCACTACGTGGAATCTGTTGGGAATTTGCCTCAAAACTCTGTGCATTTCCTATCAGCGTATTTTTAAAAAAGAAAGGGATGCTCTTTAACCAAGACCTTGGGAATCTAGGAGAAGAGAAACTAGCAGAGGGGTGAAGCACGCCCACTTCCACGGCGTAACCTCTCAGAGCCTCTGCTTCTCACCTGTAAAAGGGGGATGATAGTGCCTGCCTCCCTCGCAGGGTGCTGTGAGGGTTGAGTAAATAGCAACCCAGAGTATACACCCCGCTATATGTAGTTCAGCAGCTATTCAGCCTATGGAAGGTGCCAGTGGATTTTATTATGTCTTTTAACCCAGCCTGAAACACCAGAAAACACACACCTTTCGGGAAAATTATTGATTTTGTGAGCGGGTATTGACTGGTCTGGAAAATAAAGGGCCTTGTCCATTATGAACAGTTGATCATTTTTCCAGAAACCTGCATTGCTACACTTGTCAAAGTGGTAGAAAAAGGAGCTCAAGTGTCACTTTAAAGGGTGGCCTGAAATCCTCCCTCTGGCCTGAAACCACGGGCAGCCACTGGCCTGCAATCCCGACACTGCCACACTTGAAGGGGGCTTGGAGAATCCATTCCCAACAATACCCTGGTTGAGCCCAATCCAGAACTCAGCACCCTAACTCCCACCTGAGTTCATCTGCAGCTCCATGGGCCTCCTGTCTCCCTAAGGTGACTCTGATTCCCCTCTTCCCCTGCCACTCAGTGCCTTCCACCTTCCCCTCCCCCCACCACTAAATGCCTTCCACCAGAGGGACCAAGAGCTGAAGATGCAATTTATTTATTTATTTATTTTTGGCCGCACTGCGCGGCATTCGGGATCTTGGTTCCCCCACCAGGGATCAAACCTGTGTCCCCTGTATTGGAAGCGCGGAGTCTTAACCACTGGACCACCAGGGAACTCCCTGAAGATGCAGTTTAAACCTATGAGTGGCCTTTGAATTTATAGCCCATTGAAGGCATCTGAACACAGAAGCTAGAACTTTAAAATAGTAGTCAGAGGATTGAGGCAGAAATGTTTCGCTGTCAGCACACATTTATTATTAAGGTTCCAATAATTCTGCTTACCTCCCTCAGTAGATTTCACTGCTCCATTAATTTTAGTAAATGTAACCCTAGAAAGTTCTAAATGAAACCCCAGATTCTCTACTCCCAGCAGCTTTTTAAGAACAGCAAACTTCAGAAGGCAAGGTACTGAGCCCAGCCCAGCCTCAACTTTACGTGAGGCACAAGTTCACAAGCAGCCCAACCACAACCCAGTCATCGTCGCACACCTGCCAGCCTCTGAATTCACACAACGAAGTCTACACAGGTGCTTAGGGCGCCACCACTCACATTCATATCTACACACTGTCTCAACAGGGAAACACATCCAGAAGACTCTGCACACACAAACCCTATATGCACGTATATACACCATATTCAGCCTACACATGTGCTCACACACAAACACCCTATGTGTGCATGCGCCCATGCCCACGTGTGCGTGCACACACACATGCTTACTCAGTTCCCTACCTGATTGCTAATGCTCCAAGTCTTGGCTCTGTGACCCTGAACTTCAACCCTCAGGCCTGCTTCTGGCCCTTTACACTTGGCATTTACTCTTGAGCCCTCTGGCACTTGAACATGGCTGTTTCTAATGGTTTTTAACTCAACTTGCCTCTTCTCATGAGATCTGCAACCCAGATCTGAAACATCCATGTTCTAGCTCAAACCTCTAAAGAATCCAAGTTCTGTCACCTCCCGTTTGGTCAGAGACCAAACCTAGCCAACTCAACCAGCCCAGCGTCAGTGGCCCCTCTTCTTCCACCACCACTTTGTTCACAAAGTTGGAGGGTGGGGCTGAGGGGGGGAGGTGCATGTGACCAGGCAGGACAGTCCCAGAGATGATCAGAACAGGAAACTCGCTCACAAGCCAGTTGCTCAGTTCAGTCAACCTGGAACTCTACATCTACAAAGTGGCTCTGAGTGATCTCATCACAGGACTGCACAGTTACCCTTTCTGGTACGAGTTCAACGGTTAGGGATTTGTTCCCCCAAAATAAACTCACTCCCCACACCCCCCAAAAAAAGCCACAGCGAATTGGCCCATCCTTGAATGTCTTGAATTGATTTCAGACACCGAAGTTTGATTGTTTGTTTGTTTCAGAGCCCAGCCTGGCGCCCTGACTCTCTCTTGGCATTCCAGCCATCAGCAGCACTCAGGACAGCCAACCAGAATCTCTCCCAGCCTCCTCAGCTGCCCACTGCAACTACTGACCAGGCAGAGTATGGCTGAACTGGGCGCGGTCCTAAAGACACCACTGCCCATCCTTGCCTGACCCTGTTCCCATTTCCCAGCATCAAGATCTGGTTCAGGGCACTGCGCTGAACTGGGGTCTCCAAGAACATAACCAGCTGAAGTTTGGACGCTTTTTCCTCTGTTGTTTTCACATGGTTTTGTTCTGTGAATCTGGACAAGGGGGAGGGCAGAGACAGGGAGGTGATCTTGGATCCTGCACGGAGCACATTCATTTCCAACCATGCCTCTGCTGCCCACTCTTAAACCCACTCCCAGAAGAAAACAGAAACAGGAGCCCAAGTTCTACCAAACAGCCATGGGCACTTCACATGCACACAGATGACTCACCCTCCTCCACACACTATGCAGTCATCTTAAGAGCCCAGGACCTCATTTTAATTGAAACCCATCCATCACTGTAAAAAGCAAAATGGCCTTGGGAAGACCTGTCCAATCCAGCTCCCTTTTCTTGCTCCTGCCTCTGAGGAGGAAGAGGTGTCCTTGCTGGTGAGCAGTAGTGGCTCAGGCGGCAGCTATCACCAGGACAAGTGAATCCCATCCACAAACTGCCTCGACCTCTGAGTGAGATGTGGAGACACAGGAGAGGCTCAGAACTGGGTCCATATGATAGAGTAATACTTTTCTGAATAATTAGAAACCACAGTTTATTAACTGAGCTTAGAAATGAAGACAATATTTTATTTTTATTGATCATTGTACAGAATCACATATGATGCTATACATGTGTAGACATATAGATGAATTTCAAATGCCTCTCTATGTTCTGCCTTATTACAAAAAGAATTTGAGGTGGCTAAAAGCTATTACAATACAAAAAATAAACTTTTAAAAAGTCATGGAACAACCCAACTGCTGAATGGATAAACAAAATTTGGTATATCTATTAAAATGGAATATTATTCAGCCATAAAAAGAAATGAATTATGGATATATACCAAAACATGGATGAACCTTGAAAGCATTTTGCTAAGTGAAGGAAGTCATGCATAAATGGCCACATATCATATGATTCCATTTATAGGAAATGTCCAGAATAGGAAAATCCACAGAGAGGGTAAGCAGATCAGCAGTCACCAAGGCCTGTGGGGAGGAGACATGGGAAGTGACTGCTTAATGGGTAAGGGGTTTTCTTTTCAGGGTGACAAAAATACTCTGGAATTAGATAGTGGTGGTGGTTGCATAACATTGTGAATGTACTAAAAGCCACTGAGTGGTATGCTTTAAACTGGTTAAAATGGTGAATTTTATGTTACGTGAATTTTACCTCAAAAAAAAAATTTTTTTTAAATAGTACCAAAGCCATGAAGGAAAAACAAAAGGTAAGAGGTTAACACTAAGCCTGGGAGTTGGGGGTAGTGGTTGTTACACAGTGCAAGCCATAGTGGCTGGGCCGAGCCACCAATTTAGCCATGATTCCCAGAGAAAACACACCAGGAAACCCAATCGATCAGTTAGGAGATTCCCATATTCCATCAGACAAGAGCAAACCAGTTAGTGAGGAGAAGCACAGTCTCCCAGCACTGGGACACAAGAACACTGCTCCATGGATCCCCAGAGGGCAAGCCCTGTGATGTGGCAGACTGGGTCCTCCCGAGTAGCCCTTCAGCAAATATGACAATGAGTCTCTTGCACAATTTCTGTTAAGGTTTCTCAGTGCAGGTTGAAGGCAAATGCCAGATCGACTTCCAACAAAGCCACACCCATTACTAAACATCCACACAGGTAGTTTCCATCCTTTGGACTGTCAATGTTTGTCAAAGGATTGTCTTACCTTTATCTTCCTTATATTTTAAAATATACGTCTATACTGTGTGTACCTTTATGCCACTTTGAATCCTGCATTAGTAGCACTTGGAGTGTTGATTAAAATACAGGTTCCAGGACCTTAAGCTAAACTAATGCAGATTCAAAGTCTTTGAGGATAAGGTCCATGATTATGAAGTTTAATAAACTCTCCAGATGATTTTTATGGCCAGTAAAGTTTGAGAGTCCACCACTTCAGTTCCTGGGAGCCTGAAGAAGGCCACATTACACAGGCAGCTGGGGCAGCCATGGTGTGTCTCCCTTCTCCTCACCCTCACTCCTAACTCCAGCCCACCAAGGTCTCCAATCCCTGGGTAGACATATGGTCACTTCAGTGAGAAGCGGTCAACTAGTATCTTCCATGGTCATCTCTCTGCCCTTTCAAAGCCTCCTGCTTTGGGCCAGACACCCAGGAATCCCCAGCAGCTCTGTTCTCAGAGGCGGAAGGATGTTGATGAGGTCATTCGCACCTTAGAGACAAGTTCACAGGAAGCCCTCACCACGGGACTGAGCAAAAGATGCCATGTCTCCTCACTCCCTGACTAGGCCCTTCTACACACAGGAGCGCTGATTCTTACTGCATGTCCAGCCTCTCTCTCCCCAGTTCTAAGCTAAGCTTGTGTCTGTGTTCACAGTTCTGTGCTGGACAGCTCCAACCAGAGGTCTTGGGGCACCTCCAACCCAACAGGCCCCAAACGGGCCTAGATCCCTCCATTACCTTTAAGGAAAGAATCAGTTGAATTTACAGGTCTCTGCAGGTAGGCATTTAATCTGTCCCAGTACTTCTTTTTTTTTTTTTTTTTTTAATTTTTTATTTATTTATTTATTTTTATGGCTGTGTTGGGTCTTCGTTTCTGTGTGAGGGCTTTCTCCAGTTGTGGCAAGTGGGGGCCACTCTTCATCGCAGTGCGCGGGCCTCTCACTATCGCGGCCTCTTTTGCCGCGGAGCACAGGCTTCAGACGCGCAGGCTCAGTAATTGTGGCTCACGGGCCCAGCTGCTCTGCGGCATGTGGGATCCTCCCAGACCAGGGCTCGAACCCGTGTCCCCTGCATTGGCAGGCAGACTCCCAACCACTGTGCCACCAGGGAAGCCCTGTCCCAGTACTTCTTAAACACCAAAAGGTAAAGGTTTGTATACACAAAATCATTATACTATACATAGGGGATTTAACGGATCTAGTAAGGGTAATTTTTACTCAGTTGGTTTTTGCTAACTTCAGAAACTAACACACAGTTGATGTGATTCCTCTGCACCTGTTCCTGCTTATAGCACCTCTCACTTGAGAATCAGTATTTCTCCCTTGCTAGATTCTGAATCGAAGGCAAGAGCCTTTTTTTCTTCTGTTCCTATTATTTGCCCATTTTTCTATTGGATGTGTCTTTTCCTTATTGGTTTATTTTCCTTCCATTTTTATTGAGATATAATTGACATACATCACTGTGTAAGTTTAAGGTGTACAGCATAATATTTGACTTACATCATGAAATGATGACCACAATAAGTTTAGGGAACATCCATTATCTCATTTAGATACAAAATTAAAGAAATAGAAAAATATATGTATTTTTTCCTTGTGATGAGAACTCTTTTTCTTGTGATGACCCTTTGTGCATGGTTCCCTCATCCACTAAAGAGGACAAATGAGATTGCTCAGGTCGGGTGGAAGTGGCCGAGTATCCTCCCCACCTCCCAGCATCTTGGAAATCTAAAGGATTTTAGTTTGTACCATATAGACAACACGTCTGGGATCTAAATCCTAATCTTACAAGCAATATTTTTCTCTTCTCACCTCATCTGGCCAGTCCCGTCCCTCTAACCTGATGGAAGCTTACTGAGGGAAATAAAACCCACCACCTCTACATACCCACGGATGCTTAGTTTCCAAGAACTGCCCCAAGAGGACTATTGTTCTGAGAGTTATACAGACACACTTTCAAACCCTGGCTTTGTCACTCACTCGCTATTTAATCCTGAAGTGACCTAACTTTGCCATGCCTCAGTTACTTCATCTGTAAAACCCTATTTTATAGAGTTATTGAGAGAGAGGATTAACTGAGCAAAAATATATCCAGTGCTTGACATTGCAGGCAAAGAAGAAACGCTCAAAACTTTTGGATATTCTGAATATACACCTATTGTCTTGAGTCTTACCTGAAGGGAAAACTTTTAGTGGTGGTTCTGAAGGATACTGTAAAGTCTTCTGTTCCAAGGGGAAGTATTGACAGCTGAACATATACTACACCCACAGTGTAGGCTAATTTAGCCATTGTCCATCTTCTTTGAAGAAGCTGTTATCATAAGTCCTATTTCCTGGGGGTTTATTTCAGCCAAAATGGAAAAAAATAATGATGTAGGATTTAACATAGGCTAAATAAAACAGGAAGGCTAGCCAGACCTAGGGCCACCTGGCAGTGGAGGGTGGGACCTCTGGCTCAGTCTGCAGCTGCTCTGGGCTCAGGACAAGGCACCATCGCTGATAGGCAATCAGATGCTAGAACTTCCCAGATGCTCCTGGCTGCAGGCCTGGACAGGATTCCTGCTAAACCTCTGCAGATGTTTGAACCAATCCTAACCCGTTTCAGCTATTCTCCTGGGCTCTTTGTCCCCAAGATGGTATGTGGAGAAGAATCCAGGCCAGATTTTACCAGAGCCTTTTTCTCCCCTGGGTCAGAGAAGGGTTTTTCTCTTTTATCCATTTTTCACTTAAAAGTTGATATTCAACTTAACACCATGAAACCTCACTCCCCAGAGCAATAAAAAATAAGACACCCCCAAATCCTATTCAATAGGGTAAATATTGGAATAAGATAAACATCTGAGCTGCCTTAAAAAGACCATTGTATTCAAGCAAACTGCCATTTCCTTACCTTGAGGAAGGCTCTGAATTCAGAAAGCTCTGAGGAAGGGGCCCAGCTGTGGGAAGAGAAGGCTATTATGATAGGCACTGTTTATCCAGCCCCTACTATGTGCCAAGTTCCAATCAAATGCTTTATCCACTGGTTTGTTCATCCTTTTAGCAACCCTGCAGGGTTGGTGTCTCTGTCCTCATTATCCAAAGACCCCACTCTAGGCCCCTTTTCACCAGGACTACGTGCCGCCTCCCTCCCATGCCCCAGTTAGATGGGTGGGAGGAGCCGAACACCATCTTGGTTCCAACTTCCTGGCCTTGCAATATGGCCTTAGGCAAGTGGTACCTCCTTTAGCTCCTTCTGTCCATCTCCATCTTAGAATTTTCCACCTTCTTTCTGGGATAATGTGTATATAAAATTAGTGGTTGCTCTTCATTGAGGAACTTACCACATGGTTCTAAACACTCTGATATGCATTATATAATGTAATCCTAGAAATGTGATACTATTATTAACCGCATTTTATAGAGGCATGGGAGGTTCAGAAACCTGCCCAACCCACTGACTCAGAACCCAGTGTTCCTAACCAAAATCTAAGCCAGACAACAGACAAGAAGGACAGAAAAGCAGCCTTGCCTTCTTCCAGCCAAAATCTGCACCCATAAGGCTGCTGGCTGACGTTTTCCCAAAGAGCCCGTCTCTGCAGGTGTTGATCAGGCTTCAGTCCAGACGGAGGGAAGCACTTTGAAAGGCTCAAGAGGTTAAAAAGGGCATTTGATCTCAGAAAGAAGTCACTGGAAGTTCCCCACGTTTCCTTAGGATGCAAAAAGCCAGAGAAAGCCACACGTAAGAGAGAGAAAGAGAAAGACATCTTCTAATTGATTTGATTCAGGGCAACATGAAGGTGTGCCACTGAAATGCCTGCGTGTTTGTAAGCCCCAGTACAGAGCGTACTGTCACAGGGCCCACCGGGATGTGAGTTTTCTCGACAAACAGAGAGGCTGAGGATGTTGGCATGGAAGGTCGCAGGTCTGGGGGGTTGGGTGCTGGGTTTTGTTTGTTCTAGTTGCTTTTTAAGTTTCTCCTGAAGCTTGTGTTTCTAGATGACTATCTCCTGAGCAGTCAAGCAAATGGACAAACACATTAGGGCAAAAACAAACATTTACACAGGCAGGGAAGTCGTTTCTCTCAGGTCCCCTAATTCACAAGACTGTATCCATTTAGGGATTAAAACAAGCTGGCTTTTTTTTTTTTCTTTCCCCTGAAGAGAGTAGATTCCTTCCAGAATTCCCATACTCTAGAGAGCAAGAGCAAACTTGGATAACAAGATTCCTTCTTCTCTTTCCACAAATGAAAACCCAGTCCAGACGAGCAGTGCACACGGTGACTCTTCACAGCCTCACCCCGTGACAGCAAACGAATTGCCACAATTAGCTTCTTCTCTTCCTTTTAGACCATGTCCTTGAATTCCAGAAAGCTGGTATAGGGAGCCAACCATATATATAATTTCTTTTAAATTGACCTAGCTGGGCTCTAGCCAGTCATCTCCCTGGGAAATTAATTATTTCTTCTTCTCTTAAATCCATACAGCCCATGTAGACCTAAAATTATAGAAAGTACAGGCTGAAAGGCCCCTGGGGGATCATCTACCCGAGTGTTTTCCAAACTGAACCATGAAGGGGTCAGGAAGTCAACATTAAGGGTTATGACTGGCATTTTTTAAAGATAGAAAAACAGAGAATTTCACGTAGAAAGAGTAATTACTGTTCTATAAAATTTTGTTACTCAGTTATATATGTAGTCCTGAGGGTCATGACGTAAAATTGTGGACACTTCTTACTGTGGGTCCTGGTCTAAAAAGTTTGAAAACGGTTGATCAACCCTCTGGTTTTACAGATGGGGAAAGTAAGACCCAAGAGGGACAATGACGTATCCAGGGTTCTATGGCCAATCGGGGGGAGCCAGCTCTTTTTCACCCCCTTCCTAACACGCCGACCCCCCCTAGCTCCCCAACACTGGTTAGTACACAAATCAGCATATGCTGAGTCCTGCCTGGCCTTGTGTGTATCAGTATATAGTTCCCCTCAAAAAGCAGACCCCCTTGGAGACCCGGTGACACCCAGTCTTTTGTCACCCACAGCATTGGGCACAGTGCAGAGAGCTCATGGCAGGCGTTGAATGTTCACTTGGTGAATCACTGAGGTGGGCCAAGGAGAGCTCAGGAAGGAGAAAAGGCATGAAAATGCCCAAGAAAGGAGAAGAGCTCCAGGGGAGGGCCGCCATGTTTGTGAGTTCCTAAACACCAGTGACAATGACAAGGATTCCAACAACGACCATCTACCAGCTTGCTTTGTCCTCCCAGGTACCGGCTGAGCTCTGAGGATGCCATACCTCATTCACTCCTCACAAGAAGCTGGTGGGATGTTATTACCCAGGACCTGCCTAGGTTTAGGAACTCGGCCAAGGTCATTCAGCTAGCCAGGATTCAACCCCAAGCAATTGGGCTTCAGACTCCCTGCTCTTAACCACTCCACTCCACTCCTCTTCTTGAGAAAGGGCATAGAAGGTCCACGTAATGTTAGCTTTCTAACACCACAGCAATGATTAGGTGCAAGACTGACTGAGTGGGTAATGGAAGAAGGACCAGTCTAGTTTGCCCAGAGTCTGAAGACTGAAGCAGAGAATTGCTGGAGCAGAACAGAGCAGGTCTAGCCCAGAGAAACAAGCTGGCACAAGATAAACCTTCTCCCAAAGGGGGAGCAGATGCCCCCGGAACGCAATTGTCAGACCTTCCCATCCCTCCTTCCACCCTCCAGGCGTCAGCCACAACGCCTGCCACTGCCTGCCGACAGAACCAAAGGGAGTAACCACGCCCTCAGTCTAGGGGTACAGGTAACCCTAGAGTATGGGTTTATAACCCAGAGAAGAAGTCTGATGGGCCTAGTCCCTAAACCAATGCCCCTCCAAAATTCCTGTTTTAAAAAAAAATTAATGTGAGGTTGAGCTGTGGAAGAGAAAATTAACTCAGCTTTTCATCAGCTTGGACTCCTGGGGTTGTCAAAGGCAGAGTGTCAAGTTAAAACACACAGCTGAAATAAAGAAGAAAAAGAAAAGGCTGTCTCTGGGAGAGAGCCTTTTCTTTCTATTCTTCTCTGTCAAGGAGGCAAAGCTGGTTTGGTTATTCTGTTTGGCTCCCCTGGAGAAATTCTCAATATGATTGGCAAAAAGTCAGGAATAACAAGATAGAGTGGTGATGTAAATGCCTGTGGAAACAGTAGATCCTTTGTGCTGACCTTGTCTAAGTCTCAAAGTGTGAAGAAAAGCTAGGATTTGGGCTTTGATGCAGAGCCCTTGCATGTAAATTTTACAGTATCCTTTCTATCGGAAATGCTTAAAGAGTTTCAGGTATTTACAATCTGTCTCAACATTTGGCTGACTCCTGGCAATTTTCTGCTTTCATTCACATTAACTACTTAAAGAAAAACTCCAGGGCAGCACTTAGAGAAGCACAATGAATTAAAACAAAGGCTAAATCATCAGAGAAACATTGAGGGTCTGGAATGCAGTCATCGTCTAAGAAAAAAAAAAAATCAATAGTTTTCACAAATACAAAACAATGGCAAGACATTGACAAGGACCCAGAAAGCTGAGAAAACTAGTCCAGGCAAAACTGCATTTGAAACCACAATACTCATCTTGTGAAAACACCCAAAGCTCTGACATTCCGTTGTCCAGTTGTATTTCCAGTTTAGAATCCCTTTAATTATCACAATAGACACAATCCTTCCTTGTGTCTTAGTCCCTCCAACTGCCATTTAACTTGAATCATCTTATGTCTTGCACTCAATAGAAAGAAACTCTACATACTTACATCACATAATATCTCAAGCTCCTAGAATCTTTGCCTGGAAGAAGTCTCAAGACTCCTGTTTTATCTTGTGAATTTTATACTCTATACCAATATTATCCATGTTTGTCTTCATACGAAAATGTTCTTTAAGCTATCATCAAGTTAACAAATCCACTAGGAAAATACACTGTGTTTTCCTGTTTCTGAGCGTATCCCCAGCTCACTGGCTTATATACCTCATTAAAAAGCCCAGCTCTGGCCTGTATAACCCGTTAAAAAGTCCATTCTCTATCCATTGTCTTGTTGTACCTGGGGATGCCCCACAGGGTCCTGCTCAGTTTCAAATCCCTTCTTTTCTTTGACACTCCTCAATCCTGAAGGGAACAGGGGTGGGATAAGAAAGGGAATAAAGTTCTGGATAGAGAGATTAATCATAAAGTCAGTAAAGGAACTCTGTTTTAGGGGGACTTGGTTTCACCCTCACCAAACATCAGATCTGCCACTGCCATGATCTTGGACTTCCCAGCCTCCAGAACTATGAGAAATAAATGTCTCTTTTTTTATACGCCATGCAGTCTATGGTATTCTGTTTTAGCAGCCCAAACAAATTAATACAGTGCCCAAGCCTTAGTTGCAAGGAAGGTCGGACAATGGAAAATTTGACATTTTCAGCTTCTGTAGTAGAAGGTGAGTTCTGCCAGCAAGGAAGTAGATGGGTGGGAGTCTCACAGCCCTCCCACTAGACAGGTAACCAGAAGTATCTGCCACAAAGCCATCAGTCTCATTGGCTCAGTCCTCATGGCAAAACTAGATACAACCACTTCGAATGAACAAGATTCTCAAGGGACCCAAGCAAGTAATCAGCTCTAGGAACAGTGGTTTCCTCATTTTGTAACATTCCTTCACCCTCTTTCAGTCCCTTCTGACCCGCTACTTCTGACTCCCTGTGCCCCTTCTCTATGCGCCACTATGGTCACAGTTCCTGGGACAATTAGGGTCCCTTTTCTGGCACAGGATCCAGGCCTAGCTTCATTGGTTCAGCCCTCATTTCAAATCAAGGTCATGAACTCAATGCCTCCAGGTGCATATTTCTATATACACATAATATATTTCCCTACCAGAGAGAAACCAAGGACAGTTCAAGAACAAATAACAATATGGAATCTAAGGGAAAAAAAAAAAGGTCATGAAGAACCTAGTGGCAAGATGGAAATAAAGACACAGACATACTAGAGAATGGACTTGAGGATATGGGGAGGGGGAAGGGTAAGCTGTGACAAAGTGAGAGAGTGGCATGGACATATATACACTACCAAACGTAAAATAGCTAGTGGGAAGCAGCCGCATAGCACAGGGAAATCAGCTCGGTGCTTTGTGACCACCTAGAGGGGTGGGATAGGGAGGGTGGGAGGGAGGGAGACACAAGAGGGAAGAGATATGGGAACATATGTATATGTATAACTGATTCACTTTGTTATAAAGCAGAAACTAACACACCATTGTAAAGCAATTATACTCCAATAAAGATGTTAAAAAAAAAAAGAACAAATAACAAATGACACTTAACCTGTTGGGGATTAACAGGGAATGGTGAGGAGTGTGGCAAATTGAAAAATTACACCCCCTTCTAATGGGTACAGTGAAGTGTCAACATACAGGAATACAGACACAGGATTGGCAGAAAATCCTATTTTTCTACAGAAGTCAGAAATCAAGATTTTTTTCCCATAACAATATGGAAATGTTGTCTCCGTCTTTTCTTTTAAACAATATGCAAGCCAAACACAATATGCACATCTCAGCTCAGGCCCCCACCAAAACCTATCCCTCTCCCTAGTGGACTTGCTAGGTCTAGCAAGGCCATCTCCTCACCTCCTGGCTTTTCTTGACTACTGACCCTCCCCATGATGCAGTTCTTCATTCTTGGACAGCTGCAATCCGTATTGTTTCTGGGCATCCGGGGATTCTCCAGACTGCAACACCCCTACTGACAACACATCAGACCTCTTGACCTCACTGTCCCTGCATCATGGCCTCATTTCACATTAGTATTTCTGGGCTGCTTCCCTGCTGAATGCCCAGCTGAGGCCTCTCCCTCTTGACTGCATCCTTCCACTCCACCGTGGCATCAGCTCTTCACCGTCACTAGGACCCCTCTGCACTCAACTCCTCTTCATTCCCCTTGTGCAGCTGTTGGCAGTGCAGACCACATGAGCAACTTGTTCTCTGTCTCCTGTAACAGTCTGCTGGGTCGGAAGGCAAGGCCCTCGTCCTGGATCCCCTCACCTGGTTCTGGTTCTCTAGTTCTGATCCTGGGGCTGGGTATGTCGCTGGATATCACTGGGCACCATGAACTTGGTCCATTATTAATCCATCCTATCTCACTTCCACTGAGCCTTCTACTACTGTCCCACGGTGGCTCCTCTAAGTCCCAGGCTACACAGCGTCCCCACTGTCAGCAGACAATGAGGATGAAGATGGCAATGATATGCAGGGGGCCGTCTATCGAGAGCCTGCATGTTTTGGGCACTTTGTAGTATTTCACTGAGTCAGCTCTTCCAATTAGATATCCCATTTATAGAGGCGGTAACTGACGTATCACTGGAAATACATAGATTGCTCAAAATCGGATGGCTAGTGTCCCAGACAAGGAACACATCTATGCCTACTTGGCTCCAAAGTCTCACATTTTACCCTCTAACCCACTGAACTGGTTCTGCCAGTCTCCTGCTCTCTCCCTGGATTCTCTCTCCGCCCCCCATGCTTTCTCTCCTCCCCTGTATCTCAGGAGGAACGGTGTCTCCTTTCTGGGGCTAATAGCCACACTCTGCCCATCATTGCCTCCTCTTTACTTGCTTCCCATCTTCTCATGGTTCTTGATTCTTTTTCAATTTCTCCCTCTCTACTCAACACTTCCCTGAGTCCCTCCCCACTGTCTGCTTCCCTGAGCTCCCTGTTCTGAAAAAGCTGTCACTTTATTTCCATAGCCCTCTCTGTTGTTTCTCCTCCTTTGTCAACATCAATCTAGCTAGTCCCTAAACCAATTCAAGCTAAAGTGTTAATGGATGATATCCCTTCTAAAGACTATATTTGTTTTATTAATGAAACCTCTGAAAATTTACCCACAGAAAGAACGACGTTAGGAGAAGAAAGTTTCAGGGACATGATTTTGAGTTGAGGGATGATAGACGAAATGAGTGGGACCTCGATGCCTCTTGTAATTATGGAACAAAAGAGGGAACCCCTATGCTGGACCACTCATGATCCAAGATTCTTCCCAGGCATGCCCCAGATATTGATCTTCACAACAACCCATTCAAGGAAATTATTAAGAGCCCTGCTTTTCTGCTTGGGAAGCTAAGGCTCAGAGAGGTTAAGAAACTTGCGCAAAGTCACACAGCTAGATAGTAATATAGCTGGGATTTAAACCTGGGTCACTTGACTCCACAGCCCCTGATCTTATCATATGGCAAAACAATTTCACTGGGAAGTTAAAACATTGCAAAAGCTAAAACAGGCACACAGGACAGAGCACACCCACACCCCTCTCTCTCTTCTGAGTTCGTCTTCCCCAGGCCACCCTCAGAGGACAAATGATTGCCATTTAAGGACACGACTGGAGTTTGTATTCTCCTCCAGATTTCTATCTCCTCCTTTCCAGATACTAACCCTTCCACATGGTACCTAGTTCTTTAATTACCTGAAGCTGGAAAGATCCACGGGCAGGGGCCCAGGAGAATGTGGCTGGTGTGGTTCAATCTGAGAGGAGACAGAGGCCCTATGGGTTGTGTGGGTTAAAAGGCCCAGGTGAAATATTCCTTCCGAGGTAGTATTTGGACACATTTTAACTAGGCCTAACTCTTACAATCCTACTTGCTAAAAAGGCTGACAAATGACCCCAGGGTTCATTTAGCCCATGTGATAGCTAAAATTACCAGGTCTAGTCAGGAATACTCTGAGAGAGCTTTTTTAATACCCAGATAGGAATTCAGCAGAATCTGTTTTCACACAGCCTGAAAAACAGAAAGTCAGAAATGTTCTGAGTTGTCAGTACATGTGTTTCGATACTAAAAAGCAGAAGCAGATCAGACAAGGAGTTGGAGCGTTCCTCTTTCAAGTTCATACGATAACATCTTCAGGTAAGACTGAGGACGCAATCACTGAAATAATTGCTGCTGAGAAGCCTGGGGCTATTAAAACAGAAGAAGAAGAAGAAATAAAACACTTTCAAGTGTACCAGCAAATTTTCAGGGCTGCCTGCTGCCTGGTCTTCCAGCTCAGCTCCAGCGCCTTTGTGTGAAGCTCCTTGTTAAGCAGGGCAACTACCCTAGCAAAGGAATCACGGTCGGAATTCCAGCTTCCACTGAAAGGTTACCAGCAGCTATTGTTTTGATGGCTCTCCGTGTGCAGTGCGTAGGGAGGAAACAGTCCTCTCCTTTATGGCACCAATTCATTAGAACGCATTGGCCCCTTTCCCCGGGCTCCTGAATGGTCTGCCATTTATGAAACGCCCTCTCTTCAAACTGTGCAAATCCCAAGTTAAGCATTTGAAGTTCCTGACCCCTTTTTCCTCTTCCTTGTTCCCAGCTCTCTCTCTTCCACAATCTACTGAGCTGCCAGGCAGGAAAGACCCCTGTGAACCTAACGGCAGAAGCATCAGTCTTCCCAATCTTCCTCTCCCCCCCCCCCCCCCCCCCCGCCACCACCACCAACCCGGTCTGTTAGAAACAACCCAAAGCTCTTCTCTCTGCTCCCCCGCCCCCTCCCAGCCCGCTCCTGTCCCCATTCCCTTATTAAGGAAACAATGAACCGAACACACCAGGATATTCTGGTGCAGACAGTGATCTCTAGCAATAAATTACTTCCTGACTTAGTGACTTTTATGGGTCAGGGAAACCATATGGCCCATGCAGCCAGCTCCAGGTCAACTCCAGCAAAGTCAATGCTCATACGTCTCATCCTGATCATATTAAAAGACTGTGGTGTGCCCAGTTCTAAAGTGTTTCATCACCCCTATTCCCACAACGCGTGCAATTCACTCTCGATGACCAAGCTGCCTTCCTTCCTCTCTCTCTTGTCCCCATTTCGTCTACTGACTCTCAGGCTTGGTTTGTGGTGTCTGGGTCTGCCTTTGCCAGCATCTTTCAGGAACAGCCTAGTGGAGGGGGATATTCCTTAGGGATTTATTGGCCTGACCGATGTACTTTTCCACACCTCTATCCTGCCTTCTCTCCATCTTGGTGACAGAATTACATGGTATATGTTGCCTCTGGCACAAATTTACCAAATTAAGCAGGGAAGGGCTGACCTGGGCCCACTCACCCCTGGTTCCACTTTTGTGCTATGGGGGTCTTGTGGGGGGCACTCCTTTGTGACACAGCATTGAGTAGGACATCACTTCCAAGCCCACCGTCACTCAGAATGCTCTGAGGCCGTGCGTCTCAAAGTGGTGGTGCAGATCTCTACTGGGTGGTAGTGAATGGTATATAGGGATGGGACTTGGTGGGTGGGGGGCATATGAAGACACAGGATAAACCAGCCATTTCCTACTGACCTATCAGGTAGGGAGGGGAGGGCTGGAAGCAATTTAACTGGTAGGTAATTCAAAACATTTTCACGTTAAAATAGGCTTGAATTGACCACAGACTGGAATGCAAAAAAAAAAAAACTTCATAAGTTTAGACAAATTGATTTCTCATTGGCAGGAGGCCACTTTGGGCCATTGCCTTCCCCCAGACTCCCACCCTCAGGATAATTTTCCCTCCTCTGTTCCCAGAAGTATTTTGGTGAAAAGTATGAGAACTGTATTAAATAGTGATTCTGAATGTTATTTACAAAAATAATAATAGTTATTAATTACTACTTCCTCTGAGGTAATTTTTCTCCAGTGATATTTTCATTATATTTTGTGGATGGATTAATAATAATAATAATTAACTGCCTGCTATGTGGCTTCTCAAGAAAGGCATTATTATTCCACTTTACATTTTACAGATGAGTAAATTGAGATTCAGAGAAATTAAGCGTTTTGCCCAAAGTCTTTTCATTAGCTTCATTAGAAAAAGCAGGATATGAACCAGTTCTATCTGACCACCAAAACTACTTCTTGCTGCAGTAGAAAAGAAAACAAACTTTAAAAAAAAAAAAGAAGGACCCTTGAATATCCAAAAAGTTCAATACTAGAAACTGCAATCTACCATTTACTGGGCAGTGGCCATGTGCCAGACATTATTCTAAGCATTTTACATATCTCATTTCATCACAACAACTTTGGGAAGTAGGAACAAGTATTATATCCATTGCACAGATGAGGAAACTGAGGCAGAATGTTACATATCATGAGGAAAGGAACCATATCTGTCTTGTTCTCTCTTTTATCACAGCATTATCCTGGCATATAGTAGGCAATTGTTGAGTGAATTATTTGAATGTTGTAGTCACAAAATACCTAATACCATATTGTCTGTCTTGCTCATGATATGATTCCTAGTATCTAGCATAGTTTTGGCACATAGTATACATTAGCTGAATAAATAAACTAGATCTTATATTCATATAACATTTAATTTACTATTAATATATTCAATGTGTGGTATCAACCTGTTTAGCATTCATCACATATGTAAGGAGATATAGTAATCAGGACTTTTGGGTTGCAAATGACAGAAACTGAGCACAAACTAACTTAAGATTAAAGAAGAAGAAGGGTGAAGAAAGGACAGAAGCAACAAATGGACGCATGTAACTATAAAGTACTGAGGTGGACTTCAGGTAGGACTGTATCCAGGACCAACAATAGCATCAAGACCATTTAAATGCACTTATCATTTAAATGTTCCTTTCATAGACTCTTCCATATGGTGGCAAGATGCTCTAGGTTATATCCTTCTTACAGCTAATACTCACAGAGAAAAGTCCCTCTTTCTGTTTAGTTATAGTACAAGTACCAGGAAGAACTCAGATTATACCAGCTGGAGTCACAAGTCCATCCCTGAACTGATCATGAAGCAAGGGGAATGGGTGCTCTGATTAGAGGGCCCTGGTTATATGCCCTTTTCTGGAAGGAAGAGAAGTCACTTTTCTTCCCAAACTACACAGAATAGGTTCTCTCTGAAAAACAAGTTTTGATTGTCAGATGAAGCACGGAAGGGAACCCCTGTTGGGCAAAAGCTCTGGCTGTCACAGTTCACTAGCAAGAAAAGGTCCGACTTCCTTTCATGGGATCTGAGGCCCCAGGAGTGAGACTCTTGAATCTACAGATTTCTTCCTATTACCCTCCTTCAGCCTGGGTCTGGGCTTCCAGGGGATGCAACCCTGAGTACTAAAGTACCTTTAGGCAAGCCCCTTTCCAGTCCCCTCCCAGCCCTAGACCTGCCCCCACCGACTCCCAAACAGAGCTCTTCCCTTAGTGTGCAATGCTGGTGTGTAATGCAATTGTACAGTGGGGGAGGGGTGCCATCCTTCCAGCCCCTGGAGACCAGACCCTCCAACTCATGAGCTCATCTGTCCTACTCATGTCTGCGCTCCATTCCCCGGCTTTCTGCTCTGGGTGCATACTGTCCCCTACCCCAATGCCATTTCTCAGCCCTTTATAATGGGCCTTCTGCTGCTACATGCCAAGTGTAAATCTAAGCATGCAAGCACGTCAATCATGGTCTGGCAATGGGGATGAAAGATGAACTCAATTCTCACTCATCATCACAAAATTGGTAATGTGTGCAGAGAAGTCAGGCCCATTTATGAGAGGCTATGATCTGTAACAGACTAAATGTCACATTTCCAAGTGCTCCTGCACAGCCGCCAAGAGGGGAGAAGAGTCCATGTCAGCACTGGGTTCTCTTCCCCGTGCATGGATTCTGACCACCACAATAACAGTACTTCAATTGCACAAATTTTAAATGGGGAAAAGCAGGGCTTAATTTTACATTCAGTAGTGCAAGAAACTTCAAAGTTACTTCAAATCTCTGATGCAATCTCTTGACAAAGAAACTGCTTATCAGGGTTTACAATCTTGGCCCAGAGAGTTCAAAAGGATGGTACAGAGCATTCTATCCAGTGGTTGCAAACTGGCAGCCCCTCAGCTGATTATGATTCACAGACATGTTTTGTTGGGTTCTGGTAGTGCTTACAAATAAGGAAACTTTACCTTTTAAAAATCCAGAGTCCTCACTTATCTTGAAATTCAAAAGATCAGACAAATTAGGTGCATAATCCATCACAGTAGCCATCAGCTGAGACAGAAGTTGAAGCTGTTCCCTATAAGCAGGTGGAAGCTCACCAGTTCTCCACAGTCCCCACCTCTCCCTATTGGGTCCACTTACACTATCCACTGTCCCCCTCATAGGCATTGGCACCTGCAGCTCCTGACTGTCTAGACCTTTCATTTCACAGCAGATTCTAAGGAGGCCCAAAATAACTTGCCCAATTCAGACTGAAACTCTGTTTGTTGTTGTTATTGTTTTTAACAATATGCCGGCTTTTCTTTCTTTTTATAAAATTATCATACAGATTGACTTTTTTATACAGTTTTATGAATTTTAACACATGTATAGACTTATGTAATCTCTACCAAATCAGGACATAGAAAGAGTTCCATCACACCAAAAAACTGTCTCATGCTACCCCTTTATTGTCACTCCCTCCTGCCACCCCCAACCCCTAGCAATCACTGATCTGTTCTCCATCATGACAGTTTTATCTTTCAAGTCTCTCAGAAAAGTGGGGTCATACATTATGTAACCTTTAATACAGGCTTCTTAGATGTGGCATAATGCCTGCGAGAGTCATTTGCGATTTTGGTGTATCAGTAGTTCATACCCGTTTATTCCTGAGTGATGTTCTTCTCTATAGATGTACCACAGTTTGTTTACAGACTGAATTTTTTTATTCAAAGTTCAGAGGGGTTTTTTGAGAGGTGGGACAGTGGGGTGCTGGCTCAACCTTGCTCCTGAGAGCTGAGTGAGTGCTAACTTTTCAGAAATTATGCCAGCTGACTGCTAAAGACAGCCATAAAAAGCTAAATTAAATTAAAAGTAAAGGTAACAAATATTCAAAACTCATCACTTTCTAATTATGCTAGTACAGGTTACTATCCTCTAAGCCATGAGGTTGCTGCATCTATTGTAGCTGTATGGTGGGAAAGCTGTACAGTGATGTACAACGTCCTAACTTCGTGTTCAGTGACGTCATGTTGATGTCATTAAACCCATGATAATGGGACTATTTACATCATGGAAATCTACAAGTGCTGCAAATCAGGGCCCCTTTCTTCCTTTCTTTCAGAGAGCAGTTGTCAAACATTTACTAGGACACCATGGGGCTAGGCTCTAAGAGCCAAGATCCTCCCTGCAGAAGATCCTCACCCATTTCCTCACCCACTGTCCTCACTTGTCCCCAACTCCCACCCCAGCTTTTCTTATGGATTCAAGTTGGATCAAAGCAAGTCCCCTTGGGGAAGGGATGGGGGTGCGGAGCTAGACGGTAAAACCTGACATACTACACTGGGCCTGAAAGCGGCCACAAGACAGTGCAGTGGGAAGCGCCCTGAGCTGGAGGGAAGATGCCCGGGTATTGCTCTCCCCCATGGGAGCATGGAGCACAATTCTTTTTTTCCTGCCTCCCCACATGGGAAGCATGAACCCCAGCTGGGAAGCGCTTCTACCCAACCCCACTCTTCGTCCAACTCCTCCCTGTACTGGATCTCTTCAATAATAGGAGGGAGCTAGTGAATCAGAGTTTTCAAATGGCCACCTGCAGGACCCCAGCTTCAAAGGCACGCCTCCCAGGGATCACCAGGGTGAGCAGGCAGGGATGAGGGGATGGGGCAGGGAGCCCTGGACCCCTCACTTCCTACTTCAGCTAAAGCCCCTTCACTTTTATACTCCACTTTAATGTTTTATAAATGACAGATCAACATAGATTTCCTTTGAAAAAAGGTTTCTGCTGATAAAAGAAAACTACAACTTTTTGAACATTCGTGTTTAACCCTGAAGCATCTCTCACCTGGACTACAGCAAAAGCCTCCTAAGTGGTCTCTCAGTTTCTACTCTTGCCACCTCCCCCTCCCCTTCCTCTCCCCTATTCCTCCATCACACACACACACACACACACACACACAGCAGCCACAGTGATCCTGTTAAAATGCAAATCAGGTCATGCCACTTTTCTCCTCCAAACTCTGACAGCTTCTCTTAGTGGTCAGGATAAAGTCTGAAATCTTTAACATGCCCCCAAGATTCCACAGGGTGTGGCCCCAAGCCCTCTCTCTGACGTCATTGTCTCTCGCCCTCCACACTTATCATACACCTGGCCCCCGGGCTGCTCCTCACAGGCGCCAAGCATGGTTCAAGCACACCTCGCCCACCCCGGGACATTTGCACATCTTTCTGGACTGCTCTTCCTCTGAGTACCCACATGGTTACTCCCTCAAAGATATGACCAAATGTCACCATCAGTGAAGCTTTTCCAAATCCTCCTATCAAAACTGGTTCTTTTCACTATAACTCTCTCTCTCCTTAACCTAAAATATATATTTTATGATTTAAAAACTAGGCCATGTTCATTTCAGAAATTGTAGAAAATATGAAAAAGTACAAATAAGACAATAAAAAGAATCCATTACCATAAACCCAGAGATAAAGAATTAACATTTTGCTGCATTTCTTTCTAGTACTTTCCTTTCCCTTTCTTTTGGTTTTATTCTTTTTCAATGTTAATTGTGCACAGAGTGAAATAATCAACAAGATCTACAAAGCTTACTATAAGAAGCAACAGTTTCCTACCCTTCCACAGTCCCTACCCAAGGCAACCACTTTCAACAACTTTAACCATTGCCTACAAATCTATAAAAAAAATAAAAAATAAGCAAAAGGGACCTAATTTAAGCTTAAAATCTTTTGCACAGAGAAGGAAACTATCAACAAACAAAAAGACAACCTACATAATGGAAGAAAATATTTGCAAACAATGCAACCAAAAAGGAGTTAATATCCAGAAATGTACAAACAGCTTATACAACTCAATATCAAAAAAACCAAACAACCTAATCAAAAAATGGGCAGAAGACCTGAATAGACATTTTTCCAAAGAAGAGATACTGATGGCTAACAGGCACCTGAAAAGATGCTCAACACCACTAGATTATCATTAGAGAAATGCAAATCAAAACCACAATGAGCTACCTCACATTGGTCAGAAGGGCTATCATCAAAAAGTGTACAAATAATAAATGCCCGAGAGGACATGGAGAAAAAGAAACCCTCATAACACTGTTGATGGGAACGTTAAGTTGGTGCAGTCACTATGGAAAACAGTGTGGAGGTTCCCTAAAAAACTAAAAATAGAACTACCATATGGTCCAGCAATTCCACTCCTGGGTACACATCTGGAAAAAATGAAAACTCTAATTCAAAAAGATACATGTACCCTAATGTTCATAGCAGCACTGTTTACAATAGCCAAGACATGAAACAACCCAAGTGCCCATCAACAGACTTAAGAAGATATGGTGCATACATACAATGGAATATAACTCAGCCATAAAAAAGAAAGAAATATTGCCATTTGCAACAATGTGGATGGACCTAGAGAATATTATACTTAGTGAAGTAAGTCAGAGAAAGGTAAATACTATATGATACTGCTTACATGTGTAATCTAAAAAACAATACAAATGAATGTATATAGCAAAACAGAAACAGACTCACGGACATAGAAAACAAATTTATGGTTACCAAAGGGAAGAGGGAGAGGAGGGAAGGACAAATTAGGAGTATGAGATTAACATATACAAACTACTATACATAAAGTAGATTAGCAACAAGGATTTACTGTATAGCACAGGGAATTATACCCAATGTCTTGTAATAACTAACCTATAATGGAATATATCTGCAAAAAAACAGAATCACTATGTTGTACACCTGAAACTAACACAATATTGCAAATCAATTATACTTCAGTTTTTAAGAAGAAATACAAAAAAAATTAATTAAGTAATTAATTAATTTAAAAAATTTTTAAAGAACACTTTCAGGCATTGTCTATTGATTTCCACTATGGAAGGTGAGGATTTAGTTTCTCTCTTCCCTCTGCCCTCACCACACAGCCACTTACTTTCTATCCTTCTTTCCCCCTAATATATAGTACTTAGGGATAGGTCAACATTGAGTGTTATATAATTATAACTATGCGAATGTTATGAATCATATAGTATTATATTATTACTTTTTCTTTCCAATTATTTCTGTTTTTCCTTGAGTTACTAATTGTATAGTTTCCTGTTTTGTTTCTTTTGTTCTGTTTGCATCCGTAATAAAAACCATACTTCACCAGTTGCCTGTTTCTTGAAGCACTCTCTTCCCTTTGCCTTCTGACGTGGTCCAATATAAAATGGTTTCCCCGTGTATCTGGGACACTGCTGACTTCTAGGAATTTCTCTTCACCGTCATCCTAGGCATCTTCTGGTTCCTGACCCTGACATCTTTATTTTTCTTGGTTTACTCTCTTGTTTTGGGGGAGCACATGCTGCATAAAGCTTCCTAAGAAAGACTGCATAGAAGACACATTTTTTTTCGAGAATCTGTACCTCGGAAAATGTTTCTGTTCTATCCTCACAACTCATAGATAATTTGGAAGTAGAATTTTAGATCAGAAATCATTTTTCTTCAGAATTTTGAAAGCATTGCACCACTGTCTTCCAGCTCCTGAGGTTTCTCAATAGAAACCATTCTGATTAATGGCCCTTTGTGAGTGATGTATTTTTGCTGTCTGGAACGTTTCAAGCCCTTTCTCTGGCTTAGTGTTCTGAAATTTCATGATGATGTAAGTGTGGGACTCTTTTCACCCATTGTGCAGTTGTGATGGGCACTTGGTGGCCTTTTCAATCTGGAAACTGGCATTTTTCAATTCTAGGAATTTCTATTAAATTCTTTCTTCGACAATCCCCCTCTCCCTTTGTTGTCTTTTTTCTCTCTTTCTGAAATCCCTATTATATGGGCCTCCTGGGCCACTCCTCTAATTTTGTCATCTTTTCTCCCTAATTTATCCACCTCTGTCTTTTTATTCTACTTTTTATATTCTAAATTTCCAACAGCTCTTTTTTTCTCTGAATATTACCTTTTTCATATACAGCATGCTGTTCTTATTTCAGGATTGCAATATATTTTATCTCTTTGAATATTCAATGAGAATTTTCGCCCTCTTTCTGCCTCTCTCTTACAGGTTTTCTTCTCCCTACATAGTCTGTTTTCTCCAAGCTGCTTTTTTCTGTGCATTTGGCTTTTGTTTGGTCTTTCTTATTAGAACGCTTCCTCAGATGTCTGGTAATCCTTGGCCATCTGCTCCTCTGAGGAGCAGGGAACCAAAATGCTGATTGGTAGCTCTGAGTACACAGGTGGGGATTGCTGACTGGAGGGTTGCACTACATGCTGTGATCAAGCTGCACGCTTTGGTTGGCAAACTCCAATATCGATATCTTTAGGTCTCTCTCTCTCTTTTGAGATGGTCAGACTCTCCAGAGAACATTTCTCCGAACTCCTGTTGGAGGGCATAGGCCTGGCTGCCATCATTCATGGGGAAAGGGGGCCTCAGTACCCAGTACACATACACTCACTTAATCCCCCATTTGTGTCCAGGTAGTCTGCCATCCTCTGCTGGGCGGGCAGTCTTCTCCAGGGACTAGAGCCCCACTCTCCTGCCAGAGGTGCCTGGCTCTTCTCTGTGGAGAAAAGGAGAGGTTCTGGAGAGCTGACACTAAACGGATCCTCTTTATCTTCTGTCTTGTACACACACACCCACACACACACACACACACACACACACACACACTCCCCATTCCAGATTCCCCTGACACACCCTCTGCCAAAACTCTGGGAGGTGGTTAGTGTAAATCAGGTGGGTCCTCAGCTTTCTCCTCTGCCCATGGAGGACGCGGTTTCCACAAGTTTGCTTTCCATCTCCCACACTTGGTCCTGTCATCTCCTCTCCCCTTTTCCTCATCCATGAGTATCTATGCCCTTAAAAAGTGCCTTTATTTCATTCTGAGGGGTCTCAGGAGGGAGTAAAAGTAGATATGTGTTTTCAATCTATGTGTTTTTATCCAGGAGCCCATAGTTGCTATCTGCTTAATTGTTTACTATCTTCTCTCACTAGAATACGAGCTCCATGATGGCAAAGACTGGAATGTTTTGGTCACCCCTATATACTCAGCTCCCAGAGGAGTGTCTGGCACATACTAAGTGCTCAATAAGTGTTGATGAATAAATGGATAGAGGTAAGAAGGAAAGAAGATTCCTCCAGTTCTATTTCTATTTTGTAAGTTTTTAGTCCCTTTCCCAAATTTATTCTAACTTTCCTTTTCTTCAGCTACGTCCCTTTTTTCCCAAAGACTTCCCACTTCACTGTTTACCAAGCTTTATTCTTTCCTGGCAATTTTTTCTTTCTCCTGGCTCACTCCCAACTTTCCTCTCTTTCTACTACCTGGCATTGACTTCAGTCTCAATTTCCATGAAGGAGATTGTATTTTCACCCAGTAAAGCACACCCATTACATTTGTAGGCGCTGGAGAATACTTGGTTCCTACCTTCTCTGGAAAAACACAATTTAACTAACTAACTTAACTAACTAACTAACTTAACTAATTTAACTAACTTGATTAGTTAGTTAAACTTGATTATTGTTAAAACACAATTTAACTAACTTGATTTTAAAAATCAAGATTTCTATTAAGACACTAATTCAGGCTAGGTTTAAAAAAAGAAACATCAAATTACCAGAGTGTCAGGAGCAGGTGGATTAATAAGAAAAGGCCTGGGGGTGGGGAATTTGAGGGATTATTGGAAGGGACAGAGGACTAAGCTTCTAGACAAAGAAAAGCCAAATTAACACTCACAGTGCTCACAGTCACCCTTATCCTTCCAACCCCTCCTCTCCTGCATCCCCTGGTTAAAGCCAGGGCTAAACTGGAAAAGAAGAAAATTGTTCATTTTTCTCTCATTAATAAGATATTTATTGAAATTCTAGTATGTTCCAGCCCTAGGTAAGCAAATCAGACATGGCATCTGCTCTTTTGAAGTTAGAGCCTAGTGGGAGATTCAGATCACAAACAAGTAAAAAACAAAAATAAATACTACAAACAGTAGCAGGTGCTCTGAGGGAAGTGCATAGTGTTCAGTAATAGAAGATAACAGAGGGGACTTCCTTAGATGGGGTGGGCAGTGAAGGCTCCTCTGAAAAAGTGTGATGGACTTTTGTTGTTGCTGTTGTTGTATTCCTAAAAAACATTTCCCACTTTTCCCAGCAAAAGCACTCTTTATCATCTGGAAATTTCAACTCTCCCCCATATGAAGCCATGCTGTTAGATCATGTGGGGTCCCACCCTCAGCTCCAAGTAAAGGTCCTGATTGGCTTAAGTGAGTCTATTCCCTCCCCCTACCTTCATGTCCCTCACAAGGTGATTGGTTTAGACATGGGCATGTGATGCAGTTTAGGCCAATGAGGGAGAATGAATCCCTGGACTTGAGCAGAAACCACCAGAAGAGACCCTCTCTCTACACTGGACATTGTGGAATGAGGATGTAAGTTCGGAACAGTGACAGCCATTTTGTGATCATGAGGAAAGAGCACCTGTATGGTAAATGAGAGAAACAGGGTCCTCAGTGACATAGATCAAGCCTTTCTTGAAGCCAGAACTATTTCTGGACTTATTAGATATAGGAGCCAGGAAATTCCCTTTATTATTTGGAATGGTATGAGTGGGATTTTCTGACTTGCAATCAAAACAAAATAATTGTAACTGCTAGAGAAGTGACATTTAAGCTAAAAACTGAGAACTAACCAAAGGAGAAGAGGATGTAGGAGCATTCCAGGCCCAGGAACCAGCCCTGAGAAAGTGCTGGGGAAAGAAAAATCTTAGTGTGTTCGGGGAACTAAGTGGAGGCCTGTGTGGGAGCCACAGGATAAGAGGGTGAACTGAAGCCAGATTGGCAGGCAGGGGGTCGTGGGAAGGAATTCGGATGTTTGGATTTTATTCTAAGGAAATAGGAAACCCCATTCTGATTCATGTCTCATAATGAAGTGGTTGCTGAGTGGAGAATGGATAGGACAGGGGCATGAATGGGAGAGGAGTATTAGAATGAGTCTATGTGATTGCCCAGGCAAGAGAAGGTGGCTTCTTAGGCTAAGGTGGTGGTGGTGGTGGGGATGTGAACATAACGAGAAACTAGATAGTTCTTTAGTCACTTCTTTAATTTATTTGTACATTTATTTATTCAACCACAGATATGAAGAGTCTCTGTGTACCACTGTGTTAAAGCTCAGGACCCTAACATGAAAGTATACTTTCTCTATCCAGAAAGAGATTTCTATCTAAAGGGAAACAGCCAGGCAAATGATTATAATAATATAAAAAGAGCTGTGATGGAGGTAACTGCAAGATGCAGTGGGGCCATTGGAGAAGAAACCACTAAGTTGGCCTGGGAAATTCAGGGATGGCTTCTTAGAATAAATACAGACTTGGGTTTGAGGAGTTTGCCACGTCAGCAAGGAGGATATTCTAGGCAGAGTAGAATGTCTCAGTAGAAAGACATGGAGGCTTTAAAAGAGTTGTACTCAGGGGAAAAGTAGTCAGATATTACCAGTGCTCCAATTGCAAAGAGGGACCATGGTAGAAACAGTAGTAATCACCAAACATTCCCTGCATTTCCCATCCCCCTTGCAGTTAAGTGACAAACTCTGAGCTGAAGCTCAGAAGAGCTCAAGCCCACCTTCCGGCTCTCTCTTCCTCCTCCATGGCAATCTTGGAGGAAACCTGGTGAAATGGAAAAATCATGTGTCAAAGAAGCGTGGATCTCTGAGTTACCGCATGGAGAACAGGTCTTCTGGAGAGTCACCCAAACTTGCAACAGACCTTGTGTAAATAAGAAATAAACCTTTGTTGTGTTAAGCCACTGAGATTTTGGAGTTGTTTGCTAATATATCATAACTTAGCACGACTAATATACAGAGTGATGGGGATAAGACTTGACAGAAGGACAGAGGCCAGACCACAGAGAGACTTGTCTGCCAGGTGCCTTGCTCAAAGATTGGACTTTATCTTGTAGGGATTTAAGAATCACCAAAGAATAGAGATGAGTATGAGACCATTCTGGCAGCAGTGGGATGGATGGATGAAGGGATGGATGGATGGATGGATGAATACTTGGATTTGGGGCTTGAGGGGTAGAAGTAGTTCTTAAAAGCAGAGAAATTAGAAAAGAGGGGTTGAAATAGTGCAGGAGAAAGATGATGACAGCATGAACTAAGGCAATGGTACCAGTACAGAAAGGAGTGTGTAATTTTGACAGATATTTTAGGAGGGAAAATGCAGAGAGAGTGTGAATTACTGACTATTCATGGGGCACAGAGTGAGAGGAAACAAAGGAGGGAAGTTTTGAGCCCCTTAAGCCCCTACTTCCTTAGCCCTGATATAAACAACCTTAATCACTATGGGTCCAACCGCTGTCGGCATCAAGAGAGGACTGGAAAGAAGAGCTGAAGGAGAAGGCTTAGTGGCTTCATGGCAAATGGAAACACATTGGCCATAAGTCAGAGGAGCCAGGGGACCAGGTCTGGTCGCTCTGACTTGGATTGGTTCATTGTACTTCTCTAGACTTCAGTTTCCTCATCTGTAAAATGAAGTCATCAGATTTAAAGATCTCCAAGTTCTCTTTCCATTTTAATGCCATAACTCTCAAAAAGGAAACAGAGGAACAGGAGAAAGGAGAGAAGGGGAAGAGGGGAATAAGACAGGTGAGGAGTTCAGCTAGGACCAACAAGGAAAGAAAGGAAGAAAAGAGAAAAGACCAGGTGTGGTTGCTCAAAACGGGATTCTCAGAGCCTTGGTTACCCCAGCAACCCATCTGTTCATCTCTACCAACGTTAAGTTACATGGTGTGGATTTTGTCTCAGCTAACGTGTCATTGTTTTTGCTCATTGAATTTGTATTTTTAGTTGTGACTATTATGATTATCCTTAATTGACAAAAAAAAAAAAAAAGGATCAATGGCTCAAAAGTGGTGATGATGAAAATACTCATGTAAATACCATAACTCAGGATAACATCTTAAATGTAAAGAACAGATTTAAGGACAAATGAAGGGAGGTGACCCAGTAAGTGCTGGGAGAAGTGAGAATATGATTGTGATGATCAAGTTAAGAGAAATCTAACTCTGTAAGTCAAGGATAGGAAAGACCAGCAAAATCTGAAAACTGAATTGTATTTGACTGGTGATATATTTCCTTCTGGACCTCCAGGGTGGCATCCTTTATAAAAATGTTTTCCAATAAAAGTAGGAAGCCATGAAAGCTTCAGTGTTATTTTCGAACTTCTCTGATAGAGCAATAAAGTTTTTCCAGAACAAGTGCAAACACTGTAAGTGTTTGCCGATATACAACCGATAAATTGTATTGCTCAAGGTGATGGAGTAACCAAAACTACAGAGGCATCATAAAGGATGCACTCCTCATAGAAAAATAGGTATACACCACACTATTGCCAAGAAGTTTATAAAACAGCTACAAAGGGAATGATAAATATTATGTTTGGAAAGAGAGCAAAACAATCAGGAAAATTTCTTTGTCAAAGAACATTGGTAAATGTTGCAAAATGTCAACTATATATAATGTGGGAGAAAGGTGCTATCATGTCTGTGCAGACATTTCACTTTATATGTGGACAAAATTCAGTTCTGGTGTGGGGTACTTGTATGCAAGACAAGTACTTGATGATTTCCTCCCCCCAAAATCTTTTTTAAAAACAGCTTTATTGAGATATGATCCATATTCCATACAATTTGCCCACTTACGGTATACAAAGTAATTGGTTTTTGGTATATTATGGTATATTTGCTATATTATGATATATTTGGTATATTACAGGTTTTAAAAATTGTGATAAAATATATATAACATAAAACTTGCCATTTTAACCATTTTAGGCATACAATGCAGTGGCATTAAATACATTTACAATGTTGTGCAACATCACCACTATCTACAAGACTCTTTTTTTTACTGAGATATAATCAACTTGATGACTGTCCCTCTACTAGAATCCACAAGCTATTGTTCAGAAGGCATATACATCTCACTGAAGATAGCACCACCTTGCTCCAGAAACCTAAGGGTCTATACTGTAACTGTCCTACTGCCATAAACTCCACAAGGGATCTTTTCCCACCACTGATACCACCGGTACCATGGGGCCTACCTGGTCATATAGCCCAAGCCTGTAACTGCTGCAGAGCTCTTTCCTGCTCTGGGCACCAGTCAAAGCCGACAGCCTTGCATAACACCTACTACATGAACGAGATCCGTACCCCCAGGTTCGGAACATGCAGACTCCAGAATCAGAAGAAGCCAACCAGGAGTGGTGCATCGTGCTTCCTTCTTGGAGGTGGAAGGCTTATGATGTAATCATTTGTCCTTTACTTTTGAGGGGTTATCCTGACATGCCCCAGAGTAGGAGCCCCTAAATATGTTACTGATGTGGTGGGTCCCTGAATCTTTGGAGGGTTTAGCTCCCATCTTGGAAGTGTGTATGTTTTATCAAGGTAAGTTTTACCTAATCTGACTAGCATATCATTGATATAGTGGTCCAAAGTGATATTCCATGGGATGTCCAGATAATGTAGACTATTTTATGACAGAGGGCAGGAGCATTAACTGGGACAAAACCACAAATGAATATTCTTGTCCTTTCCAAGTCAATGCAAGCTATTTCTGATCCTCTTCCCTAATAGGGTTGAAAAAGAAAGCCTTAGCCAGAGCAATGATCACATATCATATACCTGAGGCCATGCTAATCTGTTCAATAAAGAAATTGCATTTGGGGCTACTAATTGGTTAAGTTTACAGTGGTCCACTGTCATTTTTCAGGATCCATCTGCTGTGTTCAGGTGCCAGATTGGTGTATTAAATGTGATAAGATGGGGACCACCACCTGGTATCTTTAAGGGTGGTACTAATATCTGCTATTACCCCCAGAATGTAATATTATGTTTAATTTCCTATCTTGTTGGTGGGCAGGGTGAAGAGAGGCCGTTTCAGGACCTTACATTTGACCTTTCCACAACCATATCTCTTCACCCACAGGCCAAGAAGCCGGTGTGGTGTTGTGCCGATTACCAAGTATCTCTATTCCAATTGCACACTCAGGGACTGGGGAAATGATCGCTGGAAGTGATCCAGTGAAGACACTGTGAGCCAGGCGGGATCCAGGACGCCATTTATCACCTAGCTCTCACATACCCCCACTCTAAAAGGGGACCCACGATGATGCTTCAGGTCTCCAGGTATCAATGGCAACTCTGTGTTCAACAGTCCTTGAAAATGTTTGGATATTTCCCTTTTCCCAGTGTAAAGCTACCAGAGTAAGTGGCCATAGGTCCCTCTGGGGAAGGACTGGGAGAATTCATTCCTGAACACATGGAGCTCTTTCGGGATCCTTCCTCCTGGGGACCTGAACCCTCCCTCACTAGATGTGTTGCTGGTTTAAAAATTGACTCGTGTCCAGAAATTGGGCAAGGGATCATGAATTTTTATTGGAACCATGACTCTCAGCCTCCTGATCATCCACCCATGATTTCTTTAGAGCAGTACACTTATGAGCTGCCCATCTAATATTTTTCCCCTAAGAATACTGAGTTCTATTAACTACCTCTACGACCACCTATGGGTCAGGCCCCCTTAGACGCCATTCGAACTTGATGCTTATTACAATAATTGTCTCCACCTGGCTTCTGACAGTAACACACTGTCAATGGCCTCTCCTGTTTGGGGTTCCTTTGATCCCTAGTATCATCTGTGAACCCAGTTCTGTAAGAGCATCTCCTGCTGTCAGGCCGGGGGTACAGAACACAAGCACCACTGAGCTTCTAAGTGTTGCTGGTGCCCTCTCTCCAGCACATTCTTTATTGCTTTGGTCAATGGTGTGTCCTCCGGGCCCTTTCATAGAGCACAGTCATCTTGTGGGATTTTGACCCTTCCATAGTATATCCACTCTCTTGGGCCCACTTCTCTGAGCCTTTTCATTTCTTCTTCCACCATCTGCCACAGCAAATCTGTCATTTCTGCTCCAGTTAGTGTAGATCACCACTTTTTCCATGCTTCTAAGAGCCATCCTAGCAGCGTGTTTGTACCATTTCCTGGGGGTCTTTACCAGAGTATTAAGTCCTGTACCTCAGAAGAGTGCTCTCATATCAATAAACTCTCATTTATCAAATGTATGTTCTGCCCTTCCCAGCCCTGCATCCTCAGAATCCAATCTTCTCCTGGGTTCTGCTGGTACAAGTTGGCTAGGTCCTGCGGTTCCTTCCATGATCAGGTCCTCACGTCCTAAGCTGGATTATGTTGTGACTGAGCCCTAGTCATTGGCTTAATGGAGAGAAAAAGAGGGGAAGGAAGAGATGCATGTTGCCTTAACAAGGAGAGGTCTCTCCATCATCTTCAGGCAAGGGAGAAGCATCAGTCCCTCACAGGGAGATGTGGGCCATCTGCGCAGATTCAGAGGGTATGAATCCCGGATTCAAGATATTTGGATGTAGGAACCCAGATGTTCCCCAGCCCATATCTCAGGGTCCCATTCTTTCCCAACCAAGGCCTTAACCTTGTAACTTTGGGGAGTTTAACTTTCTGTAGAGCTCAGTTACTCTTACAATTAAATCCAAATCCTGAGCCTGATCCTCAACTTTCTCTCCTGCTGAAGATGATGAAGGCCTCTTTGTATGCTACCAAGGAGGCCCTCTGGACTCACCTTTAGATTTTTAACTGTCAGTTAATCACTCTCAGACTTGAGTTCTTTTTCCAGACTGGAGTTATTACTTATAACCACCAAACTTCACTGTCCTTAAAGTGACCATTTCCCCCATATTTCTCGAAAGCCTAATACAACGCGTGAGCCACCACATTGTCTCCCACCTGTGTATCATCACTGCTCACCATTGGTAAGAGTTTTAATTATTGTGTTGCCATATCGAGCCAGGGCCTATCTGTGCTCCAGCTACCACCAGTGATGGGGTTGTCATTGCCACCAGGCAGCACGTGCTCTAGACCCAAACTCCCAGCCAGTGACTGCTTCCTCCTATCTCTTCTGACACCAGCTATCACAGGTTGGATTCCCCAGGAAGAAGATTTGAGACAGATGTTAACATGCAGGACATTTCTTATAAGACTTACTCTTAGAATCAATACTTATGGAAAAGCGAGAAAGGAAGCAGGAATGGGCAGAGGGAGAATTTGAGCTGTGATCCAGTCCTAAGTCAACCCCATGGAGAGTTCTGAGACTGGGACAACACTTCAGAGTTGTCCCAAGATGGGGTGAGGGGGTGGGACCTGTCCATACCCCCACTGATCAGTCAGCCCCTGGAAGGAGACATGACCTTGGGTGAAGCATTTTTCTTCAGCAGAAGCATCTCTCGAAGAGGGCTGTAGGCTGAGAGTTGTCTTCCAATTGCACTCCCAGGAACTGGGAGGGGTGGGGGATAGGGAACGAGTCTTTCACTCCTGGAGGGGGATCTGGGTGGTGGACATCACAGTGCTCACAGCAAAGAAAATGGTGAAAATTAAAAACATGATGAAATTGCAGTCACTGATAGATAATGACACTGACAGATACTGATAGACACTGATTGTCACTGATACGTAATATTGGCTATTCATGAGGAAGAAGATTTTGAAATGAGAGATGAGATAAAAAGAATGTCTTCATGGATGGACCTTGAGGACTACACTAAGTGAAATAAGTCAGCGAGAGAGAGAGAGACAAATACTGTATGATTTCTCTTATATATGGAATCTAAAAAACGTTTTTTTCTAATTTTAAACCAAGCTCATAAATACAGAGGACAGACTGGTAGTTGCCAGAGGAAGGGGATGGGGGTGGGGAGTAATTTAACTAAAGTAAAACTAAAATAAATAAATACATAAAAATAAATAGTAATTTCTTCATGACCATTTCTATGAGTTCAAGTGTCTTGCTATAGAGCATATCTCACTGATACATTCAGTATCTTGGACAGCCTGAACCTGCATGGTCATGTGAAGGATAAGATATCCAGATATTTTTTAAGACTGAACCATATTATAAAGAGTTCAAAAATGCAGAACAAAAAAACCTGATTTGTTGCCAGCATTTAATGGCTTTCCTCACTCATTGGAAAACAAAACCTATCGTGTATTATTTAAATATTTAAAAACACACCTGAATGTGGCAATATGACATAAATACTTTTCAGAGCCAAATGGAACCCAAGAATAGACTAGGGATCTATTTGATGTTATCTCCTGAGTTCACCATCCAACTGTCCCACATTTGAGTGTGATAAGCTCATTCACTGAGCATCTGACAAACATCAGATGCACTCTTCAGAAAGAGCCTTCATCATAATTTTTGGGTCTGTGTGTGATTGAAATATCCAGAGGCAAATATATGGGCCTTTCCCCAAACCTTCATAATTGTAAGATATGGTTTTCTAGTTTAATAACATAGGAAAATAAATTAAAATATAAGAAAAGAAATAAGAAAGGATGAAAGAAGCAGAGTAAGTAAAGAAAGCGACTTGGTGCAGCTCAGATCAATGACTCAAGTGGTTGATACAAACAGATTATAGATGTCTTAAGGGGAGATTGCCAGCAACATCATCTATCTCAATGCAATGAGACAATTATCATATGATTTTTAACATATTGTTTTATTTTTATTTTATAATGAGGACAATTTTGTAGTCAATTTGTTATAATTTACCTAAATTGGCAGATAAGGGTCTGACACCCCCATAAGTGTGCACGTGTACACACACACACACACACACAAACTGGTGATCTTCCAACTTCATGTCCTCAGTTCTTCCAGGGGGTAATGACAGAAGGACAGCCAGCAAAGAAAAGGACCTGGAGCAGGCACTTGTTTCATCCATCTTATTATGCTTTGTGCTGACTCCATATCTTAATTACCTCCTCCCAAATACCTTACCAACCCAGCCTAAATCGTCCCTTTGTATGAGACAGTATATATCTGATGCCCAATAATAACTTCTTTGTTCTGGCCTCCCCCTGCCCAGTACAATTCCATTTATTATCTAACCTTACTTAGGCATTTTCAGCATTCTTTTCATGTTCCTCCACACACATTTTCTAAAAAGCCAGCTGTGCAATTTAGACCATCCCTGGAGATTATTGACCAGTTGGGTTTGCATTTATGAGCACATAACTGAAGCTGACATGGCCTTTACCAGAATTAATAGCTCTTGGAACAATTTGCTTTCACAGCATTTTACAAACAGCTTCATAATATATCTAAGGGTAAGGCAGGTGTTAATTAGTGTCACTAATAGCTAAGTATTCAGAGGTGAAATAATTAAGTGGCTGGACCAATAGGAGCAAGAGGTGGAAGGTGAAGTTGGAGTCTGTGCAGGTTCAAGGTGGTAGAAGTTTCCGTCTGTCATTGGGGAGTTATTCTCTGCTGAGATGAGTCTTCTGTTAGTGCTGACCAGGACTTACTGCCGGCACACTCGGTTTGTATGCATGCAATATTATTTTGAAACACCCGGTGCTTCTTTCTTCACACTCTCTCTCTTTAGTTTCTCCTCTTATTCAATTTTGGTTACTCTATTTTACAAGCAAAGCAGCTGTCCATATGGGGAAGAGGCGCACCATTCAGATTCATGGTTTACACTTTGCTAAATGTAAGCCTGCCTAATCCTTTCATATCATTGGATTACTCTCCCCGAGCGAATTTTCCCAGCTTTCATCATGAGAAATCGGCTCTCGGCCAAGAAACCACTCATCCCAGCTCAGGTCCACCTGGCCTTTCCCAATTGTCAATTCCTCCATCTTTGGCCATTAAAAGGGCTTTCAGACTGAATATTTGCACAACCATTTCTGAAAGCCAAACACAAAATCTTTGTTCCACAGAATCACTAATCTCTACATAGGATTCTGCTCTGAATTATTATCAAGCAAAGAAAGAAAGAAAGCTTTTGATCGTTGGGTCAGTTTTCTCTTAATATCATCTAATTAGATAAAAATAAATGTATTTAAAGTTTAAATTATAACCAAGGTCAGATTGGAGGATTTCAAGAAGAAAATATACCTCTTAGTATTAGTATTAGGTGGCTGCATTTGGAAGGTAGGTTAAGAAAGCCATCCTAAAATTCCTAAACGCTCCATAAATGCTCCATCAATTAAACTTTTAATGGATTTTTAAAAAATATTCATGGTTATTTGCTACCTAATTCCCTCCACAGGTCCGAAGAAGGAGACCTTCTTGGGTTTCAGAGGGAAAGGGTTCTTTGTGTGACTGCAAAACAGAACAAGGGGTTTGATTCACACACACTCCTCTGTCAATCACGTCTGAAATTCTGAGCATGTGTAAACTCTCTCACGGAGACAGCACAATAGCA
Organism: Balaenoptera acutorostrata; assembly: GCF_949987535.1. NCBI lineage: Eukaryota > Metazoa > Chordata > Mammalia > Artiodactyla > Balaenopteridae > Balaenoptera > Balaenoptera acutorostrata. The sequence goes on along the minus strand of NC_080071.1, from coordinate 116,934,097 downwards.
CCTTGCCATTCGATCGCTGATTTTCATCCCTCCTGGGCTAAACTTTAACAACTGTAAGCAAGCAATTGAGGGGAGGGGGGAGGTTTGATGGAGCCCCTTTCCAACTCAGGTACTCAATGGGATTTCAGGACCTAAGAGCCACCTTCATTTCACAGGCAAACACCCATACATCCACCCTGAACACTAAATCTCATTAAACTATTATGAAAAAAGTTCTTCTGTACATTTTCCATTTTTTACACAAAACTTTCAGGAGTCTGAGTGAATTCAGCATTCGAGACGTTAAATGTACACGCAAGAGCAATACGCTTGGTGGGCTTCCTTTATGCTATTTTACTGATTTCCTTGAGCCCAAGCAGTCAAAAGTGGGAAGACAGAAAAAATGTATTTTCAGTGGCTCAGGGCTTCTCTTCCACGTTTTCTGTCCTTTCCATTGCTTTCCAGAGCTGCCACAGCCAAAGGAGGTTGGGGAGCAGTAAGGGGGAGGCTGTGGGCAGAGGGGCACTTTATCCAAATATGGTAATGATGTTAGGCAGAGCACTTGCCTTTCACAATCCCTTTCCTCTAATCTTCCTGATGACAGGGGCCAGGAAGGTCTTGCAACCCACTCTCCGAAGATGGCACCTCTGGTTTAAATAAAATAGTCCATAAGAGCATGGAACTTGGAAGAGAAGAACTAGAAAATATCTTGCTATATGGTTGACTGACAATACATCTATTTTAAAGTAAGTTCCTTCAAGGCAAAGGACCATATTTTCTATGAAGAGTAGAGGGTAACATCTCACAAATAGTAAATGTTGATAAGAAACTCAACAGGAACTCAGCTCCCATTCATAGAAGTCTGTGTGCCATGATATGTACTCACACTCCCAAGTTTCACTTTGCATTTCTGGTTCATCAAACCCTCAGACACAGGGTTGAAAGTCAAAGTGAAACGCCCCACGAAGAAAACCACACTGATTTTTACCTGCTTTAATGTCAATGTTTTGAGAAACTAACATGAAATCAGTCCAGTGCACTCTACACTCACCTTTTGGGGCATATAAAATGCCTCCGCCCGTGAGCCACAATTGCTGAGCCTGCGCGTCTGGAGCCTGTGCCCCGCGACGGGAGGGGCCGCGATAGAAAAAGGCCCGCGCACCGCGATGAAGAGCGGTCCCCGCACCGCGATGAAGAGTGGCCCCCGCTTGCCGCAACTGGAGAAAGCCCTCGCACGAACCGAAGACCCAACACAGCCAAAAATAAATAAATAAATAAATAAATAAATAAGAAAATCCTAAAAAAAAAAAAAAAAAAAAAAAAAAAAATGCCTCCAGTGAAGAGTCGCAAATTTGACTTGCCACAAAAATGTTCACCAGTGAGAGGGGTTTTAGTTAAATCCAAAGGCTTCACAATGATTTTTAAATGTTTTTAAAGACCCCTGCTTGAATGTCTCAATTCAGTCAAGTATTTAACGGTTGAAAGAGGAAAAACAAGGCACTTCTAAATTTCAGCCTGTGGTAAGTGCTTTGTGAAAACCTGAATCCCTCAAAATAAATGCCAAAAGTAACTATGCAAATTTCTTCGTTAACACACATACAATAACGTGGTCAAACCAAAGAGAGAGAAAGAGAAAGGGCTCTCAGAGTGAAGACAGATAGGAAAGAAAAAGGAAGAAAGTTGGAGGGGAAAAAAAGATCCAAAGATGAATTTCTTTTTCACCCATTTCTGGAACAGGTAGAATTTTTACCTATTATTACCAGAAGAGGTCTGGTCTGAAGTGCTCAAATTAGACCTGGAGTCGAATTCGTCTGTCCAGTTTACCTGGGGCTGAATTTAGTCAGTTTACCTGGGGCCATCATCTTATGTGCACAGCGACTCAGGTGCTTTTCTGTCTGTGTCTCTGAAAGGATATGACAGGGGCCAGCCCAGTTTCTGTAAGGCCTCGGGGAAGCTGAGAGTCAAATGGACGAAGTAGGAAGGAAGCCAAGATCCTACTGCTGGGAATGTGCAAACAGCAGAGTCGGAGTGGCTGAGTCAAGGACCTGTCACGGTCACAGAGCCCAGCTGGTCGGAGGCAATTCCTAGAAGATTGTCTAATGGGAGCACTTGAGGGCTTCATTATCGTCTTTTTTAAAAAGAAAATGATAACCCTGGGCTTTAGTTTGCTGTCTTCACTGATAAAATTCAAAGAGCCCCAAGTGGGAAATCCTCAGCGGTTGGGATGAGAAGAGACAGGGCTCGCTCACCCCACTGTAGTGCATGCCCAATTACTCCCTGCCACCCCAACTGGTGGTGGGCAGTGGCTTCTATCTCCCCGTCCTTAGGGCCTAATCCAGTGCCTGGTGTTTGGTAGACATTCAATAAAAGTGCTCAACTCAGTGACTAAGTGGACAAATGGTCATGAATAGATACTACTTGATACTTTCAATCTGACCTGTCTTAGGATGTTTTTAAGATATTTGTCCCCAGGGTCAATTAAATATCATTTATCTCTAGAAAGCCCCAGGAGTGCTACACTCATGCTCAGTTTGCCTTCTCTGGAATGACAGAGGCTGCTTCTTTTCTGGAAACACACAAGGAAGTATCTTACGGGCTGCCCGTCTTCCCGCCTTTTTGCCTGTAAACAAAGTCTCTCTTTGCCTCAAAAATATAGTATGCGTGTTTCCAAGCTACAGAAAAACCGTTGAAAATTAAACCACAGAGCAGCATTTTAATGAGAACATGATTACCTAACACCCCACTGTGGTTTCAGATGGCCTTGTGCCAACCTTCCAAACGCTACCAGAAGTTCAGAGTAAAGAGGAAAAAAAAAAAAAAGGAGGAAAAAAAAGTGATTAGCATCCCCTTAGTGAAGGTAGCTGTCTTGGATGGCTTCCAGAAAGATCTCTCTAGAAGGACATGGGTTATTGGTATCTGCAGTTAACAAAACTTTCTTCCTGTTTTGAAAAGTTTGAGAGAGAGAGAAGGGGGGCCACCCCTTGAATTAGTACATGATGTCCTGAACTAGGTGTTTTTAGCACCAAAGCTCGGCTGTAAGCGTCTGTACCTAGCGCTGTCTATCTCATCAACTTGCCTTCTGCGCACCCACTTGCTATTTCTGTAGCCTAGGTTACAGGACTGCAGGTGTTGATGCTCCACTGGCCCCTCAGAGCAAAGCCCACGCGAGCACTGTTCCTCCCTGGTTGGCAGCTCGCACTGAGCACGTCAGGCACCGGGCATAGAGAAGAGGAGGGAGGCGATAGGCCCACGCTGGGGTCATTTTTCAGGGGCATCCTATCCTTGGTCTCCAACTCGCCTAGCACTGAAGCACTTGGGGTTGCGGTTTCATTTCCACGTTGGGTTTCCTGACTTAACCCCTGAACCGTCTTCTGCCGTTGTCTTCCCACCGGTTCAACAACAACCAGATGGCCCTGCGCGGCCACAGGCAAAAGCGGATCACAGAGCTGGAAGACGCTGTAGTGGAATCCCTTCATTCCACAGATGAAGAAATCCAGGCCCAGAGGAAATTAAGAGATTCACCCAAAGTCGCACAACTACTCAGCCTCCTGATTTCCAGGCTGCAGGTGCTGCCCTAGACATACTACTCCAATTCCTTTCAGTAACATAGTAACTGAAACACCACTTGCACACAACTTGGTGGGCACAGAGCAGGCATAATATATGCTATTTTCCTTCCTTGCAAAGTATTCAGCACTGTGCTAAGCCCCAGGGAGGATAAGTGGAAACGTACCATAGACTCTTGCCCTCAAGAAGTCATAATATCTTGAAGGTAACAACATGTACACATTAGGCGTAGAAACAATACAAATGAATGCAAAGTACGGTGCTAAATGCTTAACAGCATCTCATACAATAAAAAGCGAAATGCTTTCCCTCTTTACTCCCTTCACTTTGTTAACTTACTGGTTTTGTCTTCATTTTGAGGTCGCCTCTCTCAGGAAGCCTTCCTGGGTTTGGTTCAGGTTGGACTCTAAGTGCCTGTGCACTTGTCTGGGTTCCTGTGAGCCTTGTGAGGACAGGTTCCTGGTTGGCCATGGGTATTCCCATGTCTAGTGCCTGGAACATAGTTGGTGCTCAGTAAACATCTGGGGAAGAAAAGAGCTGAATGTCAACTGAGAACCTTTTAGCCATCAAGTGGGACTGGAGATGGACTCTAAAATGGGAAGGATTTGAATCAATGCAGAAGGGGGTCCAGAAATGGGTGGATAACACCATCCCCATAGAAAAGTCACCACCACCTGGGCTGGTGAGAAGTCAGTGAGGAGACCCCAGGGATAGAGTAGGCATCTTTGATGAAGAGGACCAGGAAGGGGCTGCTGGGTAGGTCAGATGAGGCCAGACTCCGGGAGGTCAGGGAGGCTGAGTGGATGATGGCAACCAGAAGGAAGATGTGTTGCCCTTTAAAAAGAGAAGAATTAGAGAAAATCCAAGCCAGGAGAAAGCTGCACACAGCAAACCACTCAGCTCAGTTCTAGAATATGATTTTGAGAAGCATTTTTCATACACTTGGAAAGAAAGCTCTCAGGCTTTCCTTTGGTAGCTGGGGTTTTCCCCCCTTCTCAGCTTTGTTGTCTCTTTCTCAACACCTGAAAAGACAGGCTGAGTTTCGCCTTAGGAGAATGCAAATAGTCAGCTGCAGTGAAGAAAAAAATGAATCACAATCTCAATCACAGATTTTTTTGAAACCCTGTGCTAAAGGGAATTCTGAAAGGACCACTGACTCATTTCAGCCAGTGAGCTGGAGTGAACATTTAATGTGGTGACAGGGGCCGAGGAAACCACGTCTCTGCGGGGAACTGATAGTCTTATCTGGATGCCTTTACCAAACAGACAGAGTGTCACCTTTTACTCGGGGGGCACCTGGTACGCATTTACAAAAAGAAAGGAGTTCCGAGAAGAAGAGCTATAATTATCAACAGCAGAGAGGGCTCGGTTTCTGCTCTCTCATGGCCCATCCACAGGGTTATCAAAATCAAGGAGCAAAATAATTTGCCTGAGAATGGGGTGTGAAGGAGGAACAAAGGGTCCTAAAAAACAATGGGATTAGGGATATTAAATATGCCCCTCCCTCATATACAAGGCTGAAATGTTACCTTGTGGGCAGCCATATATTACATAGAACACAGCTGACATTCTGTGTCAATTTCCACCATTCTAGCAAGATGTTAACTTGGAGGAAATGCCAGGAAAATGCAAGGCTGGAGGAGAGAGGAGGTGTATTCCTATGGACGCCTAGCTGCCAGGCAGTCCTGGACTGTTGCTGGTGGCATCGACTCCAACCTAGAGCAGACTAGGTAGAAAAGTCTGACTCATCTCTAAGGAAGAGCCTTGAACAGGCTCATAATAGTTCTGCTACTCCCCTGGGGAAGGTCACCTAGAGGTTATAGGTTTAGAGACCTTAACAGTTCTGTGGGCTGAGATGTCATTGCACGCAAGGCAGCAAGGCCACATGTAGATGAGGATACATCACATGACGGGCCTCGAGAGAGGAGCCGTTCCTCTCTTGGGGCCCATCTGGGAGCAGATTTGAACTTCTAAGTGGCATCTTTAACAGCCTCAGTCCCAGTGATCTTTCGGATCCGTGTGACCAAAAGAAGACTCTCTCCTAATGAGAGGTTCGCTCCTCAGGCACCAGGCAGGAGACATGGGAGGTGAGCTGATGCACTGGAAGCAGCGCTTTGTCACCCACACACTGGAGCAGCCATAAGAAATGGTGGCTGCCATCTTCCTGCTCACCACCAGCCTCTGGAGGAACCCAGTGAGGCACCCCCGGCTATGGGGTGCAAAACAGAGCACGCAGACATCTGGCTTCCCTGGTCCTACACTCCTTCACGTGAAGAATGATGTGAGCTTCCGATGCCTTTCTCCTTCCCCTGCATCCTTGACATGGGCTTCTATCGGCTTCTAGAGAGTGGTATCCTCAGCCCTGGACCAGCACAGGCCAGGTGTGCCACAAACATTGATGTTGACGGCTGGACTCATGGCAAGAGGTAGGCACCACTTTGCATTATCATCATTTTGATGAGGAAACCGAGGCCCTAAAACATCCAGCTATTTGTCCAAAGCCTCTCGGTTAGTAAACCCACATCATTTAGCTCCAGAGCCCAAGCTCTTAAACTGATTCCGCTCCTTTGCCCAAGGTAGGCTGGATGGATGGAAGAACTGGGCGTGTCAGAACCTTCTTAAAGAACACTTTCCCTGGGACTTCCCTGGTGGCGCAGTGGTTGGGAGTCCGCCTGCCAATGTAGGGGACACGGGTTCAAGCCCTGATCCGGGAGGATCCCGCGTGCCGCGGCGCGGCTAGGCCCGTGAGCCACTGCTGAGCCTGTGCTCTAGAGCCCGCGAGCCACGGCTGCTGAGCCCGCGTGCCACGACTGCTGGGGCCCGCGCCTGGAGCCTGTGCTCCGCAGCGGAAGAGGCCACCGCAGTGAGAAGCCCGCGCACCACCACGAGGAGTGGCCCCGGCTCGCAGCGGCTGGAGAGAGCCCACATGCAGCAATGAAGACCCAACGCAGCCAAAAATAAATAAATAAATAAAATTAAAAAAAAAAAAAAGAAAGAACACTTTCCCTCCCCTGATTTCAGCAGCATCAGTCTCCTACCATTGGGCTGGTGCCTGCTTTATGTTTGCCAATCTCAGCTGTGGGCTCAAAGTCACAACTGTTTATCCCTCCTCAAGAGCTCGTCACACCCAGTGTTCCCGGTTTCATTTGTACACTGGGGTTCCAACTGTCACTCCCCAGCCAGACCATTGGTTTCACTTCCCTGGGCCCTAATTCATCCGTTTTTTGAAATAGGGATCTATCTACCAGGGTGGGTGTGAGAAGTAAGAAGAGGCACATTAAAAAAAACCGCAGAAGCCTCACCATGACGCTGTTCATGCATTAGTGAACACTTCACAAACAAAAAGCCTTATAATAGGGTATTTGTGTCCTTTCTTAGCAGTCTTCTGTCTCGACTCTGGCTGACATCAGAATCATCTAGAGCATTTTTTAAAAATACAAACATTGAGGCCCCGCCTCAGTCCTACTGAATCAGAAACACCATGGTGGAGGCCCAGGGATCTGATTTTTACATAGTAGTGGTCCTAATTAACTTACCTAGTAGTAGAATTAGTACCTAGTAGTAGTACCTGTTGGGCAGGGGCCTGGGCAGAACTAAATGTTCACCCTTCCAGGAGGTTCCATCAGGGAGGGATTCCTGACCAGGATGGGAAGGCAGGTTTCCAGGACCTGGAAGCTGCCTCCCAAATAACAGCCTTCTTACTTGGCTGGTTCTTGGTTGGTAGCTCCGTGCTGCAAGCCGAGTGGTACTGGTGTATAGACAAATCTTCTTTTCATCCCATTCTACTCTGCTTATCTCCCAAGCTCTCTCCCTGGCAGCCCGAGCCGGGGTAGGCTCCAGGTACCGACAAAAACTCTGCTCCTTTCAGGCTGCCTTTTCTCGGCCAAACCAGAAGATCACTTTTAACAACCACAAACTTTCATGAACCACCAGAGGAAAGCTGGTCAAGCCATTAGTGTCTGCTGATGAAAAACATGCTTAACTATACACACAAGTCCCAAACAAACAAAATTATGAATTCAAGACACGTTCAAATAAATTTGATATTTTATTCATCACAACAGCATCCACATGTTTTTTGAAAAGTTGCAGCTCATTATTCGGTCTGAAGCAAGATTTGGGACTTGGGAATATTTGGACCTTTTACAATAACTTCCCTGGGGGTCCACTGCCCAAAGATCGGGAACCAGCACGTGCCACACTGTCAGGGGCAAAGCCCGGTGGCCTGTCCACCTGCACTCACTTGCTCCCGAGCAGTAAATATCCCCCAAAGAATCCAATCATGGAACAACAGTGTTTGAAAGGAGCCACCAACGCATAACCAAAGAGCCAGAAAAGTGATCTGAGGCCAAGAAAAAAAGAGAAAATGGATCTTAAGATAAATTCTGCCTATAGCAAATTATATCTAGGGCCAGCCTTGAGCCTCACTCAGGAACCAAAGTTGGACATTCAAAGGTAGACCAGAACACTCAGCAAAGCAACTCTTGTAATATTATAGGAGTAAAGGTCTGGAAGCAAGGGTGCTTGCTTCGACCCAGTCAAAGGCCTCAGAAGCATCTTGAAATGAACATTTTTTTTTCTGGTCTGCCACGTTTTGCCACCTATGGTGCTTATCTTCTAAAGATGTGCACGTAGATGGAGTCACCCGATGACATCAGTAACAGGATATCATCAGACACACGGTGCCGCAGGAAGCCCACAGGCAGGTGCAACCAACACCCACACTTTGAAAAATAAAAAGATAAGCCTTCAGACTTTCTCTAAACAGCATCACCCCGCCCTCCCCAATAGCCTATCCCCCGACCTCTATTCATTACACCCTAGCTGTAATTCCAGTCACCCTGACCTCCTCAATCCCACATCAATTGAGTCACCAGATGCTAGTTCCCCAAGATCTCTTTTATCCATTAGCCTCCTTCCAATTCCCAGCACTATCCACCTAGCCCAGACCTTTACAGCCTCCCACCTGAGCTATCCAACTAGCTTTCTGTCTGCTCTCTCCGCCTCAGCTTCCTCCTTCCAACCCATTCTACACTCCACTTACAGATTAATTGTTCTAAAAGATGGTTCTGACCATAATATCTACCAGCTCAATATCTTCACGGTTTTCCTGTTATTTTATAAAGTCCAGACCTCTCAGCCTTGCCTGTAGAACAATCTATGCTCTAGCCTCAACGTGCCTCTCCAGACAGAATTCCAACCTACATTCCAGTCAAACTGCCTGATCGTTTTGTTCAAGCTTTCTCATTTCAGTCAGAATGTCCTCCTTCCTGTCCAACTCAGAATGTCCTCCTTCCTGTCCAACTCTTTCCAAGTCAAAATCCTACCCATTCTACATACATCTCCTGTGTGAAAGACCTCTTCCTTCTCTACTGGACCTTGCTTCTACTTCACTTACACTGTCCATTCTGCTCTGGCTTATGTTACAGTTATCTATGTTCCTATATTGCCTCCCATGTTGGACTCAAATGTCTTAAGACCGAGGATTGTGTGCTATTCGTCTAGTTTCTGTCCCACCACCTAGCAGAGCTGTGTATATCATAGGCACTCACAACAATTTGTGAAAAGGAGGAAAGAAGGAAGGAAATGGGGAAGGAAGGAAGGGAGGGAGGGAGGAAGGAAGGGAGGGAGGGAGGGAGGGAGGGAAACAGGTACTGAAGAGGCCTCAGCAGTAAAGGAGCTCAGAAGGGGCCAGAGAGAGCAGGAAGAGAATCCACTAAGGGAGGAGACGGCAAATCATAAAAAGAAATGGAAAAATTAAATAAAATGCTGTGGGACAGATCCGGGGCAGTGTGAGAGTGTGTGTTCCAGATCCGAAAGGGAGAAGAATCAAGGAAACTTGCCTGCACCATGAGAGGACTTACACCAACCTTGATTTGACCCCAGGGGCAGACTCTATCATCCCGTTATCTCCCCCACTTCTCACAGCAGGGCTGGGGTATTCGGGTTGAAACTTGGTTCCTGTGATTTATGAAACCTTAACAGGTAGAAACTAGCCTTCCTTGTATACTCCATCTAGATTTAACTGAAACATCTTATGTCTATAATAATTAACTTTTAATTTAGTGTTATTGCCGTTTACAAAGTAGCCTCATCCATGACCCTGTATGGTCTTCATATCAGTGCCACAAGATAAACGGTTAATATAATAGTTACTCCCTGAGACTTGTCTGGCGCTTTAGAGTCCGCAAAGCAACTTGCCTGACAAGGTCGTCTTGTGTGGTCCCCACTCACATTTCCATTAGTCCCTTAAACCCCAGTCACACCCAGGGAGATCCATCTCCTCCAGCTTCCAGGACATGGCCTGCTGCTTTACACTTCATTGTCTTTGCAAATATCAGACAAACAGGTAGAATGGGTGGACAGATGGGTAGAACTCTTTTTAGCTCTTCACCATCTTCACCTCCAGAAGCCAGGTCTTCTGGGGGTAGGACCAGAGTAGCAGCACCTAGGGACTCTCTAGAGTCCTCCCCGGTGGGGTGGGAGGGGTGTCCGTCACCGGACAGGCACACCTGGCATTCTGTGGCTGCCTCTGCTTCTGTGGAAACTCTAGAAAGGGACTCAGGACCAGGGAGATTATGGGATCCACAACACTGCCGCTGCCCAGTGAAGAACACACACACACACACACACACACACACACACACACACACACACACACGTGTATACACCTCTGCCCCAGGCAACACAAAGAAGGGAGAGCTCACACAGTCAAACCCACTTCCTTTGCTGTTGGGAGAAAAGAGGAAAACTCTATACTCACTACAAAGTGAGACAGTGACGGGGGAGAGAAATCCCCGCACACACTGTACTGTATTGGCTTACTTTTGCCAATTTCTGATTCTTGTAGATGCCTCACATGCCCCCACTTTCAGCTCTTTCTTCTGCAGAATTCATTCAAGACAGTTCATTCTGTTTGCGGAGGACACAAAGGCGTGGGCCAGAGACAGGTCAGAAGAGCAGGGCATTCTAAGTGGTTTTCTCTGACTCAAGATGGGGCTAAAGCAGAGATTTCCAAGGAGAAAATAAAGCGTACAGTTGGAAAAAATACACTTAATCGTGGTTCTTTTTTCAGATTTGGAAAATAGCCTATCGTTTCACAGTACAAACTATAGAAGGTAAACAAAGTTCAACAAAACCCTCTAGGCTGGTGGAGAATGGGCAGAAGAAATATCTTCTCTATATTCATGCTTTCAAGGACAAGGCCAGAGGTTTCTTGTGGGACTCACCAGAAAGGAGGGCCAATTAAATGTTTATGTTTAGCATAAAAGGGCAGAGGCAGTCTTTACCTACCAGAGACCAAGGAGCCAGTCTGGTGACCCCCAGCACTTAAACTCTTAAACAGAAGCCCGGATAGAAATTCATGGCAGTGCCCAAGCAAGCCTGCCCTTTTCTAGAATTGAGACTGGGACACAGGACAGGCATATGACAGAGAAGAGAGAAAGAAGCTGTTGCTGGGACATCAAAAAATTCAGAAATGCTGGAGAACGTGGGTTTCTGGGGTGACTGGTTATGATGGTGTGTGTGTGTGTGTGTGTGTGTGTCAGTGTAAGTGTGTGTCAGTGTGCGTGTAAGAGAGAAGCTGGGGGAGGGTTTTGGTTGAAGGAGTGAGGGTGGTTCCTTTTTTAGCCTGGCAAATTGCCAATGTATGACAAAAAACTTAGCACACCCCATATGGGGTGGCATGAAAGGCAGTTGGAAAAAAAAAATGCCCCTCAAAAGAGTAACCAGCTGCTAAAACCCTAACCCTGAAGCGAAAATTTACTTGGCAGAGAAGAAAAATCCTATCCCGTCTTGAGGAGCCTAATCGAAATCACTTTAGGGGGAAGCTTGAAGATGGAGCTGGAATACCCTCCCATTTATCATCAAAGATAAAGCTCTCAGCAATCTGGACCTGCAAATGGAGAGCTGTTTGTGGAAAGGATTCATCCAAGTTGTTCACAGTTGTTCAGTGTCGCCAAAGAGGTCATTCTCCTCTGCCCCTAAACAAGCAATAAACTCTCCGCACGTGAGCTGATTTCCGAACCATAAAGGGACAATGGGGCAGACCTGGGACATTTGGTGTCTGCTCCCTATGAGGGGCTGCCCCACCGCAGCTCTCAGGGCAGGCAGGGCCGTACAGGGCTGCATTCGGCAACTTGGACCCGAGTAAAAACACCCCGGAGGATGATGTCACAACCGGTTACCCACAGGGATCAATGACTGGAAAGACAAGAAAGAAAACCTGAAACACACCACCTTGATATTTTTAAATAACTCTGAAAACGATTTCATTCCCTCCATTTAAAAAGAAATCGCTCCAACACAGAGCCATCCTCAATTTACAGAGATTCCAGGAAACGCCTTGAGCTTTATGATTGAAAAGGGTCGGAGGGGCAGCTAGATGAGAAAGCAAGGTTTTCTCCAGGCAGCCATCAGCACCTGCTAAAAAGAAACCTATTTAGGCATGGATCTTCAGACAATTTTTTTTAAGGTTTATTATTTACTTATTTATTCATTCATTTATTTTATTTTTGGCTGCATCGGGTCTTAGCTGCGGCAGGCGGGATCTTCATTGAGGCATGCAAGATCTTCTACTGTCGCGTGGGCTTCTCTCTAGTTGTGGCCTGAGGGTTTTCTCTTCTCTAGTTGCGGCCCGCAGGCTGCAGGGCGCGTGGGCTCTGTAGTTTGCAGCACGCGGGCTCTAGTTGAGGCGCCCAAGCTCAGCAGTTGTGAGACGGGCTTAGTTGCCCCGCAGCATGTGGGATCTCAGTTCCCTGACCAGGGATCGAACCCACGTGCCCTGCATTGTAAGGCGGATTCTTTACCACTGGACCACCAGTTAAGTCCCTTCAGACAATTTTTTAAGTATTCATTTTAACCTGACTTCCCCTAATGTAAGACCAAGCAAAGATGGGGTTAATCTCACTCTCGATTAGCTGACACTTTCCCACGTTTTCCTTCCAAGACGACGAGTACATCGGAAAGACTCAGGAGGCCTTAAAAAGTCCAGCACTAAATCTTTTGAGTCACTTAATCCCCAAATCTTCCATGTTTGGAGATAATTTTCTTTATGAAAAGAAACCCTAACCTGGCCTGATTCCACTCTCAAACTTGCTAATGGAACAAAGAGGCCTCTCATTAGACTCATCCCTGCAGCTACAGAAATCAGTATCTCAGGAAGGGCAGGCAGGTTGTGCTTTAGCTCCAGGATGTTTGGCTTCTGCTCTCTTTGGCTTCCTCTTGCGCATCTCATCCAGCTGAGCTCTAGCTAAATTAGACCCAGTAGATAGAAAATGGGGGAGGCTGGTGCCTAGGAGAAAGGGCTGAACGGTGATCAGGTTCACCCACCAATGAATGGGCTCCCTTTCCGAGTAATGGGCTGCCCATCCCTGGGAGTGTTCAGAGACGGCACCACCCCATACGGTTGTAGAAGGAACTCCTTGGAATGGAGACCAAACGGGTTCAAAGACCCCTCCCAAGCCTGAATCCGAGTCTCTGTAACTACAGGAGGGGGCTTTCAAGGCACATATGAGAAACTTTATTATTTCTCTTTCCTTCCTCCATCAGATGTCTCTCTTCTGCCCCACAATTAGAAGTAAGAACATTTCATACTTTACTGAAGGCTCCATTTCCCCTTACCTCACTTCTCTGGGTAATGGTGGAGAAAGCCATTTGCCTGGTTAATCAAATCCCTCCAATGACAAGAAAGACATTTCAACAGCTGAGATATGTGCCTATATTAATAATAGGTAATGTTTATTGAGCACTTACTATGTGCCCCACGCTGTGAGAAAGACTTTACATGCATTTTCCTATTTAATCCACCCAACAATCCAAAAATGGAAATGCTGTTGTTATCTATTACAGCTAAGGAAACAGACTTACGAGATACGTTTGCCCAGCTGTGATGCCCCTGCATGTAGAGCTGGAAAAGATGTGGAGTCAGCACTCAAGTGTCTATATGAGCCGGCTCCAAAGTCCTGTGCTCCGAACCACTAAGCTTCACTGTTCAGCTGGCAATCCTTCCTTCTACTGTCAGTGCTCCTGTTTAAAGAGAAGAGGAAGGAATGTCCGTCTTCCCGAAGGAAGCTGTCCTACGAGGCTGAAAGGAGTAACAGTCCAGCATTCATGCATGCAAGGTAGCCAAGAAGGCTGAGAGCCTAGGGATGGGGAAGCGTTTGGGGGAATAAAACAGAGTCACACAGAAGTTGAGTTAATTCTCTTCAGGGTCCTAAATATTAACCTGAGTACAGTGGGAGCCAGAGGGGAGAATCAATTCAGGAAATCCAAAGTGATTAATTTCAGTCTTGGCGTAATGGACAACTTATGGCACAGAGGCTACTGCAAAAGGGTTCTGAAGCTGATTCTGACTATTTGGCACTGTTGCCCTTGTCTGTATCTGTTCCATCCTTCCAGGTCTCCCAACCCCCAATTATTCTTTTGATTCCTAGTGCCAATACCTTAGGCCAGTGTAAACTGGCAGCTTATAAAGCTTTTGTTTGTTTGCTCGTTTGTTTTGAATCTACATTTTAAAGTTGAGAGATTTCACATTTAACAAATTAGGACTTTCAGCTTCTCTTTAAAAAATTGGAAGATATGGCCCAAATTCTCACATAGGGCAATGAAGGGTAGTGGCTACCCACTCTGGACAGGGTATGTACCCTCTATTTCTTCACAGTCCCTACCACACTCCCTATTGCCTCATTCATTTACAGTATCTGCAGGTTTTTAGAATTTGTCACTGGTGCCTTAGACCTTTACAAGTAGCTCTGGCTACTTACAGCCAGATTGATTATGGCTTTGGATTTAAGAACTTGCTCATGCAAGAACATTGCATGAATTCCCTCTACACACACACACACACACACACACACACACTTCCCATCCTGTCCTTCTGCTAATATAAAACTCTTGGTAGAATGATCTCAGAGCCCATCTGTATAGGTGATCAGATCACCACATTTCTGGGAGCACCCTGGCTCTGCCATGGATGCACAATTCTCTTTAGAAAGCGGACTGTCCACAGGGCTCTGGGTGCTTCCGCTTGTTATATAGCTGCCTGAGGTCACCGCCAATAAATTACTGGTTTAAGGAAAACAATGACAAGCCTTCTCCATGGAGAACAGAGTTTTCTCACTCAATTATTTCCTAAAGTCATGCCCTCTTTCCCAGCTTGACACCATAATTTTTGAGGTAGCAGCACTGAGTCTGTTTGTTGTTTGTTCTTTGGATCCACACACCACACCTGCCACATGAGCCCAGCAAACTCTGAGAGTAATACATCCTGCTGGCAGTGGAATTAGTCAAGTTATGATCATTGCACTGTCAATTAAGTGGCTGCTTTGTTAAAATGACTTACCAGAGTGACTCTAAATTGGCTGTATTTGTTTACTAGTCTAGCTTTTCTCTTTGTAAAGGCAATTTCTTTAACTGTTTTTGACTGCTACAGAGCTTCAATGGAAATCATGAATAATCTCATTTTAGCGAAATCAGACCTTTTAGAAACTCAAGGTATGACTTAAATTTAGGATAAAAATGGTACCTGGAAAACCAGTAATAATCTTCCTAAATTGGTATATAGCTGCAAGATGGAAGACAGGTTTATTTGCCAAAGTCATTTTTCACCTGTAGGTGTTGGTGACATAAGGAGCTGGGGAAGGAGGAATGGGCTGGGTGCAGTGGCAGTGGGGTGGTGGACCATTTCTCCCACCTAATATCAGCTTGGAAATAGTTGACATTTGATAGCATTGTCACTTTGAGGTATGTAACCCTCTGTTAGAATTACATGGCCCTTGAGAAATAGCTTCCTTTTTAAAAAATTACTTGGGAAAATATTAACTTTGTCCCTTTGAGTATCCCCTACTGCCATCAAGGAAGTTGGTATTTTTTTTCTCTGTCAGAAACAAAAGTGGCAATTTTTCTTTTCGGAGACAGGGGAGGGCCCAGGGAAGGGACAGGGGGACCTGGTGCTTTCAGAAGGCCTTTGATGCAGCTGCCTCCTGCCATCCACCATTGGGAGGAGGTCTGTCCCTAAGCTTTCTCCCCAACTGGCTTTGAGCCTATCTGGGGACAGAGTACAGCTTTCTGCCATACACAGACAGATACACACACACGCACACAAGCTCACACACAAACCAACCAGCTGCAGAGCGAGCAACAGGAGGTGGCAGAATGCTTGCCACTGTGTCACTGGATTTGTAAGCATCCCCTCCAAACCATGGCCAAGACTAGTTGTTCCCTGGGCTAAAGCCAGACTGAGAACTTGGGGACCCTGCCAAGCCCTGACAGCCCCTAGGCCTAGCTCTGTTGCCAGAGCCACACAGGGAAGTCATTAATTCATTAAACAAAGCTTCAGTAAACGATTAAGGAGTCCATCATTTGTTCATCAGTGGGCTAGCTGCATAGAGGATATTTGAGCATTCACTTTAAGGAACCTAGACTATTTGGGGGAGAGAAGAAAAGCTATACACTCATTTTAAAATTGAATATTGTCACAAGAGATGCCACTCAAAGCAGCATGTAAGTAAATGCCAAATGAACTTTCAGAGGAAGGAGTTTCAGACAGTGAATCTCAGCATCAGAGAAAGCAGACATTGTGATGTAGTGGAGAGAGCCTGGGCTTTGGAGCCAGACGGACTGGGTACAGATCCTCACTGTGTGATCACAGCCAAGTTCCTCACCCTCTCTGGACTTCAGTCTGCTTACCCATGGAGTAGAGGTGGTACATGCCTTCCAGAGTTGTTGAGGGGATTATATGAGGTGGGCTGCATATTACAAGCCTTCAATAAATGTTTGAGTTTTTTGTTCTGCTTTGTTTTTAAGAACATCAGAGCATTTAAAAAATCAGTTCAGGTAGGATTAGCCCAGAGGAAAATGACCCGAGACCATTCCTTAGAAAGAGGAAAGGAGGACTATTATAGAAAAAGTTATCATGTCTAGCGAATACTTTAGGAAGTGGAAAGGTATGAGAAGGGATTGTTTCCTTTTTTACCATATTGACTTTTTCCTGAACATGAAAGTGTTTCATGTCTACTATAGAAAATTTGGAAAGCACAGTAAAACGCAAGGAAGAAAGTAAAAAATCAAATGTAATTCAGTACCCAATGAAAACTCCTATAAACACTTTGGCTTTCCTTCCAACCTTCTCCTAATTTTAACATAACTGAGATCACACTATATACACAGTTTGGAATCCTGGTTTTCGTAACTAATGTTTCATAAGCATCTTCCTCTGTCATTAAAAATTCTTTGCAAACATCATTTGCAATGGGCATATGGAATTCCACATATGGATGTACCAACATTTTCTCAACTATTCCACTAACAGTGGAGACTTAGGGCTGTTCAGATACTTCACTATTATAAATAATGCCTCCATGAACATGAATACTTTTGTTGCAAAATCCTATTTCTTTAGGATAAGTTTCTATAGAAACTTATGGAATTACTGTTCTAAGGTTCCTGCTGAATATAGTGTTTTCCACAAAGGATGTCCCAGCTCACATTCCCACCAGCCACAGGTGAGAGACAGTTGGTCTTATCAAATCCTGAGACCCAATATTATCTTTGGAAAGAAAATTTTTTGCCTAATTTGATAGTCACGAAATAGCATTTCATTGTTCTCTTAACTATCTTCTTCCTTCTAGCAATATACTAAAAGGATCTAAAGGAGTGCTCAGATAAAGGAAAGGAGCTTTCTTTTGTCTGCAAACAATCAACAAATATTTATTGTGCAAATCATTTTACTCTGGATTTAACTTCTCTCCCCTTTTTGGGTGAGTTTGGGAGATTCCACTTCTCAGGTTTTAGCCATTGTGAAGATAAGAGTTTTGAGGTACAATGCTGCTGACATTCTGGGTCAAAACATACTGATTCTGCCACTACTAAGCTTCAAGAAAAGCAAGCCATGGAACCTGTCTGAAATTCCAGCCCTTCAGCCGATAGGATGCCTGTCCTACCTGGTTTATGGAAATGTGAAGATCCTGACATTTTATTAATGATTTATTAAAATTTAAAGTGCTTTTAAGACAAAAAAAAATTCTACATAACATAATATTATGTTCGATTTTATCCCGTCATTATTGTGTCCTAAATTGACAGTTTCTGAGAGTCCGACCTCCTAACTCCAATATCAGCTTTCAGTAGATGAGGACCTTCACCGACAAATATTAGGGAAGGGGTCCACAGAAAAGAGGAAAAACTTATGCTCGGTAGAGATACGGTTCCCAGCCTACCCACTGTCTCTGGAACACCTCCAGATCAAAAGGTTTCATCTGGAAGAAAAAGGGGGTGGTGCTTAAGGTCCAGTCTGGGCAAGCCCTCTTCTCGCGAGGGCCCCAGGGTGGGAGGCGTCTGGGGTCCGCGTCGCAGTGCAATCACCTCTCCCGCCGGCTGACGCTCACACCTCGGTCCCCGCTGTCACTCCTGCGGTCACCCCCGCCTGCGGTCGCACTATTTCTCGGCCCCGTCCTTTACTGGGTCCCCGGCCCCACCCAGGCTCTGCGCGGGTGGGAAGTGGCGCGAGACTGGAAAGCACTGTCTGGGCGCCCACTGCAAATCCCAGCCGTCTGGGGTTAAGCGTCCAGACTCCACCCCAACTCCACCCCGCCCTGCTCTCCAACCTAATTTCTTACCGCTGCCAACGCTTGTCCTCCGTATTGGGTCGGACTGCAGATGCGGGGCCGGTAGATGTGGGTTCGAGTCCGCTTGGAATCTCCTGCCAACCCTGGCATTTCATCTCTGGAGGGCTGCTTCCTGTTTCCTCCGCCTGGGGGCTTTGCCAGGTTCACCGCTGTATCCTCAGCGCCTGGAACAGTGCGTGGCATGCAGTCAGCCCTCACTAAATATCTGTTGACTAAATGCATCTCTGTAATGGTTAACACCCACAGGGTGTTGTGGGAATGAATGATTCTGTGCAAGTACCTTGTGATATGTTACAAAAGTACTATTCGCTACGTTTCTCTAATAACAAAGCATAAATATGTATATATAGATGCTTTGTTATAAGAGAACAAAGCATATATATATATATATTTTTTTTAAGTACTATTCACTTATTGGTTACCCGGGAATACATACCTACTTCTCTATCACAGTCTCCCTCCAGAATTATGCCAAATCATCCTACCTTCTTCTGAAAGTGTTTCCTGACTCTACTACTATTACTGTGGATGTGCATGCCTAGTTATACACAATTGTGCTCTGAAGAAAGAATCTTTACTTATTTCGTTTCCTGAATGGATTGCATGTGCTGAAAGAACAGGGAATGAAGTCAGAGGTTGGACCCGCTGCCAGCATTGCCGCCTATTGGTCGGGTTACTCTGGCAAGTCATTTCCCCTCTCTGGGCCTCAGTGTCTCCATCTGTAGCCTTCCCGGGTCTGGAATGCCACCCACGTGAGCAAGGATAGACGCGCCACACAGGGACGCGTCGGTCGCCCGCGCTTTCAACCTCCCTCCAGGCGCATCCTGCTTTCCCAAGTTGCGGCACGCCTCTGGGACGCCCTCCACAGCTCTAGACTCACGAGGTGACCGCGAGCTAGAGCTAAAGGGAGCCGCTGAGGGGCTTCCCTGGCTTAGCCTGCGGGGGCCGCCTGAGTGCTTACCCCCTCGCCCCTCCCTCGCGGCCTCCACCCGCTCATCTGCCCCTCTCCACCCCCCCCCCCACCATTCCGCCTTTCTCCCCGCCCACCCGCCCACCCGCGCGGCGCATGCGCCGCCCGCGGAGCGTGTTTTTATAAAAGTGCAGCTTCGACTAGAAACTTCAGTTTGTTGGCTGCGGTAGCAGGTAGCAAAGTGTCTCCTAGGACTTGAGTACTCCGGTAGCCCCCGCGGCTGGAGAGCAAGCGATTACCATGGACGGGTTCCATGTAAGTCGTTTCAACCTGCTTTTTCTTAAACGTATTACAAACACATGAAATTAGAGCGCAACTCCTCTCCGAGCGGGCAGAAACGACCAGAATATTGGAGGTGCCCGTGCCCCGGAGAAGGGGCATAGAAAGGAGTTTTCGTGCGCTTGGCTACGGTCGGGGTGGGGGGGGGCGGGGTTGGACTGAAATCATTTTCTAAGTAGAGGAGAAAAGATGGAAACGACCGTTTCGGTGCCTGCATGTGTCTCCCCCTTGAGTTCTGCGGCGCGCGCCGGGTTTGCACGCTGTTTGCAAACAGAACATTCTGTGCACAAGTGCAGAGAAGACGTGCGCGCTGCCAGAGACCGTGGGTCTCTTCCTTGGGGGAGCGGGGGTTTCTTTTGGAGCGAATTACATGATCTGAATTTGGAGGTGGAGGGCGGCCCGCCCGGGCTGAGTTCCCGGAGGGAGACTGCGCCCCTGGTTAACTTCAGGGGCAAAGGCGCCTGAGGACCACTCTTGGCGTTGGGCGCGTGTTCGCTAAACTCTGCTGCCCGCGGAGCTGTGCCAGTGCCGGGTACTGTGAGCAGAGGGCGGACCCACCGTGCCGCTTTGCTGAGGTGTCTGCGCGTTGGCCGCAGCAGGGAGGTGGCCGGGAGCAGCCCGCGCCACTGAGGATTGAGGGAGAGACATCGCGGGCGTCGCCAGCGCCGCGAGTGGGCCCCGGGGTTCTGGAGTTGGGGGTCGTGCAGAAGTTGGAGTATATAAGCGGTCACGGTGCAGCAGCACCCCGAGGTGTTCGCGGCGGGGACTAAGGGTGGAGTGAAGGGCTGGGAGGGCACCTGGGCTGCCGGTAGTTGCGGCGCAGACACGCAGGTGCAAGTGGGGAGACAGTTGGGCTCTCACCGAGCCCGGTTGCGCCATTTAACCGTCGGTGGTTTCCTGGAGCCTTTTGAAATCCCCTTGGTATGGGAGGCTTTTCGTTTCCCCCAGCGGCGCGCGATTCAAAGGCTCCCGCGGCGGAGCCGCCCAGTCTCTCCCCAGCACCCTGCAGGACTGCGCCTGGCGTGCGGCGGGGCCAAACCGTTGGAGCCACTGCCTGCCGGCGGTGGGCGTGGTGGGCCGCGCGGAGGGCTGGAGCTGGACCACCCGGCCCCCAGCGCGCCCTCCGCCTGGAGGCTTCCAGCTTGCAGACCTCCCACCCCATTAACTGGATCCGTGGCGGGATGGGAAGCGACCCGGGAGAGTGAGGAAATGAAACTCGGGGCGAGGACCACGGGTGCAGACCCCGTGACTTTCCCCTCCCATTAAAATGCTGTGCTCGCTAATGTCCCAAAGGCGCCAAGTGATAAACATGGGTTTGGCAGAGAAACCCACGCCCCTGAGCAGCGCCGGTGGGAGTCAGGGTTCCCCGCTTCTGACACCCCACCCCCGCCCCCAAGCACCAAAGCCCTTCGTTTAAGACCGCATTCCCCTTCCCCACTACGTGTTGCTTGAAGTACGGAATGGTTTGTGTTTAGACAGTCGTGGAGAAAACTGTGTTTCATGCTTTAGAATAAGAGTCTTTGGGACCCCGCGGTCCTTCTTCCTCCCCTCTTCCCTCTCCTGGCGAATCTTCATAGAGAAAGTTAATCCCAGCTCCTCGGAACACGAGATTCTACCCCCAATCCCACCATCATGCCGCCTAGGAGTGGCCTCTTTTGTGTTTTGTTTTGGTTTTTTTCCTCCCAAGGTTTCTCCTTCCCTCTAGTGGGCGGGGCAGAAGAGTTAGCAAAGATGTGACTTTGCAACCCAAAGAATCTCATCGCCCTCTTGTTTTAAACAAAGAATTTTGTAACTGGTTCTCCTAATGAGGGATATAATGAAGCGACTATGGGGGAAGATGGGAGGAGAGTTGTAGGAGTCTAGAATAATTCCCTTGTGCTCTTACCCCAGTACTTTAGTGGGAGCAGAATTTCCTGAAGCAGGCTGGGCTGAGTTGGTTTTTATAAACTGCTTTTGTAAAATACCAGAAACATTGTTTTGAACTTCGGGAATGCCTGCCGAACTTGAAAGTGAATGTCCATTCCCTTACCTTTTTCAGATATTCTCTTCAGATAATTACACAGAGGATGACTTGGGCTCAGGAGACTATGACTCCACAAAGGAACCCTGCTTCCGGGAGGAAAATGTCCATTTCAACCGTATCTTTCTGCCCACTGTCTACTCCATCATCTTCTTGACTGGCATAGTGGGTAACGGATTGGTCATCCTGGTCATGGGTTACCAGAAGAAACTGAGAAGCATGACAGACAAGTACAGACTGCACCTGTCTGTGGCAGACCTCCTCTTTGTCCTCACACTTCCCTTCTGGGCAGTTGATGCCGTGGCAAACTGGTACTTTGGGAAGTTCCTGTGCAAGGCAGTCCATGTCATCTACACAGTCAACCTCTACAGCAGTGTCCTCATCCTGGCCTTCATCAGTCTGGACCGGTACCTGGCTATCGTCCATGCCACCAACAGTCAGAGGCCAAGGAAGCTGTTGGCTGAAAAGGTGGTCTATGTTGGTGTCTGGTTACCTGCTCTCCTGTTGACTATTCCCGATTTCATCTTTGCCAACGTCAGGGAGGGGGATGGGAGGTACATCTGCGACCGCTTCTATCCCAGCGACTTGTGGTTGGTGGTGTTCCAGTTTCAGCACATCGTGGTTGGCCTTATCCTGCCGGGTATCGTCATCCTGTCCTGCTATTGCATTATCATCTCCAAGCTGTCCCACTCCAAGGGCTACCAGAAGCGAAAGGCCCTCAAGACCACAGTTATCCTCATCCTGGCTTTCTTTGCCTGCTGGCTGCCCTACTACATTGGGATCAGCATCGACTCCTTCATCCTCCTGGAAATCATCCAGCAAGGGTGTGAGTTTGAGAGCACTGTGCACAAGTGGATTTCCATCACCGAGGCCCTAGCCTTTTTCCATTGTTGCCTGAATCCCATCCTCTATGCCTTCCTTGGGGCCAAATTTAAAACCTCTGCCCAGCATGCACTCACCTCTGTGAGCAGAGGGTCCAGCCTGAAGATCCTCTCCAAGGGAAAGCGGGGTGGACATTCTTCTGTTTCAACCGAGTCGGAGTCTTCAAGTTTTCACTCCAGCTAACACTGGACTTTTATACATTAAAGAACTTTTTCTGAAGTTACACATTTTTTCAGATATAAAAGACTGACCAACATTGTACAGTTTTTATCGACTGTTGGACATTTTTTCTTGTGTGCCTTTAGTTTTTGTGAGGTTTAATTGACTTATTTATATAAATATTTTTTGTTGTTGTTTCATGTTGATGAGCGTCTAGGCAGGACCTGTGGCCAAGTTCTTAGTTGCTGTATGTCATTGTAGGACCGTAGAAAAGGGAACTGAACATTCCAGAGTGTATAGTGAAATCACTTAAGCTAGAAGTTATCCTCAGCTGTTTGTAAATAAATAATCTGTCCATTCCAGTGGAACATTTTCTTTTTCCTGCTCTTAAATTGTTTGGTTACACTATGTGATTTTGCTGTAGAAGATGGCACTTTTAACCAAAGCCTGAAGTGGTATAGAAATGCTGGTTTTTCAGTTTTCAGGAGTGGGTTGATTTCAGTACCTACAATGTACAACCTTGTATTAAGTTGTTAATAAAAGTACCTGATAAACCTACTTAGTGTTATGTTCTGATTTCTATTGACATTCCTTTGGCTGGCAGAAGTCAAAAATAACAATAGATACCTGCATAGCATGTCAGATACTGTCCTAGGTATTTTAGTTGTAATATTTTACTTAATCCTTATCACAGCTCTATTATAGGCTCTGGTTCTATTATTACTAACATTTTGTAGAGCAGGAAACCAAAGTACAGAGAGCCTAAGTGACTTGGTCAAAGTACAGTAAGTACGCACAATGAATATCTCAAACCAGGTAATGTGACTTCAGTATCTGAAGTCTTAACCACTTTTAACTCATGGAAGTTTAGAAATGTCCAGCCAGTACATATTCCTATGAAAGATAATCTTCCCGAAGGATAAGTGTGCATAAAGAAGAAAAGGTATGCAATCCCATGTTTTAGATTTTACTATCATTCCCTTGTGTACTCCAGGTCTGTGCCAGCCAGGCACTGTATGCTCTTCTCGTCTACGCCTCTCAATCTAGATGTCGTCAGGCCCTTTTGACAGGCGAGGAGACTGAGGTTCAGAGACTTGCCATAACTTGCAGTTTCAAGGGGACATACCAGGAGCTGACTCCATTCATCCTTCCAGCCCTTGCTCTTAACCATTACCCACTGTTGTCCCGCAGAACACCTGGTCATAAGGCAACTGAACTGCTATTGAAAATAAAGCCAAAAGTGAATGTTTTCTTCATAAAATTAACCATGCCCAAAATACCCCTCTTGCAATATCTTCTATGCAAATCTCAACACTTAATCTATTGCAACATCTAGCACCTCCAGGGTTCAGCCAAGCAGATAGAAGTTAAAGTGGTGCTTTCAGAGCTCAGAAGAAAGGTCCACTGATGGGAGCTCCCCATTGCCCACGTTTTGCACAAGATTTTGGAGTCTTATGTAACATCACCCATAGCTATTTACACTACCATTGTGCAAGCCCCAAGCTCTTGCGTACATTTCAGCTCCGGTCTCCATTTAAAGATAATTTTTAAACTATAGTAGCCATACCTGTCTCACTTTGTGACACACACATGGCACTCCAGGCATGCACTCAAAGATAATAACCAGGATATAATTAAGACAATATTTGGTCTACTTTTCATAATTGTTTCTGGCACAGAAAATCCATTTTGGAGGAAAAATTGCAATGTCTTATCTTTCTGAGGCAAATCACATTTGTTGAAGACAAATTATAGATGCTGTGAAGGGAAATAATTTAATTACTTAAAAGAGAATCCAATTTGGCTGTATATTTTTGCTGCAGTCTATGGAGCTGGGATAATTCAAAGTAGTATTCCTATTCCACTTGAGAACATAATTAGATTTTACATAGGAAATTATCTTGAGGTTTCTTGGTTTTCCCTGGGAAGCCTAATTGGATCACCCTTCATTTAAGCATAGTTTTACACGTTCTCTCTCAAAGGCTTAGTCTTAAAGCCGTGACCATTGTAAAAGACTTCACTTGAACTTTCTCTATAAATATTTATTCTTGAGGAGACAATAGAAGAAATCCTTGGAGGGAATTCTTTTTCTTTCTCATCTTAGCTTGAAACCTTGTCACCCCAGATTCCTTGCCTCTGCCCTGGAGTCACAACAAAAGGAACTGAGCTGAAACAAAATTCCCAGTGTCACCAGTCTTAATGGATATTTCATTCTCCTTTGAACAAAGGTGGGATATCTCTTTTTCAAAAAGAAAAAAAGCCTTGGCTCTCTCCCTACCCTGAAAGCTCCCCTACCCCTATCATTCTCTGTCCTGACCCTGCCATTTCCAAGCGGCTCCAAAGCATTCCCTGTGTGCTGGTTTGTCTGACAATGCTGGGAAACCCAGTCTGCTGGCCAGCCCTTGCATGAAGTAGCTGATTGTTCCCTTTCCTCATCCCTTATGAATGGGGCCCTTGAAGGTCAGTAATGTAGATCCAGTTGTATAATGGAAGCTAAAATATTTAAATTGTATGCATGCTGCCAATAATGGCATAAATATGACATCTGAGTTATTAATAACATTAAGCCTGTAACTGGGGAGGAAAGTGGATGTTTTTATCTTGCCAAGCCTTTGTTTTCCTAAAATGCCACTTGGCAGTTCAGCCCTCCCTACTGTGGGCTTCTCAGCCTCCTTTTGTGGTTATGCCTACATTCAAGTAATCATTCTGGGGTACTCTTTTAAGAGGATAACCTACAGGCTTTATTTTAATAATTTCAACTAAGTGTCTGTGACTTTCTCCAAGCTTACTGTCAGTAAATAAAGGCACCACAAACAGAATTGAGTTGTCATTACTCCCAGGTAGTACTCACTTAAGAGGGTCAAGGACCGCTGGAGACAAGATTCACATTACCTTAGAAAATAATCTAGGCGGCCCCAACCCTTGGAAATGTGGCACTGAGCCTGGCATTGTGGGGATTTACCCAGCCCACTTTGAGGAGGTCTCCACTTGGCTGCCAAAGTGGTTTATCTGGTCAGTGCTGGAGAGATCCAAAAGTTAGCCAGAGGAATGGCCTAAGAGGAATGTTGGAGCCTCAGGGACCCATAAAGCAGTGGAGACAAATCCTTTCAGAGCAGTGGTTCTCAACTGGGGGTGATTTTTGCCCCCCAGGGAACATTTAGTAAGGTCCAGAAACATTTTGGGTTATCATACTGGGGGGGTGGGGGGGTGGGTAGGAGGGTAGGTGAGGTGCTACTGGCATCTAGTGGGTGGGGGCCAGGGATGCTGCTAAACATCCTACGATGTACAGGACAGGCACCCACAACAATTACCCAGCCCAAAGCGTCAACAGTGTTCAAGACTGAGAACAAGTTTTTAAGGTGAGGGCCATGGGATGAAAATTATTATCAAAATAAGGATACATCCAACCAGCATCATTTCATGAAATTATCACTGGACAGGATCCCAAGGTCTCCCTTTAGCCTCCTTTATTCTGTCTCATTTCAATGCTTTTTTACCCCCACTTTACTCAACTCACACAATTCTCTTTCACCCTGATTTCAATGTTACTTTGTCATAACGAACATATCTTTCTGTTTGTTTTCTTCTTTCCTGCCATTCTAAGAAGACATCCCACAAAGGGAAATACACGGTAAAGGGTGACTGCTGGTGACTCTCTAGTTCCCACCCAATATCTGTCGCTCTAAAGACCACGATGTTTACTCATTTAATCCTCACCACAGCCTGTGACTCAACTAGGAACGCTTCCCATCTTTCTCCTTTTATTTGAAAAATAAACAAGGAGTGATTGAGGTACCAGCCCATTGTTCCATTGTCTGCAACTGATTTGGATTAATTTAAATCAATCCTGTTAAGTCCCATAATTAAAATCTTCTAAAACCTTCTGAAAATCCTTCTTTCAACAGAAAATGCTAAACTGCTTGCAGGCTGAGCTGAAGGATCCACAATGTTAAGAAAGCCACAAAAAGGGAAAGAATTTTTCAAAATCAAACAAATAAAGGTGCTCAACCAAACCATACCAGGTGCTGGGTGTTTATCTGGCAGAGCCGGTCCGCGATTAAGTTGATTTACATATTACAGTTCAATTAACTAGAACTCAACTCATCAACACTCTTAATCAAAGGGAATTACTTCCTCATATTTGACTCTGTCAGAAGGAAAGTAATATTTATTGAGAGCTCACTAAATTCCAGGCACTCTCATACATGTGATCCACGCACAAGGGCCCATCAGTTAGATGATATTGCTATCTGCATTTTCAGGCGAGGACCCTGTCAAAGAGTTAAACTACAAATAAAGGGGTTATGCTCTTTCTGCTATGCATACTATAAATGGCATTCAAACAGAACCACCAAGGTCTGGGGCATGTCCTCATGTTCTCAATATATTCAGTCCAAACATCTCTATCTTTTCTAGGCCGAATCCTATGTGATAACAAAAACAGTTACCATTCACTTTGAGGGTTTCCTACATTAAATAATACATTGATTATTTAATCTCACAGCAGCCCTATATAGTAGGAAATATTATTTTCCTGTTTTACAGATGGAGAAATTGAGGCAAAATTAACCCAATGCCATATATTTAATGAGTGGTAAAGCTTTGACACCAGGCAGTCTGACACTAGAGTGTGCCTTCTTAAGCATTATAGTAACTTTATTATTTTCTATGACGTTAGCCAGGGTAATAACCATGAGGTCAAAAAGATCCTCCATGCTCTCCAGTCCTCTTTAGGGTTCAATACCGGACACTCGCCTGGTTGTACTTTTTTTTTTTTTTTTTTTTATTAAGTTAACTTTTTTTAAATTTTTTTTTCTTGGGTTTATTTATTTATTTATTTATGGCTATGTTGGGTCTTTGTTTCTGTGCGAGGGCTTTCTCCAGTTGCGGCAAGCGGGGGCCACTCTTCATCACGGTGCGCGGGCCTCTCACCATCGCGGCCTCTCGTTGTGGAGCACAGGCTCCAGACGCGCAGGCTCAGCAGTTGTGGCTCACGGGCCTAGTTGCTCCACAGCATGTGGGATCTTCCCAGACCAGGGCTCGAACCCGTGTCCCCTGCATTGGCAGGCAGATTCTCAACCACTGAGCCACCAGGGAAGCCCTGGTTGTACTTTTTAAAGCAACAAAGCAGACACTGACATTTGAGAAAGGTTTTCACTATTAGTCATTGAAATAAAATGGGTTTCAGTGCCTGGCACATAGCAGGACCCAATAAATACCTGCTGAATGAGCTAATGAATGAACACCCATAAATCTGTATTCCTGAGAGCACACTATGCTCTAAGCATTCTGATTAATGTTTGTGTGTGACTTGACTTCCTTCCTTTACTGTTTCAGCCATTCTTTTTTTCTTTATTGAAGTATAGTTGATTTACAATATTGTGTTAGTTTTAGGTGTACAGCAAACTGGTTCAGTTATAAATATATTTTTTCAGATTATTTTCCCTTATAGGTTATTATAAGATATTGACAGTTCCCTGTGTTATACAGTAAATCCTTGTTGCTTATCTATTTTATGTATAGTAGTTTGTATCTGTTAATCCCATACTTCTAATTTATCCCTCTCCCCCAACCCTTTCCTCTTAGGTAACCATAAGTTTGTTTTCTATGTCTGTGAGTATGTTTCTGTTTTATATAGAGAGTCACTTGTATTATATTTTAGATTCCACATATAAGTGGTATCATATAATATTTGTCTTTCTCTGTCTGACTTACTTCACTTAGTATGATAATCTCTAGGTCCATCCTTGTCACTGCAAATGGCAATATTTCATTCTTTTTTATCAGCCATTCTTTTATTGAACCATTTATTGAACAAAACCCTGGGCCATGCAGGTATGAATGTTGCTCATGGTATAGTGGAAGAAGTAATCCTTTGGTGTTCTAGACATGCTGGAAAGTTAGCTAAAGGACTCTCATACTTTCCGACTTCCTTACATTTTAAGAAATCAAAGTTTTCGCCCTCCCACCCAATTTTTCTATTATTTAATACCCATCCCCCAAGTCCT
Source organism: Balaenoptera acutorostrata (assembly GCF_949987535.1). Lineage (NCBI taxonomy): Eukaryota > Metazoa > Chordata > Mammalia > Artiodactyla > Balaenopteridae > Balaenoptera > Balaenoptera acutorostrata. Next base: position 116,905,609 of record NC_080071.1, on the reverse strand, counting down.
GCTTCCACTGATTCCCCATTTAGGGGAGAGCAGATCCCTGCCCACCTCACAAGCTGGGTGAGAAGCTCCCAATCCCGGTCTTCCTATTTTACCAGCCCAAGGGAAGCTGTCCATTCACACCACGAGGATAAAAGCAGAAATTCTGCCAAACCATAGGATATGGGAAAGAGCCTCAAAGGCAGTTTCTTGGACTTCTGTCCATAGGAGACAACTTGTTAGGCCCCTGGGATTGAAGAATGAAATCATGACCATCGTTTTGGACAACATCCTACTTCCTCTGGCAAGCCTACTCAGTCTCTATCAGTCCAAAGTGAGCTTTTCCACCCTAAATTCTTAGCTCATGAAGTCTGCAGTTTGTAAGCTAGCACACATAAAAGGCTTCTGAAAAGTTAAAAGCAGCTATTGTGTGTCATTACCATTATTCTTTTCTTTCATTTTTAAACAAATTTTGCTTCCCAACTAGTTTAATGTCTTAAGTGCAGAGACCTTTGCAGTGTAACATAGTTAATTGACAGACTTGATTTGATTTGATTTGATGAGAAACTAATCAGATTCCATAGGTTGTGCCAATGTTGGCTAAAATTACATAAGTTAGCTCAGTTGGTTAGAACCTGATGTTTCTAAAGCCAGGACCAAGGGTGAGTCCCGCCAGGGCCATCTTTAAAGTGATGTTACACATGAATGTAAGCTCTATGAATGCAAAGACTATGTCTATGTTGTTTATAGCTGTATTTCCAGTGTCTAGAACAGGGATCGAAAGCTTTTTCTGTAAAGGGCTAGATAGTAAATGTTTTAGGCTTGACAGGCCATGCAGTTTCTGTCACAACTACTCAACTCTGCCATTGTAGCAGAAAAGCATCCAGAGACAACAACACATGAATGAATGAGTATGTCTGTGTTCCAATAAAACTTTTTTTTTGGAACCTGACGTTTGAATTTCATATAATTTTCACATATCACAAAATATTATTCTTCTTTTAATTTTTTTCAACCATTTTATAAAAATGTAAAAACCATTCTTTGCTCCCAGGCTATGAAAAACAGGGACAGGTCAAATCTGACCTGCTGGCTGTAGTTTACTGACCCCAACTAAACAATGTTTAAAATACAGAAGAAATTCAATAAACATGAATGAATATGTGAAACTCTCAACATGAGACAGTTTACTCTTTAAGTTTTAAGGCACCAAGAACCCCAGTGAACCTGTGACCTTTAAGTATTTGCAAAAACACGACACCTACCATTTATAAGCACTTTACCAGCCACAAAATGCTTTCACAGGTAGGACCTCAGCGTGGGTCTCTGTGCCAATTTGTGCCCTATTGGTTGGCCAAATCCTGTTGCTTTACTGGGTCTATTATTTGGAGAAGAAAGGCCTGGGATAGGAGAGTTGCCTTTTTTATCCACTTTTTGTGTTCTATCACTCTCATCTCCAGGAGTACAGATGAAGGTGGCGTCTCCTGTTATAACTCCCTGTAGCTAGAACAGCAATGGTTCACTCATCAGAGTTGTTGGGATACGCACGGACTAACCTTCCTCAGGCGTGAGCAACATGAGATTTGCTTCTCCAAAGTGATAATCACCAGTCACAACTTTTGGCAGCAACTCTCCAGCCAGTAAATAGGACAAAAGAAAAAGCCATAATCCACGGTGATGAATAGTGTTTCACAGCCACAAGCTGAGCCACAAAAGCCCAAGAAAAATCAATGGTGCAGAAAGCCTTTTTGGACCTGACCCCAGCTTTGGAGGGAATGAGGATAATTCTGCTATTCCCTTTTAGCCTTCAGGTGCCTCATGGGAATGTCAAAATTAATCTCCAAGGGGCTGCCGCTATTATGTCGCTTACTAAGAGAGTTTCCAAGTGAACTTCACTACTTTATAGAACATTTTTCCCAAGGAGAGAGGCCCAACTTCTGTCTCCGATGAGAAGGCATGAGAAGACAATGAAGAAACTGCGAAGTGCTTTCTGTTTAAGATGGGCTTTCTGTTACAGCTGTGTGACAGTACAAAAATAATTGATCAGTCACCATGGGTCCTGAAAAAAGGAAGACAAGCTGTATAGGCTAAAGTGGCCCTGGAAAAAAAACCCTGGCTGAGCTGAAATCCTATCTGTAAGGAGTGGAAAAGAAGAGCAATGTGGAAGAAATAATAAATAAAATGAGAAAGGACACAAAGTGCCAGTTCATAAAAGAGGAAATAAAACTGATAAACAAAATATGAGGACACGTTCAACCCCACTGGCAACCAAATAAATAAAAATCAAAACAACAACACACTGCTTCTCATTTATCAAACTAGCAAACATTTTCAAAGTAACAGTTTCCCAAGTGCAAGGACGCAGTGAGCCAGGCATCACTAAGCACTGCTGGTCAGGCGCAAACTGGCCAAACCCTTCCAAAGCCCTGGCAGATGCCCTGGAAGCTTCAGTGTTCATCCCCTTGCACACAGAGAGACCACTTCTGGATCTTTAACTTCAGAAAACAGTAGTAAATACTAAAAATGTTTTGTGCGCAAAGTTGAGTTTTTCAGGTAGAATAACAAGAAAATAGGAAATCATCTAAATATCTCGCAGCAAAATGAAGATTAAGGAAACTATGGTGAATCTACACAGTGGAATATTATCTAGCTTCTTCAGTGATGTTTACAAAGGCTGCTGGAAAATGTTTATGAGGTGTGACATGAAAGAAGCAGGTTTCATACAACTTCTACTGTACATACTATCTGATTATAAATTTTTTTTAAGTCTATGCATATAAAAAAGATAAATAAAAATGTTATTAGCAGTAGTTAAGTGATAGGCCTTTTGATTGATTTTTAAATATTTTTTTGATTTCTCTGTATTTTCCAAACTTACTATAATGAATAATGAAAAAATAATCAGCTTATTTTAAAAGGTGTAGGGCAGGGAGAAAAGAAGTATATAAGCTCCTTCCTAGGCTATAAACACTCCAAGATAGGAACCCAGTCTTGTTCTTTCTTTTTTTTTTTAAATCGGCTCAGGGCCCAACTAAGTACTAAATAAATGATTGTTGAACTGAACAGAACTAGGCATTTGCAGTGTTAAATTAATTAAACAAGGAGAAAATTAGACTGAGGCTCTAATGCCCTGGCACCCTACTAAGCAAACCAAAATCTAAGCTTTTAAATGCCTCAAGGTTATAAAATCAAAATGCTAAGGACAGTCAATTAAAAAACAGCCACCGAGGCTTAAAGCTATAGCCAATCAAATTATTTCCTTTCTTTGCTTCTGTACCTCTTCTAGGTAAGTCTTTTCCCCTGGCTCTTGTGGAGGAGTGGTCCTAACCACTTCCGATTCGGTGCTGCCCAATTCCAGTCAAGTTTGTTCAAATAAACTCTTAAAAGTTTTTAATATGTCTCAGTTTATCTTTAAACAGTTTGATATTTTTAAAATATCAGACATTTATATTACCCCGAAGGTATTTACAATGTAGTAGTAGAATTTACCAGTAGCAGAAATCTTAACATTATATTCCAAGTAGAGCCTTTGATAAAGTCCAGTGTTTCTGAACTGAAGGTTATGATCTAAAGGAAGCATTCTAGAGAATTCCACAAGTACAAGAGAATGGAATTCGGAGCTGTGTAGCAGTAGCCACAGGCTAGACTGAGCTTATGGTGAGTGAAGCTATTTCAAATCAATACATAGTCATGGCAGCATCTTTACAAAGCTGTCCAGTTAAGGCTCTGGTAGAGGTGATATGGATCTGGGGTCTCTCAAAGGACTTCTCCCAGAGAGGTCAAGTCTTTCAAAACCCACAGGAAAGTAAACATACGAGAAAACCTAAAGGAAATTTCTGAAAGGTTAGGCATTCATACATGACGGCAATACTGTGGGGCCTGAAATGGGAACAATGTGTAAGTGGTCAACCCTAAATACTCCATTTTTGTATTGTATTAGAAAGGAAATGTCATGTTGGGGAAGAACTTCCTTCATTCTAATAAGTCCCCAAAACATAGCCACACACAACAATGGTGGTTTACAAGACGTAACATAATGCAAGTTTCTGAGGTAGGAAATGCCAGGAGAAAAAGACCAATGTTCACTTTTGTGGAGAGGATACCACAAGTTTGTTACTTTTATTACTTGAGATAGGCTGAGGAACCAAGTAGACAAAAGGACTAGAAAGGAAAAAATTAACATTTTTCCTACAGTTAAAATAAAATTAATATTTTAATAAGTAATAATTCAATAATTTTTATTATGTCCTGGGAAATAAATTTTCCTAATGTGGATATAAGTTCAAAACAATATATGTTTTAATGATAAAGATATTATCTGGTCTGATTTGGATTTTTTAATCCATGTAATAAAGAAATCTCCATTGGTAGTTTCAAGCATATGGTCATTTATGAGTTGTAACATTTCTTTTTCAAGATAAATCATGTATCTTGAACATTACAAGTCCACTCAGGAATTACCAAAGCATTTTGGTCTTTTTTTTCTTTGGCTGTGCTGGGTCTTCGTTGCGGCACGCAGGAGCTTCTCTCTAGTTGCGGTGCACGGGCTTCTCTAGTTGTGGCACATGCAGGCTTCTCTTCTTGTGGAGCTTGGGCTCTAGAGCGCGCGGCCTCAGCAGTTGAGGCGCACTGGCTTCTCTAGTTGCGGTGCGTGGGCTTAGTTGCCTCACAGCATGCAGGACCTTAGCTCCCGACCAGGGATTGAACCCGTGTCCCCTGCATTGGAAGGCGAATTCTTAACCACTGGACCACCAAGGAAGTCCCTAGCATTTTGGTCTTATACCTCATTGTCTGTTTTTTAGATATGCTAATATAACTCTTTGGCTATAAATTAGACATTTGAGGAAGGGTATTAAGTCTTTGCCTTTTTAAATATAATTTTTATTTTTCATATTATTTTATTTTATTTTTATTTCTACTTCCATTGGTGTCCAAGACAAGTTAAAACACTTAAAACCAAAGAGTTGCTTTACAGACCTCTGTTTATAGGCTAACTTGTGCCCCTGAAAAATTCATATGTTGAAGCCCTCAGAATGTGACTGTATTTGGAGATAGGTTCTTTAAAGAGATAATTAACTTAAAATCAAGTTTCTAGGGTGGGTCCTAATCCAACATGACTGGTGTCTTATAGGAAGAGAAAATTAGTACACAGGTACATACAGAGGGAAGATCATGTAAAGATACAGGGAGAAGATGGCCATCTATAAGCCAAGAAGAGACCAAAGAAGAAATCAATCAACCCTGCTGACACCTTGATTTCAGACTTCAAGCCTCCAGAATTGTAAGAAAAGGAAGTTCTGTTCTTTAAGCCACCCAGTCTCAGTGCTTTGTTAAGGCAGCTTTACCAAACTAATATAGCCTCTATCTAAAACACTATTATAGGCTTCCCTGGTGGCGCAGTGGTTGAGAATCTGCCTGCTAATGCAGGAGACACGGGTTCGAGCCCTGGTCTGGGAAGATCCCACATGCCACGGAGCAGCTGGGCCCGTGAGCCACAGCTGCTGAGCCTGCGCGTCTGGAGCCTGTGCCCCGCAACGGGAGGGGCCGCGATAGTGAAAGGCCCGCGCACCGCGATGAAGAGCGGTCCCCGCACCGCGATGAAGAGTGGCCCCCACTTGCCGCAACTAGAGAAAGCCCTCGCACGAACCGAAGACCCAGCACAGCCAAAAATAAATAAATAAATAAATAAATAATAAATAAAATTAAAAAAAAAAATGCATTTAAAACACTATTATAGTATGTCTTATTCTTGTCTCTTCTATTTAATAGAAACCAAAAAAAAAAAAAAAAGATTGACTATACATCCAATCATTCAACAAATATTCACTGAGTACCTCCTATGTGTCAAGTGCTGGGATATGACAGTAACAAACAAAGTTTCTGGTCTCATGGACCTTACAGACTAGTAACAAAGGAATTATTCTCCTTCTAGAATTATTCTTCATTTCAGAAATAGGCCTTATAAATTGAGCTACTAAACATCTTCAGAGAGAATGAACCGGGAAAGGAACATGGAAAATCAAAATAAATAAAATCCTAACATTTTAATTGCATATCATTATATTACTGGAAGCCCTCTGCATTGGTTGGATTTTTTGAGAAGCAGATGCTGAGGCAGAGTTAGGAGTGCTAGAGGTTTATTGGAGGGTAGAGCCCATGAAAGAGCAAAGAGTAAGGAAGGGGGTTTGAAAGAGAAAGCTCTTAGACTGTGATTTTGGGGAGAAAGCAGGATTGAGAGAGCCTCAGACCACCGTGCAGATCCAACAAAGTCTTGGCCAACCCAACGGGGAGCTCCAGAGGAAGGGGTGCCTTTTACAGAAGTCCTGCATGAGGCAGAAATGGCCAGGTGCTGGTGCTCCAACGGTGCTCGTCATTGGCTGGCAGCTGCCTGGGAGGCCTCTGCTAGAAAGCTGGGGTGGGGTCCTGAAGGCGCCCACAGCTGGAGACTGTCAGCTTAGGGGAATCAAGGCAGGTTTTCTCCTGAAGGGAGTTCTGAGTAGCACCTTCATGACTATTGCAGCCTTCAAAGGGTAAACTAGGAAGCTGCTTTTGTAGAGATTTTTTTAAATTCCATACAAACAATTTCTCTCCTTTTAAAACATAGGAATGTGTCTCAGCAAGCGCTTTAATAGCCAAAATCTAGGTCTTTAAGGAAATGCATTTTTAACACGTGATATAACTTTAACTTGTCAAATATTTATATAGTGGAAAGAAGACTTAAATTTTAAATTTTTGTTAAAGTGCGATATGCCACTATAGGGAAAAGCAGGTTTGGGGGAAAAATGGGGAGGGGGGAGGGGGGTGTACTTTTGAATGCAACATTAGGATTTGGAATCAAACATTTGGAGTTATAACTTTCATTCATTCATTCATTCCAGGTTCTGTGCTAGGTGCTGAACACAGCAAAACATACATAGTCCCTACTCATATGGAACCTAGAGTAAGAGCATTAAAGTTAAACAACTAACCACGGCAACAAATGCATATTTATGAATTGGGCTTAGTGCTCTGCAAGAAACCAAGGAACCTGACCTAAAATGACTTAGTCCTAGGCAGGGAAGAAATCCCTAAGAAGTGTTGAGCGTGCTGGCATCTGAAGGATGAATTTGTGTTTGGACAGAGTAAGGGGTACAGGAAATGACAGCATGGAGGACATGCGCAAAGGCCCTGGGCAGGAAGAAGTCAGCAAATCTAAGACCATGTGGCCAGATCTCCAAGGCCAGGGGGAGAAGTCATACCAGGTGAGGCTTGGGACTCAAGGCAGGGTTAGATCTAGCCAAATCTCATAAGGCACACCACTTTGATCTCTGCCTAGGAGCAATGGAAAGTATTTTAAAGCAGGACTGGGTAACATGATCAGGTTTATGTTTTGAAATGATAACTCTGACTGTAGTGTGGGGAAGAAAAAAATTAGAATGGGCCTGAGTAGATCTGGGAAGACAACGTAATCAGAAAGTATGTGGTCCAGGTGAGAGATGAGGGTCCCAGTCACTGGTCACCATTTCTTCAAACTCCACAATGTGCCTTTCAAATTGGGCACACTGGGGAGAACACCGTGGAAGAGGAGACACTACCCTGTCCATCATTAAAATGAAAAGGGGGTCTCAAAACAGACACATAAAATGACTTATTTCTTCCAGGTTTATTCACCAAAGTTTTAGTTTTCCACTGTCACTTCAAACCCAATATACCCAAAACAAAAAGGTGTCCTCTAGAAACTAGATCTGCATCTAATCCATTTTCTCCCACTTGCCACACCACCAATGTCTCCTGTCTTTTACTTGTGAAACCCGGATGCTACCAGAGGCACTTCCCTCTCCTTTGTCCATATGTCCAGTCTGTTGCCCAGTGACCTGGGCAGGAGAGAATTACACCCAGATCTCCTGGCTCCTTCCACCATGTCCTTTGTCCCCCATCCAAGGACAGGGCCACACAGGGGTTCTCTGTCCAGAAGAACTTTGGTTTATCGCAACAAAGACAACTGAACTTTGTTTTTCTCATCATATTTCACAAGTGTGGTCACTAAGTTTAAACCTCTTCTCTTCCATGAAATTTTCCTGTACTACTCTGGTTGCCTTCTCCCCACATTCTTAAATCCAACAGTCCACACTATGCAATTTGCTTCTGAAACACTGTCTTGTTCTTTGACTGACTGCAATTTCCTGATCAGCAAAATGAGAGATTTAGACAAGACGTATAATAAAAACCAATTTTCAACAAAATCTTATGTGGACACCCAGCCTGTGAAACATAAAATTATAAATGTTCCGATTAAACAAACGGTAATAGACCAGGAAAAGCTTCCCTATGCCCCCCACTTTCCAGCCACCTCTGAGGTCCCTTATTTGACGGGTATAAGAAGCTTAATTTGAAAAGCTTTTTTTTTTTTTTTAAATTAGAGGCTTTGAATGCCTCTAAGGTCTCTTCCAGCCCTAAAATTCTATGGTCTGTTATTTCATAAATGTCACTTGGTCTTATCCTTTCCTCTTGATTCTCACTGCAACATTGTTCAGACCTTTTTCACCTCCTGCCTGGAATATTGCAAATTGGTTGAATGGCTTCCTCCCCAAAATACTCATGTTCACCTGGAACTTCGGAATCTGAGCTTATTTGGAAACAGGGTCTTTGTAGATGTAATCAGTTAAGAGGAGGTTATATTGGAATAGGGTAGGTCATAAAGCCCATGTGGCTGCTGTCTTTCTAAGAAGGGAAGAGATATAGAGAAAGAAGGGGCACACAGGGAGAGGGCCATGGGACAACAGAGGCAAGATCGGAGCAACGCTGCCACAAGCCAAGGAATTCCAAGGATTGCTGGTAACCACCAGAATCTAGAAGAGGCAAGGAGGGATCCTCTCCTAGAGATCTGGCCCTGCTGACACCTTGGTTTTAGCCTTCCAACATCCATAACTGTGAAAGAATGAATTTCTGTTGTTTTAAGGCCCCCAGTTTGTGGTAATTTGTTACAGTAATGCTAGGAAACAAATACATCCAGTCTCTCTCCAGCTACAATCCCCTTTACGTATTTCTTCCAGATAAAGTTTCCCTAATCTCTGCTCTCATCAGATTCCTCTCCTACTTATTTCCTTTGAGGAAGTCTCTCATCAGATTCCTCTCCTACTTACTTCCCTTGAGGAAGTATTAGATTTATTGAGCAACTACTATGTGAAAGTCACCATGATAATACTGAGTGTATGGAGGTGAACAACACCAACATGGCCCCTGCCACCATGGAGCTTCAATTATAGCAGGGAACAGAGCTGCCATCTAATGTATAGTCATAAATTGTGATGCACTATACATGAAAAGATTAGGTTGTTATGAAATACAGTTGGAGAGCTGGGGAAGAGGGGGTTAAGCAGATGCCTGCAGGATGACTAGGCACCAACCTGACAAAGAATGAAGGAAAGAACTTTCCTAGTAGAGACAACACATGATCAAGAGGCCCAGAGTGGAAAAGGGCTTGGGGTGTTTAAGGAACTGAAATGGAAAGATGGCTACTGTGGCTAAAGACTGGTGAGCGAGGAGAAAGTGACACAGGATGAGGTCAGGGAAGAAAGCAGAAACCTAATCATAGTGGATCAAGTTCAGGACTTAGGACTGTATCTTAATAAAAATGAGACGGCACTGAGAGGTTTCAAACAGGAACATGACATAAAGCATTTAAGTTCTTAAAGCTGTCTCTGGCTGCAGTCAGGAGAGGGGTATATGGGGTCAAAACCAAAATGAGGTGATCAGTTAGGAGGTAATGCAGTAGCCATACATGAATTTGGGTTGTAGATGAATTTGAAATATATTTTTTAGGTTCAACCAGTAGGACTTACTGATAATTTGTATTTGAAGAAGAAGGATGGAGGATCAACAGATTTCTGGCTTGAGAAATTAGGTGGATAAAGATACCATTTACTGAGATGGGGAAGACTAGGTGGATGAGTTAGGGGTACAGTCGAAGCTGCTATACAGAATGGTCTCAAAGCACAGTGGCCCACAGAATATGGAACCATTTCTCTCTCACGTAATAACCCATAGGTAGAGAGTCCAAGGCTGGTAGGACAGCTTTGCCATCCTAAATGCAAGGTTCCTATCTTTGGATCTAACTTAGCTGTTCTGGCTTCAGCCCTCACTATAGCATCCCAGCCAGTATAATTCGGGGACCACCAGCTGGAAGTGGCACACGTTACTTCTGTTGACCCCTCATTGGTCAAAGCTAGCTACACGACCCTACCTAACTGAAATGGAGATGATGAAATGCAGTCTTTGGCTGGACAGCTATATGCCAAGCAAAAATTGGAAAGTTCTTTTACAAAAGGAAGAAGAGTATAAAGGTTGTTGATGGATAACCGGCAGTCTTAGCCACACGGAAGGGTGATTAATATTAAGTAGGAATCATAAATGTGTAAGTGGAAGCTTCCTGTAGGACACCTAAGTGGAGGTGTCAGGTAGGTAGATGGGTATGCGGTTCTGAGAAGTTCAAAAGGTAGCATGAGGCCAGAGATATATATTTGAGAGTTATTTCCATGCAGATGGTACTTAAAGTTATGAATCTAGATTAAATCAAGTACAGTACCTAGAGAAAAGGGCCAAGGACTGAACCCTGGGGGCCTCTAACACTTAGAGGTTGGGTAAAGGAGGATAGGCTTGTGAAGGAGACTGGGAAGACCAGTGAGGTAGGAGGAAGACCAAAAAAATGTGTGGTCTTATGGGAGCTAAGAGCAAAGAGCATTTCCAGAAGAATGGCGCACTGTGTAACATGCCAATGAGAGGCTTAGTAGAATGAAGATATAGACACTAATAATGTATCTCTGTTGCCTTTTCTACTTTCTGTTTTCCTTCAGAGTAGTTAGAATCTGTTTTTAGCCTATCTATTCAAACATATTTCTACTTTCCATTCTAAAATCATGTCCATATTCTCAGAGTCCCCAAACATATCAGCTGGTTCCCACTTTAACCATACTCTTCCTTCAACCTGAATTGATATTTCTCCCCATTCTCTAGTTACCCAAGTTATCCTCATTCTTCAAGGTTCCCCATTCATGAAGCCATCTTTGACTCTCAGAGCCCACACTAGGTGAACATTAAACTGTTTTCTCATTACATTTTATGTGCTATTTTTTCTGATTCTTAAGGATGGAGACCACATTACATTTATTCCATATCCCAAACAAGCTAATAGGGTTAGTGGAGTATGGGTACCCAGTATTTATTGACTAAGGCACAAATATAATACTTTCTGGAATAATTGGGAACACAGTCTTAGCATTTTAGATGTAGAAGGACCTTTGGAATTATATGATTCAAAGCTACAACTTACACATGAAAAATCTAAAGTCAAAGAAACATGAAAATGTTTTCTCTGTATTTAAAACAGAATCCAAGTTCATAGTCACCATCCTCATCGATGAGCATCATTGAACCACTGTGCCTCACTAATTGCAATTTTCACCAACTATCCCCTTGCTTCAGTTCCTTCTATAGCTCCCCATAAAGCATCTATTAGACACCTGGTAAGTGTCAGGCTCTGTGATTATGAGCAAGATGAAGTCTTGCCTTTGGGGACTCTGTAGATATAGAAGCTGGAGACTGCATCAATTTCTCCCTTCCTGATTTCCAGCCATGCACAGTTTCCCAAGGAACATTGAAGCATATGCACAGGCATAAAAGAAAGCCCCATCCTGACTGATTCTGTTGATGAAAACAACAAGCTCCCCTGCAGGAGCTGACTTTTACCTCCTCATTGCAACCCTTCCATTCATATGCTATAAGTTATACCAAATTTAGTGTAAACTATTGATAAATTGAGTAAATAAACACATTTAACATTTGGAGGCATTTAGTTCTTTTCTAATTCAAGTAGCCCTGTATGAATCTTACTATGATGTGTCAATCACCCATATGATGACTTATAAATGTTTGTGGTGGAACAGAGAGATTCTTAACCGGCGTTTAACCACCTTGGTGTTTGTTTTCAGTACTGTGGGAGGGCCACTGGAGGGTAGGTGTAGCTCAGAGGTGAGAGAAAACTTATTAACCACTGGAAAGGTGCCAAGGAAGGGCCAAGGAATCCTTTCAGGGAAATCTTTATGAACACGTTAAGAAGCTACTCAAAAACTATGTAGTGCCATTTTACACTGACCCAGCTGTGCAGTTCACAGAAAATAGACAAGAGGCTAACAGAGTGGTAGGTCTGAAGTCCAGCATCGCCCTTACACCTGGGCTACTGGAACCCCCTTCCCTGTAGAGGGCCTCACTGGCGAGGAGCCCGTGAGGGGAACAAAAGGAAATGTCCAGCAGAACCTGTGCCTCAGGTGCTCTCAGGATCCAGGTGTTGGTAAGTCCATGGCCTAATAGTCTTAGGCCTACTGCCAGGGTCGTGAGGGCCTATTCTCTGGGTCACCCTCTTAGGGGCAGAACATATCACCAATATGCACATTCTTGTCCCAAGGGACAGCTTTTTGTGGGGAAGGGGATGGAACTTGGATATGCCAGCTGGGTGTCCCCCGCTCCAAGCAAGAAGAAGCCCTTGAGGTGTAGGATGGAGCTAGAAGTGGAAAGAAAAGGGTGGCTCAAAGCCTCCATTTGCATTTTGCTCAGACCCCTAAAGGTCAGGGGTAGGCCAGCTCAAACTCTTGTAAAAGGAGCTGCATTATAAAAACTCCTCGTGCTCCACACCATAAGACTCTCTGCAACTAATTCCCTGTGGTGATGGTCCAACAGGTGACAACAATGGCAGAGAGTCTGCTGAGAAAAGGCTTCCTGAGATTCACCTGCTTTGGTACCTCATCACTGGTGAGGGTGGAAAGGAGACTATCTGGCATGGAAACATCTGGGATGTGGGTTTTTGTTCAGGGCTCAAAGTCACACATTGATCTTCACATCCACTCAGCCCTGCCCAACAAGCACAAATCCAACAAACTGGAATGGATCTTCATGTGGTAGAATGTTATTTGTATGTTTAAGTGTTTTCTTTAAAAGTTTTAAAATTCAAAGTTTAGAATTTGAATTAGATGTTTAAACCCTTACTTTCAAAATGAATAAAAACTTAGGCCAAGGTGCTTATCCTGCTATACTTGGAGGTAGCACGAGATCGTTAGCCCTTAAAAGCAGCCTTTTAATTGTTCCAGAAAAAATATATATACTTAACACATATATTATATATTTGTTATTACTATTATCTGAAAATTGCTACTTTTTTTTCTTTGTTCTTCCCCCAGCCTTCTCCTTCATTTCTTTTCCTCTACTGACTCCGTACAAGTGGCTAGAGTACACATGCTAATGAGTTGCCCCGGCTCTTCAGGATCCTAATCCCAAATCATAAAGACCCTAAGAAGGACCTCGGCTGCCATCCATAAATTTTTATTTAAAAGCAAGATAAAAGTGGAATTAATTCAGCACAGAGCCAGCGCAGCAAGGGAGAAAAAAAATTGTGTTGTTTCAAAATACTTATGTGTGTCCCTACCCTTCCTGAGCTCATAACTTGTGCACATGCTTAATAGGTCACGTCATAGTTAATGCTTCTTCCTTCTAGGAACGGCTTCATAAACCCCCCTTAAATCCAGTCATCGCAGATGATTGGGGAATCGAAACACAGAGGCAACTCCCTACTTTCTCTAATTGGAATGACTAATTCAGCCATAACAGCAGTTCCATCCAGATGCTCAGATTGGTTCAGAGTATGGAAGTCTGTAGTGAGGGGATTTACTCAAGATGCTGAACAAAGAAAGCCATCATTATCTGTGGTCAGGAAAAAGTATTCTAATTAGTGTTAATATCCTCCTGCTGAGCTCCTGTCATCCACATTTTGATCCCTGTCCTTGGGCTTTCCAGGATCTGATGTCCTGGCTACATGCAAGCAAGGGTCAGGGCGCTGATACAGGCAGATGGGAAGCAGAGGCTGGGTGTGCTGTCCAGAGCAAAAGAGTTACCTTAAAAATTCACTTGCATTGATTTTCTGGGATGAGATCTTTATAAAAATTTGCTCAGCAAGTGTCAGTCTAATGCACTCAGTTTACAAACTCATAATAACAGCTAGTAGTTGAATAAAAGCATGAGAAGAATTTGTGGAACACTGTCTTCAAACATTTGAATTACCCTTAAGGCTCATCTGCAAATCAGTCTGAAACAACTGGATATCCATTAAGGTCTGAGATTTCTCAGCAATAAATTTAGACTCTAGGGGAGATTAGGCACAAGTCAGTGCTTAATAAATCCCTTCTGAAGATGGCAGTGACAGGAAGAGGTGCAGGTGGGCCTTCCTCCGGATTCCTTTCTTTTCACTCACCCCCTGAAGTCAGTGCCCTGATGGGCTGATTTGAAAGCCAAATAAATGGCCCAGAAACAGACTAAGGAAAAGAATCTTGATGTGCTTAGCCCCATGTGGAAAAGAGGAATGTAAAGAAAGAGCCTAGCAAACCCAAACCATTAATTTCCAAGGGAGACTTTTAAATAGTGAGAGATTTAACTGACCCAGTTGAAACCCTCCATACAAGGTTTTCTGAGCACTGGGCACTCCGCCAGCCACATATCTTATGTCACATATGACATGCGTGGCTCACGGTCAGAGACAGGATTGAAGAGAAGCCAGGACGACAGTTATCCACCACCAGTAATCCGAGAAGTGAAAAGGAAGTTTCTCCGCCCCTCTACCCCCTTCCCAACCCCCCGCCCCGGCCCTGCTTCTTTTCCCTCCTCCTAAAGTAAAAATGACTATAATCTGTGACAATGCCAAAAGTGTGTGAAATGTCTAATGACGGGGTTCAGCCCATGCTACCCCAAAATACAGCACATTGGCATATTAAATATTTTAAGTAGAAGGACTTTGGGGGGGGGGTGTGTGTGTGTCAAACATTCCAAGTTTAATATAAATATTTTAAAATATTTGCTCAGTGCATACATTCAAACATATCCAGAAAACTCATACAGTAAAAATGATTTATTATCCCTCAGTGAGCTTTCCAGTCTGAGTCATGAACCTCATAAGAGGGACACCTTACCTAAGTGAAAGGACTTTTGAAATCAGCAGAAGCAGGAAGGTCACTCTGATCTCCACCTCCCATTCTCCCCGGAACAGGTCATAAAACCGTCGTGTCAGAGGTGCCCTCCTGTACCCAGAAGAAAGGAGCAACCCTGTCTCCAAAGCCAAATGGACATCAAGAAGAATCTGAACAATCAGGCCTTGCTAAGTTTCCCCCAATTTACTGTATTTACATCATACTGTTTGACCTATCATGTTCCTCCACAACTGTCCATTCTTCATCAAATCTAACATAAAAATACTCAGGTTTAGTTATTGCTTCGGGTCTTCATTTCTTTACGAAGGCTCCTGTGTCATGTAAAACCTACATTAAATAAACCTGTACGCTTTTCTCCTGTTAATCTGTCTTGGTCAGTATAATCCCCAACCAGGGATCCTAAAAAGATCAAGGAAAATTTTCCTCCCTTGCACTACACTAGAAAGTAATCCATTCACTGACTCCTATTTTTTTTCAACCCTAGAGGTGGAAGATGACAGATTTAAAAGCTTTCTGTGAAAATCGAGATTCACCTCGTAATTCCAACTGCTGGAGTCCCTGACCATGAAGGCAAAAGGAAACCTACCAGATGTTTGGCTATTTTACACTAAGATTCCAACCCAAGTCCAAATCTGCTCATTTATTGTGGTATACTTTTTTTATAATGAAGTTCCACAATAAAATATCAATTATACATTTTGATCCTTACAAAACATAAACGTTAGCTCACTAACAATAGTTGGTGAGAAATAAGAGGAAGACTTCACTTCGTGTACATCACATTATAACAGAGTTTTTTTGGTCTTATTATTGATTCAGAAGTGAATAAATATAATTCTGATTTTAAAGTGCAAATCTTGTCTCTGTTATCTTCCATGTAATTTTTCTGTCCATTGAGATCTAAAGTAGAAGACAAATATAAGTAAATAAAGGAAACGTTTAAGGTAAATACCAAGAGACCAAGACAAATAGCTGAGGTAAGAGCAGGGGAAGGAAGAGAAAGGAAATCTCAGAAACAGAGCTTTGTTTTTGTTGCTGTTGGAGCTGATGATGCCACAGATGGTGGTGGTGTTGCTGCTGCTCCTTTTTTTTTTTTAATTCTTTTCATTTTTTAATTGCTAAGGATGTAATTGTTAGCACCATGAGGTGGTCTCCACTATCAGACTCTGATCATCTCCAAAGAACCAGTCTTTAGAATAAGAAAAACTACCACTATATTCTCTTTTTAATATCATTCTGTAGTGGATGAAAAATTCTTTTTCCTAC